>NC_090929.1:1058760169-1059385169 GCF_040938575.1 Ambystoma mexicanum | reverse complement strand
AAGGGGTTTAAACAGGTGGGGGAGGGGTTGGGGGGACGGGGTTAAAGCATGTGGAAACAGGGTGTTTGGGGGTGGTGGGGTGAGCCCTGAAATTAAAAATCTGTATTTTTTCTGTAGAAATGTCTCGGTAAAAAAAAACCTCAAATAAAAAAATGTTGGCATAATCACATAGAACCCTGGCTGGGACCCCACAGTATAGTTTTGTAGGATCAATGAAGTGAGCGGTCCTGGCAATGCATAGACCGTTCTTAGGTCGTGATTCACAGAGTGTTTTCCAATGGGGGTTTGCCATTATAAAACGCTTCTGTGAATTAGGCCCTTTATTCCTGACCTTTCCGGGTTTCTTTCTTGATGTAATAAATGAGCACCTCTGAGATTTTTTTCCTGAAGTTGCCTCAACTGCAGGGGCAAAACCACTGCATCAATGGACACACACAAGGTAGCAAGGGTAGCACGAGAGCAAACACAGAGCTGGAGCCTAAGCGTCAATTACGTCACAGGAGGCAAATAGGTGGCCAGACTAAACTGACCTGCAAGTCAGAACCTGCACACAATGTCAATAATGAAAGCATCACTTTAGACCAAGACCCTCTTTTCGGTTTGGTAATCCTTATCTAAGGTTATATTGAAATAGCTGTTGGGCGGTACCAACACGCCCCACAATTAGGTAGTGCCCATTTCCTGACTCGTGTAAAAGGCGTGCCCTGCAGAAGTCATAGATCTATTGGGTGGTCATGACAGGAACATGGTTAGCAGCAAAGCACCACGGTACCAGCCCAATTCACTGTGGTTGCTTCACTGCAAACCGCAAAGGGGAGCAACTTTGACAGGGCAAAGCAGTTTGAAGGGGCCCCGTGGTGCCCAGGTGAAAAGGGAGGGGAAGGTTCAAAAACTAAAAACAACCTCTATTCAGAAAAGCAGAAGGACTGGCTCGTGCCATCAAAATAATCATTATGAAGGTGGTCTACATATTGTCTTTGAGCCGTGCTGCTAACACGTGTTTCACAGCACAGATGCTTTTTCAAGGCTGCATGGTTAATAACAGAAAACATATTCCATATCGTCTTCTAAACAGAAAAAGTGAATGCCTGACACATGAACATATCAAGCGCTTCCCATAACATGAATGGTGAAGGACACACTACGAGCCATGTAGTGCGGCAGAAATGAGCATCGGTGTCTGAAAAGAAATGACTAAGCGGGAAGATATGGAGGGGTTGAAGCAATCTCGGGTATTTGTGTAGGTATCAGCCTATTTATATGTGACCATTGCCAATGTAGTGTGTTCTTTGTATAAGACATACCAAGAAATATGCAAAATGTAGGGAAGTGACTAATAACTCAAATGGGCTGATAACAGGAATCAAAACTATCTACCTATTGATTATAAAGTAGGTGCATATGTTGGTAGTAATGGTTTATGCAATATATAGCTGGTATTCCTAAAATACATAAGAAGATACAAATCGGAGCTAAGACCCAGAAATAGTCTATTTTTCCCAAAAACAAGCCTCGGGATAACAATACTAAAATCTGTCCAATACTCAGGACATAGCCCTCTCCTGTACACAATCATGCAGAATTATTGACATATTGTTAAGTGCCATAAAGATCTGAGCTTAAATCCAAGAAAATAAATAAATGTATATAGAAAGTCGCAATCTAAACTAACTACAATAAATATCTTTTAACACTAGCCAGTGGATTACTTCCCGCCCTATTACCTAGTTTACGGCATTTCTTTATGAGTATGCATTAACAGCGAATACACTTCTGGGGATATGTACAGCGCTAAGTAATTAGGAAGCCAGAAGCTTTTGTGTGTTTGCGGTCTCAATATGGAGACTTGTTGGCCACACTACCAAAACAATGCCTCTGCAGAAGGGCTGCGCAGGCGGGGGGTTTGTGAAGGGGTGCCCCGCCGCTCTGATGGGCTAACAGGGCACAATTTAGCTTACATAGCCGCTGGGTTCACAATTCACAGGCCCAATGTTGTGCATTAAGGAATGCAGATACATCCTGGCATGGGCCCATTAAAGTCGATCACCTGGCAGCCTACCCGCCTTGAACTGAACTAAATGTACTGCTCGGTTGTGGGGAGGTGGCCAAGCGTTCCCTACGATGCTACTGCTCTTCTAGCAAGTGTCAGACTTTTCCCCCAGCTCGTATGGCCTATAGTTGGAAAATCCTCCCGGTGCCACCATAGCATAAGCCTACACAAGTAATAGTCAAAATCTGATCAGCCCACAAACTACTTCTGACAATTTGTCCGATACAGATTTTGAGCTTTAAGCCGGTTTCGATTCGTTAGGGCATGTACGGAAATATTGTATTATCTGTCGTACTCTAAAAATTGGTTTGCAATAAAGGAAGCAGAAAGGCTGTTCACAGGTTTTATTTGAATTGTGTAGTGGTCTTAACCCTTAAACTGATGGGGCTTTAATGCTTTCCTGTGGAAATCGGAACATATATATAAATATATATATATATATATATTATATAAATCCTAAGGGCAGTGAAAGGGTTAAAGGTGTTTCTTATTTCTGTGGTTATCACAGCAATCAATCTAAATCATAAAATGTTCCACGGGCAAATGAAATCTCCCTTGAATTCCCTGAAATGTAGCTTTTATGCCTGGGATCTGTAATTGTGTCTGCAGAAGACCCAGAGAGATGCACCGTGACAGATTGATTGACCATTGGGCAATGAGTCATGGAGGATCTTTAATGTAATCTTGTTGGAGTTCTGCCCGTGCATATAAACCATCTATTAAGTGTGTCTGGCAAAGATTTAGATCATTTGCAGAAACACATAATACACAAAGTATTATTTTAAAAAATGCAGACATTTTACATTTGTTCGTAGAAATTCTGGCTATAGTAGCTGTGGACTTATTCCATTTTCTAATAGCAGGATCCCTGTAGTGTTGGATAGACACAACGTCAAATGTAATAAACATGGAATTTTGTGCATGATCAGGGGCCCACCTACATTCTAAGATCACTTTTGGGGGACAAACCAGCAACTAATCAATCCCCAAAGCAGCCCTATGGCAACTCCCTAACTGCACTTGTTGGCCTCACGCCGCACAGCACCACAAGAATTGTTATACCTTTTCTCTCTTTTCTGCACAAGAGCACTTGAACCCGAAAAAAAAAAGGTTTAGTGTGCTCTACTGCCTGCAGGAGCATCTGAGGGCACAGTACATCAAAGCACTAATAGATCGGTAAATCACAAACTTTTCTGGATGAATATAATATCCCAAAAAGTTTAAAAATTCATGAAACCTTGAATGACTCGACATTCAGATGGTTTGATTTAGCCCCAAACTAGTTTGCCCAGAACTTCTTCCGGGGATGTTGCCTCCAATAAGCAAATGCTTGATTGAAAGACCAATATGGTCCCTGCCTCAAACCGAGAAAGAGATCTATCTGTACAGTCTTGATATCAAGAAACCATACACCAGTCAGCTTAAAAATGGTATTACCAATACAAGAGACCCTGGGCCTGATTTACAACGCGTTTTTCAATGGGATTGCACAAAAGTACAATGCTTTTGTAAATCGGGACCCCGGTTATTTATATTTATTTATATTTTTCAAAGAGAGAATCAAGAGTCCATCAATTTTCTAAACTAAAAGCAGCCTTCACATCTAATTTTGGGAACGCCTTCAATTTCTACAAAATATTTGAACTTTAGGTTGAACCAGCAAATATTTAAATCTTAACATAACATGTGCACATATAGAGTCGGAAGTGTATCTAGGTGCTAACAACAGATGTGTGTTGTACCCAAGATCAATAACAAACCTATTACTGACTTCAGAATGCTTACGTCTGAGTGGGCCTACCCAAATGCAAACCTGTGACCAAAAGACCAAATTCAGATGAGTCTAATGCATACACTAGGGGCCCGATTAATGTGCACAGAAATCCTGCAAGGGCTGTGTGCCAAGAAGGATGCTGCGCGAACCTGCGCCCAGAAAGAAAAATGCCCATGTATTCATGGAATTTACAGCGCAAAGTAACCGTATTTTCAAGTCACGCCCAGAACCCCCTGGCACGCCTCCATGCGTACACGCAAAGCATAAACAGTCAATCCAGCTACCTTTGCGTGCTCCGTGGGCACGAATACATGCACCCTTCAAACAGTGCATGGGGTCCCCAATGAGCAGACATGCGACCCGGGGCCCTGCGCATGCTACCCCATAACTCTATCTGGCAACCCGACAACATGCGTCTACAAAATTGTAACTCTGCAATAACTCAGGAAATCTGCGTGTGAACCCCATAAAACGTTCCTGCACCCCCCTACACTGCTTACGCGCACCGCTAAGTTACATCGGAACTCCGATTGAGTACACGCACCACGAAATCTGACATGCAAACCCACCTGCGCACTGCAAATCCTATGCGCATGTGTGCTTATGCCTGCCTTCAGGTGGCGTATTGTATGACGGACTCGAGTAACCATTTCCCAGCAGACGTTGCATGATCAAATCCATTAATACGTCTCGTGCCGTGCAATTGTGGGGTGCGAGGAACTGCCTGCAGGCTGTCCCTCGGAATGCCCACTTTTTAAAAAGTTCTTCCACATTTTTGTGTTCCTCCCCCTTCCCAACCCTCTGCGCAAGCCACGCCAACGCTCTGCTTGGAGTCTTGCCAAGGCCCTCGACGGCTCGCACAGATGTGCCAAGCCAGGGCGAACTCCACGCAAGTCCGGAAAAAGTACTGCGCAATCGATTCCATTAATCGACGAAGGCGGATTTGTGCGCAGTGGCGCACGCAAGTACCCTATTTTCCGCACAGATAATTCCATGAATCAGGGCCTAGGACTCTTGAGCCACAGACCCAGCAACATTAAATATACAGGAGTCAAAACCCCAATTCCATACATTTCTAGGAAATAAAACGAGTTCTGCAGCATTTCACATGGAAAATATCCTTCTGAGTAAACCGCGTCAATGTCTCAAATAGTCCAAAACCCCACCCCAGAGTTCTTGAGTTTTGTTGCAAAAAGGGCAGAATCAAAAGTTTTGCAGAAAAAAACAGAAACTGTGCATCCTCAGCAGTAACTGTGCTTTTTACTTAACTGTGGTACCAATCATGAGATACACAGTATTTTATTAATTATAACAGTGCTGGGCGTCTGAACAAAAGAGCAAAATACATGCATGTTTTGTCTAACATGCAGAATAAACGTGAGCTTCACATGAGGAGATAATGAACCTTTCAGAGAATGGTAACTCTTTCTGCCCGCTTCTTTAATAAAGCGTGTAAGGTGGCCATGGGTGTGCCCTGGCTAGTAGACTGTACCGATGAGCTGTGGGCCAGGCCGCTAAAGTAGGAAGCAGAGAGATGGGCACTGGCGACATCTGTTGCCCAGAGCAACATGGATGCCAAACGTGCAGCTGTCAGTGCGATAAAAAAAACATTACTGCAAATGCATGTTTGACTGTCTCTTCCTGCCCGCTTCTTTAATAAAGCGTGTAAGGTGGCCATGGGTGTGCCCTGGCTAGTAGACTGTACCAATGAGCTGTGGGCCAGGCCGCTAAAGTAGGAAGCAGAAAGATGGGCACTGGCGACATCTGTTGCCTAGAGCAACATGGATGCCAAACGTGCAGCTGTCAGTGCGATAAAAAAAACATTACTGCAAATGCATGTTTGACTGTCTCTTCCTGCCCGCTTTTTTAATAAAGCGTGTAAGGTGGCCATGGGTGTGCCCTGGCTAGTAGACTGTACCAATGAGCTGTGCGCCAGGCCGCTAAAGTAGGAAGCAGAAAGATGGGCACTGGCGACATCTGTTGCCTAGAGCAACATGGATGCCAAACGTGCAGCTGTCAGTGCGATAAAAAAAACATTACTGCAAATGCATGTTTGACTGTCTCTTCCTGCCCGCTTTTTTAATAAAGCGTGTAAGGTGGCCATGGGTGTGCCCTGGCTAGTAAACTGTACCGATGAGCTGTGGGCCAGGCCGCTAAAGTAGGAAGCAGAGAGATGGGCACTGGCGACATCTGTTGCCTAGAGCAACATGGATGCCAAACGTGCAGCTGTCAGTGCGATAAAAAAAAACATTACTGCAAATGCATGTTTGACTGTCTCTTGAAGCTAAGTAATAGCGGGTGTGTTTTTTGTCGAATCCAGAATGATCCGCTGCCTTATTTATTTTCTCATTAAGTGATCAGCAAAAACATAGCCACGAACCGGCCTTCTATTAAATAAGTGATGGCGCCTTACACTCATAATTACACAGCTGTAGCAGTTGCATAGATAGCGTGGTTTGCATAGGTAACTGATAAGGCTGTATGTCTAAGCAACATATTTGCTTGCACCTGTTATTGCCAGTGACGGGATAAGAACTTCTGGGGCCTCTAGGCACGATTATTATTTACAAAAAACGTTGGCACTGTACTGAAAAGACAGTGGACCTAATTTACAAAAGGTTTTTGAATGGCATTGCGCCATTGTAAAATGCTTTTGTAAACCAGCCCATTTTCTTTAAATAGTACTTTTTTTTCCCGTTGAAAATACGTTGCTTTTTAGCGTTTACATAAGCTAGCAAGTCAAAGCGTTTCCATAGGTTTAGATTGTCTAGGCTGCTGAAAGCGCGCATCCACCCGCCCTGTAACAACTGCCCTCCGCGCGCACCCCCGCTGGTTTCCATTGATGCAGCGGCAGCATCACAGCCCTGAGCCTCTCAGTGCGGCTCGTGCAGCCTGCAGAGTGTGCTGCTGCGTCACAACTTTCAAGGAACAAATAGGTGCAAGCAGCGGCGGCCTTAGAGGCAGCTGCGCCCCGAGCAGAGAAAGAACAGGTTGGCGCCTACCCCAGTCCCCTCCCTATGCGCCCCTGGTCAATAGGGGGGGGGGGGGGGCGAAATGTTTCATTTTGTGGTGGTAGAAATGTATTTTAAAATTAAGTGTGCTCGTGGGGGCCCGCGCAATTAACAACAATAGGGTGCTGCGGCGCCCTATTAAGATGATTATTGCCCCACTCCTTCGCCGGAGCAGGGTGGTATTATCTCAATAGGGTGCCAGCACCCTTTTGTTGTTAAATGTGCCCGCTCCTGCGAGCGCATTTAATTTCAAAATGACACTTCTCCAACCACACCAGCTCCGGGTAGCCCTTGAAAGGTTCCCCGAGCTGGCGCTCTTGGGGGGTTAATGGCACCCTAGCAGACTAAGGCACCCCGGGCAGTTGCCTGGCTCGCCCTTCCCTAAGGCCGGCTCTAGAGGTAAGGGCTGCGACGTTCAGTGCTGGAAATTGAAAATATTAACTATGCGATTACATCAGTGGCGGCAGGCCGGGGTGGGCGTGGGAGGGGAGTTGGAGAACGCAGGAGATTTTTCTAAGCCCACCCACACCCCATAAATAAAAAAAAACTATGTTAGGAGATTCATTAATTATTATCACCTGGAAAATAACAAAAGAGTGGAGGAGTTATTTCAATGATGCTGCCAGCAAAGAATAAAAGGTGCACACCTTTTATGCCTACAGAGCTTGCAATATGTTCTGCAGGTTGCAATCCTAGCAAGCATATTTGCATGTGTTCTGGCCAGATGTTCAAGTGGTGTAGTGGGTAAGTCTCTCGACTTTTATGGTCAGGCTGTATGTTGGAATCCTGGTTTCAGCAACACAACACATCAAGAACATTAAAACCCGTTCTAGGGTGAAAATGGTTTTTCCGAGATGCTGGGAGACATATTTTGCCAGATCAGAAGCAGTGCCTAATTTGTGGGGGTGTTAGCTAGGGCTCAGCCCTGGCACTATTTCTGAGCCCCAGCACTTATTGTCTCAGACTGTGATTGAATATGAGGTAATGACACCCCAGAGCATCCATCAACCCCAATGAGCAGGTGTGAGATGTAGTTTAACACCAAATGTGTCGACACTCTGGGGAGCAGATGTGGGTGGTGGCAGCAATGGTGGGAAACTGCTTGCCTGCTGTGTCACAAGCTTGCTAGAACATATGTGGGCCCTGGCACGTATTTTCTTACAAATGAAGCACTGATCTCAAGCCAATGACCGATGCTGGCTGCACCCCACCTTGGGTTCCCAGGAGTGAGCGCCGGATGTCCATTGGATAATCTGGCCATGAGCCTGTTCTGCGCTGTCTCCAATCACAGTTACTTGTGCGCTTTAAATGGATTGGCTCTACGAAATGTGTAATTGCAGGATCATTGCCTGCCCGGGAAAGGCATGAGTGCAGTTGTAGGGTGTTTAGCCCGTGTGGTGTTGGCTGTGCGTGTTAATATGGCTTTTCTTCCATTGTCTTTGTAGGGGGTCAATTTATCCAATCCTTGGAAGACGAGAAGCAGAATTCGGTGGGAAAACCCCAGAGGAAACCCAGAGACAACCTCACGGAACACTTGAATGTATGTAAAACATTTACTGAATCTGCAAGCAATAATAATCCCTGAACTTTCTGCGAAAAACATGCAAAGTGCTCACAGGTTATCGAAAAATAAGTCATTAGTGAAAATAAATGTGTTCTTCGTATTGGGGCCTTTTCAAACTGGTGCTGCTTCCCTGCCACTTGTATGCCTAGGCTGGAGTTGTTGGTGGTTCTGTGGAGGAGGAGTGGGTAATTTACACCTGAGAAAGTGGCGTTTCATTATACATTCTCACCATCTGATTGGCCTTCATTTAAATGTGCATTCTTGCATGCGGTTCTAAACGCCCTCCTCAGGACACAATCTCTGTGTAAGCGACGGGGCTCTTTCTGAGGGATTCAATGCAATGATTTAAATTTTACAGTGGGCGTGTCATGGCCATTTGCATGGCCTGACGAACCTCTACATCTCTGCATTACGATGAAAATTAGTTCTTGCTTGCTCCGGGCAGTGCAGCCAATGAAATGGGTGGGGAAGTGGGCAGGAACACTGGAGCTGTAAGCTTGAATTCCCAGCCCTCAAAGCAGCTCTGCGTACCCCGATATTCCTCCATCCACATGCCTTCTTCGCAGCGCCCCTTGGCTTCTTTTTCACTTTGGAGGCCACCCTTTGCCATCCATTACCCCACCCACTCTTCTCTTGCAGGCATGTCTGCGTTGAAAAGGCGCTCGGCCTTTCTTGGAGGGTTTTGCTTTTCCGTGGCAGCCATCTTTGCGTGTTTATTTTCCTTACTTGAAGCTGTGCAAGCTCCAAAGTTCCAGCGTTCGCAGTATTTGTCTGTTTTTTTTTAAATTGATTTGTATGTACTTATTTTTATTTCCCCTAAGTTATACATTTCTATCAACATTCCTCTTTTTCTCTCACTCGCCATTAACCATCTCAGCAGACCATCACAGTTCTCCGCACACAAATACTGTCTGCGCACATCATTTAAATTCGAACTGTTCACCTGCAAAACATACTCCCATTGTTTACCGGGGGCCTGCTCCACCTGGCGCTCTGCCGGACAGGGAGGCGGCACACAAAGGTAATTGGTCGTTAACCTGAATACAATTAAAAGGACAGCAGCAGGCGCGCTGGTCACAAGGGAGGCGGTGTAGAGTTTGAAACAGTGATTATCTCGGGGTGCTTAGGCTGTAGTCATCTTTGCTACTCCACCTATACTTCATCAATGGGACCTGCTTCAAGGATCTGTTTAAACAAAACAACACAGCACACAAGCAATGTGCGCATGCCCAAATCCTCTGCGGCGCACATTTCCCTTCTTTGAAGCCAATCCTCATTGCTCATTTGACTGGTGATGGAAAATTTGATGTTACACGAATATTCAGTAAAATGGGAGCCAAGTGCAGTGAAAGGTAACTTTAGAGTACTGCACTACCATAACCCGGATCTGTACCATTCCAAACATGTGTGCATATTTTCGAGTATTGGAGAAAGAAAAAGTCGAATTGGATAAAAGCAGCATTGGGCTGCAAATCATTTAAACAAACCTGTTCCATAAGGCATATTGGTCAAATTCTTCATCACCAGTGAAGGGTGCGTCAGGTGGATAGTTCTGTGCAGAAAGCTTATGGTCTGGCCAGTTCAGCTGTCCTTCAGAAGTCCCTGATCGGGACATGTACAGAGAACACAACAGATGCTGCCTTAGCTTGTTGCAGTGAAGATTGATCATCTCTGGAGGTGAGAAGACTGGTGCAATTCTGGGTGCAACCATTCATATATCTCGTGATTGTAGATTTTGAAGCAGTTTATCCTGGATCTGAGCCACTGAGTTTTCCAAAAGTTGGCCAGGAACAGGAAGAAGGGTGTGTACTTAGGACATTGGGAAATCACATTTGCTCAGATGCGTGAAGGCAACCACCACCGCGGTACACAGTCATTTTTACCAACCAATATTCACCAAGGTTTGTTTCACTGTATAATATTTTACCGCTTTTTTGCCGCAAATGTAGATGGTTGGTTTGATTGAAGCAGTATTGAATGGGGAGAAGTACAGTGGCATGAGACCCCTGGCATAAAGCAGGGATTTGATTTGAGGGTCACTGTATCTTGGTGAAAGTCTGTTTATGTTTTTGAGGCAGGCCAGGCCTGAAGCTCACTGGCGTGTCTGGCGGTGGCAGGAATCAGAGCAAGGAGAATGGCCCTCTATGAAAGGAGCGTGTGCTCAAAAGCAGCTAAAGGCACAGATGTCTTGTTCATTAGATGGGAACTGACTATGTTATGGTGACACTGAGCTGTGGGTCTTCTAGCCAAATGGATGACAGTAGACCGAACTCATGAAAATGTGTGGGGCTAATCCACTCACCTTTTCCTATGCTCACACCACGACAAACGCAAGGGCCTGTGTACTCCGGGCTGGGCACCGCCTACAGGTACAGTCCATCCCTGTCTTATTTAGTTAGAATGTGACAGCAGAGAAGGGCATAATGCCATTCTAAGGAAGAGTGAGGACAAACTTTGCCCTGCAATGGACAGCTTGATTAATGAACAAAGGCTCCATGGAACCTCCTTTTTGGTAGGCCCTGCAGCCGGTGGTAGCGATTAACATACCAATAGAAGGTACTTCAAAGAGGCCCCTAGGGGGGCCTGAATGCAGAGGATAACAAAGGAGACATGAAACAAACCCAACAAACCTTTCATATGTAACTGTATCAACCTGAAGCCAGCTCTCCCGTCAGTATCAATTAATTGACATGTCTGGGTCTAGTGTGCAGTAGGCCACCCTCGCTAGATGGACCGCATTCCTAAAATACCAGAACGTGGTTTGCAGAAGCCAGAGAGTCTGGTCTCTGAGATGCTTGAAGGGAGACCTGGCACTTTAAAAAGGAACCACACAGGGAGATCCATAAGCCAGACGGACTCTTTGATCACAGCAGACAAGAAGATGGGTGAGACCCTGTATGGCAAGGGAGTGAGCCCAGAGCTCTTTCTGTTGAGAGGAGGGTTCCACCATATTGGTTCCAGGACATCCCTTGTTCCTGTTTCACCCCTTTATGTTTTCCCGTTTGCAAAGCACTCTGGTTATGACCTCACACATACTGAAATTTGTTTAAAGGGACCCCAGGATTGGTTCACTAAAGTAGGCTGAGCCTACATAAATCACTGTGGCCCATTTGTTCTGGACCATCCAACATAATAAGGTCAATGCAAGCCCATTGAAGAAGCTGGGAGAAGTGCAATGACAAGCACCTACAGGCGTCCACCTTAAAGGGCAGTCTCGCCTGAAACGCTGACTGCCATCAAGCCGCAGTCACTGAAAGATCACGAGATGTCTCGAACGGTGCTTCAGATCTGCCAATCAGCACTGAATCAATGCTTCCTAACTCCGAATCGCCGTGAAGGCCAGCCTGAAGCCGTTCGGCAGGCTTGGCTCGCCAAACTGTCTTGCCGCCTGATACCCAGCACTGACTCCTGTCTCGAACTCTGTCACAGAAGCCTACAAAGCACCCTGAAGCCAACTCTTCACAGACCTTTGAAGTTCGCGGACACCTCTGCATTACAGGGTTTGTGAAAAGCAGTTCTTGGATGGCTTATAACTTTGGGGCCACTTAATGAAACTGTATGACATTTTGCAATTTTATACCTGAACTGATTCTGAATGAGGTTGCAAAGTTTGGTGGGATTCTATCAAGAGAGGGCAAAATTAGAGGGGGGTCCCAGAATAATGTAAAGGCTTATAAATGAGGTGCCATTTGACAAATCTACATTTAATTTGGCAAACTGATAATAGATCTAGATATAAATGTTTTTGTGAAGTTTGGTGGGATTTTGTCAAGAGGGAGCAAACTTAAAGGAGGGATCCCACAATATTGTAAAGGCTTATAAATGTGTTGCCATTTGACAAATCTACACAAAGGTTTGCAAAAAGATTATAGATCTAGATATAAAGGTTTTTGTAAAGTCTGAATGGATTTTGTTTTTTGGCAAGTGTCATAATGTAGGTACAAAAAATGGTGATATACCTTTGGTGACTGAGGTGTAACCTGTGGCCATGGGCAGTGGCCAGATTGTCCGGGTCTGGGAATAAGGTAATGATCCGGACAATCTGGCTACTGGCCATGACCATGAGTGACAACATATGGGGTTAAAGTGGCCATGTCCACCTGGGACTGGCTTTGTGGTAAAGTTATTCGAAATTGGGATAGGTTTGAAAGGGAAGAAAGATGTGCACGTGGTAATATGGTCATAGGGATCTCTTTTCGCCTTCTGCAGGCTGCCATGGAAAGCGAAGAGGGGCACTGCACGGAACCCCGACTTCCATTTCCATGGTGCCCATCTTGGAAAAGGATTTTCCTTCCTACACCGAGATACCACAGGAGTCCCGGTGTAGGAAGAAAAAAATCTTTTTTAGCACCCTGGCTTCCCGCTTTGGGAACCTAGGGTGCTAATGGCTTTCATCCCCCATTACAGGGGCTGGAATGGGGGATAATGGTCCGGAGACCTCCTTATCCACCCTTGCTTTGCTTGGGCTGATAACTTGGGCTGACAGGCCGGTATCCACCATTCCAGTCCCTGGAACGGGGGATAAATGCCACAATATTTCCATTAGCATAACACAAAATGCAAATGGAAATGTTGGAAAATCTTATTGAGTCTATGTACTTTACCGAGAAATATAAAGTCGATGGAGTCTATAAGATATTTCTTTAGTTCTATTTTTTAACTGTGAAAGGTGGTTCCTAAAGGAACATTTCTTTAATTGTTTTTGGATGTATTCTTTTTTTTTGGCAGGAGAACTTAGAACAAAAGGTGGGAAGGGAAATGACGGAAGAGGCACCAAACACTAATATGGAGGGGCAGGTGGACAGGGGAAAATGTTGCACATGTGTTATTTCTAAGGTAGGGGGCAGTGTTTCTCATGCTCCTTGATTACAGCAGTGGCAGCGTCTCTTGGGGAGGATGGATGGCATTAGCTGATTCCATTTTAAGATAAATAGCAGTTTTGCTAAAAGTATGTACTGTCTACTAGATTGTTAATGGATGAGTAGGAATAGGTGTTGGAGCTGTGCAAGGGAAATTTTGAAGTTGAAAGTTCCTAGATCAGTAGAAAATGCAGTTCCGAACTGTCCGCGAAGTACAGATCTTATCGTGAAGTGCGGATGGCTTCTCGGACATGTCATCATGCTGCGTGCCAGCGTATGGTCATGTGGCACTGTCCGGAAGGTCCGCAATGAAGTCAGATGTTTGTAGACGTCTACGGATGCAAAACTAGTTGAAATTGTTGCAAAATGTGTATAGAAGTGTTAAAAATGATTCTAGAAGGTGGGAAATGGCAAAGTTTTAAGGTGACACTTTGTAAATTGGACACAAATATTGCTATATTGGGAAATTTGTTATTATTACAAAGTGTTATAATATTATAAGTTGCTGGTATACTTGATATTAGTAAGTTGTAGGAAAATAGCATGCGCTGGTAAAAACCCATGAAATTCACTGAACAAACTTTGTTAAAGGGATGTTTTGGTTAAGTTGGACTAATAAAAACCTATGAAATTCACTGAAAAAACTTTGTTAAAGGGACATTATGGTTAAGTTGGATTCATAAAAACCTATGAAATTCAATGAAAAAACTTTGTTAAGGGGACGTTATGGTTAAGTCGCACTAATAAAAACCTATGAAATTCAGTGAAGAAAGTTTGTTAAGGGGACGTTATGGTTAAGTTGCAGTAATAAAAACCTACGTAATTCTATGAAAAAACGTTGTTAAAGGGACGTTATGGTTAAGTTGCACTACTAAAAACCTATCAAATTCAATGAATTATTATGGTTACAAGTAAAACCGAAACCCCTCTGAAATTCGCCAGTTATGGTAAACTAAGCAACCATAACTTGCGCCACCACAGTGCACTGCTAAGAATAACACCCATGACATCAAAGATGACATCACATATATGATTGATGACATCACTGATGACATCACAAGTCTAGCCCCTTCTTTTTTGTTCACTGACATATCTAGGCCAGGTGAGTTTATTCACTGACAGTCAAAAACTTAAAATTCGAAAGGTATTACATTTGTAGACGTTGCTATTCTCACATTTTCTTATAGTACTTTCATTAGAATTCAATCTCATCTTATGATGCACATACATAGGGGAAGAAGCAGGCCTGAAACACAGCAGTCATTTATATGCGTAAAGATAATCATGTTGGTTATACACAGTGGCTCATTATACTGCCTCTTGTTTACTTACTTTACTCTCCCTGTGTAAGCCCAATATTTGTATACATTGTGGTCTCTTAATGTTTTGTGTGTAGTAGTACAAGTATGTAGTAAGCGGTGCATTATTACCTGCTTACTATATGTTTCACAGTACGCAAAAGTGTGATACAGAAGCATTCACCGTTTTACTATCCAACATTGGAAAATTAGAAATATTACATCTCTATGGTGTATGCTGCAGCCAATGCCTATGTTTCTGTATCAGTAGGTTCCTGTACTAGAAACAACACTGCAATGGAAGGTTCTTTGGAGCAATACATTGCACAGTCAAGTATGTAGTTCATCACACATCTCCAGATGACCCCTGAATTTTTTGCCAACATTACATTCACAACCCCTTGTAGGGACTTCCTAGGAAAAGTAAATGCACATGTGATGTCATCAGTGATGTCATCAATCATATTTGTGATGTCATCTTTGTTGTCATGGGTGTTATTCTTAGCAGTGCACGGTGGTGACGCGAGTTATGGTTGCTTAGCTTACCACAACTGATGAATTTCAGGGAGTTTTCGGTTTTACTTGTAACCATAACGTCCCTATAACAAAGTTTTCTCACTGAATTTGATAGGTTTTTGGTACACAACTTAACCATAACGTCCCTTTAACAAAGTTTTTTTATATATTACATGGACGCAGTAGCGTCCATGTAGTTATGGTTAAGTTGGTGTTTCCATAGGAAGAGCATTTTTTGGGTGGCTTATAACTTCGCTCCCTCTGGACGAATCCTCACCAAACTTTGCAAAAAAAGTACATGGCCCTCTAAATTTTTTTGCAGAGTTTGGTGAGGATTCGTCGAGGGGGGGAAAAGTTATAAGGGAGGTCCCAAAACTTGTGTTTTTTCCTATAGACATAATGGGAAAAAACTTTGCGCACGGCCACAGGCCAAACCGCTGGACGGATTTACACCAAATTTGCGGCAGGAGCGAGGGCTTGGTCCCGAAAGCATGCTTTTGCAAATTTGGTGTAAATCCGTCCAGTAGTTATTTATAAAATGACCAAAACGTAAAGCAAATAAATTAGTGATATCTGTGTTCGCTTCGCGGACGGACTTCCCTGTTCGCTCCGCGGACAGCACCCCGATTGGCCCATGGCCTTGCGTCATGTCCGCGGACATGCGACGTGTTCGCTGATTGGACGGCGAGGGGCGTGGATATAGTCAGATTTTCTGTGGCGCCCGCCATCTTGTATTCGCCGTCGACCGCGTACAGCGCGGTGAAACGTGGATAAAAAATTGTATTTAGTGCCGTGTGTTGGTGTCTAAGAGTGTTTGGGGAGGGTGGGGGAGTATGAGATAGGTTCAATGTTTTGTTTTTTTATGTGCTAGACGTTTTTGTTGCGTTCGATTTGTCTGCGGAGAACACGGCTGTTCTGACATTTTGTAAATAAACTAAATGGTGGGGTGTTTAGAGGACGGAGTATGTGTCATTTTTGTTCACAAGGAAGGTAAAAATTAGCTATGAACACTCGCGGTGTACTTAATTGTTCATAAATACACAAACAGGGGGTGTCCTCAGGACGCTGTCCGTATTGTAATCTGTCTAGTTGAATGTGTTCTAAGAACACTCGCGGTGTCCTGAAATGGTTGCAATTACACAAAATGGGGGTGTTCTGAGAACGTTGTTTGTATTGTTCGTTGTCAGGGTGAAAGTGTTTTAAAACCACTCCTTTTGTCCGCTAATAGTCTAATTTCCTATGGGCGTCAACCGACTTTTTGTCCACTAAAGAAACGATAAATCCGGCTGGTGTGCGCCGACATTATGTGATAATCCTATGACTGGCGCTATTGACCTGGCTGACTTGCTTTTGCGACACTAAATCATATCTCCCGCCCCTAAGCCTGATATTATCAAAGCATTCATATTCCCCGCCTCTCTCCGTGACGTTACAGGGTGCGTCATCAAACGCGCCCAGTCCTCTGCAGTCCTAAGTGACTTTACACAGAACCCGGAAGACAACACATATTATGTCACAACACAGCGCGCCACAATTCGCAATATGAAACAGTGATTTAAAAGCAAACAGCAAGATTGTAAATTTTGTAAAGTACATTTATTTGACATCAAATGTGTAGAGAATATTCAGCAATTTGCATTTGTCTTTGTTGTCGATCCGCAAAAGTTCATGTTGAGGCACGCGATGTTCCTTTGCGGTACAGAGGGTGTTAGATCAGCTTACAACTCAGTGCGCCACAATTCGGAATATGAAACTGTGGTTTAAAAGTAAACAGCAGGATTGTACATTTGGTAAAGTACATTTATTTCACATGAAATGTTTAGTGAATATTCAGCGATTTGCTATTGTCTCTGTTGTCGATCAGCAAAAGTTTATTTTGAGCCACGCGTTGTTCCTTTGCGGTAGATAGGCTGTTGGTTTATGATAAAAGCAGTGAATGGTCGCTCTGATAATCGGAAGGTTGCTCCAACAACGAGCCATTAGACCACCCTATTGGTTGGTATGTTGTTTGTAGCCGCTAGTACTGCGTAAGGGCATATTGGTCCTTGGCGATTGTCCCATAAAATGGTGAGGGTCATGTAGTTGCATATTTGGACCTGCACCTGGCAGTTGAAGACCCCATCCGCTGGAGTCTGTAAATCGTGACATAGGCAAAATGGGGCCACATACCTGTTTTAAAAAACATAAATTAGTCTCACCAGCCGATCTTCATTAAAAATTATCATTTTATTTATTAGGGCGTGAAACTATTTGCTATCGAAGATAGTGCAACGGAGTATGTTAATAATAAAATAATAATATTTTCCCATTCATATAGCGCTAAGAACCGTGAGGTGTCTAAGCAGTGCTTATTATTAACCACAGTGTGTGGTGCTCATTTATTGACCACGGAAGGATGAAAGGCTGAGTTTGGCCTTGCTGGGATTCGAACTTGCGTTAGCAAGCTGTGCACGGATGTCAAAGCGAGCGTTGTACTCGCTGTGCCACTTGACAGGCTACAGTGAAGTGGCACAGCGAGTAGAGCGCTTGACTGCCTATAGACCGGTTAAATTATTTCTATTAACCCACCCTGTGTCATCTGCCTTTTTCAGAGCCCTCTAAACGACAGGGGATCAATTCGGCGGTGATAGTGCGCGGTAGAAAACATTATGCCACTTTCAACAAACAAGTTCAACTTGAGCGGTCTTTAATGCTACGCTATTGTAATTATATTTGGTATAAAATAATCTAAAGGGTTACTTACAGTACAATTGCAATTTCCATTGTCTACGAGTAGTGCAGTCCCAAAATACGACTCCGCGTGTGCGAACGATCTTTCGCATAGTGATATAATATATAAAAGTGGTTTCGTTTCAGAAATGTCATCCTTATCTTCTCTTACATTTTAGCAACACTCCTTCAAGAGAAGTCTTTCATCACAATCTCTGTCTGTCAAGGTCAAAACACAATACAACCTTATAGTCCGCTTCGTGAGCCTCTCCGGGGCCCGAGAAAAAAATGGAAGCAGCTGACCTTCACTGTGAACGAGCATAAATTCTTACTTTGCAACATTCTGTGTAAAGCCATCTGTGAGAAGTTGGTTTTTGCACGCCATGTTTGTATATTGTTTGCGTGATATTAAAAAAAGTTTGTTTAAGGGATGTTATGGTTCTAAGTACAGCCGAAAGACCCCTGAAAATCGCAAGTTATGGTAAGCTATGAAAAATAACTCGCGCCACCACCGTGCACTGCTAAGACTAACACCCAGGACATCAAAGATGACATCGCAAATGTCATTGATGAAATCACTGATGACATCACATGTGTATGTACTTTTCATGGAATTTGTGTACTAGGGATTTTTATTATAATGTTGCGAAAAAAGTGTCAAGGATATTGCAATAAATATCATACCGTTACTAGTGCTTTGAACAATGCATTGATATAAATAGCATTGTATTATGGGATTCTATCTAGTATACTGAGCTACTAATGGAGAAACATAGCATTGTGTGCAGAGTACAAGATGAAAGTATAATATTTGTAATGTTAATATGTTGAATAATGAAATGATAATTGTCCTGAAATGTTCGAAAATTCACAAAATTGGGGTGTTCTGAGGACGTTATTCGTATTGTGTGATTGCTTAGCTGTATGCAATGAGGGAATGGCACAGAGAGTAAAGTGGACGCCGTCCGCGGACACCGCGGCTGTTGGTGGACAGGGCGTGCTACATCCGGGTTTTTCCAGGAAATCCAACATGGTAAGAAGACTGTACGGATCAGCCAATCAGATGTCGAGGTTGTGGATTTGTGTTGAAATAGACTGTGTGTGGTGAAGATGGCAGAAGTAGAGAAAGTCAGGATGTTGGTGCTTGGAGATATGTTTGTGTATGGTTTACAACTGTACGCTCAATGCAGGCATGTTGCAAAGAACTTTGATGTGAAAGGAGTGGAGGTGGTGTGGAGCACTGTGCCTGATTGCAATGTACAGGGAATTGTACAAGTTTGTGAGGATATGGCCACGATGAACAATCCGCATGTGGTAGTTTTGCACTATGGTGCTTTCCATTTGGGCAACGTCAGTGCCCCTACTTTGTTTGCTGATTTGGAATGCTTGGTTCAAGCCGTAATGAAGATCCTTCCAAATGCGAAAGTAATTTTTTCTGGATTACTACCTAGGGCAATATGGGACAATAGTTCAGTTTTTTGTCCTCAGCAAAACATTGCTAGGTGTGTCATCAACCGAGGCATGTGTGCCTTCATGCTTAGAGCTGGTATGTTCTTCTGTAATAATGAGAATATTGATGCCAGTAATGCGGTTAATTTTAAAGAAGATGGCATTTCTTTATCTTTTACGGGAAATGCCTTTCTATTTTGGAATGTAAGGGTTGCTTTGGAGAAGGTTATGTGAAGATTTTAGGAGTAAAGTAAGAAAGAAAAACAAGAAAAAAAATGCAAAATAACAGGTGTCTGTCCAGCATCTGTCAAAAAAACAAAAAAAAAACGGCTCTTTTCAGAGCCAACTTCAAAGGGGAAATGAGGCACACTATTTAAATTTACATTCACCACGCTCAGATTTTTGATATGTCCGCGGACATGGCGGTAGTCCGCGGACATGAAAATCAGTACGAGGGGGTTAGTATGTTCTATGTTACATGTATATGAAGTCAGGGATATTATGGTTAAGTTGTGCTACTAAAAACCTATGAAATTCAGTGAAAAAACTTTGTTAAAGGGACGTTATGGTTAAGTTGCGCTACTAAAAACCTATGAAATTCAGTAAAAAAACTTTGTTAAAGGGACGTTATGGTTAAGTTGCGCTACTAAAAACCTATGAAATTCAGTGAAAAAACTTTGTTAAAGGGACGTTATGGTTCAAAGTAAAACCTAAAACCCCCTGAAATTCGGCAGTTATGGTAACATAAGCAACCATAATTCGCACCACTGTGCACTGCTAACACTAACACCCAGGACATCAAAGATGACATCACAAATGTCATTGATGACATCACTGATGACATCACATGCTGGCTCTCCCTTTTTATCCTTTACTGACATATCGAAGCCACATAGTTTTCTTCAGTAACAGTCAGGAAGTAAAAATTGAAAAGGTACTATATTTGTAGACTTAGGGTCAAGTCACATCATATGAAACATATACATAGCGGAAGACACAGGCTTGAAAGAGAGCAATCCTTTCTGTGCATGAAGATAATCATTAGGGTTATCAGCACTTTCTCATAGTTTTATTTTTATTACTCTACCTTCCCTGTATATGCTCATATTTGTATACATTATACTCACTCTCCTTTCCTTTGGGTGCAGTCACATCATGTGATACACATACATATGGTAAGTAGCCGCTTTGAAACAGAGCAATAGTTTCTCTGCATAAAGACAATCAGTTAGGTTATGAACTCTTTCTGCTACTACTTCTGCTTTTTTGTTTACTTCACTGTCCCTGTATATACTCATATTTGTATGTCTCTGGTTGTTGTCTCTTTGTGTTTTGTCTGTAATAATTATGTATTAAGTGGGTTTTATTATCTACCTATTACATGTTTCACAGTACGCAAAACTCTAATAAGAAAGCAGTTGTCATTTCAGTATTCAACATGGCAAGATTATGAATATGGCACCTTCATCATGTAAGCTGCACACACTGCCTATGTTTCTGCATGAGTAGCTTAGTATACTGGATAGAACTTCATAATAGAAGGCTATTTATATCAATGCATTGCTTAATGCACTAATTAGCTTATGATATTTATCCCAATCATCCTTGACAGTTTTTGGTCAGCATTATAAGAACCCCTTGTACAGAGTTTTTATGAAAAGTAAATGCACATGTGATGTCATCAGTGATGTCATCAATGACATTTGTGATGTCATCTTTGATGTCCTGGGTGTTAGTGTTAGCAGTGCACGGTGGCGCGAGTTATGGTTGCTTATGTTACCATAACTGCCGAATTTCAGGGGTTTTTCGGTTTTACTTTGAACCATAACGTCCCTTTAACAAAGTTTTTTCACTGAATTTCATAAGTTTTTAGTAGCGCAACTTAACCATAACGTCCCTTTAACAAAGTTTTTTTACTGAATATATATATATATCTGTGTGTTCACTGAAAAAACTGTGATAAAGGGACTTTATTGTTAAGTTGCACTAACAAAAACATGTGTCATTCTTTGAAAACTTTGCTAAAGGGACCTTACCTTAGTTACAAGATAAAATCGAAAAACCAAACAAATTCGCAAATTTGATTCAAAGTGTGATCAAGGGCTCATGAGTGCTCGAAACGCGTTGCTGTTTGTTTCCCTTGCTTAGTTTCTATGTCTTTTCTATCATTAAAGAACATAGTTTCAAGGAACTTTTACTTGTTTTGTTCTTTCTCATTCAAAACCCTTGTTAGTGCGACCATGGTGTCAGTTTTGTTTTTCATACATATATATACATTCACTGAAAAAACTGTGATGATAAAGGGACGTTATAGTTAAGTTGCACTAATAAAAACATATTGAATTCTTTGAAAACGTTGTTAAAGGGACCTTAGTTGCAAGGTAAATCGAAAAACCAAAGAAATGCGCAAGTTATTGCATGCTAAGCAACCACAACTCACGCCACCGACATGCAGAACCAGGACATCAAAGATGTCATAAGAAATGGCATCCCAACATAGGGATTTGACCCTTGTCACTGAATAGAGAGTACTGGTATCACAAACATGTCATCTTCAAATCCAATTCTGAAGACTGCCTGAATAAGTATATATGGTTCAAGGTTACAAACACATGAATATTAGGAGGAGTGTTTTATAAATTGAAATGAGCATCCTGACAAGTGATGTTGAGCAGAAGGATGTGCAGGACGACTTATCCCAAAATGCACTCGGCCACACCCAGTACAGTAGTCCCAATATAAAGACCTTCCCCCATTTCGAGGTGCTTAAGCCTAGTGCTCGGGCCTCAAAGGACAGCTTGTCCTGGAGGGCCCTGTATATCACTCAGTTGAGAAACCTCACATGACTGCAGTGCACTTTGCCCGAAAGCGGAGGACTCGGAGCCCCCACCATTGGAGTCATCTTCAGAGCTAAGGAAGACCTGAAGGCTAAGAAGAGCATAACCTTCAGAAAATACAGGCTATGATGTCACTATTCACATCACACCGGTGGCAGCTGAGGAATTTGTAAAATGGTGGGCACAAATGTGCTCCTCTAATTGGTCAAAATAAGTGCGGAGAGAGCCCAAACCAAATGTGGTGGTTTGTGGTGTTTCTCCCTTACCCCCAATGTATTTTAAATAATGGTGCAAATAGTGCATTTCACAGAACACTTTTCAAATACATTTCATATAAAGCAAAATAATGTATTATCAGTTATCTAGGGGTACACATGAATGCATCCAATTGATGCCAGTTCGTCAACATTACACAGGGAATTTGTCAACATATGTTTATGCTGACTCAGCCCAAAGAGAACCATGAGACCTGTCTCAAGAATATCTGCCAGTATTAACACTGTAAAGCACAGAGGCTCATGCTGCTTGTGCCCAAAGCAAACTACGAGACGTGTCCCAACAATATCTGCCAGCGTTGACACTGTAAAGCACAGGTTCATGCTGCTTGTGCCCAGAGAAAACCATGAGACGTGTCTCAACAATATCTGTCAGCGTTGACACTGTAAAGCACAGGTTCATGCTTATTGTGCCCAGAGAAAACCATGAGACGTGTCTCAACAATATCTGCCAGCGTTGACACTGTAAAGCACATGTCCAGGCTTCTTATTACCACAATTACGCCCCATGTTGCTCTCCCTTTCCAAGTTCTGCCCTGTGCTGATCTTTCTGCCCCATGCAACTCTCACTGCTGCAGTCAGTCCTTCCCCTATTGGGCTCCCATTCTCACCAACATATATGAGGGGTATTCAAAAATGTAAATATGTGTGCATAGAATGCAGGGGGGAGAAGGGGACATGACTGGAATGTCCATATTCATTAGAGGAATAAACAGAGTACTCCGTACAAGAGACCAACCAAAAGTGCGCGTAGAAATGATTCCAACTCATGCCACAAGACTGGGCGCAACAGGATATAGGATTATTCGTGTTACAATAAGTGCAATTAAGGCTTGTGTTAGGTTCTTAGTAGGAGTGGTAGAAGCCACATTGATATTTCAAAAAAAAGGTCTGTTTAGGGTGGCACTTTATGTAATAGTTTTGCAGGCCACTGAGGTAGCACGTCAGAAGCTGCCTGCAGTCAGTGGGGTTTGCCATTTGCCCCATCTCCCCTCCCCTATCACGTGTTTGGTAACTTTAGTAGCAGATGATGTTTTAACACATACAAAACACAGAAAATACCAAAACTGAAGGACCACTATGCATGCAGAACACACACCTGTTAGAGGTTGGCCCAGGCAGTGTGGGCAAAAGACATGCAAACCTCCAAATTGTCATAGGCATTGACACCAGCATAAGTGACTTCACAGAAAGGGGCGTTGCATTGAACACCATCAATATTTAGAGGCACCATGGGAAATGGCATTGCAGGAAGTTACCATGTGTAAGCGGAGAGACAAATATAGTTATGGTTTGCAATATATGAAAGGTCACTTATTTTATATGAAGCAACTGTACTGTCAAGTAATCCTTGAATGAGGCATTTTGTTTAATTGCATATGTAATAAACTGTGAACTGCTTCTTTTAAATTTCCTCCAGTTATGAACTTGTGAGACTAAATAATTAGCCAAGGATCACTGGTTAAGTGGTGAAGCCGAGATGTATGTGATTTAAGTTCTTGATCACATATCGCCCCAGGTTTAGTTCATATCAAGTTTTGTTACGGTTTCAGTTTCATGTGCTTAAATAATAATATTTTAGAAATGTCGTCAAACTAACACACATTACTTAATAAACTAACCTTGCATAATAAACAAACTGCAGCCGCTCGAAGAAGAGGGCACATATCCAAGCCCAATCTCTGGGGCCACCAAAAAGATGGGCAAACGTTTGAAAATCTGCAAGGGACTCGCCAATCCTACTGCAGTCTCCACTTTTCGCCGGCCATCCCAGGCCCCCTGTTCTTTACTGACCTCCCACTTCTTAACCAAAACTCAGGACATCCTGTACTCACTGTCTTCTACTCCCCTCCATCCTCCCTCCCCAGCTCTCAGACTTACATTGGCCCCCCTCTCCCCTTTCCTCATATTCTCCTCTTTCTCGCCAATTGCATCGGATGAGGTCACTAGACAAGTCCTTTCTAGGAAAGTCTCCTCCAAACAGGTGCTCCCCTACTCCTCCAGAACTATCAAGGACAACATTGCCTCCCTTGCTCCAGTCTTGGCTGATTTCTGCAATCACTGCTTTGCAACTGGCTCTTTCCCGCTAGCCCTCAAGCACTCCCTTGTGCATTCTCTCCTAAAATAGCCCTCTGCCGACCCCTCTTGCCCCGCTAACTACTGCCTATCTCCAGTGCCCCCTCCCTGGGCAAACTCCTGGAGAAGCTGGTCATCTCCCAACTGCCTCAGCATACCGAATCTGTCGGCTGTCTCCACGACTACCAGTCTGGCTTTAGAGCTGCCAGAGGCACGAAAGATGCTCTACTGAACAAACGTGTAGACTTGCTCTCAAATCTCAATTTCAACACTCCATCGGTTCGTATCCACCTGGATCTTTCCTCTGCCTTCAGCGTGATAACTCATGCCACCCTGACAAATCAGCTCTGTGACACCCTTGGCATCACAGGCTTGGCACTGGAATGGTTGACCTAATTCCTCTCTGACTGACCTTCCCAGGTTCAACGGACCCCTTTCTCTCTCCTATCACACTCTCCACCTGCAGCGTCCCCGAAGGCTCTATCCTCTCACCATGGCTCTTCAACATCTACCTTGCCCCGCTGGTCCACCTGATCTCCTTCTTCTCACCTCATTTCCAGTGTTATGCATACAACACGCAGCCCTGATTCAATCTTCCCTCTACTGCATCCTCTTCCTCCTCTCTCATCCCTGTCTGACAGCTATTCAGTCATAGTGTGCTGCCAATGATCTCTGCCTTAATGCCACTAAGACTGAAATCCTTCTCATTGGGACTCCCGTCCCTCCTGCTCTCTGGCTGCCCTCTATGGATCCCTTCCCCACCCTCCCCTCTTGTGAGGCCAAAAACCTTGGATTCATCTTTGACTCCCCTCTCTCCTCACACCACAGACCTTGCCAGGAAGGCCCACTATTAGCTGCACCCCTCAGAGGCATTCTCCCTTTCCTCACCTTCCCCCAGAAACTCAATGTCTCCAGAGCTCTGGTCCTCTCTATGCTGGACTACTGTAACATCCCCTTCCTCACTCTTCCTTTATCTTCCCTTTGCCCTGGTCTCAAGCCCAGGGGATGCATCTCTCTAGCCCTAAACTCTCTCCACTGGCTCCTGGTTGCTGCAAGGATCAAGTTCAAGACCCTCTGCATCATGCACACGGCTTTCTGGGGTCTGGGACCCCACTACATCCAACTCTTTCTCCCTAAATACCTAGCTGCTAGAGCCCTTCGGTCTTCTAGCTCCAACTCTCTGCAGATCAGATGCTTCTCTAAGCTGAGAATGGGCGGTAGATCTCTCCTCCACAGGAGACTCCTTCTGGAATAGTCTCTCTGCCCCTCTCAGGCTTGAGCTCGATCTCCTTAAATTCCGGAAGCTCCTCAAGAACCACCTTTTCTCTTCTACCTTCCCTCTCCCCCTCCCATGCTAGCACTCCCTTCTGCCACAGTGATTGGCTGCCAGGTTCCCTCTGAGTCCTATAGAGCACCAGGCACCCCACCCAGTCTACCTCCCTCCTCACACTTAGCATGTGGACCCTTACCCCTTGCACCCCATGCAATCCCTGGCACTTGATCTCCTGGCCTCCCCTTAGCACTTGCTAAACCCCTGTTGCCCTCTCCGTCCCCTCCTCACTTGCACTCTCTCCTCTTTACCCTGCATTTTCCCTCCCACCCTAGCACTTTGCATTTTGCGCAGATGGCCTTCCCCCAGGGCTGGACTGGGAACTAAAAAAGGCCCTGGAAAAAATTACTGGGGTCCAAAAGAGGCCCTGGAAATAAAGTTCAAAGTGGCCCGATATGACACATTTCCAGCAAGCCCAGTGCTTTTCCTATGAGAACATTTGGAAATGCCACACAAAAGAGGCCCAGAAATCTCCAGAGTTCCCTATAGGCCAGTCCACCCCTGCCTTCCCCCCCACCCCTCGCACTTCTTCTTACTGCACTTGCATGATCCGAATGTCACAAGGCCTAGTAGGACCGTTATTGTTATCTTTCTCCCTTGTTCCCGCTCTTTTTTGTGTTGTGGCATCATGAAACGCCACACGTTGTATAAGCGCCTTACAAATGTTTCATAAATAAATAAACATTACCCAATATAAATTATCATAGAAACATGTGGAGCTTAATTTTCCATATCCTGAATGGAAGGTCACTGTACTGATGCAAAATAATCGGAGCGTAAATAAAATCTCACATGGCTGTAAAACTGTAGTCCTTATTTTATATCATATGAAGCATTATGCACCATTCTTATTTCTTATCACCCACCATTCACACTTCTTAAGGGACAATAGTCCCTCTAAATAGCCACCCACCCTTCCCCCATCAATGCTCCTGTTATAGTCCTCCGTTGGCACAGAGCACAACATGTTAAATGTTTCACTGGGAAGGCTTTGATCCCATCCACCAGAACCAAAATCAGGACTTTTCCACACCCGGATAGTGTGTGTGCAGGCTGCAGGACACAACCTATACATTTGGGACAGTCCCATAAAATACAGGACGTGGGCCACCAAAAACATATAATTCAAAAACCCAGGTAAAGCTTGAGAGTTGGTGAGTTAAAAGTTGTCAGGATTTAGGCAGTGTTCTCGTCGGGCATAGAGAAAGTCTGAGGGGTACCCCAATACCTATCCACTCTTCAAAGGTCTGTTTCTGACTATGTTTGTTGCTGGGAGCAAGCAAGTTTGGCTCATGTTCTAGCTCCTGCTCCATTCTTCTGAAAACAGCGCTTCCAGATTTCCTGCACCAGAGAATAGCAGACATTTTGATGTTAAAGTTCCTTCGCTCTGATGCTAAAAAAAAGCAAAGAAGATTGATGGAGTCATGAAAACGTGCGTTTGGAGGAGAATCTAATGCAGGAAAACTTGACTGGCAACAGAGCGCCTGCCTTGTCACCAATTTTTAAACATTGTTCCAGGAGTCCCGGGCTCAAAAGGCAGCAGCAGCAGGGCCACCATGCCTTACAATGGAGAGCCACAACCATGGCTTTCCCTGTCCCCCCATCAAGGGGAAGATTTGTGCTATGGAGGGAGTTGTTTCCAGCCACCTGTAAGAAAAATTAAGTGTGAAAAATACGAGTACCAGAATCCTTAGAGTCAATTAACTTGCCACACCTCAAAAGGAAATGAAGACACGCCTGAAAAAGCAAAGAAACAGCCTCCCTGAAGATTGATGGAGTCATGAAAACGTGCGTTTGGAGGAGAATCTAATGCAGGAAAACTTGACTGGCAACAGAGCGCCTGCCTTGTCACCAATTTTTAAAAATGGCAGCTATGTTGATTTTAAAGTCTCCTTTCTCTGATGCTAATGACTGCAGGTAGGCGAGGCTTGAACCATAGAAGGGAAGCCAGGTTGACTTTAAAGTCTCCTTTCTCTGATGCTAATGGCTGCAGGTAGCCGAGGCTTGAACCTGAGATGGGCAGCCCTGTTGATTTTAAAGTCCCCATTCTCTGATGCTAATGGCTGCAGGTAGGCGAGGCTTGAACCGGAGAAGGGCAGCCATGTTGATTTTAAAGTCCCCGTTCTCTGATGCAAATGGCTGCAGGTGGACGAGGCTTGAACCGGAGAAGGGCAGCCGCGTTGATTTTAAAGTCTCTTTTCTCTGATGCTAATGGCTGCAGGTGGGCGAGGCTGCCGTGAGATCAATCAGCCCAGCCTTGGATGTGTTCCAGGAATGGTCCGCTAATGTCTCTGCTGAAACCCACTCTCCGACTATCTGTCATCGCTGGGAAAGAATGATAATGGACTGCCTCGCTCAGGCTGTACTTATTTTGCTCATGACATCAGGAGTCAACGGCACAGCTAGTAGGCTGATGATGTCATGGGCAGAGTCAACAACGCAGGCATTCTGACTCACCTCTGCTGACAAACCAGCTTACCACAAACATGATGCAGGTCGGGAAACTGTTGTACCATGAGCTATTTGAAGGCAATCATTTAAGTAATTCTAGTGTCAGCATCTAGAAATATATCACATCATAACCGTACAAACATAAAATGATGTGTGTTCTAATATATCACTTAATGGCGAATTCCTCCTGCTTCTAAGCGCTGTATTAATGGTTGGTAGCACTAGGTTTATCAACCTCTGAAGGATGAAGGGCTGAGTCAGCTCTGCCGTAGGAAACAAACTTACAAGGTACAGGCTGGCACCATGTGAGAGACCAAAGCTTAACTCATGAGCTATCCACCCGATACCTGAACGTTTAACATTTAGGTTTTAACTTTGTCACCCAATAATTCGTTCTCATACCATTTTCACATCTTCGGTTTGCAATAACATGGATTATCTCTGCGTAAACAACAGCGGCAGCTGATTGTTTTTAATTCTAGCTACTTTCAGGGATGGATGATCTGTATTCTCTTCAGACCCCCCACCCCCCTTTATCCTGTGACCTTGGCCTCTCGCCTCTGCTCTTTGTAGAGAAGAGAGACCCTCAGTTGGCCTAAAGTCTGACATGACCAAAACGAACATGGCAGCCAAAGAATATTGCTCATAATTTGCTCTGCCATCTCTCCCTGGTTTCCATGGATCGCGTGCAGATCTGCACTGCCCCATTCCTTGCTCCCACCCGTGGGTGGACTGGCCTTTGTAGAACTCAGGAGATTTCCTGGTAGGCCTCCGCACCCTGGGCATCTTTTGTGTGGTTACCTATTTTATTTCAAAATGTTCTCATAGGAAAAGGTTTGGGCTGGCTCAAAATGCGTAATATGGGGGCACTTTGAAAATGATTTCCAGGGCCTCTTTTGGCTCCCCTTTTCCCGACTTTGGGACAGGCACCCTGATGCTACGCTTTATGCTTCAAAACAGAACTATTTGTTCCCGTGCTCAAAAAGCAGCATCTGACCCCTTCGCTTGATCCAGCCGCCAACCTCTCTCTCCTACCTCTTCATCTTCTTCAAACACTCCATTTGACTGTCCAACCTCTACTACCCTGGAAACTGTACAACCACAGCATGCAAAGCTACATAACAGCCAATCCTGCGAAACCGCCCTGGTGCAAATCTCCAACTTCGATGTCACGCTTCCCGCTACCAACTTAGGCCTCATTGTCTCAGCACTCTGATGTCACTGCCTACGGATCAAACTCAATGCCTTGTTACACCACAACCTCCCCAGCCTTGATTTCCCCGTGGGCATCCGCAAGGCTCTCACTTCGTTTCTCAGGTCTTCACCGCCTCTCTGACATAATCTCATTCAACCTCTCATGCGACCTCTTTGCTGCTAAGTCACACACTTTCCCAATCACATCCCTCACCCGCTCGCTTCCGTTGGGTCTTACCAACTGGCTCATTGGCATCTAGTGTAATCAGTGGTGCCCCATACATTTTTCATAGGGTGGCCATACTGGAAATCTTGGGGTGGCACACCAAAACAAACATACATAACTGAATGGGCCGGTGGGGGAGCCAGCGCTTTTTCTAAGGTTGGCCGTGACCCCCTCCCCCCTTGGCCACCCCTTGGTGGCATCCCTACTAGCGTTAGATGGTCTTGCCTTGCCAGTTGCTCAACAGAGGCCCACATTCGCTTATGTATGCCCCCTTATCTAAAGCACCTAAAACCAACTTATCCCCCCCCTTGAACAACCTCACCACACCTGCATCGTCCACCCATACTAGAGAAATTACAATTGTTCCCCTTTATCAAAAAGACTGCACTGCCGGTAGCCTCAATAGTCCTCATGACTCACCCCCATTTCACTTTCCATTTGGACGAAACCCTGTTCGATGCACGAGCCACCAGGAAGCTTGCTTTTCGACGCATTCTATCCCTAGGTCTTCCCGCAGTCCCACCATGAGAAAACCTCAGCACACCTACATGACCACACTTTAGCGTCCTTCCATATCACACCACTTCCGCCTTCCATCACCAGGCAGGCAGTGCCAGGTCTCGCTGAAGAGCAGAGCCAAAATACGACCCGTTTTTAAATCTGTCCTTTGGCTCGAGCTACCACACAGTTGTTAGATATGTGAACCCCTCCTCGTCCACACCTCCTAACATCCCGGTGATCCCCTTTGCTTCAGCACACCCTAGATTCGGTGTGGTCCCTGTTGTTCTTTCTCTTGCCTTTTCCCTACACCAATGGAATTTCCTGACACTCAACCCAAGGCCCAACAACTCAATCAACCCCCTCAAATCGGCAGTCCAAACCTCGCTCTACAAAATATAAAAGTTTCTCAGACTCCCCTTCCCCCTCTCCAGAACCCAGGCCTGCAAACACGCCACCACTCTTCAAAGCATCCTCTGGTTGTTGTACTGATGCAAACCTATAAGCCTGTACAGCATGTTTGTGAGCAAATTCAAGCACTCCTGCAACACTCACTTACCTTTTCAGACATGTTTCTAAACATCTCATAGGTTTAACATACATAAAGTCATAGGAGATGTCCGATAACTTAATTGTATCATTAGCTATATTAGTTAGCGCTGGGGACCCAGTTAAACATTTTTCTTTTGGATTGACTCATAGAGCCCTGTTGGGGGGCACTTAATTGCGGATGAAGCAGGGCGGTTAACTGACTGCACAATCGAAGAATGCCAGATAGCTTGAAATAAAACAGGATTTTATAACATTGCAAGATATCAGAGACAGAGTTCCAGAAGGCTGGTTCAAGAACCGAGAAAACCATGACTATTTTTCTTGATTTAAGACATGGGGAAACTATCAATTCTGTACATTCTGTTGCTTGTCGCCGAGGTGAGAAGGAGTTTTGTACCAAGTCGGCTGTCAAGTGCATGCAGGACATTCCAATACCATCTTGGGTACTGGTGTAAAATGCCATGCGTCAGGTATGGTGTCGATGAGTTGTACCAATTTGAGTGCTGGTGAGGTGGTCAGTTACCATTTCTAGTGTCAGTGTGGGAAATTTTGTTTTTATTTGATTTATAATGAGCAGGGTTCTGCTCAGTATAAATCAAATTTAAACAAATGGGGTAACGTCGCAGAATTCTCTGCATCTGGGCAGAGATAACATCAAGATGAGTAATTGCACAGAGGAGCAAGATTGGAACATTAAGCAGGGATTGATGAATTAAGAAAAAATAAAAGTTTTCAGATTTCACTGAAAACCTAACAGTCAGGTCAGTGAGCAAAGGTGAACGAGAATTTTTTCCAGAGGTGAGGTCCTATCACAGATAATCAGTGACCTCCTCTGTTGGTGTAGCTGTACCAATCTGAGGGGCCAAGAAGGTTGGTATCATTGAATTATCTCTTTAAGATATTACAGAGCCAAACCATGGAGAATATCTTAAAGGTAATACACTGATAGACAGGTAAAAAGATGGAAATTGAGGCAAATAGCCACATGTGGAGCTTGTTGAAGTCAAAGCAGAAGATGGTTATGGTGACGTATATAACAGGGGGTCCTTGGGGGGTCACCAGGGTTCGCAGCCACGACCGCTGTGTTCTCCCTTGCTACCCCTGCAATCTCCCGAGCTACCCCTCTAAAAAAAATAATTTCTTTTATTTTGTATTTTATATTTTTTAAACAGAAGCTCCTGGAGTTGCGGGGCCCCCACAACACCAGGTATTGGGGTGCCTTGGTGCAGTCTTCACCCATCAGGGCACCCCTCACCTTCACCCATGCAGCGCGAGAAGGAACTGCTCAGGAGGGGTTGGAGCTGACCGTGACATGTGGCACATGTCTCATGCCATGTTCAGCTCCAACCCCTTCTCCTCCGGCTTCCTCACGGCTCAGATACAGAAACCAGGAAGCTAGCCCAGTTTCCTGGTTCCTGTTTGTGAGCAGCACGGGGGAGCCGAGGGTGGCCTGGAGTGGCGGACCAAAGCTGGAGAAACAGGTAAGGATTTATTTTAAATCAATGCATGTGTGAAGTGCGTGTCAGATGTACGTATGTACTATGGGTCAATGAGTGGTGGGTGAATGAGATAAAATGTGGTAGTGTGTGTTTTTGGATGTTCTGGGTGGGTTGGTGTGTACCTCTGTAGATAATGCAATGAGAGTGGATGTAGAGAAGGTGTAGGAGTGAGTGACTGGTGGGTGAATTTGTATGAATGTTATAGTGTGTTTCAATGTTCTGGATTGGTATATGTCTGTGTGGAGAATGCAGTGTGAGTGGATGCAAGAGAAGGTGTATGTGGTGTCAGTGAGTGGTGGGTGAATGAGTAGGAATGAGATAGTGTGTGTTTGAATGTTCTGGTTTGGTCGGTGCGTTCTTGTGTGGAGAATGCAGGGCAAGTATACGTGAGAGGTTTATTGGTGAGTGAATGTTGGGTGAGTGGGTAGGAATGTGAGTGTGTGTGTGTAAATGTTGTGGGTTGGTGTCAGTGTAAGTGTATGTGACAGAAGGTATATGGGCGAGTGGCTGGTGGGTGAATGGGTATGAATGTGATTGTGTGTGTGAATGTTCTGGGCGGGTGGGTGCATCTCTGTGTGGAGAATGCAGTGTGAATGAATGTGAGAGGAGATTTATGGGTGGGTGAAAGGGATACCTGCGCGTGTGTGTGTGTGTAAGGCCCTGGGGAACTGGGGATCACTAGAGCATTTTTGACACATCCTTTATTGACTTTGCATTTTTTACTGGTATTTTCGGGCAAAGCCAAGTTCATGTATGTCATTACCTGGCTAGACTGCCATTTTGGTACACCAGTCTAGCCATTGCTTACTGTGGCATGGCATGTATTACTCATCCTCTTTGATGAAGCAAGCATGATAAGTAGCATTACCTCTCTAGATTGAGTTTTGGTGTAGCGGCCTGTACATTTCTTCCTCTATCATGACATTTTATTAACTGAGCATCCACGAAGAAGCAAGGATGATAAGTGTTCTGATGCATCTAGACTGGCTTTCATTGGAGCCAGTTTGGACATGTTTTCTTATTGTGTCCTTGACTCCCCTACCCCCTCGTTGTTAGCTCCCTTTTCCTGTGTATCCCTGCATTTCTTACTGTGTACTTCCCCCTAGAACTTGAAAGCACACTGTTGGTTCCCGAAGCGAAGTCTGTGCTCAATAAAAACAATATATTAATATTAATACTAATAATAATAATAATAATGATCATTTAGGATTTGCTGATCAAGTATTGTGACACACTTTCAGAAAGGGCATGATCTTAGAAAATTTGTGATGAAATGTGACTGTCCAAAGGCAGGAAAGCAAACACTTTCTTCAAAACATTTCATGGATGGATAGAGAGCCACTCACCAAGTCCACGGGGGCAGGTCCCTTGATAGATGAGTGTCCATCTTAAAGCCTTTAAGTAGTTAATCGCTGAAATGTGGCACAATGTATTCCAATGGAACCCACCCATTAGTTGAGGTCCTTTCTACCACTCGTAACTATATTCTCAGTCTTATTGGGACACATTACATATAATGCCAACAAAAATGATGATTATGAAAATAAAGTAAAAAATAACTAATGCCTAAATGACTAAGCTAACCAGCATTGACAAAACCTATAGTGTTGCTTAGGTGTATTGTTTGTATAGACATTTGCAAGGATTCACCATGTGCCAGCGACTACGTGACAGCTACTACTATCTTATGCCCAGTTACTGCCATCATTGGCTAGGTATTGGGACATTGGGGTGAGAAGTGAAACATGAGCTGCACAGCTGCACCACACCTGAATCCTTACGCTGCCAGGGTGCATCCTGTTATCCACTCCAACACATTGTGTGTTGCGTGTATCACTTTGTAAGGCACCACTTTTCTTGCTGAAGGATACACGGAATATGGGATGTTAGTCTCTAGTGCCAGGGATCTCCTCAGCCTCCTCCCGGGTACATGATCATAGGTAGCAATTGGTGCATATGCCACTAATCAGCCAAAACTAAAAAGGAGGAAAGCAAAATGAATGTAGCGTTAACACTGTTTACTACAGATGGCGGGGAAGGATGTGGAAGTTATGCATTATTCTAGGAGATCTCGTAGTACCCCTTACAGTCCCAAAGTATCCAACAGTATAGCAAAAAGAAGAACATTATTGGAGGGGTGAAAAGTAGTGTGGGGGCAACTGGTTTTCTGTCGAGTTGTTATAGTTAAAAAAAAGTTAGCAACTTTTTTTATACAAAAATCATTATACTGCTCAAACTATTTGAAAAAATAAAAGCACTATGGTGAGTGTAAATATTTTGACTCTCTTTATTTTAACATTGCTTCTACTATATACATTAACATGAATGCAATATTATTTATATGTCCTCGTTATTATAAGTCAGGGTTATTATTGACTGACATATTATTTCCCAGATATCTCCAACGAGTTTTAGTTTGCGTTGGTGGACATCCAGCTCCAAATAGCCACCACACATTTGCAGAATCTTACAGCAGTTGACCTGGATCCTATCCAAGCGTAGCAGGACCAGCGTGTCATCACGCGTCGATGCAAAACCAAGTGCATCACCTGTTCTAGACTAAAGCAGTGGAAAATCAAGCCCAAAGGGATTGTAGGTGTCAAATGGAGAAACTGGGAGGCCAGAGGAGGTGAGGCCGCACAGTCTGGGAAGGACTACACAGGAAAGAACTGGCTCCCAGCCCAAGCCAGACCAGGCCATGGACTACAATGTAGCGGTCGACTGGTCAAAGACTGCTGCTAAGTCTAGTGGGACAAGAGGGAGAACATTTCCACCATCGGTCCTTCATTAATGGTTGTTCAGAACTGATCACCAGGACAGACTTCATACCTCACCTCACCTGGCATGAGATCCAGCCTGATAGGCGTCGAACAGAACAGGGGCAGAGGTCTGCAACCTTTGGCTCTTGCGTTGCTTAGGACTGCAACTCCCATCAGCCCTAGACAGCAAAGCTAAAGGCATGGGACCATGGGAGTCATAGTCCAAAACATCTAGAGAGCCACAGGTGGTAGGCCCCTGGATTAAGGGCTTCGACAGAGACTCCCATCTGACTGATAGCCACCTGATCTGTAATCTTTCATATTCATGACTGGTGAGCAGTTGGTCTGAAGCTAGCTGGTTCTCGCAAATCTAAAGAAACTGCAATACAAGCAGGAGTCAGAAATTCATTCCAGCGCCCTGACACCAGGAGTGACTGGAGTGAATCCATGACCTACTCTGTATCTTTGCCAAGTGTGCTGATGCTCAGTGGTGTGCTGGGTTCATTGCACTCATCCACGGGGCAGAATATCATCCTGCCTCCTGAAACTACCCGAGGACGCGCCTGTTTCAACACTTGTTTCATTTCTCCAGCTAGAAGTGGCCCAGAGCCAACCTAATTCACAGTGATTGACCCGGCGGGTCCACACATTCAGCAAGTCCTGACTTTTCAGGATTGTAAATTGACTGTTCCGATTACAAAAAGGACCTACAAGTGCGGGCATTGAAAGGGCTACTGGCTGAGAGCTACGACTGGCTGACAGTGTCACACATGACATGGGTTCCTTGACAGCTACTGCTGCTGTGCTTGAAGTTGTGAATCCGTCAATGATGTACATGGGTTTGTGCGTAATAGGCTTACAAAAATAGGTTCAATATGATCTTACCGAAAACAATTTTAACAAATTAAATTTTACTGGGAAAAAAACCCTCGATTTAAATTTTTTTATTGGGGCATTTCCCTAAATCCCCTGTTTCCCCATGCTTCTAACCCCACCCCGAACCACCCCCACACCTTCTATCCCTTTACCGCCAACCCCTATATATTTAGGTTTCAGTGTTTTTTTGGTAACAATTCATTTGTTGTTTTCTTTTCGGTAATATAAGTTCAGTCCTGTACGTCAGCTCTAAATGTTGGAGAATTGTTGAGGTCTAACTAATGTCCCAAAAGGGCATCTGCAGACTGAAAAACAAAATACTTAATGACCAGTGATTTTCCTGTGCCTTAATGACATACTTAGCGATAACGATAACGAGGATGCCTTCCGCTCTCATTATTTGTGTCAAAGTCTGCGGTTAACCTTTAAAACCTAGCGTGACACCGTGACACAAATGATTAAAGCAAGAGTGTTAACCTTCTACATACATTTGTATCAAAACGTAAAGGTTGTACAGAAATCTTCAAAACGGACCAGCAGTATGAACAAGATGATACAACCCGCTGGCCTAACTTTAGCAGAAACACGCCAATCATTGAGCAGGCCGGGGGGTGGGGGGGGGGGGGGCAGAATGCCTACAAATCTAAGAGGCAGGTAGGGGTGGATTAGAGTCAGCAATATATAGGAAGGGCCTGTCTGGCATGGTCATGCTTAGCCTAAGACTATGTATAAGTATGTGTTTTCTCACTTGGACTACTTGACAGATGAGCGGAGAAGTGGGAAGAGACTTTGATTCTGCTGACGACAATGTTTCTGCAACAATCTGGTCATAGGAACCTAACACCTTGCAAGTATCCTTGCCTCACACTTGGGTAGCGTGGGCCAAGCTCAAAGCTTAATCTGAGGGAAATGCTGGAGTAAGAAAGAAAGGAAAGATTACCCAAAAAGGACTACAGTTACAAAATATATAATGGGAGTTTAAAAGCAAGTTGGCAAAAATAATAGCAATTATTTAGGCAATTACCACTGATAATTAGATGAAAAACTCCCCATGTTTTTAGTGAGTATATCCAAAGCGCTATGCTCCACAACAGCCCTGTTGAAAGCAAGATACATTAACAGAAATTCTGAACACTTCTTGGTGTCCACTAGAGCTGCACCTTGTTTCATCACACAGACCATTTGGACTGGGGGCAGATAGCGCAAGCAACACAGTCCACCCCTTACTTTCATTTAATATGCTAGATGATGACATCTCTAGCAGTCTTCAAAGAGCCGGTCCAAGAGCAAGAGATTCAAGGATGGAATGTCTTACTGCCTCGCTCAGGGTTCACTCAGGGTCTCAAACAGACAGCAAGCAGGATACACGTAGGCAAGGCAAATTCCCTCACCAACCCTGGTGCATGGCCCCAGTTCAGCAACGTATTCAAAACCTCAGCATTGTGTTTGGGCACATTTCAAGTCGTCCTAAAATGCAAATACTGAGCATCCTTTAAGCTGACCTATGCCCCTTTGAGGAAAGTTCAATTTGTAAGGATCTCGAGATCTTTGGTTTGCAATCTACTTCCTCCAAATTTCACAATAGCAGAGTGTTGTTCTTTATAGCAGGCTTTCTTTCTTTCTTTCTTTCTTTCTTTCTTTCTTTCTTTCTTTCTTTCTTTCTTTCTTTCTTTCTTTCTTTCTTTCTTTCTTTCAAAGAACGGCTGCCTTTGAGGCAGCACCATTGGAGATACCCAATTGCAGAGTTTGGAGGCAGCAGTCTGGGATATCTAACTTCCGGACAATGCAGAATTATTTGCCCTTTTTAACTGATTTCCCTATTTAACTACGAGCCCTTTGTGGGCAGAGTGTTGCGTGGCAAAGAGTCTTCCTATGCAAGTTTATATCCGAGAGAATGCTCACTTGCAGTCCTAGTTTTGTTTAATGGCCTGGCTAAAATAAAGGGGATGCCGGGTCTGGTCTAACAGGAGAATTTGGGAATAACATGGAATACTTGCACTCAGCACAGAAGTTAAAATGCAATGCAGGAAAAGCAAAAGATGTTGCAGGTTTTAAAATTAAAAATTGGCATCTCTTACATTTGTTTGAAGTAGATCTGAAAATTGGAATTTACGCTTGTTACATGTTTACTTTATGAGCATTAACAACTTAATTTCAGAGGACGTCGCCATTCACATCTTCAGCGTTCCTTATGGATTGACCGGGACATGACCGTCCATGTCCGTGCGCCATCCACTTATTGCGCGGCCTGCATTGCGGCAGGAATTCCTGGCTTGGTCAAGCATTTAATGAATATTGCTTACCAAATACCTGCAAACCATGTCAGTACACTGGTCTGACATTTGCACAGTCATTCTGTAGGATGCCTATGCTACCATAAGGACCTAATGGAATTTCCCTTTCGATAAAAGGGAAAGCGAACGGAGGATAGCACAGGGGCAACGTGCTGGTCTTGGAAACAAGACCACGCGGAGCAGCAGAGGTTCAAATCCTGGATCTGCGCTTAGAAACCAAACTCAGGTACGGTATTAGGCACGTTATAAAAAAACTATTAAATTACTGAAAATTCAAAGTTGAAATTCAGGAGTTTACTGTAGATACTATCGGAGCACAATCAATCCACATGCTATGGGCTGGAAGATTTAACAATAACATACACCACGTGACCACTGCATGAATGTTGAATGGATGCACGCAGGGTCTGTTGGGTATTGGTAAAGAAAATCTAAGTATCATTTTACATACTTAAAATGCAAAATAGTAATTCTGGAATATCTCACCGAACATTTAATCAAAACCTGTCATATGAGAAAAGAGAAGAGCCTGGTAGCTCGATTAGAGATTTATGCTGGCCAGTTTGTCAAATATCTTATTGGATCCTCTGTGAGAGAACAATACTGCTAACCCGTTGAAACAGTGTTCGTCAAGAGTTCAAACTCATATGTGGCATCAATTTTCTCTGTTGTAGTAAAGAATTATGTTAATCTGGAAAAGTGCTCCCAAATGATAATCTTATTTGACAGTAAAATAGGAAAGCCTAGCAAATGGAATTAATCACAAAATATTCCTGATCCCAAATGTACTGTTCCATCTATCATCCTGGGACAGATTTGCAAGGAACATAGGCGGCCGTAACCATCCTCTCGTTGCTTCCGGAGCCCTGTGGTGCACACTGTTCTTGGCATTGATCCCAGGCCTGACAGTCCAAGTCTCCCTGCATTTGGGCCAGGCCGCCTGATTGGTTGGCGATCTCGCTCTATCTGCGAATATCGCACAGCCTGCCTGAAATGGATTTGTCCTCTGCCTCCTCTGTGAAATGGATGCCAACTCCCAGTACTCTCTTAGAAATTTATAGAACTTACGAGAAAGAGAGAAGAAAATGTATTGTGCAAGCAGTGACTGTTAACAGTGAAACATTCTGGGATAACAGATATGCAAATTAGACAGTGGCCAAGGTGTGCGACTGCCTGGAAATCAATTTCCCAGACGTGGCCTATTTTCAGCACAGTCGGACTGTCCTGGTGGGAAATTCAGAGAGTTCCCGACAGGCCAGTGCTGCTGAGGAGCAGAGGGGAGGAGCAGAATTGACACATTCCTTAGATGTTATTGGCATAAGGTCACAGAGACATTTCAATTTCCAAAACGGGCCACACATAAAGATAATGGAGGTTTCCAGGGAATACCATGAATTACCGCTGGTCAAAGAGGCATGGCGGGTGGCAGAGCTGGCCAGGATTAAACTTTTAGGCTAATTTTCATCATGGCGCAGTGCTGCGCGGATCACAATTTACTGACAGAGAGATTAGGAACAAGGCAATTTTCAAGCATTTGCTGAACGAAGAAGGAATGCAGAGTGTAAAGACTGCATCCACGACTCCAAGCCATTCCATGCAGCAAACGTGCATAAGTCACTTCCCACCTTAAGCATTCCTGCCAGGAGGGATGCTTGAATTTGCATAGAATTCCATCTGTTTTTTGTTCCAGCAAACACCAGTTGGAATATGTAGGGGGTCATGTAAATGTGGTCCACCATTCAATGACTGATTACAACCAAGAGTAAGCATAATTTGCCCTCTCTCGGCTATCAGCGTTAGCCACGTAGCCAGTAATCTGGCTCAGATCTCTGCCCACAGGCAAGGGTATTTTTGCATCATTCACACACTTTTCCTGGCAACACTGCCTAACCTTTGCCACAATCACTATCTCTATCACTGTATGTAGTCACTATTCCAATGGAGTACCTTGAGTAGTGGGGTGGCGAAGAGCAGCAAAAGAACAGCCTATGAATAGGGGTATTCACATGGTATAATTAAGGTGTTTCATCCCACTGTGCATTTTCTTTGATGTCCCAAATATTACATCTGGGGTTGGGGGTAAAATCTTGAACATGTTACAAGCACGTGGAATTTGGACTCCACCATTTGCCAAACCCCCCCTGCAGCAGGATGTTGGCTGAAGAACCAAGACTCTGTAAGGACGTCTGCCTGGACCCCACATCCTCCAAGATATTAGCTGCTGTGGAATCATGTTCCCTGGAATTTTAATGGTTTGATTTCTACTTTCTTCCCTAGGGTAAAAACAAGACCACACTTATGATGGAAGCTACATATATTACATATATATTCTAAAAAAACAATAGAATAACAGAAACAAATACATTGGGTTGAACCCAAACACACAATGAAATCATACCAAAATATCAAATGGGAAAAGCTGAAAGAAAAGAAAAGGTCTTTAAATGAGGGCATGGCAGACAGAGATTAGATGTACGCTTATTAAAAGCGGGAGTTGCATGATTCTGAGGCTGTGGCCAGTGCTAGCCAGTGCTAGATGCTGTACTTACCCTGGGGGGTAAGGTCCAGGCCCTCCTCTAAGTCACCAATGCCATATTTGGTAGCACTCTGGCAAGCCAACCAGACCTACAAATAGCTTGGATAAAAGCTCCTCACAGCTTTAAAGATCACCTCTGCCACCCTAAAGAGAACATGCTAGAGCCCAAGTAACCATAGTAGGTCATACAGGGTAGGGGTCTTTGCTCAGTGGCAGAGATCTCGCTCGGCATCTGAGCTGCAGGTGGCCTGAACTACCATGGTGAGGGATTCTTATTAAGTGACACTATTGTACAAATGTCATCCTCACGCAAAGGCCAGAATCAATTTTTCCAGGTCCTGACAAGACAAAAAAGTTGCCACAACTCTCGGACTGACTTTGAAGATGAACCTCAGCTCAGAAAATGCATCTGGAATGAGATTTTCAATCAAAGAATCTAGCGCTGAAGAGGAATTTCTACACTTCATCTGCAAATTCCATGAAGATGATTGGAATGACAGATGATCCTTCTGTCGAGAAGTAAACATAGAGGTTTTTCTGAAGCTAAGCCCATTGCTCAGTGCCGCTCCAAAAAAGGCCTGCACTGACATGGCTTTTCCGCCCTCCCTACCCTTTTCCCCACTCCCTCCACAACAAATCTACATATTCATAATTTTCTAAAATCATTTTTTACAGTACCAAGTAAATTTCCGAAACACCAATCGGCAACGTATCTTTAATCAGGAATTTCCGTTAGCCATGCGCAATTGCCAGCAAGACTAATAACAACCATGCTCATAATTATAATAATGAAAAGAACAATCATTATAACCTGTCTCTTTTAAAGCCCTTCCTCTCACTCTTTTGGATTCTTAGAACTGCAACAGAATTCACAATTGCCCAATGCATCGCACACACATGCAGAATTCATGCATCATTACATTTCCTGTGCAGATTTTGCAGATTTACCTTGTGACCTTATGATGTACTAAAAGCAAAAGTCCGAAAACTCTCCCTAAAAGCATTCGAAATGCGATATTGGTAATGTGGAAAATATTGCACAAACTAAGAAATAAATTGTGGTTCTGAGATCCGAAGCAGGCAGAAAGAATCATTGCAATTGGAAATGATCTGATTGAGTTTTGCTTAATAGATAGTTAATGAAAAGGTCTTCTCACTTGTGTGATCTCAATGTCACTTGGCCTGGTAAAATTGTTGTCTCTGTTCTCCCTCTGTTCCCCCTTCCTTGCCTCGTCGCGCCTTAAAACACTTGTGTATAGACGCCTTACAAATGCCATATCATATCAAAGGAAACTAACAAGAAAATGTCCATCTCCCCAAGACTGCACACTTCTCTCTCAAGTCTGTCTCTTTAAACTGGTAAAACAGTGCTGTGGGTTTATGCGCCTGTTGAAGAGAAAGGTGGGAGTCCTGGGGCAATAGGTACAAATTCATTGCATTTGTTCTAATATTTCATTATGACAACACCAGTACATACAAAAAGTACCATGGTGTTGGTTAAACGTAGTAATGCAAAGAGAGGATTCCCGAAAGCCGAATATTAACCACACAAGGTCATACAATATGGACAACATGATTCGTTTGTATCTTATGTGGAAGTTAGATTTGCAGAACGCGGTGCTAGCTCCTCCATCCCCAGTGGTAGCTCCTGGTAATTGTTTAATGTTGGAAACCCAGGAGCTGCATTTGGCTCCTGCTTATACAATTTTTATTTCGATCCCTGTTATTCCAAAAACTGTAATTTCTTCTCCTTATAAAGAAGCACATTTTTGACAACGTTTTATCATGCCAGGAAATTAAATGATATTTTTGACATCTGCAATAAAAAATGTTAATGAAAGAATGTAGGTATTGATTCTGGCAGCAGAAAAAGATTTTGGAGGAAGTCGATGCATACTCAAACATTGCCTCGGGAGGATAGCTCAAGGGCAATGTGCTCGCCTTGGAAACAAGACGACACACAGCACCAAAGGTTCGATCCCCAGCTCCCCGCTTAGAAACCTCTAGGTATTAAGCGTGTTATAAATAACCTATAATATCATATGACCGAGTGAAAGAGACCTTGGTTAATGTGCAGCCCTACTGTCTGTAAGACACAGCCAGTCAGAAAAGCACTATCAATCAACATGGATGCGGTAGCTAGTTAAAATACAACCAAACAATAATGTAGAGACAAAAGGTCCATGCAAATTTTGAATCTGTAAACAGGGTAGGATTTACGGGAAGGCGTTTGTCGCCTTGGGATCAAGAAAAAGGAAAGCACTTATAATGTGTTACAAAACCCTTAAAAATTGCAAAGAGCACTTAAAAGGTGGCTTTCAGAGCAATTTGTGATGTTGTTTTCAGAGCAATGCTCTAATCATTTTGCCAGCGACATCTGCTGTTTTCGATGTTGTATATATTGTCTAACCTTTCTGCTCTCACAAATGTTATTAAGAAGGCTAAAAAAGAAGTCCGTTTTCAACTAGATCTGGGTCTTTGGCAGTGTGTGAACCGATTCTAAGCGTTTCTGTTAATTTATTGTATGGAATGGTGAACATGAAATGGCCCCCCTTTCCAGCCGGGAGATTAAAATCCAGTGGAACCTTCTCATACAGTTCAGTTTTGAGCAACACCTTTACATGTCTTCTTTCATGAGTCAAACTTAGGACATCATGGACATGCCGTTCCCTCTTTCCTTGCACTGGATATTAACTTCTCATCTCATGCTCTTCTTATTATTCTGCTGGTGGCCCCTTTTTTCCAGAGTGGATGTGTACAATGCTAATACTTTCCCACATACAAACTTCCTAAGACATATCAGTTCAAATGATAGATGTTCTGGTTAATTCGTTGTTCTAGCACCATCTGCCTTGTAGTTAGGTTTTCCATTCCAAAAATGATAATGACAATGATTTTTTTCTACCCTTGACTGACGTATTTATCACATGCCTCAATTGCTGCAGCAACCCCCTCACTTTAATCCTCATTCCTTTTGATGCAGTTTCAATCCTGGTTTACATGGTTTACTAGACTTTCATCCCATCATATTTAATTCAGGTAACTCCACTGGTGTGGTATATGTAGTGATTTGATAGCAGTTTCCATTAGCCAAATCACCTTAAACGTGTTCATAAAAACAAAGAAACTACTACCTTATTTCAATGTATGATTAAAACGCTCCATAGATCCATTCTTTTCTGGGTGATGTATAGTTATACTAATTTATTGAATTACATTCTTCAGTGGCCTATACACTTTGTGTAGTTAAACTGAGGCCTGCTATCTGGGTCTATCATTGGTTGTAATATTGTGTGGAAATCAACATATGCCAAATACAACCTAAATAAACTGCAATCATATTGCTGAAAGCTATGTCCAGCATATCAATATCTTCTGGACATTTAGTGACCAGCTCATGCAACGATTAGGGATAGTTCAGAATTGATGTCACTCCTTCCAGTTATATATGTTTACTTGTACATGGTTCGTTGATGTACTTGATCATTGCATAGCATGTATGTGGAGGTCAATTTGTGCATGCATTCCATATATTGGTAAACCTAACAACAAAACGGTGTTCATTGTGAATGTATGTTAGATGTATGCTTAATTTGCATCACACCTAAGATAAGATGATTCTCTTGGTAGGGCATGCAGTGGGTATATTTCAATGTCCCCAATAGATGAAATTAGATACTACTAGAAAGATGTTTGGCTTTGTGATTCACATCAGTCCTTTCGTTTTTATGTTTAAAGATCTATTTTTAGTGATCCTCTTTTTATGATTCGGTATAGGTTCTTCAAATACAGAAAACCACCCTCAGCCATGGCAATCAACGTGCATCAGTAGAGTACATTATTGTCTGGGCTTTTCACTGGACCCAATCCACGATACCAATAAAGTGCTTTACCCTATGACACAAATTCTTGACGACTAATAAACCGGTGAACTCAGTGATCTAGGCAGTTTCACAACAGAGGATGTCCTTTGTAAGGCAGCCATCTTTCAATAGAAGCAAACCAACCCTCAGTGTGCATTACTCTAAAGTGTCCATTGTGTTCTACATCTCCTTCAAAGGATGGAAAGTAATCAATTTTTAAAAAACCTCATTTTAAAAAACCTCATGCTTCAAATATGTCTCAATTTTTGACAACTATTCAACCATTCAGGTCAGTATGTCCTGTAGGCATGTGTCAATGAAAAGAACTAGACAGTCAAAACACTGCCAACTTTAGCCAACAGAACAAAAGGTTTCACAGATACCGTGTATCAAGAAATGTACAAATATTGCAAATTGCTTCTAACGAGGAAATGGCTCCTCTGGCAGAAAGACCAGATGCCCGCTATTGGAAAAGGGAAATGATCATTTATGAAACCTATTAACAATGGTGCCAGCCTACATCTTTGACATTCTCATAACATCTCGGGCCCCGGGGAATTTGTTTCCTCAGTGTAGTGCTGAATACTTCCAAATGGAAAACAAATTATTTTCACAGAAACCAAGAGCATTATAAACACGACGAAAAGAAAAATAATGACAGTCAAAAATGATAAAAATGTGCACCTCAAAATAAATAAAGAAGGGATTGATATAGCAAAAGAGTTCTTGGCCCAAGTCAAACTAGGTTTTTTTAGCAATACTCTTCATCGGATGGATAAATATATACATATATATCATCAGTGGAGCGACAGTTCCCCGATCAATATTTAATTATCATCCTTTCACATTTAATGTACTGCAATTGTTGTGGGCAATCTGCACTGGTGAGTAACAATCAGTGCTTGGTGCAATTTAGAAAATATTTATTTTTAGGAGCAATAGTGAGAAAGTCACTCCCAGTAGATGGCACCCGAGAGTACAATACATTTCCAAATATAGAGTAAAATACACTACAATCAAGATTACTTTTCATGTGGAAAATGATTTTAAAAGTTATGTTACATGCAATTAAAGATAGCCTGGAAACAGCAGGTCGGCCCAATCACCAGGAGAAACAGGATTCAGATTTGCAGGTGCCCTGCAAATAGCATGACACCCACATGGGCACCCACATTTCTTGGGAGAAACAGTCAGAGTTCTCTTTAGGATTGTAGAAGTATGTCAGAGCAAGGATCCCTGTGACACATCACAATACACCGATAACACTAATAATACCATAATCCAATGCATGTAATGACTCCGTTTTAAAGGGCTATCTCGGACTGCACCACGATGCACCAGGAGAAGCTAAGATGCAATGAGCTGAAGTATGGACACAAGCACTCAGTCAACATTGCAAGTATTCTATAAGATCTTCAACAATTCTATTCTGCTGCTAACAGCTAACTCTCAACCTGCTGCCCTAAACGACATCTTCCAAACTGCACCATAGCATTGAATCCCTGCCTCCATCCACTAACAGTAAAAAGCACCACACGATTCCAGCAGTTGTTAGATTCCCCAACCATTTCACACACCCTTGGTATATTGCCAAAGCCTGACCCGTACAAAGGCAGTGAGTGGTCTCTTCCTTGCCGAACACCAATACTCAGCAAAACACTAACAGGTAGGGCACACACAATACATGCACACCTGCATGCAGGGTGCACTAGAGTGCCCCCTGCCTCCCTCAGATGATCTAATAGCAACCTCTGCTTTGCTCCATCTGCTTTCACTAGCCCGCCAATAACCCCACCTTGACCTGTGGGACCCAAAAGTGCCAAATGTCCATGCAAAAGCAGTGGTGCAGCAGGACCTTGCAACTTGACAAAACATATTGCACCCGTGATGGGTTAAACAACCATGATAAAATATAGCAACACTGTTTAAATCTTACTCAGGGAGCTGCCTGAGCAGATAAAGCCATCAGATGTTTATTCTGGAGAGAAAAAACTATGTTCCAGGTCCACTAAGTCATGTCGGTGTGTCACATAAGGGGGTAGCAGTCCCGTCTCGAGAAGCCGTGGTAAATCAGTGGCTGCAAGGCGGCAGGATCCGTGGTCCCTGAGTGGGGTCCCCACTTGATATCTGAAATGGTGTAAACTGGAAACCTTCCACTGATTTACCACAGCTTCTCGAGACGGGACTGCTGCACTCTCCACTCCGCCCTTCTCTTCTCTCCCTCTCCCCGTCCGGACCCAAGCTTCAGGGAGATACAATCCTCTTCTGTTTCTGTTGTTTTGTTAAAGAAAATTGAGTGCAATAAACATTTTTTTAAAATTGCACCATATAAAACTTGTTTCTTGTAATAGAATTTGCCTATACAATACTAATTATATTGTCTTGTTTTCAACCCCCAGGGGATGTCAGATTACATCACTAGGATGAATCAAAGGTTAATTTCTGCATAGACCACCAATTTTATAATACCCACCACATACATAAGTCATAGTATGGTGTAACTTTGTTAGGCGGCTACCCCCTTATGTGACACATTGCTTACTTCTGCCTTTGGTTCCGCCATTATGGGCTGCCCCTCTAGTGTACCTACGCAGAAAGTCATGTCAGCAGTGTGAGCTATACAGGCAGTCTCTCTCACTCATGGGCCTCACTGCAAGTTTGGAGGAATCACCGAACCTGTATACTGATAGGTCTACACGTGTTGCTGGTAAATGTGTCATATTACAAGCTCAGGGGAGGCGGCATTATCTCCCATTTTTTTTAACCTGTTGGATTCCATTAAGGTTTGGAGGAATTCCTGCCAGAGGTAAATCCGTCTGCAATAATTCCTCAATTGTTCTGCTGAAAATAGCTCTGTGCATGGGCTGGTGGTATTTCCCCCCGTTTCCCCCAAACCTCGGAATTTGGTGGGGGCGGTAAAAACAGAGGTGACTCCATCACTGCCTTTGTTTATCACCAGGCCATACTTAGAATAAGGGGCCATATGTTCATATGTCCAATTGTTGATTAGCCTACATAGGGCCTCATCACAGGTTGGGCGGAGCAGTACAAATGCGGCAGTAACGCTATTACTGCCGTATTACCACTCCGCCCAATCCTCAGTTTAAAATCTCCAGCTTTCCACCCATTTTCGGTGCTATTACCGCCAGCGGTAATAGTGCCAAAAAGCCCCATTGAGTCCTGTGGACTCAAAATAAATGGGGATTAAGAACGCCACCGCAACTCGGGATCTGGCACAAATTGCACTGGACCAAGTTGCGGTAACACTAATAGCGTTGGGTGGTATCCCGGCGCATTTACCACCGGGATACCACCCAACTTGTGATGAGGGCCATAGTCTTTTATCCGAGATCAACAAAATGAGAACTCTCTGTAATTTGGGCTAGATGTACCTGAATTTATGTCTAGCTATGAAGCCTTGTGTGGTTTTGCCCGTGACAGAAACATACACGTCGGGGGAGTAGTTCAGGGGTGATGCGCTTTTCTTGGAAACAAGACACCACCGAGCAGCAGATATTCGATAACAGGTCCAGTGCTTAAAGACTGACGTGCGGCATGAAGCGTGACATTAAAAACAATTTAAATTTGAATTTAGGTTGCTAATCTCTTGTATGTTATGGTGTCCGCTTGTTTTATTGTGACCTCTGCAACATCATTTTTGCGGTTGCCACTGCTAAAAATCATTGACGCTGCTACCCTAAAAAAAATAAAAATGTTTTAAAGGAACAGTCCAACTTCCCTTCATGTTTGAAGCTGGTCTTGACAAACGTAGCTTTGAGATTTTTGTGGAAAAAATAAACATGTCAAAATGCATTTCAGAAAGAGACATTACATGTCATACTTCCAAAAAATCGTACACTGGACAAAAAATAGGAAAGCAGATTGTTTACGTTTTTGGCATACAAAGAAATAAGGAATTAGGGAAAACAGATTTTGACTCAAATATGAATGTACCATAAATTGTGCACATTGTGGAAACAGTGCAAATTGATCCAGTTGGCTCCTTTCAGAATATTAATAATAGCAAGATGTCACCATTTTAAAAAACACACAGAGGCTTAAAAAACGCTACTAACAATGGTTCAGTAGGTGGGCAAAGAGGTGGGATTGCGAAAATGCCTTGCAAAAAGGGACTTCGGTCTGAAGTAAACACAACTCCTCCGAACATTACACAAACTACTAAACCTCTCTTCAGCAGACAAAATAGCCACCACTGACAGCCTAAAGGGTCATTAGTGGACCGCTCCAACAAGGGAACATCAAAGACTCTGGAAAACATTGCGTCAATGCCAAGCCCACAGAATGAACGCCCTGCTCCCTACAATGAGAATGACCATCTGAGCTGCACGAGGACCTTGTAAATAAATTTCTATATTCAAACCATCGGAACAGACATCACAAGCAACACTTCTCAAAATGAAGCTTATTAGGCAGCTCCCTGAGCTCACCTTCATACCCAGAAAGGAATACATGCCCTGTACCGGTATTAGCCTATCTGACCGAAAACAATTGACCCAATGACCAATTTGGTTGAATTTTACATGGGTGATTTGGCCTTCGGGCCAGTTTGGTCGCATATATTGCAAAAAACAAATCCCGGAGAGCAGGGTTTGCAGGGGTGTCCCACGCTATACAGGGTTCGTATTTTGCAATTTTAAGGGTGCAGGGGTGTCCCCCGCTTCTTTAAAATTGGAGGCGGGGGACAAAAAAAAGAACAATGTGCGTTTAAATTGGGCACCGACCAAAATGATTTACGGTCAGTTTGCCACAAGCAAATAGAATTCGGTCAAACTTACCCAAACCCCTGTACCACGTGAACACAATGGACGGCCCTTCAGACACCTTAACCTAGCACAAGTGAGCAAGGGGTGTGCAGCCAGACCTGCATGAACAGTAACAGAACCAGACAATAATTACTTCTCCTTCAGAGAAGCCCCACTAAAGAAAACCAAGTATGAACCCCCAGCCCCCCTCCTGATGAAGTCCATTCTAGGAAGCAGCGCACCCTTCATCCACATGAGGATCTCCTGGGCATCTACCATAGTCTAAAATGTGTCCTCCATTCAACAAACCAAGCAAATCAACACTAGCCCAAAGAAGATAAAATGCCACACCCGAACATGGACAGCAACAACCTGGACTGCTCACCTGTTTGGGCAGCATCTCACAGCAGTACTGCTGGGCCTAGCTATCAGCCACGTTCAACTCCATAGATCAAGACATTCTACTAACCACCAGTTTGGAAACACTTAAGATCACATTGATGACCCAGTGAGGGTTTTCTTCCTAAATTACTGTTAACTTCGTTGGGTTTATGTTATGTTACGTTAATAGGATGTTTTCCTGCGCCAATCACCACCATAGTGGTTTTAAGGAGCCAGGGCTTGTCCAGAAAGTGGTCTATTGTGATTCTGCCTGAGGTAACCAAACCATTGACTGCGGAGGAAAGGAAGAGGCAGAAGGGTGGAAGAATGAGGGCAGTGGCAGTAGGTGAAAACACACCCACTAACAGATGGCGGATGCGGGACAGGGTATGTGATTGTAGTAGTCGGGGCACATGTGTACTCACTGGAAGTGAATCGGCGGGGGTGCTCATCAAAAGAAGGGGGCAAATATACATCTTGTGGTAACAAGCATTTTCCAGTGAAGGCAGTTTCCAACATTTGGAGGGTGGTGCGAGAATGAGTTAGCACACATTTGTATGATTACCTCGCAGTGTTCAAGCGTGCCCTGGAAGTGTGGAGGCTTGATTACTAGGTAGCATGTTTATTTATTTATTTATTTGTATTGCGTCAAAACGAGCCCATAGACATGAGGGTGCTCACGATACAGCAATTACACATAGCACACAAACAAAGGAGAAGTAAAAAGCCAGCCAAGCAGTACTACATGATCGCCATGTCCATGGTCGGTGACATGAACCATTCAATTAAGCAAGCTACGTTGAAAGGAAACCAACGTGGACCTACTCCTCAGATCCGGTGGCAGGGTGTTCCACGGTCTGGCCACTGCACTATCAAATGCACATTTGTCCACTAGAGTTTTAAGTGTCTCCTTCTAATCCTATGAGAAATAATCTTAGATTGACAAAACAACTGACAGAAGTGATAGAGCCAAGAATTGCCTGCGTAAAAGTGAACATGGGGAGCACAAAAGAAAATATGGAAGAGGGAAGAAGGGGGGAAATAGATATTCCTGCAGCCGCACATGCAAGGTCTTCAAGTGAGGAGCAAATTCTCTAATGAGGAGTGTTGGGAAAGTGACTGGAAATAAATGTGGACTGCTTTCACATTGAGGTGAGTAGAACAAATCTGTCTAAATAAAGGTGGATACCAATACACATTTTGAGCAATTGTACTCTCTAAAAAGTTCTATCACTGCATGGAAATTACCTCCGGTCACAGCTTATTTGTTGTCAATAAGCAAATGGTGTCCATGCACAAGCAGGTGAGGCACACATATTATACGCAATACCAGGGAACCTGTCCACCAACTCATCCACACTTGACATCCATACTGAGATCATCAAAAACTGGCTGCATGCTAATTGCAACCAAACATAAGTAGGTTTAGCATGCGTAACATCTTGTCAAACACACCGGCCTGTTGCCCCTTATGCTAGTTGGCCCACAATCTCAGATAAAATTTGGACCCAAGATCTATTTGACCCCAAAGAGAGCATGCATTAGCAAAAAAACAAAGACACGCAACACAGCCACTCTGAAAGCCCCTCAAGAAGAGACCTGCAAAGTCATCATGGCATGAGTGATCAGTTTTGCCAGAACATTGGTTCAAAGTACTTAAAAAAACAGGTCGGATAAGGAAGAGGCAGAAATGGGCAAGAAACTGCACTGGCTAAAAGTTGCATGAAGGGTTGTTCTCAAAACTGCTCACCGGGTTGTCAAAGACCTGCACAAACACAATCACACAACCAACTAGAACAAATCACACACCCAACTAGAACCTTCAAATAATGGTCTCATCCCACATTCTACCTCTCCTTCAGGAGTCTGTGACCCACCACGCAAGATGCCCTTTTGAATGTTGCTGTATGGTGGCTAAGCAGGGAACTATCGGACCAGAGGACCGCGGTTCGAATCCTGACTTCCCCATCTTATTCACATGGTTTTATCGTGGCAAACTCGCGTCGCTTCTTCCCCTGCTCCAGTGCCGCCGTCTGCCACATCTGGGAGAGCTTAGAAAGTGACTAAAGCGCAGGATATTAAGAAATATGCAAAGCCCCTGGGCCTGGGCTTTCTTTCCCCAAATATGACTGTACACCCCCAATTGTACACGTCTACAGAAATATGGATGTGTCACCTGTGTTCTGGGAAACCCCATTTTGAGGGCTAAGGGGGCCTACAGAGCACCGTTAGGAAATGTAATATTCCCGAAGGAACCCGTGGGGTGGGGTGGGCCTGGCCACGGGGCTCTGTTACACGCAATGTAACTTACCATTTCATTTTCAATTCAAGAATGGAGCGGATTTTTGTAAAACCACATCTGAAAACCATGTTAAAGCAATTGAGGTAAAACCACAGAAATAGCGCGCAGGAATACACGATGAACACAGCGCTGCTGATGTGAAATGTTCCGCGTGGACATTTGACCCCCTCACTCCGCGCCAAAACTGGAATCAAAGCAACCGAATGCGCCTTGAAAGTGCCTGGCGCTTTGGATGCCCTGCTCGGTTGTGGTCAAGCTCACCACAGCAGGAACGCCATGCATTCTTGTTTCCTTGTGCACCTTCCTTGCAGTAGGTATTCAACCACTTCCGGTGTGTGTGGGTGGGGTCATGGGGTTCCTTGGAAAGGTCTAATAATGGCACTCAGTATTCAGCGTTGAAAAGCGCGGCCAATAGGAATACAGCAAAGTGCATGGCAGGGCCTGAGGCAAAAATTCAGGGGAAGAAATGGGGGTAAAGTATAGCAGCCAGACCAGGACTCAGGACATTTTTCAAAACCGCACTCAAACCCTGCCCAGTGCATGAGTGTGCCGGTCCAAATGGAAGAGAAAAGAAATCCAAACGCGCTTTTAATTTATAACATGAAAGAGCTTGTGTAATGACTATACATTTTGGAGAGAAAAAGAAACTTTTGAAAAGCTATACTGTAAGGACGAAAGAAACAGAGCGAGTGGGGAAGAGTGAGGTAGACAGAGACGGGGAGAAAGGAATATAACAATCCCTTGGCGTTAGGAACGTACATGCCCCCCAGTCCACGAACAGGAAGACCCGCGTGAAGAAGGCCTTGGTTGGGGCTCAGGACCATTTCCGGCCCTACATGATTTTACGTTTTATTTTGATGGGAGAAAGGTTGGGGCGTGGCATCTGCTCGTGCCCAATCACCTTTCAAAACAAAAAAATATGCGCCACCACAGTAAATAGAAAAGGGACAGATTCCCTTTTACATTTCGGTTGCGGGCTGGTGCAGACAGCGAGGAAGTGAAGCAGGCAGGTGTGAAAGCCCCAGCCAGCAAGTAAGTGCTGGGCCCTGGGTGTTCCAGATGTCATGGTGGTTGGGAGTCTGGAGGGGCCAGAGGGAAGGAACAAGATGGGGCTAGGAGACCATGGTACAAAAAAAGAGGCCAGTAGGGTGGCTGCATAACCCAGGCTGACACAAGCAGTTTCAAGCTCTGATTCCAGACACCTGTTTGGCTGAGTACACTTCTCCTTTTGTGGATGTTAGATAAATTAATTTTGAGACAACTTAACATTCGAATATCGTTTATCCCCAGACCTCCAATCAGTGGGTGTCGCACGTGTAACTAACCCTACTTAGCGGTGCACATTTCAGCATCCTTGGAGGGAAAATGAGGGAAAGTATTCTCTGCATCCTAACCCAATTAGCTATTTGATTACTTTTTGAATACCTCAAGAAATGATCGTCAAGTACGCATGACGAAACACGCTTTCTTCGCTGCAGATACGCTGTTCCTGTGCACACTGCACAGGTCACCAGCAGGGAAAGATTAGGGCAAGCTCTGGCCACGTTTTCGCCAGTGCCGAGGTCAGCTTGAGAACGATTAGGGCAAGCGCCCAGGCTGTGACCACCTCTTCTCCAGTGCCCCGGTAAGTTTCCAAAACATTAGGTCAAGCTTCCATGCTGTGTCCACCTCTTCTAGAGTGCCCAGGTAAGCTTGTAAAAGATTAGGACACAATCCCATGCTGTGGTTACCTCTTCTGCAGTGCTCAGGTAAGTTTGCAAAGGATCAGGACAAGCTCCTACGCTGTGCCCACCTCTTCTCCAGTGCCCAGGTAAGCTTGCAAAAGATTGGGGCACGCTCCCATACTGTGTTCACCTCTTCAAGAGTGCCCAGGTAAGCTTGCAAAAGATTAGGGCACGCTCCCATACTGTGTTCATCTCTTCTAGAGTGGCCAGGTAAGCTTGCAAAAGATCAGGGCAAGCTCCCATGCTGTGTCCTCCTCTTCTCCAGTAGCCAGTTAAGCTCACAAAAGATCAGGGCAGGCTCCAATGTTATGTCCACCTCTTCTCCAATACCCAGTTAAGCTTGCAAAAGATCAGGGCAGGGCATGCTCCCACACTGTGCCCACCTCTTCTCTACTACCCAGTTAAGCTTGCAAAAGTTCAGGGCACGCTCCCATGCTGTGTCCACCTCTTCTCCAGTACCCAGTTTAACTTGCAAAAGATCAGGGCAGGGCATGCTCCCACACTGTGCCCACCTCTTCTCTACTACCCAGTTAAGCTTGCAAAAGTTCAGGGCACGCTCCCACGCTGTGTTCACTTCTTCTCCAGTACCCAGTTAAGCTTGCAAAAGATCAGGGCAGGGCATGCTCCCACACTGTGCCCACCTCTTCTCTACTACCCAGTTAAGCTTGCAAAAGTTCAGGGCACGCTCCCATGCTGTGTTCACTTCTTCTCCAGTACCCAGTTAAGCTTGCAAAAGATAAGGGCACGCTCCCATACTGTGTTCACCTTTTCTAGAGTGCCCAGATAAGCATGCAAAAGATCAGGGCAAACTCCCATGCTGTGTCCTCCTCGTCTCCAGAACCCAGTTAAGCTTGCAAAAGATCAGGGCATGCTCCAATGCTGTGTCCACCTCTTCTCCAGTACCCAGTTAAGCTTGCAAAAGATCAGGGCAAGCTCCCACTCTGTGTCCACCTCTTCCCCAGTACCTAGTTAGGCTTGCAAAAGATCAGGGCATGCTCCCACGCTGTGTCCACCTCTTCTCCAGTACCCAGTTAAGCTTGCAAAAGATCAGGGCACGCTACCACGCTGTGCTCACCTTTTCTCCAGTACCCAGTTAAGCTTGCAAAAGATCAGGGCACGCTCCCACGCTGTGTCCACCTCTTCTCCCGTACCCAGGTAAGCTTGCAAAAGATCAGGGCACGCTCCCACGCTGTGTTCACCTCTTCTCCAGTACCCGTGTAAGCTTGCAAAGGATCAGGGCACGCTCCCACGCTGTGTCCACCTCTTCTCCAGTGCCCAGGTAAGCTTGCAAAGGATCAGGGCACGCTCCTGCACTGTGTCCACCTCTTCTCCAGCACCCAGGTAAGTTTGCAAAAGATCAGGCATGCTCCAATGCTGTGTTCACCTCTTCTCCAGTACCCGTGTAAGCTTGCAAAGGATCAGGGCACGCTCCCACGCTGTGTCCACCTCTTCTCCAGTGCCCAGGTAAGCTTGCAAAGGATCAGAGCACGCTCCTGCACTGTGTCCACCTATTCTCCAGCACCCAGGTAAGTTTGCAAAAGATAAGGGCACGCTCCCACGCTGTGTCCACCTCTTCTCCAGCACCCAGGTAAGTTTGCAAAGGATCAGGGCACGCTCCCACGCTGTGTCCACCTCTTCTCCAGTACCTGTGTAAGCTTGCAAAGGATCAGGGCACGCTCCCATGCTGTGTTCACCTCTTCTCAAGCACCCAGGTAAGCTTGCAAAGGATCAGGGCACGCTCCCATGCTGTGTCCACCTCTTCTCCAGTGCACAGGTAAGCTTGCAAAGGATCAGGGCACGCTCCTGCACTGTGTCCACCTCTTCTCCAGCGCCCAGGTAAGCTTGCAAAGGATCAGGGCACGCGCCCACGCTGTGTCCACCTCTTCTCCAGCACCCAGGTAAGTTTGCAAAGGATCAGGGCAAGCTCCACCGCTGTGTCCACCTCTTCTCCAGTGCCCACGTAAGCTTGCAAAGGATCAGGGCACGCTCCCATGCTGTGTTCACCTCTTCTCCAGCACCCAGGTAAGCTTGCAAAGGATCAGGGCACGCTCCCACGCTGTGTCCACCTCTTCTCCAGTGCCCAGGTAAGCTTGCAAAGGATCAGAGCACGCTCCTGCACTGTGTCCACCTATTCTCCAGCACCCAGGTAAGTTTGCAAAAGATAAGGGCACGCTCCCACGCTGTGTCCACCTCTTCTCCAGCACCCAGGTAAGTTTGCAAAGGATCAGGGCACGCTCCCACGCTGTGTCCACCTCTTCTCCAGTACCTGTGTAAGCTTGCAAAGGATCAGGGCACGCTCCCATGCTGTGTTCACCTCTTCTCAAGCACCCAGGTAAGCTTGCAAAGGATCAGGGCACGCTCCCACGCTGTGTCCACCTCTTCTCCAGTGCACAGGTAAGCTTGCAAAGGATCAGGGCACGCTCCTGCACTGTGTCCACCTCTTCTCCAGCGCCCAGGTAAGCTTGCAAAGGATCAGGGCACGCGCCCACGCTGTGTCCACCTCTTCTCCAGCACCCAGGTAAGTTTGCAAAGGATCAGGGCAAGCTCCACCGCTGTGTCCACCTCTTCTCCAGTGCCCACGTAAGCTTGCAAAGGATCAGGGCACGCTCCCATGCTGTGTTCACCTCTTCTCCAGCACCCAGGTAAGCTTGCAAAGGATCAGGGCACGCTCCCCCGCTGTGCCCACCTCTTCTCCAGTGCCCAGGTAAGCTTGCAAAGGATCAGGGCACGCTCCCACGCTGTGTCCACCTCTTCTCCAGTGCCCAGGTAAGCTTGCAAAGGATCAGGGCACGCTCCCACGCTGTGTCCACCTCTTCTCCAGTGCACAGGTAAGCTTGCAAAGGATCAGGGCACGCTCCCACGCTGTGTCCACCTCTTCTCCAGTGTACAGGTAAGCTTGCAAAGGATCAGGGCACGCTCCCACGCTGTGTCCACCTCTTCTCCAGCACCCAGGTAAGTTTGCAAAGGATCAGGGCAAGCTCCACCGCTGTGTCCACCTCTTCTCCAGTGCCCAGGTAAGCTTGCAAAGGATCAGGGCACGCTCCCATGCTGTGTTCACCTCTTCTCCAGCACCCAGGTAAGCTTGCAAAGGATCAGGGCACGCTCCCCCGCTGTTCCCACCTCTTCTCCAGTGCCCAGGTAAGCTTGCAAAGGATCAGGGCACGCTCCCACGCTGTGTCCACCTCTTCTCCAGTGCCCAGGTAAGCTTGCAAAGGATCAGGGCACGCTCCCACGCTGTGTCCACCTCTTCTCCAGTGCCCAGTTAGGCTTGCAAAGGATCAGGGCACGCTCCCACGCTGTGTCCACCTCTTCTCCAGTGCACAGGTAAGCTTGCAAAGGATCAGGGCACGCTCCCACGCTGTGTCCACCTCTTCTCCAGTGTACAGGTAAGCTTGCAAAGGATCAGGGCACGCTCCCACGCTGTGTCCACCTCTTCTCCAGCACCCAGGTAAGTTTGCAAAGGATCAGGGCAAGCTCCACCGCTGTGTCCACCTCTTCTCCAGTGCCCAGGTAAGCTTGCAAAGGATCAGGGCACGCTCCCATGCTGTGTTCACCTCTTCTCCAGCACCCAGGTAAGCTTGCAAAGGATCAGGGCACGCTCCCCCGCTGTTCCCACCTCTTCTCCAGTGCCCAGGTAAGCTTGCAAAGGATCAGGGCACGCTCCCACGCTGTGTCCACCTCTTCTCCAGTGCCCAGGTAAGCTTGCAAAGGATCAGGGCACGCTCCCACGCTGTGTCCACCTCTTCTCCAGTGCCCAGTTAGGCTTGCAAAGGATCAGGGCACGCTCCCACGCTGTGTCCACCTCTTCTCCAGTACCCGTGTACGGTTGTCAAGGTGCTTTATATATGTGGACTCTCGGTCAACCGTGCGTTATCATTTCCTTTCATATTGCTATACATGGATTTGCTCCTCGCCTTGACTGCTTTTTAGATTGTGGCACGCCATCTCTTTTAAAAACGTCTTCTTTTGGACTCCTGTACTGTGATTCCGTTTTGGGTGTCTATAGGGTGTGGGGGTTCTTGTTTGACGGGAAACAGCAGCGCAGCACCATGGCTCGTTCTAAGGCGCCCCTCGGCAGCGTCTTTCAGCAACTTCAAATAATATCGACCCTTCCGAGAGAGAGCCCTGCCCAGATGCCTGTCTGCAGAGCCTTGCTTCGCCTAGAACTGCTAAGCGTTTGCCCAGGCCATGGTGTGCGGGGGGATTTCTCGCCCGACGCACCGCTGGAAGCCGGGGTGCCCTGAAATATGCATAGGCTGTTAGCCGTGTGTGGGGTTGTGGGCGGAAGACGATGACATGATGCTTAATACATATATACGATGGAACTGCCCCGCAGGTGTGCTCTGCCCATGCCCCTGCCTGCTGCGTGGATCACACCCCACCTGGTCTGCAGCTCGCCCTTTGGCATCCTGCGTTTGTGGCCGGCTTGCCCAGTGGAGAAACTTTGCTGAAAATGTTGGGGGGGACATGACCGCTGAAGAAAAGGTGCCCCATTCAAATGAATGGGGACAAAATAGTGTGCCATGAAAGTTAGGGGGGACAAACACCCCCGTGCCCCCCTAAAATTACGCCCATGGGCTTTCCTCAATATAGGCTGTTCATTTCTTAATCCTTCACCATCGCACCAAGATGCCATATGGGGAGGCTGACTGCAGAAACTTTGCACCGGTGTAAGTGCAAAGTTGCACGGTATTAGCACTAGGGCAAAGTTTGCACTATTTCTGAAAACACTGGGGCAGATTAGAAAACCATTGCTCCATGACGGGTGTGGTTTAGCATGGTATTAGCACTGGGGCAAAAATTGTCTTGGTATAAAAAAAGTACATTTTTGCTGCATTTTTGCACCAGGGCAAAGTTTGCCCTAGTGCTAATAGCATTCCGTATTAGCAGGAGTGGAAACTTTGCCCACGTGTAAAAATGCAGTGAAAATGTATCTTTTTTGCACAAGGGCAATTTTTGCCTTGGCGCTTATAACGTGCCAAGCTGCACTGCTCATGGTGCAATGGTTTTCTAAAATAGCCAAGCGTTTTTAGAAATAGGGCAAATGTGGCCTTAGTGCTAATACCATGCCACGTTGCACTTGCCCGGGTGCACATTTCCTGTAATCTGGCCCCAGTTGTGCTATATAGATCTACTTTACATTACATCATAGTAACCGCACACCTTTCATGGAGCTCGCACCGATCTACTCTCTCATTTCCGGCCTGATTAATGGACTGTTTTGCACGGTTCAAAGTGACTTTGCACGGCTGAGAAGTGACTTTGCACGGCCGACACAAATCCTGATTCATGGAACCGTGCAAAGTGTATTTTTACAGTGCAAAGTCAGTGCAAAGTCATTTTGCACTGCAAAAATGACTTTGCACTGCAAAAATACACTTTGCATAGTTCCATGAATCAGGGTTTGTGTTGGCCGTGCAAAGTCACTTTGAACCGTGCAAAACATTCCATGGATCTGGCCCTAAATCTCCCTTCCTCCTCCCTACTCCCACCTTCAGACTGAACGCATGGACATCTTTGAATTTCATCTCAATAAGGGGTGTTTGGCAAACGTTGCAACGTGTTATTATCCTACCTGTGGACTGCCTCTTAAATGACTATTATTTTGGGGACGTACCCATTCGAACCGGACACAATACTCCAGGTGAGACCCCTAGAAGGGGACACATTATTCCAGTAGCACCTGGAGACCATGCACATTGCAGCAGAGTGCAGTATAGATCCGACTGACATAGTGTAACCCAATACTCCAGGTGAGACCCCTGGAGGGGACGCATTATTCCAGGAGCACCTGGAGACCATGCACATTGCAACAGAGTGCAGTATAGATCCCACTGACATAGTGTAACCCAATACTCCAGGTGAGACCCCTAGAAGGGGACACATTATTCCAGGAGCACCTGGAGACCATGCACATTGCAGCAGAGTGCAGTATAGATCCCACTGACATAGTGTAACCCAATACTCCAGGTGAGACCCCTAGAAGGGGACACATTATTCCAGGAGCACCTGGAGACCATGCACATTGCAGCAGAGTGCAGTATAGATCCCACTGACATAGTGTAACCCAATACTCCAGGTGAGACCCCTAGAAGGGGACACATTATTCCAGGAGCACCTGGAGACCATGCACATTGCAGCAGAGTGCAGTATAGATCCCACTGACATAGTGTAACCCAATACTCCAGGTGAGACCCCTAGAAGGGGACACATTATTCCAGGAGCACCTGGAGACCATGCACATTGCAGCAGAGTGCAGTATAGATCCCACTGACATAGTGTAACCCAATACTCCAGGTGAGACCCCTAGAAGGGGACACATTATTCCAGGAGCACCTGGAGACCATGCACATTGCAGCAGAGTGCAGTATAGATCCCACTGACATAGTGTAACCCAATACTCCAGGTGAGACCCCTAGAAGGGGACACATTATTCCAGGAGCACCTGGAGACCATGCACATTGCAGCAGAGTGCAGTATAGATCCCACTGACATCGTGTAACCCAATACTCCAGGTGAGACCCCTAGAAGGGGACACATTATTCCAGGAGCACCTGGAGACCATGCACATTGCAGCAGAGTGCAGTATAGATCCCACTGACATCGTGTAACCCAATACTCCAGGTGAGACCCCTAGAAGGGGACACATTATTCCAGGAGCACCTGGAGACCATGCACATTGCAGCAGAGTGCAGTATAGATCCCACTGACATAGTGTAACCCAATACTCCAGGTGAGACCCCTAGAAGGGGACACATTATTCCAGGAGCACCTGGAGACCATGCACATTGCAGCAGAGTGCAGTATAGATCCCACTGACATAGTGTATCCCAATACTCCAGGTGAGACCCCTAGAAGGGGACACATTATTCCAGGAGCACCTGGAGACCATGCACATTGCAGCAGAGTGCAGTATAGATCCCACTGACATAGTGTATCCCAATACTCCAGGCGAGACCCCTAGAAGGGGACACATTATTCCAGGAGCACCTGGAGACCATGCACATTGCAGCAGAGTGCAGTATAGATCCCACTGACATAGTGTATCCCAATACTCCAGGCGAGACCCCTAGAAGGGGACACATTATTCCAGGAGCACCTGGAGACCATGCACATTGCAGCAGAGTGCAGTATAGATCCCACTGACATAGTGTAACCCAAGACTCCAGGTGAGACCCCTAGAAGGGGACACATTATTCCAGGAGCAGCTGGAGACCATGCACATTGCAGCAGAGTGCAGTATAGATCCCACTGACATAGTGTATCCCAATACTCCAGGCGAGACCCCTAGAAGGGGACACATTATTCCAGGAGCACCTGGAGACCATGCACATTGCAGCAGAGTGCAGTATAGATCCCACTGACATAGTGTAACCCAATACTCCAGGTGAGACCCCTAGAAGGGGACACATTATTCCAGGAGCACCTGGAGACCATGCACATTGCAGCAGAGTGCAGTATAGATCCCACTGACATAGTGTATCCCAATACTCCAGGCGAGACCCCTAGAAGGGGACACATTATTAAAGGAGCACCTGGAGACCATGCACATTGCAGCTGAGTGCAGTATAGATCCCACTGACATAGTGTAACCCAATACTCCAGGTGAGACCCCTGGAGGGGACGCATTATTCCAGGAGCACCTGGAGACCATGCACATTGCAGCAGAGTGCAGTATAGATCCCACTGACATAGTGTAACCCAATACTCCAGGTGAGACCCCTAGAAGGGGACACATTATTCCAGGAGCACCTGGAGACCATGCACATTGCAGCAGAGTGCAGTATAGATCCCACTGACATAGTGTATCCCAATACTCCAGGTGAGACCCCTAGAAGGGGACACATTATTCCAGGAGCACCTGGAGACCATGCACATTGCAGCAGAGTGCAGTATAGATCCCACTGACATAGTGTAACCCAATACTCCAGGTGAGACCCCTAGAAGGGGACACATTATTCCAGGAGCACCTGGAGACCATGCACATTGCAGCAGAGTGCAGTATAGATCCCACTGACATAGTTTAACCAATACTCCAAATGAGACCCCCGGAATTTAACAAAATCATCCACATTAAACCCCAGAGCTGGACACTTTATTCAAGTTCAGACACTCAAAAGTGCACAAATTGCTCTACATGAGACCCAAGAAATGTGAACAGTACTCTGACTGCACATAATTCTCATGATAAGGTCACTCCATCTGGACACAATACTCTGGGTGTGTCCCGCAGAAATTGAAACACTAATCTAGAACTTGGCAAAATACTCCAGATGGCACCACCAGAACTAGACAAAATACGATACTCCAGAGAAGACCACCAGAATTGGACTCTGAAACTAGAGGAGACCCCCAAAAATGGAAACTCAATGGCTTAAGAGAGCCAGGAATTAGGCAAAGTGCTCCACAAGACCTGCGGAATTATACACAATACACTGAATGAGATGCCTAGAACCTGACACATTTTTCGAGATGAACTCCACAGAACTGAACATGGTGGTACAAATGAGAGCTCCCACATCCCCCCAAATTGAAACAGTACTCTAGGGATAAACACAATACTGCAAATTCACTCAATCGTTTGGATCAGATCAACAGAACGTGAGCCATTATTCCACAACTGGACAAAATACTCCAGATAGGGCAACCGGAACTGAAGCAATACCCTCGATAAGACCCCCAGAATTGGAAATAGCACTCCGGAACTGGGCACAAGACTCTAGAAGGGGTCTCCAGAGATGGACACATTATTCCAAAAGAGATTCTCAGAATTGGATACACTATTCCAAATCAGACCTCCGGTATTGGACACTGTACTCAAAAAGAGAACACCAGAGAAGGAAGCACGACTCCATACATAAGAGACCCTTAAACTGGCAGAGTGATCCACATGAGACCACCAGAATTACACACACTGCTCTGGATATAACCGTAGAAATGAGCACATTATTCCACTTAAAACCACCTAAATTGGAGACTATACTATAGATAAGAGCCCCAGAAATGGAAACAGTACTCTAGGGCTAAATGTAATACTCCAAATGGAGTCTCCGGAACTGGGCTTGAAGCTATAGATGATACCACCCCCCTCCCAGCACGCTACCTCCCGAAAATTACACCTTACTCCAGAACCCGAAAAAATATGCCAAATGGGGACTCCAGAACTAGACACAGCATGCCAGATGGGGACTCCAGAACTGGACACAATATGCCAGACAAGGACCCCAGAAGTGGGCACAGCATTCCAGACTTGGACCCCAAAAGTAGGTAGATACAGTATGCCAGATGGGGATTTCAGAACTAGACACAGTATGCCAGATGGGGACCCCAGAACCCTAACACAATATGCCAGTTGGGGACCCCAGAACTAGACACGGTATGCCAGACGGGGACCCCAGAACTAGTTAGACACCGTATGCCAGATGGGGATTTCAAACTAGACATAGTATGCCAGACGAGGACTCCAGAACCCGACACAAAATGCCAGACGGACTCCAGAACTAGACACAGTATGCCAGATGGGTCCTCAGAACCCGACACAATATGCCAGATGGGAACTCCAGAACTAGGCACGGTATGGTAGATACGAGACACATAAATGGACACCGCACACCAAAACCAGAAACAATACACCAGAAGGGGCCTCCAGGACTGGACACAGTACTCTAGACTTCCAGTATTGTGGACACGGTACTCCAGATGAGACCCCCAGAAACGGCCATAATATGCTAGGTGTTTTTCAGAACTGCAAACGATACTCCCGATGGGACCTCCTAGAACTGCACACAATATCAGTCTTCCCAAGTGGTGATCACAGTAGAGGCCAGGGGACTGATTTACCAAGCGTTTTTCCGCATTGAAAAACACGATTGTAAATCAGAGGTCTTCTTTTTTTAATGCTGCCCACAGCTCTTCAAGGCCACCGACAGCCCACACAGTGTCCATATCTTCAATTCTAAAAAGAAAGTAGATCCCATGCCTGTGTAACCAGCTGGTATTAATGACACAGGCATGCTCCATTCAGTTCTGGACGTCCAAAACATGCACCACTTTGAATTCGATGCATTTCCCAAAATATCGTGAATAGCGGTATTTACACGGGAGGAATAATCTGGTGTGTTGGTCACACTTTACTAGGGTGAGATGTGCATTTAAAGTTTACACGCGCTCTTCCTCCCGTCTCACTTCTGCCAACACAGATCTCAGCAACACATGGTGCGGCTGTGCTGTTTCTCATCGGCATGGTCTGTAAAAACCTGTTTGCTGCAGAACAACTGCATATACAGCTTACACGTCTCGAAAAATGGCACATGTCAGAAAGTGAAATGCAGGGGGTGTTTTTCAGAATAAAAAGGTGCCCATCCTTTATTCTACAACATCGTGGAAAATTGTGGAAACGTAAACGAAGGGGGTGCAACTTAAGACAAGCAATGGCAGAGCAGGACAGAGTCCAGGGAAGTGTGCGAATATAGCCCACTTGCATAACATCCTATGGCAGAGCGCATTGTCGGCTGAAAATCGCTGTGATGACTTAAGATGAAAGGGGGAGTGCTCCCTGCTGGCACTCAAACCGACGGTCCTTAAAGATCCCTCTAGCGGGTGGATAACCCAGTGGGCTATTTTGCTGCCATTTGAGGCGCGGAAGTGCTTTAAATAAACATCATTATTTTAGTTTGAGGAAGGTTGTGTGGGGTGGGGATCTGATAGGAGACCCCGCATCCGTGGCCCCTTTTGTGGTTTGTAAAAACAAATGACAGATTACACATGACAGGCATAATAGGGGGGCCACTGGAATACTTGGGTATTGTGCGAAAAGGCGGGAGGGTTGTCAGTCACGGAGCGGACACGACCATCGACTGCGAACAGTTATCGCCCTTTCGGGCGCCGCCTGCGGGTCCCTGGGTACCGTGCTGCGTGCATGGCCGCTTTGCATAAGGTCACGCACTCGCATAAAGCCTGGAACGGATGGAGCGGGAGTAGTGTCCGTCCCCCAGATATAAATAACGAGCCCGGTGTGTTCACCTGCCGTCTCATACCTTTTCAGCAAACACGGGCAGATGGCGATAAGAGAAAGAGCCCCGCGTGTTTACACTGAGAAGCGGCCAGTTGCGCGGGACTCCACCCCGAGGCTTCAGCCAATGACATCGCACCTTGCGCTCTTTTTAATTTTGGTAAAAAGCGAAGTGCATTATATACGGAAAAAATGAAAATATACCCCGCACTCTGTTCCTCTATGCGCTATTAATTCACGACGAAGGGAAAGGCACACACCTTGTTATTTATTTATTTATTATGCCCGGTTTTAATGTGTCCATTCTGGGGACAAAGGGGCCGATTTAAGCACTCTCAATATTGGCCGGCGAGGGAACAGGGGCGGGGGGGATGGTTGGCAGCTATTGTATCGATTGTATCTGGGTCACAAAGTTCCCCGAAGCCGGGCGCCAATGTAACATCGCGAGCCTTCTCAACCCAAGCCCGCACATTATTCCCAACAGCAGGGTTCTTCCAAAACGTGGTCTAAGTGAAAAAGCAGATTCGAGCTCATATGATGGGGTTGCCAATAAAAGACGGAGAGGAGGTGGTCGCGTGCCTCCGTGATGGTTTCAATAAACAGGGCAAGAGTGACACCGGTTACCCACAAAGCCACGGAAAAGCGAAACCTCTGACAGCAAGTGTGCTGTGAACTACACTACTATTTCATGTGTGTCAACGGTGGTGATAGAGTATGTTGGCTTTTTAAGTTGCTAGAACACTTTCCAAAGCAGTGCTTCGATTCGCACGTAGCGCTACACAAGTACACCACACACAACCGGGCACGGCTCAAAGGCCGGCCGAAGGGAAACGCAGACACTCACCTTGAAAGACGAGCAGCAAGGCCATGAGCGTCCACCTTGCGGAAGGCATCCCGGCAGTGCCCACTCCCCCCTGGCCCGCTGCCTTCAAGTCATGGCAGGGTTCTCTCACGGGAAGGCTGAGGCTGCGCGCCATCTCTTGCTCCGCGTGTGCGCTCCTCAACCGGGATGCGGCCCCATGGTGTGGCAGGCAGTGCGTCTGCATGAGCCGCGTCCCCTGCAGGGTGCCGGGGTGGAGCCGTGAACCTGCTCACATCGGATGTGCTGTGCTCTCCTCCGAGACTATGGCCCTCTCTGTCCACGGCTGCCGCTTCCGGGCAAGGTGTGTCTAGGACGAGTCGCTATGGGGTCCGGCCACACCTGCCAGGCGTCTTCGGGAGGGTGATGGGGCTGTGACCTGCCTCCTTGGGCTCCGGACCTGACACAGCGAACTGGCGGTTGGACTCACGCCTGGGACATCCAACAGGAGAAACAAGGATGTTGTGTTCTTATGCCATTTTATGCCATGTTCTGGCTGTTTACCTGGAATCAAAAACGAGCAAAATGAGGATCTACTTTAAGAGTGGGCGCAGAATGTAAGCTGGTCTTATCCCTCCTAGCCTAGGCGCTCTCCAGAAACAAGTTTCCCCTTCTACGGCTTCCCCGGAGTGATGCGAGGCCGGCGGTGATGCTTGGAAGCAGGTGCTGCGCACGGATAACGCACTGGCTAGCGCTGGTCCCTCTGAGCTGGCGAGGTGCCGAGGGCTCTGCTTGCTCCTGGTGGCTAAGGTGCCTGGGTCCCTCCAGTGGCGCGCTGCAGCCGTCCTACTGAGTCTGGCCAGTGCCCACCGGACTCTTCCTCCCCTCCTGTGCTGGGTCTGTGATACCACTCCCCACACCCCCTCCTCTCTCCCCACCCACACCCCGCCCCAGAGCTGCAAATGGGCACTCAGCTACACCCAGTTTAATTAATAAACTGCAGCCAGGAGCAAAGAGGACTGGAGAAGGAGCGGGGGAGCAGGAGGGGGAGGAGGAGAAATGGAACAGCGTGCAAGTGGAACCGTACTGATGTTGAGGTCTGCTGAACCGTGGCCGAAGGAACATGTACGGCTCTGCCAGGATGCAGAGAGAAGGGCCAGGCTCTGCAGAGCGCCCTGCTGCCAACGCTCTGTTGCACTGATAGAGGCGGAGGTTGCCCCTGTCATCATTGCGCCCGAATACTTGCTTTGCGCCGCACATGGCTCGATGACGTAGATAGCGACGACCAGGGCTCAAGTCGAGGGTACACGTGAGTGGACGGAGTCCACCCACTTCTTTCAGAGGGTGTACTCAGTCCCCCCAGCTAAAATGAGAACATTGAATGTCCTCTTGGAAATTATGAATTAAAGTCGACCTCAGGGATCGACCCACAGTCATCAGATTTGCAAGCCGGACACTTCACCACTGCTATATAACCTGATGAAAATAAACTAAAGGTGAAATGTCTCATTTCGGTACTGCAAGTTCCAGGGAAAACATTTGTATTGGTTCTGAGAGTTTAAAACACGCACACCTTTTAACGTTTTCAAAAACACTATTTGAAGAAAATATCCTCTCTTTGTTCTGTGTGTGGGTTGATTTTATGAAAGGCAAATGCCATTCGTTCTGTGCAATTTGGGTGGTTATGCAAAGCCAATTTAGTGAAATGTGAATATTTCACCTTGATATGTTAATTTCTGGTGACGTCGCATCCCATTGTGTTTATTGATGAGTCCCCGCACTTTAATTTTTAGGACTTGACCCGTGGCGATGAATCCATGGAGCAGAAAGTGTGGGACCAGAGTAGCGAACTGACAGAGTAATATAGGTGGCCATGAAGAGCCTGCGTGCGCGAGTAGGTACTGAAAAGACCCGGTTGGCCAGGAGGCCCTTACCGCCTGGAAGACCTTTGGTGGAGTGAGCTTTGCTCTCTACAGGGTAGCGAGGCCGTACAGGCAAGGCTGGGCTCAAAGAATAAGCCAGTGAACTGCGTCTTGTTAAACTGGGTGGGGACACAATGCACCAGTTTCTCAGAAAAAGGTACTGGTGACATAATATAAGCGCAGCGGCCGCTCGCAAATTATAAAAGCATCATGACACACTATAAGGAAAACAGTTGTGTCACACCAGTATGGAAGAGGCATTGACAAAGGCAATTGTTTTAGCTTACTATAAGGACTGCACAGGCTTACGCCATATTTTTCACTTGTGGGCATTGATTCATGAGAAATTCTGTGCTGCTTTAACGTGGCGGGGCAACCCCCTACTTTGGCCACCTGCCCCAGACCCAAAGGTAATATGCACGTACAAAATAGACCACAGGGACAATTATATTTTTGGAACAAACAGATCACATTTTTATTGGAGTCAACAGACAAAATGGGGCAGTTCCAGCCTCCTTTATCGTAATGGCCTACAGCACCTCTTATGTGACCCTTTTCAATTCCCTGGCTTTCACCAGTATTTTATTGTCCTCGGGTGACCTGTGTCACTTCCGTTTTTTACATAGCGGATGTCCGCCTCTGGTTGCAAAGTGCCAGGCAGTAGCTCCCGCGCCCAGCCTGGACCGAATAAACCTGGGACCACTACATTCAGTTGACGAGGAATCTCAACTGTCCGTGAGGGGCTCAGTGCCCGTCAAACCCCAAACCTGTGGCCATTGGGTACCGCTTTTGGTTGGAACCGCAGTGAAAACTCCTCCCCGGCTAGAACCGCCCTGTAACTCCGCCATGCTGTGGAGGTTGCCTCTCCGCTGCCCCCAATGGCCCAGCCTACTTTAGTCCTTATCTTCATGCACCTATACTCACAATGTCTTCTTACGCATATCCTACCCATTTTATAGATGTGAACACCTCCACAAGGAAAACCTTGTGCCATATGTTAACACACATTTCTGCCTTGAGAGCCTCTAGTATCCTTCTGCCAGGTCAGTCACTCTCAAAACCTTCCTATGGATCACTTCTGTTTGCGTTGTAGTGAGAAAGGACCTTCTCTGGTATCAGACTGCCAGATCAGCCACTCCCATAACCTTTGTATGGATCACTCCTGTTTCCGTTGTTGCAAGAATGGCCCACCTCTCTTATCCGAATGCCACGTCAGTCACTCCCATACCAATGCGCCCACTCATTTCAGGCCAATCTACTCACCCTCCCTCCTTCTGGGTATCCGTTTACCATTCCCAGAAAATCTTGCATATCCCGGATGGAGTGGGGCCCCAGGCCGTTTAGCAGACGTCGAGGAGTCCCAACTGCCCCCTATAGTTAGAGATGCCCATCCATTATCCCATACTCACTTTTGGGTGGCCCTGGACCTCCCTGACAATTCCAGGTGGCCCTTTGACATTACCATTCCTCTGTCTGGGTGGCTCTTTGACAGTTGCTGTCATACCCTCAAATAACCTGTATGGGGTGCTGCCCAGGGCCACCCTGCAGTTGACAGGGCTCAGTACCACTACCTTTATAGGTAGGGGCCCCCTGGCCCCTATCGCCCTGTGGTATCATTCCTCCTCTTCAGCTATGCTGATACCTAGACCTAACTCCTGGTGTGTGCATATGCTCCCAGAGTGTCTGGTCCACATCACAAGCTGCCACCACACCTTCTTGAACTACCCCCTTTCCCCTTTCCCCCTGTGCTTACTGATGGTCCTTCTGGAACGTGCATGTCTTAACTGGAGCTGCTAATCAACCCCTCTACACATTACTAGATGCACCTACAGCAGACAGTACATTGTGGTTCTGTCCCCTGGTCCTTCCCGGAAGACCCCTAGAGACACATTGAGACCCATTGCTCCCATTGTGCTGAAGCCAAGTAACCTTAAACTGTTGTGGTTATTAACCATACTGACTAATCCTGTCAGTGGCCAGAGTGCATCCCTTTTCCTTATTTAAAACTGTTTGTCCTCTGCATTCCTCAACAGGGCGAGTTGTATTTTGTAGTGTACTAGAACTGTCTGTTGTAGTAATAATAAATTAGAAACTTCTATACAACCTTGACTGGAAAATCCCTTTTATCACTGGGTAATAATTGTATTTTCGCTGTGTTGCAACTAACCAACAATCCACAATTTTGTGGACTTAAGCCTGCCATTCCATCCACGTTACCAAAATTAGAGAAGGAGGATTATAATTTGCATGCTATTCAAATCTCTTCGGATCCCTTCTGGTGTATTGGTGTCGGGGCTCATTGACGGTTTAGAAAATGTAGATGAGCAGCTGTATACCTCTGTATACAGATGAGACTGTGCCTTGCCTTACACCAGCTATTGCGCCAATACTGCAGCAAGTCTTTGGAAGGAGATACCCATTGAGACAACCCCATGGAATGTACCCTCGAAGTGACGATAACCTGGAGGAGGAACACCCTGAAGGAATATGAGAAACGGCTACACAAATGATGGATTATGTCATAAGAAAGTGTTCACAACGTCCTGAGATATTGACGATGATAATGTATGGATACTAAAGAAATGAATTGCCAAGTAAAGATCTGAGTAAACTCTCAACTGTAAAGGAAGAAGATTACATGTGCACAAAGTGCAGCAGAAAACGAAAAGCTCAATGAATGTACAGTCGCTGAAACGCAAGGTAGATCAAGTCCTCATAGAAGATAGGTATGAGTAGTGAATAGAATGCAGGTGAAGCCGTCATTATACAGAAACTGCACATTGGTATCATGAATTAAGTAAGCCAGAAACCATGAAGGGAGAGTGGAAAACTATGTTGCAGCATAACAATAGGCTCATGGAGCTGTGTGGCGAGGCTGCCTGGCCGGAATTCAAGATCCTAGAAATCGAGGTCAGCAATCTACTATGAAGAAGAACGAGTGTGCAGAGGATGGATCTTCTGAGGTTAAGGTGCAAGAAAGAACACAGTGGATGCCACATTTTAATTCATTTAAAGCATTTAAAAGCTGCAAAATGGACCATATCCTGGTCTCCTGTCACGTGAGCCACGGATGGAAATAGAGCTTGAACTTGGAGTTCAAGACACGATAGTGAATGCCCTCACTCCTGTGCATTCTCAAAGAAAAGAATACTCTGCAAGGCCAAGTAAAAAGACACTTTCATGGCAGAAGGCATGGGGGATGAGAGATGCAATGTTGATTGGGTGGTGTTGTAGCTTCAGGTCCTATCTCCCTGCATCTGGGTCTGGGCTTACGTGCTGCTAAATGAAGCGAATGTTCCAGACATGGCACAGGCATGCCAACCAATTATATTAGTCCATATAAAAAAGGACCTTAAAGCTTGTAAAACCAATGAAAAACTGTATTTAATGTTTCTGAAATGACATGTTTTTAGAGGTAGGCATAAGTTGTCAACCTGATATTGGACAGCCAATAACAATCCTAGCTCCTATAGAAGTGTATATGTAGATGTTTCCCTTAACCAATCCCGACCCTTGATAGGTTTTTCACTATTGCCACGTAGTAAAACGTCACTATAAGAATTGTTTTTTTTGTGGAGATCATTGAGAGACTGAGCGTACGTATGTTGATGTTTGTTGTAACCTCCCTGTTTTAGATACTTGTTAATGAAACAGTACCTTGCCATATTCAAGAGTTTGTCCGGTTATATGGACTCAGAATTATTCTGGTGTAATCTCATCCATTACCATATGCTTGTTGCAAAGGGCCATAAACTCACATGGTAGCAGTGCGGATAGTTTCAGATCCAAACAAGTTTCGCTCCAGAGTTTCGGACGATCGGTCATCCTCTGCCATTAGCTGGAAGGTCGTGGAGATTCCTGTGGAGAGCGGCCAATAGAAATAAACTTGCAAGAAGAATCGGTTTACATGGGCGCTCCACAGACGGAAGATGAAGTGGCTGGATGGCAGCCGATACCGAAGGCCTCGAGTTGATTAATGGATTTAAGTAGACTAAAGGAAATTGCAATATAAAGGGTTGGGATTGTGATATTTTTGAGTAACAGGCCATTTTTAGGAGATAAAGGAACACCTAAGTAATTCTATTTCAAAGGAGATAGAAGAAGAAGTATGAAATTCCAATTGAATATTAAGAAAGAGAATACGCACAGTTAGGACAGTGTAAGGCGACGTCTTAAACCCTCTATGGGGTAATATAATTGGGGCATTGGAAGTATACATCTTATAAAATGCTATAAAATAAGGGAAGGTGATCACAGGGGTTATTAAAGTGTAGTGTGTTATTATTTTGAGTATTATTTGTTGTGTGAAGTTTTGATAATTAACAAGCTATTAAGGTTAGGATTGACGTTGTTTGAAGTTAAGGTGCAGCAAAAGATTGGTGCCAATCAGGAGACAGATCTGTTGTTGAAACAAAGAAGGATTGAGCTGAGATTGATGGTACCTGCTCATATTTGTTGTTTTGAGATTAAAAGTGGTGGTCGATTAGCCTTGAGATAGAGATTTTACTTAATGATCAGGTGAGTATCGACAGACAATTGCAATTTGTCATTATGGAGGACACACTTCTTATGTACCTTTGTAAAACACTACCAAGACATATGGCCAAGCTAAAACAGTATAGTGCAGAATGGGTAAAGGGTACAGCTGATAAAATGTTCATGCCATGGCCACAAGGAGGACCATTGTCAAAAGCAGTATTACAACATATGACCACATATGTGCACACTGCTTACACAGGGAAGAAATTAAAGAAACGATTGGCAGTTTTAGAACTTTGGAAAATGTACCAAGATGAGAAGGAGGACTTGCCACCAGAGGAGTGGATGCTCAAACAGCATAAAGGGGAAGGCATTAAGAGCTTCTCTTACCTTGCCTGAAATTAAAAGCGCAGATACAGATGAGATAGGGGTTTATCCTCTAAAGGAATTGAAAGCAGTGGCAGGGTATAGTAACCCAACATATGAACCCCCCTCTTACAGTAGTGATGACAGTCCAGAAGAGAGCATAAGGAAGGAAGATGCCTGCAAGTCCATATGAGAAAAGGTGGAAAGGAGAAAAGGATAGGTCTGATGAGGTAACAACCATACAGAATGAATGGATGGGAGGACAGATATTCCTTAAGTTACATGGGAAAAGCATCAAGAAGTTAGGCAAAGAGAAGACAAAGACGAGCAAGAAAAGAAGGACAATGACAAAAGAGACTAAGGGATGATGAGCAAGGAAGAAAAAGCAGGGAAAGACAGGAACAGATATATAGAGAAGAACAAGAAAAAGACGAAAAGCTGGCAGAAGAACAAAGGAAGTACGACATTAGAAAGAAATAGATAGAAGAAAGAGACAGGGGAGAAAGGAAGAGAGAGGAAGAATAGGCACAAAAAGTAAAGGACACAAGATTACAGAGAAGGAGAAAAGAATAAGATCGAAGACAGGAAGTGAGAAGGGAAGAACAAAGGCAAGAAGAAGAGAGGGTAAGAAGAGATGTGAGAAAGCGAAGGGAAGTGGACGGAGAGATAACAGAATAGAAGGCAGCGAGGTCTGGATGCCAGTGTCATTCTCAAGGAAAGAATGAGGCCAAGCATGGAAATACGATGAGATATAATAAGAGAAATTCCCCTGATAAAAGAAGTAGTGCTATAAACACCTGGTGTAGCACTAGAAGAGGAAAGATATGATGCAATAAATATTGGAGAACGGATTGAAAAATATATCAGCAAATAAGGCAGGACAGTGAGGTGAGTATGGAACTCGAGGGAGTGTCAGTCAATCCCTGGTACCTAAATCACGGTTTGAGTGGGCAAACAGGTTTAGTGATGAACGCGGAGCACTGCCTTTAAGTCAATTAAATTTAGATAGGGATGAGAAGGATGATGGTCACATTAGTCGGGGTCCATCCATGTCAGACAAAGAAGGAGAGTCAGGCCGTGAGACAGAGGGAAAGGGTGCAAGATGAGGACCTTATTGCTTACATTAAGGATATTCTAGAGAGATGGCAGCTTGAAATACATTAACCATGTAAAAAAACAGTGGCGCTATTCTATCATATTTTGTGTCAGGGATTGACAGAACCGGTACAGAGACACATGAAAAAACAATGTTGATGGAAGCGAAGCCATGGCTTGAGATACAAATAACTATTGTGCATCATTGTCGGTTATTGCAAGAGAAGAATAAAAAGAAAGATGAGAGTAGAAAGATTGAGGAAGCCAAGTTAGTTCAGAAGAAACTGTCAAAGTTTGCTGTAGAAGGGGCAGTATTGACAAGCGGAGCCGGAGTGGGAGTGCAAGAAATAATGGGTACATAACATGTGAATAATGCACACCCAATGGATCAAAGTGGGTATGGGTTTTGGCCACAAGGTAGAAGTGTAGGATTCAGAGGAAGAGGAGGTGAATTTCAGAATGCCCAAGCTGGATTTCAGAATGCCCAGGGTGGATTTCAAAATGCTCAGAATAGAAGTCAGAATATTCAAGGAGGATATAATGGAGGGTTTGCCAGAGGGCCACCCCCAGTATTTTGGAATTGTGGGATGACAGGACATGTTGCACATGTATATAGAAGCCGAGGGAATGTGCAACAAAATGGACAACCTTGAAGAGGGGGGACAGCTTATCCACCACCATACAGTACAAAAAACACGTGAGAATTTTGCCCAGGATCACAAATCCTATCAGGCACAGGCACCACAAGTACAGCAAGCACAAGAGCAGGGGTCAGTACAAATGCACCCACTGCAAGGGCAGTCAGAACAAGCACCTATGCAAACACAACAGAATGCAAATGCAGGACAAATATTAACACCTAGGATAGGGGGTATCACTGTGGTAGGAGGAAACCCTTTCACGGGGACAGGGTTGAATTTGTACCCTCAATAGGACATCTCACAGGGTGACTTGATGTGCTCAGTATTATCTGTGACACCAGACCCCCAAGAGGAACCAAGAGTAGATATGACAATAGGAGGCAAATCCTGTTTGTTTCTTGTAGACAAGGGGGCAACTCGCTCTTGTAGAAGAAATGGAAAATGTACAATGTCAGGTATTGCCATGAATGCTCAATGTTTCTCTGGAGCTATGAATTTAGTTCCTTTTACTGATAAATTTCCTGTTTCTATAGGGGAATGTGACATGCCTCTGCCCTTGCTATATTCAATACAGATGCCAGTGAACATCCAGGGTAGAGATTTAATGACGAAACTGAACATGACAATTTCATTCACTGATCAAGGAATAGTGTGCCCCCACCCGGGAATACACTATTCAAACGTGGGAGAGTTTTTACTGGCATTTTCAGGGCAAGTGGCTCTACATGGAGTCGCGGTAGATCAGTAATTCTTCATGTATGGGGTGAGCATTGTATTGACATGGCTACCTGGACTAGCAGGGAAGAGTGTGAGGATACCTGATGAGTTTTTATTGAGACTACAAGTACCTATGGATGAGGAAGAAGGGCAGATTATTCCTATAAAACTGGAAGCAGCTATAGTATGAGGAGAAATAGCAATGCTTGAAGGAGTGGATGATGAGGCCAGAGCATGGAGGACAGTGATAGCTCTTGAAGAGGGATACAGATTGACTGACATAACAGACAAAGCTATGTTCAGAGATGAACATATCGATGACAAGGAGTTTTTTTAATAAGCATTACATATTGGATAAAGATTGAGAAAAGAGAGGTCTCGGAGTGAATGGCAATAATGTAGCAATGGCCAGCACTCTTTCATGAAGACCTACAAAAGGTGTCAAGTGTCCTTGGGTCTACAGTCCTATATGACATAGCATATTGAAAGGAATAGGAGAGTTTAAAATAAAACTCAAGCCAGGAACAAATTTACCACAAGGAAAACAGCACCCCATGTCCCGAGAAGCTGATGAAGGCATATTCAAGACTATTTCAGCACTGACGAATCGGGGAATCCTAGTGCCATCGGAATCCCCATGCAATACTGCTGTGTATCTGATAAAAAAAAAAACAGAAGGGGGTCATGTAGATTTATGCACCATTTTAATCAGATTGTAGAAGCAGAGTTTCAATTAGTTCCTAATCCTGCAACAATAGTGTGTAGTATCCCAGATGAAGCCAAGTATTTCACAGTGATTGATTTGAAAAATGCATTTTTCTCAATCTCGTTACACAAGGACTCACAAGACCTTACTTCCTTTACATTCAGACAAAAAACACTAAAACATACTTGTTTACCTCAAGGGTATTGTGAGTCCCCATTGATTTTTAACAGGGTCCTACAGATGGATCTAGGTAACATTGAACTCAAGAGTGCTGCAATTCAGTACGTAGATGACATACTAGTCTGCATTGGAACAGATGATGTGTGTAGACAAGACTGTGCTCAGTTAATGACTATATTGGCAGACAAAGTATACAAGGGAGACAAGGAGAAATTACAGTATTGACAGGAAGAGGGATTGTACATAGGCCAGTTAATTTTGCAAGAAGAAAGAAAGTGAAACCTGAAAGAGCTCAGGCTATCATGAAGACACCAAAGCCAAACACAGTGAGGCAAATGTAGCAGTTTCTGGGTTTATGAAATTATTGCAGGGCCTGGCTGTTCGACTGCACTAAATAAAGCGTACACTGGTTATGGAAAGATAGAATGGACTGTTGAAATGGAGGCAGGATTTGAGGAATTAAAAAGAGCAATATGTACAGCTCCAGTTTTAGTGATTCCCAACTATAGTGAGGAATTTATTTTGTTTTGACACACCAATGGGTCAGTAATGACAGCAGTACTCACACAAAGAACAAAGAACAACGTTGGGGCATAAGCCTTTGGCATGCTGCAGTGGGATTTTAGACCAGGTCATGAGAGGAAATTTTCCATGTGAACAATCTTTGGCTTCTCCTGCATTTGCAATTGAGAAATCCACAAGTATTACTATGGGCTGTAACATAACTCTCTACATGGTGCATGCCTTATTTGCCACTTTAGAGAATCCCAAGGGGGTACATTGACTTCACAAAGAGCTTCAGTATATGAAATAATGAATTCTAATCAAGTGATTAAGATAGTGAGGTGTAAAATAGTGAACCTAGCCATGTTTGTAGCTGAACCTATAGAAGAAGGTGATCATGTGCATGACTGTTCAAACTTTCTTGAATTCTATGATGATATACCCCATGTGAAAGAAATGCTTTAGAGGGAGGGGAAATTATTTTTATTGATTGTCCTTTGAAAATTGACCAGACTAGTAGGGAGAGGCATTCAGGCTCTGCATTTGTAAGACACATTAAATGGCAAATTTGAGGTAGTAGCGAGTGCAAGACTACCGTCAAATTTTTCAGCACAAGCGGGAGAATTGGTAGCACTTATTGTTGCACTCGAGAAACATGAAGGGCAGGAAGTGACATTGTACAGTGACATCACCTATGTGACATCAACTGTGCATGCAGGGCTATCACGCTGGAAAAGGAGGGGTTATCTCCACACAGACGGCACTCCAGTGCAGCATGCATCTTTATTGAACAGGCTCATTAAGGCACTACAACTCCCAGTGGCCAAATCAGTCGTAAATTGCGCAGCACATAGTAAACAAACAGACTGTATCTCTCACGGAAACAAAGCCACAGGCATAGAAGCCAAAAGGTTTGCATATTCTACAGAAATTTCGAGTTTTGATACTGAAGATACTAAAGAAATTTTGAATAGAAGCATGCTAGCATGAGAAGGGTTTAATATGCTGCCAATAACGCAACTAATAGAGATTCAGGGAAGAGCCCCAGAGGAAGATCAAGAGCTATGGAAGTGCAGAGGTGTTCTTTATCCCCCACAGAAGTATTAGGAAGGCGGGAAAGCACTGGAAAGCCAGTGATACCTGTGCAGTGTTACAAGTCGCACTCGAGCAGCTGCATTAGCCTGCACATGTAACCAGAGAAAGTCTTGCTGCCACAATTGCAGAAGACTGGTTTATTCCCAATTTTTTGGAGCACTTTGCACAGTTCATGGTGAATTGCATTGTGTGTCAAAAGTTTACTGCTGGGCATACACTGAGAACAATTAGAGGATTAATACCTCAACCGGATGGTCTGTTTCAACATTTACATATCGATTACGTTGATATGCTGCAAACATGTAATGGATACAGGTATCTATTAGTGGTGGTGTGTCACTTCTCTAGGTGGATCATCAAAGCTGATCCGTGTAGACACCCTGATACCACTTGCGCAGCAACGTTTCTAGTGTTCAAAATCTTTCCAAGAAGGGGTGTGTGTGAAGTACTAAGGTCCGATAATGGTACACATTTTGTTAATGAGCTAGTTGAACAAATAGGTCTTCTATTGATCATAAAGCATACATTTTCTTTTGCTTATCATCCATAAGCAAAAGGGATATGTGAGAGACGCAAAAGTCTCTTCAAGGAGAGAATAGCCAAGATCAAAATATCTTTGAAGAATGAATACTATATTGCCTATCCCTAGCCTTATATGCCTTTCTAAGGGTCTGACCACCATCTAACTCCCCATGAATTAGTGATAGGGCGTCACATGAGAATGCCTCTTATGCCTCCATCCAGAGTCAGGAGTGATACCCAGAGTGTAGCGAATGCTCTAGGTGATGAGATGCACGTTTATTTGACATACATGACTACCAGTGTTTTTTTCCTTGCAGATCAAGTCAAGTATCGGAGGGAGGGGTCAAGGAACAAGGAAGAGGACAGTCCAGTGATCAATCCAAGTGAACTATTGCCATCACCAAAGTTATACGTTGGTGACTTAATCGTCGTTAAAAACTCCACCAGAAAATGATACGAGCCTAGGTTTAATGATCCTCTTTTTCTTTCTGTACATTTCAAAGTCTTTATTGTCCGAATGGTCCTATTAAAAAAAATGTGCCTATGATTTTCCCTAGTATGAGTACAAATGATGATAATTTATTTAACCTCTGTGGGCATGTCAGATGACATAAGAAGGATGCAGAAGAAGTCAACCATGGGATAAATACCTATCTTGATAATGCAGCTCACCTGGGGAATCAGATGTGGTACCAGTACATGAAAAGGTGGGGGAGAGAGCATCTGATGAGAATTGCCATGTCTGTTCTCTCATCCCCTATGCCATGCATACAGTAAAAACCTTCCTTTCAAAGGATATGCCAGCGCACAATGCAAAATGCCTCAGTCATCTCTCTGCGTGAGGACAGTTTCAAGGGAACTGGGCAACCTTGCTATGGAGATCAAGACAATCGTTTCCACACCAGGATGATTACATCAAGACAACAAAAATGGAGAAAGAGCAGCACAAGACAAGGTGATTGTTGAAGAAATTAAAGGAATAACTGTCCTGACATGACAGAGAAGACAGGGATGGCTGGATGCTGGGAAAGTTCGCAGCTGCTGATCTATGGACGAGTGGGTATAAACAAAGGATGGGAAGATTAAATTATGTCCTGTGCAGCTCATCTGCTGAAGAAGGAAGCAGTGCAAGGAGTACAGAAGGTGAATGGGCTGTGAGGACAGAAACATTGTGTCTCCTTACTTACCCGTTATGGGGATTGCAGAAGTACTAGCAGGAATTGAGGCAGCAAGAAACATTTTTAATAACCCTGATTCCGGCCCAGTTGCAGAGCACACAGTAGGTTCTGTGCAATTGGGTAACGCTTTCTCATGTAGTGGGCATCTCACTCATATAACAAGACAAATGTCTGAGACTCTCATAGGCACGACTTATGAGTCGGAGGCAGGAGCCATTTCTCGTCCATCCCCCATCTCCCCAACAGACATGGGCCTGTTAGGAGGGTGAAAAAGGAGGCTGTTGATTCAGCTAATGTTGTTGCTAGCTCTAACTCGCAAAAGCTGGAGGAGGGGGTGGCAGTTATTTTACCTGCTATTCGTTGTATCACCCCTGTTCAGAATTTATCATGTATGTTGCTGAATACAAGATCTTTGGTAATACATGCTCATGAGGTGAACACCTACATAGAACATAACAACATTGATGAGTGTACTCTGAGTGAAACTTGAGGGTTCCAGTGCAGCAGGCCTGTCCCTTAATCTCGCTATTCCAGAGGGATCTGTCATGTTACCGCAGAATAGAGCGGATGGCAGAGGGGGGCGGTGTAGCTCTAATTTCCAAGGCTGATCTGAGTATTTGGGAAATACACAGTCAAATTATGGATGGCATTGAGTCTTTGCATGTTAAGTTGGGTCTCAATGCTGAATCCACTCTCAATTTTCTCTTAATTTATAGACCGCCATCCCTTTCTAAGGATTTTATAGCCAGAGTTCTCAAAGCCTGAACCAGCATCCGATTGTTAACGGCCACCAATCAGGCTTTAGACAAGGCTTTGGTACTGAGACCTCACTGTTAGAGTTGAAATCGAGATTCTTGGAGCGTGTTGACAAGGGCCTATCCTATGTGCTTATGCTACTTCATCTGTCGGCCACTTTCGACTTGGTCGACCATTCCGTTTTGGTCAACAGACTGGAAGAAGTGGTTAACTTTTCCCCGGTGGCGGTTTGATGGATCAGTTCCTTTTTGGACAACAGAGAAAGTTGTGTTTTCTCTGAGGAGGCGGAGGCCAAACCTGTCTCAGTCAACTTTGGAGTACCACAGGGTGCATGCATCGCCCCATGTTTATAGAACATATTTATGGTTCCATTCTTTGCCCTCTTGGAGCAGTAGGGGGTTGTATGTAGTAACTACGCAGATGACACACAGTGTGTCGTCCCTATTGCAGGTTCCCGCTCATAGGACGAAGAAGAACTGAATAGAGTGTATTCCATTGTGGAGAACTGGATGGTTTGGAATAACTTAGCATTCAATAGTGTTAATACGCAGCTACTGATTGTGGGCACTCCATCCATGCTGGCAAAGTTGGGATCACCCTATAATAGCTTTTTACTTGGAGAGGTAAAAATTATCCCCCTGAAGAAAGATTAAACCCTGGGAGTGGATTCTGATCAGCAGCTTAATATGAAAGCACATGCTGGGAGCCTTGTCTCCTTGGCAGCTTATTATATGAAGCTTTTAGCTCACCTCAGACACTTCATTTCTCAGGCCAACGCAGAGAGCATTGCTAGAGAAATTAGCTGTTCAAAAATAGAATATTGTAGTAGTTTGTTGGTCGGTCTTAGTAAAGCTGATACTAATAGACTACAAGTGGGTAAAATTGGCGCTGTTGGGGTAGTTGCAGGATTATATCACTGCGTCCATGTATCGGCTGCCAGACGATCTCTGCATTGGATTCCCGTGGAGGCGTGTACTCTCTTTCGTCTTCTGGTTATTACTTTCAAATGTAAACTTGGCCTTATGTCCTCTTATTTGCAAGTCCTTATTTCTAATAAAGTGAACAGCAGATCGCTTAGGTCCAGTAACCAGAACTATTTAACTCTCCCTAGAGGTAGGACTAAAAAGGCTGAAAGTGGAACTTTTTTTATCGCAGCCCCAAAAGCCTGGAACTTACTTCCCCTTGATCTTAGATGCCAGGACTCTCTGGACCTTTTCAAGAAAACACTGAAAACATGTTTTTTGTTTGATTTATTCTGGCCATCTAGACTGATGAATCTTCCCTTCTGAGAGCTCTTTGTGTTTTTGTTGAGTGTTTTGTCTGTGCCCTGATGCCCATGGGTTCAGGGTTGCACTATATAAGTGTGCTAAAGTAAAAGTAAAGTAATGAAAAATGTCTGAAGTCTTGAGCCAAGTACTCCAAACTGCTGATATGGGTGGAAGATGAAGCAGGTCCAGTGTCTGTAGTCGGAAGGATTAATGCAACAATGTGCTTCCAAAGCAAAGGAAAGAACTACGTCGGACATAATAAAGGGTACAAAACCATAATTGACATTCCAGGAATGAGGAGAGGGATGGCTGTCCTAATGGATGAGTATTGGACCTGCAGATCAAGAGCATATATGAAACTGCCCAGGAATTGGGATGGAGTATGTTCCTTGGTGTATATACATGTTCCAGTATTGGTGATTCTACAAAAAAAACCCCGAAGATTGAAGAATTTCCAAAGGTGGACGAACACCTGAGAGGAAAAAGGTCCATAGTACTCCAGCGGATGAAGAGAACAAATTATTTCTCACCGAAATCACTAACGGCTTATAAAAACATTTGTGACAAGCACAAATTCTTCAGCAGAACTTCATTGATGCTCACATCTATGTTCATGCCTGGAATCCAAACAGCGATGAATGCCAAATGGCTACAGATGACCAGGTGGGAGCTGCCTCAGACAATCAATGGCACTAAAAAGGATTTAATGCCATAAGAGAAGAGTTGAGGGCCATAAAGTGGATGACCCTCCGGAATAGATATGTTCTCAACATGATTACAGCAATGGATGGGAGTGTTTGTGCCAAGATCAGGCTATCATGTTGCACATTAATACCATCTCATGACGGTGAGAACAGGACCTTGATGGAGCCATATCTATGTTGACAGATAAACACATGAAAATGGTGGATAAGACAGATTCCATTGCAGATGATAGTTGGTTCGCGCTCCGGTTCTCATGGATTCTGTATTGGATGGCAATCCTATTCAAGTTCCTTGGAGCAATATTGCTGATAATCATATTTGGATTCTGTATGATCAAAATAATAATTGCACAATGTAAGAAAATGTCAAGAAAGCAGTTGGAATGAAGATCATGTTTGATGCAAAGGATGAACCGGAAGACAAGGTGCTGACTGATGATGCCATCAGAGGCTAAATAAATGCGAGTATTGTGGCACCGAAGGAATGAAATTCTGGTATCCGAAGGATCATAAGAATTGTGGAGGACGTTGGGTCTACTGCAACTTGAAAGGACAATGCAGCTACATGACCTGGAGTGTGGATTAACACGTTAAAACAGTGGACAGTCTGAGGGAGAAGACAAAGATATGGACACCCAAGAAATACTTCTTCAAGAAAATATACAAAGAAGCAGGAACACTTGAGGAGGTGGTCGAGGACTCGACCAGAGAGGGGAATGAAGAAGTGATGACAACCTGTAGGAGGAACTCTCTGATGGAATATGAGAAAGAGCATGCAAATGACTGATGACATCATAAGAAAGCATAACCACTTCCTGAGATATTAATGGAAGATAATGTATGAATTAATCGCAAAGTAAAGAACTGAGTGTCACATGAGCAAAGGATGGAAATGGAGCTTGAACTTGGAGTTACAGACATGATAGCGAGTGCCCTCACCCCTGTGCATTCACAAAGCCAAGAATACTCTGCAAGGCCAAGTGCAAAGACTATTTCATGGCAGAAGGCATGGGTGATGAGAGATGTTAGGCTAATTGGGTGGTGAGGTAGCTTCATGTCCTATTACCATGCACCTGGTTCTGAGCTTACGTGCTGCTAAATTAACAGAATGTTCTAGACATGGCACAGTCATGCCAAATCATTGCATTCATCCATATAACTAAGGACCTTATAGCTTGTAACACCAATGAGAAACTGGGTATCAAAGGTTTCTGAAATGACGTGTTTTTAGAGGTAGACATAAGTTGTCCACCTGATACTGGGCAGCCAATAACAATCCTAGCTCTTATAGAAGTGTATATCTAGATGTTTCCTTAACCAATCCTGACCCTGGATAGGTTTTTCACTATTGCCACATAGTATCACGCCACTCTGACATCTTAATAAGTATAAGAATTGTATTTTTTATGGAGATCATTGAGAGACTGAGTGTATGTCTGTTGATGTTCATTGTAATCTCCCTATTTTAGATACTTGTAAATGAAACAGTACCTTGCCATATTCTTGAGTTTGTCCAGTTATTTGGACTCAGAATTATTCTGGTGTAACTCCATCCATTACATATGCACATTCCAAAGGGCCATAAGCTAAGAAACAACATTCACCTCTGGACCACTTGTACCCCGGAAGTTGATTCGTCACACTTACATCTGGGCTGACAAGTGAGCCTTCTGTGGTTGGGTGAAAATTCATCCAGTTGGTTTCCTTTCAAAGTGCTCAAAAGTAGGCAAAATCAGTTATTGATATCTGAGTGCATCTGGTAGATGGTGTGACAAATCAACTTCTGGGGCACCAGTGGTCTAGGGATGAATATTAATTTCTAAACCATCAATCAGCCCCAAACCTCTAGCACACCAGTGGGGATCTTAACAGATTGGAAACATAAGTGAACTATAAACCTCCCTGTCTAATTTTGGTAACGTGGACAGAGCAGCAGGCATATCTTCGAAAGCAAAAAATACAATTATTAACCAATGATAAAAGGCACTGTCCAGTCAAGGTTATATACAACTTTCACTTTAATATTATCACAATAAAAAATACAACCCACCCTGTAAAGGAACGCAGAGGAAAGACAGTTTCAAAGAAGGAAAAGGGATGCCCTCTGGATGCTGACAAGAGGGTAGTCGGTATAGTAATTCATCACAATAGTTCAAGGATATTTGGTTTCAACACAAAGGGAGCAATGGGTCATAAAATGTCACTATGGGCCTTTGGAGAAGGACCAGGGGGACAGAACCACAAAGTACCTTGTGTCTGTAGCTGTTCTTGGACCTTGGTAGGGTCAAGTCGGTTTCAGGGCACTTTGCAACTTCTGCGTCAGAGTTAAAGATGGGAGACAGTTCCGGGTAACAGGAGACATGCAGTTTGGCGAGTGAAGCCAGATGGCCGGCAGCAAGCTGTCACATGGCGGCTCAGGGTCAGGAATCATTGTCTCAGTGCTGTTCAGCGGTTTTGAAGAACTGGTCGTGGGGTCTCAGTTGGCTTTAGCAACTGCAACATAACAACAGTCACTGGTGCAGTCAGTTGTAGCTCGAGAGGCTCGACTGGCTTGAAAATGTCTTTTAAGACAGACCCTGTGTGCACTAGGACCCCAACTAGCTCATAAAGCTGGGGGTTGCCCTATAGCACTTTAAGATGAGGCAGCAGTAGCCGTGAGATGGATGGGGATGCAGATTAATACTCTAGCATCAAATCAATAATGACAACTCAAGGGTTTGGCAAAGGGAGTCTGTTTAATGACAAGTACAAAAACCGGGGAGTTCATGAATCTCATCAGTCGCTCGATTTTCCTTCTCGCTTCAACAACTCCAACGAACTTCATAAAAAACACATCATTTATACTAAAAACTCATCATCACTGATGTGTAAAGCTTAACATGTTGCATACAATTCTATTGGTTCTAGCAAGGTAACTTAAATATAGGTACTATAACTGTATTTGGTAACGGAATGAGGGGATTGGACAAACACTAAGCCCTACCTTCAAAATGGCTACTGTAGACGTCACCAAAAGTAAGACGTTTCATTAGTTTTACTAACTATAGGATCCTAGATTACTTGGTCCACTATGATTGGGTTGGCAACAGTCCACTCATACTTTTTCACTTGGCTAGCAGCGTGCAGAATAGCCGACTAGGTGCAGGGAGCTTGTCTGCACTCCCAGCTTCTCTCCAATTATTGCTACAATCAATCATCACTTTAGTAGTCATGTGTCAATTATTTCGTTGTGGTTGGCCTCGGGACTGCTTCTTGGTCTGGAAAAGTTACGATATCTGCGCATGGCACAAGGCCACGCGTAGGTGTGAAAGTTTCATCTCTTCTTGCTTGGCTGGTCATGTGATTCAGACACCGTGAAATCGTCTTATTCTTCATGCAATTCGTGTATTTGATTTGTTTTTGCCAGCCACCTGCCTTCCGCGTCTTATCTTGACCTTTCTGAACAGGATACTCGGTTCTTCTTCCATAAATTGAATCCACTGTTGTTCTATTTCAGCCGATACGAGATTGGCTTCATGGCACGATTTGCGTAGTCTGGGTTTCTCTCTGTCTTTAATTCTCGTTTTGTTCGTTTGCGAAGCTCTCCTCTTGAGAACTTTAGTAACCTTTGGTAGATTCTGCTTTTGTGCATAGTGGAAGTATACCTATATAAAGTGCTCCTTTTCAGGTATATATGTATAGTTGGCACTTGCCACAATTTATTTGACTACTAAGCATAACTGAATATCTTCATCGTGCTCATGGCATAAGATTCTGACATTTGACATTGTTATTTTCCTTTAGGTTCATGATGTCACTTGTCCATGGTGTTTCGTCTCTTTTCATCATTCTCAGGTCATCATATCTTCTATATATGAGTCAGTCCGGGTTCTTGTGATGTCACCATTCATCTTCCTTCAGTATCTGACAATTTTCATTCTGTTTCATTGGTTGATATGGTTTTCTCAATGGGTATCTTACTGTCCAGGTTTTCTTAGGTGTCGGTACTTCAACAGGTGCTGTTCTTCAGATAGGTACTGGACAGCGCCCCACTGCGGCTCTCTGCTGGTTTATTTGCTCATCATACATCACATATTTCGGCGTGAACGTTCCTGGCACATCAAAATGGACGGCTGGAGTGCGGTCATGCTTGGGACGTCCTCTACACTCGCCCCTCTGGGCGATTCATTGACCACTTTCACTTCTTCCTTGGTATCCACTTTTACTTCATCCTCTGGATCCACTTTTACTTCCCCCTCCCGATCCACACATAGAGGTTTGAAGAAATACACCTTTGGGGTCCATATTTTTATGACTCCCTTCAGGCTTCCTGCTGTTCTCATGTGTTCATCTTTGTTCCATGTCATTAGTTGACATTGTCCACTTGGACTACAGTAGATCCATTTTCCCACATACTTTCTATGTTTGCTGGGATATCAAAACTTTGTTCCTTCTGGTGCAGAAATGCTGGCTTTTACAAAGTCTCTTATTTCTTCATCAGTCAAGTCCTTGGGTTTCCATCCTGGTTTAACATCAATCATGATCTTCATCCCTGCGGACTTTTTCGCAGTTTTATGGCACTGAGAGATTATTATCTTTATTACACAGAATCCGAGCAAATATATAAGAATTTGAATGCATCTGCCATCCATTGTAGGACCCATGAAAATAGTGATCCAAACCAGCTGTCATCGTCCACTTCGTCAGTTTCATCAATCAGGATTCTGTAGTTTCATCAGCATACCTATGGCCTCTGTTAAAGTTTCATTTTCTTCATCGTGAGATGGTATAAATGTGCAACATGATTCTCCGATTTTTGCACAAACACATCCATCCTTAGCTGTGATCATGTCAAGGACATATCTGTTCTGGAGAGTCATTAGTCGGATTGCTCTTAACTCTTCCTTGATTGCATTGAATCCCTTTATGGTCGTGTTGATGATCTGCAGCAACTCCCATCTGGTTATCTGCAACCATTTATTATTTGCTCCAACCTGAACTCTTGGCATAAAAATGGTTGTGAACACTGATGAGGTTAGAATGAACAGTCTGTGTTCATATGGGATTGCATGAAAAACTTCTTCTGATTTAGCAGAAAAGTAATTCTCTCTCTTCATTCGATTCATCAGTTCCACAGATCTCTTCTTCCTAAGGTGAGCATCTGCTTTCGGGAAACTGTCAATATTCAGATCACTTTTTGGAATCACCAACGCTGGAACATGGACATTCACAATTGTGCATATACCTCCCCAGTTTCTCGGCAGTCTGATATATGCTTTGGATCCACATGCCCAATAATGATCCATGATCAATGCAGTACCATGTACCATTTCTGGGGTGTCAAATACTCGGCCACAGTTCTGATTCTCCCCCATTTTCCTTGTGCCATTATTCCTGAAGCAGATTTTTGGGCTCTCCAATGGAACTATTGGCAAGGGTCCTCCTCTGTCCTTGACCCATGTAAATAGTTTAGAAAGCTTTGGCTATAGTGGCTTGCATCTATTTTGTACTATGTCAATGGTGCCCTGGTAACGACCGATGACCATCCATGCTCTGCAAATCACTACTCCATTTTCCCGTCCGTCTGGTGAAAGCACTGTTCCCCAGAATTGCATTTGGCCTCTGTTCTTACAACTCCAAGCTCCTTCTGGAGTTTTTGCTTGAATGTTCAGTTTTTGATTTGCTTCTCTTCTGATCTCTGCTCCTTTCACTCAAGGCTTCTCATATCTGATCACAATATGCTTTGTTTTTCCATTGTTTCTGGTGTTATGTTTTGGACATAATCGTCTTGATTTGGATCAGTTTCTTCATTTGCCCATTTCAGTGAGGCTTCACTTCCCATGAATTGGCCTCTGGTCTTGCACATTGTGATGTGTGATAGACAGTGTGCTGCCTGCACATCTATTTCAACAGGTACAAAGATCTTCGATTTCCCCATGCTGTAAGGTAGGAGTGCACAAACAAAACATTCCTCCTCTGAGTTTCGTCGTCCAAATCTTTCATATGTTGGTACCAGATGTTATTTCCAAAGTGTGCTGTGCTGTCCAGGTAGTTGTTTAGCTCATTATCATCTCCTTGTATGCTTCTCTTGATTCTCAATGTTTTCATGTAGTTTGTTATCACCACATCCTTGAACACGTCTGTGTAGCTTCTTCTTTCAAGAGGATTCTCAGGTACTTTCATCCATGGTTCAGGTCTCTTCATCTGTACCATTTGAGTAGGAGAAAGACTGGCAATTTTTACTTTGTCCTTTTGTCTTTTCCTGGCCCTGGCTATGGATGGCCATGTTGATTCTGCTATCATCTGTGCACGTGATAGTTTTGCTGGACTTGCGCTTGCCCCTGTCAGTGCTGGGTCAGGGGTGCTCATCAATGCTGTCACTGTTGGTTTCTTCTCCAACACTTTCTCGATCTGTCCCTCGGCGGAAAGTTTTACAGCCTTCTCCGGAAATTCTGATGATGATTAGAAAGTTCAACCAGCATCACTATGCCATGCAGGAGCATGCTCATCTGTGTAGAATTAGCTGGGTCTCTGATGTAAGTGAGGACATCAACCCCGGCGGGCCTCCCCACAAGTTCTGGAAAGTCCTCAATTAATCGAAAGAAGACATTGTTTGCTAGTCTGCTATCTTCTGGTGACAGGGACATTTGTACTGTCCTTTCTGATTTCTGGAACTGCTCTGCACTCACTGTGAGCAGCTTCTGTGATTTCGATGAGTGTGAAGAGCAACCTTTTATTATGATTCCATTCAGGATTATACTCAAACGTTCTGTGTTTGCTGGATCTCGCAGAAATGTCAAGACGTCAGTGTGTCTCCTGACAAGATCTGGGCAGTCTTCAATTAAATGAAAGTATAGCATGCTGACAAGCCTATTCGCTTCATCTTCCGCTTGGGACATTTGTTTTTTCCTCTCTGTATTCCAGAAGCAGGAGGAACTGCTTGGCGATCACAGTGAGCAGCCTTCTTATTGTCTTTTAATTTTCAGGGTCATCAAGAAATTCAATGATGTTAATGAGCCTTGCCTCTAACGACGGGAATGATCTCAATACTAGTTCAAAGTAAATTAAGACGTCTTTAGTGATGTCACTGCTGTGGGACACCATAAGTGAGTCCAAATAATGCTCCTATTTGAAACGAGTCTGGATACTGTATCCTCTTCCAAATTGTGTGTCCTCGATCAAAATTTGGCATATCCTTTTCTTATCAAGGCTTCAATGTGCCTCAGTCCAAGGTTCAAAGTTAATAACATAAGTTTTGGCTCACACATGTAATTTTTCACCCTGCAACTAGGATGCACAGAGTGCCCGTTTTCATGTCCTTATCCCCTTCTTTGCTCAGAGGAAATGTCCAAAATTAAGCCACAACTTTGCAGAAAAGTTCTTTGTCTTTGCATTGCTGATCATGCGTCCTTCTTCCTCGTCATGGATCTCGTCTGCACATGCTGCGGTTATTCCCAGTCATCTGTAGTCTCTATGCATTGGGGTGTGGACAGGGGGCCTTCTCCGTTGTATGGCTTGATGTCACAGAGGAAGATCCAAGCTCTTCTTCCTTGTAGCTTGACTGCAGAGGGAGTGGCGTCTTCCACTGTAAAGGGTCAGTTGAACCTGGGCTCGTCCCACTTTTTTCTCGTGTGGTTCCTCACCAGGACCGTATCTCCAGGGAAGATTGGTGATAGATGTAAACTTTGAATCAGGACTGTTATAGTATCTCCTTCTGTGTTCTGTGCTGTCCTGCACCCTTTTTGTCGTCGCTGCAGCTGTCCTGAAATTACAGTAAGACAAGATGTCATGCAATTCAAGTAATCTTGCATTTCTGATCCTAAAACTTCCCCTGTTGGCTGAGCATCCCATCTAGCTCGAGGTGTCAATGGAGTGTGCATCCTTCTGCCTGTTGCTATTTCGTGTGGCGTAAGATGATGGTCAGAACCAGGCTGGTTTCTGAGTGCATACATTGCCAGTGGAAGGCAGTGTAGCCATCCCTTCTTTAGAGTAAGCTTCAACTTGGCTATCCTTCCTTTAACCAGCAGTTGAGCTTCTCACATATCCCATTAGCTTGCGGATGATATGCCAATGAGAACTTGTGCTTTATATCAAGCAGCAAGCTAATCTGTTCAAAGACTGCATTAAGAAAGTGAGGACCATTATTTGACCTCATGACCTCACATACTCCCCACCTGGGAAATACCTCTCTCACCAGATATTTGGCCGCACAGGTAGAGTCTGGGTGTGTACATGGACCTGCTTCTATCCTTCTAGAGAATGGACACACCACAACAATTAGATACCTGTACCAGTTACATACTTGAATCATATTGACATAATCGACATGCAAGTGCTGAAAAGGCCCATTGGGCCTTGGGATGACTCCTCTATTTACTCTTAGTGTATGCCCAGCTGTGAACTGTTGGCAGATTTTACAGTTCACCATAGAAAATGCAACGTGTTCTGTTAAGTTTGGTGTAAACCAGTCTTCAGCGATCGTTGCTGCTAGATTCTCTTTTGTCATGTGTGCTGGATAATGCTATTGTTCCAATGCTATTTTCAATAGGGCTATTGGCTTCACCGGTTTAATAGTGCTGTCTTGTCACCACAAGCTTTCGGAGGGGTTTAAAGAACACCCTCACCGCTTCCAAAGATTCTTTTCCTCCTGTGGTGCTTCCCTTTGGAGTTCCATTAACTGGGTTTGTCCCATGTTATTATAACCCTCAGGTTCACTTCGTGCAACAAACATTTTTTCATGTACATTGGTTATTTCCACATTCATTATTTCTTCGTCCTTGGATGCCATACGCTTGGCTTCAGTGTCTGCTGCTTGATTTCCACTTGAGATAAAATCTGTCCCTTTCATGTGGGCGACGCATTTCACAACCGCTATGGCCACTGGGAGCTGTAGTGCCTTAATGAGCCTGTCCAATACAGCTGTGTGATGCACTGGTGTGCCGTCCGCTCGGAGGTAGCCCCTCCTTTTCCAGCACGCTAGGCCTACGTGCACTGTCCACATCACATAGGCGGAGTCGCTGTACACTGTCACTTCCTGGTCTGCATGATTCCCGAGTGCGAGTATCAGCGCCAATAATTCTGCAGCTTGCGCTGAATAATGTGAAGGTAATCATGCACTAATGAGTACTCAAAACTCTCAATTTGCTATGTGCTTCACCAGAACAGTGTCTGTATATTTTTCCCATCACTTTGATCAATTTGGGAGGAACCGTCAACGAAGACAATTTCTCCTTATGCCAATGCATTCTCTTTCACTCTGGGAATTACATCATAGAATTCTTCATAGTTTGTGCAGTCATGGATTGGCTCTCCTTCAGTGACTGGCTCTGCTATAAACATAGCTGGGTTCACTATCTTACATTGAATTATCTTAATTGATGGATTTAATACGATCACTTCATAAGCAGAAGCTCTCTGAGATATCAATGTGCCTTTCGTTTCTCTAGAATAGCAAATAATGCGTGCTCGATGAACAACGTCATTGAGCATCCCATCACAAAGGTTGTAGCCTTCTCTATGGCGAATGCTGCGGCAGCTAAACTTTGTTTGCACGGGAAGTGACCCCTCATTACTGGGTCTAAATTCCCACTGTAATATGCCAGGGGCCTGTAGCCCAATGTGGTTCTCTGTGTGAGTACTGCTGTCATAACGCTGCAATTCGTGTGCGAAAACAAGTAGAATTCATCTTCATAATTGGGAATCCCTAAAACTGGTGTCGTGGAAATGGCTTTCTTTAGTTCAACAACCCTTCTTCCATGGTCTGAGTCCATTTAATTTTTTCTTTTGTCACCTGTGCTTTCTTTAGGGCCTGTAACAAGGGCTTGGTATATGAGCTGTAGTCAAAATCCCCTGCCCTGACATAATTACATAGGCCTAGAAAACTCTGCATCTGTTTTATCATGTGTGGCTTGGCTGTGTTCAATATGGCCTCAGCCCTTTTAGGGGTAACCCTTTTCCCCTCATGTGAGATCAGCTGGCCTTAGGGACGGGTTAGGGACTAGAGGGAACTCGGCCTCTACAATATCATTTATCGGGCGTAAATCTTGAATTAGTCTCCATGACCTTCCCTTTGATTTTTTGATAGGGTACACTGCGGTATTGCATGTCGACTTGACGTCACCAAAATGCCCAGCTCCATCATGGCAGAGATTGTCTTGAAAATCCCCTCATCTGCTTCCCTAGACATGGAATATTGTCGTGCCTTTGATAAAATTGCTCCTGGTGTTAATTTAATCCTTACTTCTCTGACTCCTTTCAGTAAGCCTATGTCATAGGGGCCTGTGGTCCACACAGAGACAGGCACCTGGGCCATGTCATCATCAAAATATTCAGGACGGTTTTGTGCCAGCATCATTCTCTGGGGCACCTCTCTTTTGATCATTCTCACCCAGAAAATGAGATTCACCTCAACTGTTGTTTCCTCAACACCTGTTTGTTCGTCAAACAGATCGTCATCAGTGATGTTAGTCAATCTGTACCCTTCCTCAATGGTGATTACTGTGCACCATGGTCTGCCTTCATCATCACAACCATCTATCAATGCCATTTTCCCTCGCACTATGGCTGTGTATATTGCCAAAGAAATACTTGTCCCTTTTCTTCATGAATAGGTATTCTTGGCCCGAATAGAATCGGGGGTCCTCATGCTTTTGTCTGCAAAGCCTGTTAGCCCTGCCATTAATATTCGCACTCCATACGCAAATATACTATGCCCTTCTCTGTGAACAAGATCATCATGTTTAACTTCATCATTAGGTCACGCCCCAATATATTCACTGGGGTTTGCATTGAATACAATAGTTAACCATTCATGTCACATTCTCCTTTAGAGACTGGAAGTTCATTTGTAAAAGGAACACAACTTGTTGCTCCTGTAAAGCCCTGAGTATTTATAGAATCACCGAACAAGGAAAACTTGCCTTCACGTATACACGAGGGTGTTGCACCTGTGTCAACTAAGAAGGAATATTCTTTACCCCTATAACGACATCCACTCTTGGTTTCTCGTGAGGGTTCAGTGTCACTGATAAGATAGAACACATCAGGTTACCCAGTGAGCTGTCCTAATTCACATATAACTTTGTCCCATGCTGAGTGAATGGTTTCCTCCATCACCAGAGTTATTTCCCATTCCAGAATTCTGTACTTGTCCTGTACTTGCTATCTGTGAAAGTTGCATCGGCGACTGTTGAGACTGTCCTTGTGGAAAATGTATCATATTCTGAGGTTGCAAGCTTTGATGTGCTCCTGGCACTCGCTGCTGCACTGTGTGATTTTGTCCAACTCCATTTCCACCCTGCTGTACAAACACAGATGGATTCACCATTCCTACTCTTGTTCCTTGGTTGTTTTGTATCATGCCTTGACTTCTGCATGTGCGCGCTAGATGCCCTGTCATCTCAAACGTCCAACATATCGGCAGTGGTCTGATTATATGCCCAGTGGACATATCCTGATTGCCATTTTGCATGATCTGAAAACCTCCCTGATTACCTTGGAAACCTCCCTGCAATAGTGAGCTATGGTCAACTGTATTTCAGACCACGGTTTGGCCTCGATTCCTACCAATTTCTTGAGCTGCTTCTGCACTTGGTCTGGCAGCCCTTGACATAATATATGGTAAAACACGGGTATAGATTTCTCCCAAGATTCACAAGTTTCAAGCACCTACGCGTCTTGGAAATCTGAATGTAAAGCAAAGGATCCTCCGACTCCTTCATTTTACGTGTCATTATAGCTCCCATGTCTGAAGTGTCCGGGTATATCAATCGTAATGCTTTCCATACCGCAGCTCTGCAATTGTTAAATGGCGCTCCGTCATGCGCAGTGTTAACTGTAGTCACGCCAGGATAACCTGCCCGTGTCCACACATCGTCAGCTCTATTACCAAGTACAGTGATTTAAAGCCCCTTAATATCCCCGATAGCTAATGTGTTTCCTCCCGTCATTTTTTCTAGCTCACGTATCCATTTTCTGGCTCCTGATGTTAACATTGGAAGCTTATTTTTCAGATTTTCTCGATCCATGTGTGGCCAAGGTATATACTGTGGCTTTGTTCCTCCTTTTTTCGAGCAACAGGAATTGTAACACATGGCACTCCTCTCTTCTCTCATCATTTTCCTATCCACTGCAGGGGTAATATTCCCGCATCGCCATCTACCTGGCAATGTCCTCAGTTGGCTCACATAGGGTGGTGGAGACACCACCCTCTGACCGTAAGATACTCCTTCGCGTCGGTCTGATTGTGTGGCTGACTCTGATACCTTGGCTGCAGACTCACTAGAATCTGACCATCTTATCCCTTTTCCTCCAGAGAAGTGTTTTTCGCATCTTCTCTCATCGTCTCTTTCCTCACATTCCTTTCTTTCTGCATCTGATATTGTCTGTGCCCAACTCGTACAACTCCTCTCATCTTCCTCATTTCTATTTAGCGTCAACCTATCTACGGACAGCTCTCTATTTCTGCTACTTCGGGAGGCGTCCTCAGTGTCATAAAGCTGAGTGCTCTCCAGACACCCGTCATCTCTTTTCCCTTGTGGTACTTGTTCTAGCCCCATTTCCTCATATATTCTAACGATCATCTCTCTGATGCTTCTGGTGTCAAAGTAATCTTCCATGTTTGCCCTAGACGTGCCTTGTACTGCATCATACTCAGGAAAAAATTCTTCTATGTCTTCCCAATCTACTACTTGATTGGGTCTTTTAACCTCTCTCTCCAGATATTCAAGATCATGTGGTCTCTGTCTTCGCTTACGTTCTATGTCATCATCAAATTCTCTGCGCTTCATCGCTTCCTCTCTGACCCTATCTTCTTCTTTTTTTCCTTATTCTTTCGTCTCTCAATCCTTTTTCCTTTTCCTTCTCTTTTCTTTTTGAATCGACTAGTTCCCCCTTTTGTCTCATGTCCTCAATGCCTTTACCATCGAGTCTCAATAGAATCTGACCTCCCATCCATTTGTTCTGTGTGAATGATACCTCATCAGTTCTGTCCTCATCTCCTTTCCATCTCTTGCCCTCTCTTTATCTGTATCTAGAGATGTACTTGCTCGTGCATGGTCTCCATTCCTTTTCTGGATCTCTCCCTGTACCTTGGGACATTGGATGTGATATCTCTGTCTTTGTCCTTGTCTGGGTTTTCATCACTACTTTGCGTAGGCGACTCATATGCCGGTTGTTATAGCTCCCTCAATGGGTATAATCCCTCATCTTTAGTTTTTGTTTCAGACGGGATGGGTGGCGCGGAAGGCATCTCACCCCCCCGTGCATACTTTAATTATCCAATCTAACGGCGGCTCTTCCTCCTTCTCCTCTTGGTACATCTTCCAAAGTTCTAAACTAGCTAGGTGTTTGTCCAACTTTTTGCCTGTGTATGTGGTGTGCAAATATGCTGTCATGTGTTGCAGGATCGTTTTAGAGAGCGATCGACCCTGGGGCCATGGCATAAACATTTTGTTTGCGGTTCCTTTAACCCATTCTGCACTGTACTTCTTCAGTTTAGGTGCATGTTTTGGCAACTGTTTGCATAAGTGTATTACTGGTGTAACGTCTTCCATGCTTAAATCTGTTTACCTTCTCCTCATATAACACTTAGTTATGCTTTTACATTTCTTAAACAAAACCAACAATATGAGCGAGTACCACTCGTTGCAAGCTACAAACCCGTTTTTTCACCCAAACTTATTTTTACTTTTCCACACAACAACCATCAATTCATATTATACAGCATCCTAGCTAAACAATCGCACAATTTTCATGTTAATTCCTCCAAACAATTTCTTACTTTTATGACGTCAGAGGAAAAGAAAGCAAAAAAAACACAAGACAGACGTGACAGACTAGACAGACTCTGGCCGGCTACATTAATCTCCTGTCCTCTATCGTTATTCTGACATGGAATGTAAGCCCATCGCTTTCAGATTGCCTCTTTCATCGACTCTGGTTTCCTAGTGTGCCCTTATGTTTCAGGACTTTGAATGCAGGCTTCTTCTAGTGCTATATTAAAGCGCAGGTATCTGGATGTATCCTCTCTCTTAGCTCAGGTATCCTCTGGTATCTACTCGGGTATCCTTTCCCGGTATCCTCTGTTGCTCGGGTACCCTTCCCAGTATTCTCTCTTTAGCTCCACCCCCCCTTGAGTCAATATTTCTTTTTCCTTATATATATATATATACATTCTACTCTACCTCTGACATTATTTTTGCCCTACCTCCCTCCATTGCCTTACCTTACTTGTTCTAAGGCATGCACTTTTTGCTAAAGCATTTAGTCTATTCCACTCACTGTTCGCATTTTTTCCTCTCTGGATGCTCGGGATCACCACTTTTGTTACCGACTCTCCTGCTTTTCACTCGATCGGCTGCTCGTAGAAGTGGGAAGGGGTTCGTGGGAGAAAGCACAGGTTCCTTCAGACCTCAACCTGCAGTTTTTGCACTTTATTCTAACCACTATCTATCTTATGATATTGCCGAGGACTCAGAGTTACTTATGTCGACGGCCAATGGGTGTCTTAACTAATCGATAGTCGATAAACCATCCTCTGCTACCAAGTGTTCATAAGGACCCCAACCGGCCCATAAAGCTGGGGGTTGCCCAATAGCACTTTAAGATGAGGCAGCAGCACCCGTGAGATGGATGGGGATGCAGATTAATACTCTAGCATCAAATCAATAATGACAAATTAACAGTTTGGCAAAGGGAGTCCATTTAATGACAAGTACAAAAAACGGGAGTTCATAAATATCAGCAGTCTCTCGATTTTCCTTCTCGCTTCAACAACTCCAACGAACTTCATAAAAAACACACAATTTATACTAAAAACTCATCATCACTGACGTGTAACGCTTAAAATGTTGGACAAACACTCTCAGATGGGGCATATAAGCCCTACCTTCAAAATGGCTACTGTAGACGTCACTAAAGGTACAACGTCTCATTGGTTATACTAACTGTAGGGCCCTAGATTACTTGGTCCACTATGATTGGGTTGGCAACAGTCCCACTCATACTTTTCCACTTGCCTAGCAGTGTGCAGAATAGCCGGCAAGGTGCAGGGAGCTTGTCTGCACCCCCAGCTTCTCTCCAATTATTGCTACAATCAATCATCACTTTAGTGGTCATGTGTCAATTATTTCTGTGTGGATGGCCTCGAGACTGCTTCTTGGTCTGGAAAAGTTACGATATCTGTGCATGGCACAAGGCCTGGCATAGGTGTGAAAGTTTAATCCCTTTTTGCTTGGCTGGTCACGTGATTCAGACACCGTGAAATCGTCTTATTCTTCATGCAATTCGTGTATTTGATTTGTTTTTGCCAGCCACCTGCCTTCTGCGTCTTATCTTGACCTTTCTGAACAGGATACTCGGTTCTTCTTTCATAAATTGAATCCACTGTTGTTCTATTTCAGCCAATACGAGATTGGCTTCATGGCACGATTTGCGTAGTCTGGGTTTCTCTCTGTCTTTAATTCTCGTTTTGTTCATTTGCGAAGCTCTCCTCTTGAGACCATTTGTAACCTTTGGTAGATTCTGCTTTTGTGCATAGTGGAAGTATACTTATATAAAGTGCTCCTTTTGAGGTAGTTGAGGTAGATATGTATAGTTGGCGCTTGCCGCAATGTATTTTACTACTAAGCATAAGCAAGCCTCACGATTTCTGTGCTTCTTGCGGTTCCATGCATATGTACATGTGTAAACTAACTGAATATCCTCATCGCGTTCATGGCATAAGATTCTGACATTTGACATCGTTATTTTCCTTTAGGTTCATGATGTCACTTGTCCATGGTGTTTCGTCTCTTTTCATCATTCGCAGGTAGTCATATCTTCTGTATGTGAGTCAGTCCCGGTTCTTGTGACGTCACCATTTGTCTTCCTTCAGTATCTTTTTAGCTTCTTCAGGGACTGCATTCTGACAATTTTCATTCTGTTTCATTTTTCGATATGGTTTTCTCAATGGGTACCTTACTGTCCAGGTGTTCTTAGATGTCGGTACTTCAACAAGTGTTGTTCTTCTGATAGGTCCTGGACAGAGCCCCACTGCAGCTCTCTGCTGGTTTTTTTGCTCATCATACATCACATATTTTGGCGTTAACGTTCCTGGCACTTCAAAATGGACGGCTGGAGTGTGGGTCATGCTTGGGACCTCCTCTACACCTGCATATGCTAGTTGATGCACTCCTCCTAGCTTCTTCACTGGGCTTGTGTTGTTCTTTAAGGCAGATGGCCCAAAGCTGAGTAGAGTGTTGTAGGCAGATGGCTTGTCCTTGGTTTGGTTCAGTGACTTTCTGGTACTTCCTACATAGGACGCTTGCTGCAGAGCCTTGCAGGGCCCACTGTTTGCTGGCAGGATACCAGCTCTGGAGTTTGCTGGAGGGTCCACTAGATTTGGTATCTCTCTCAGTTCCCTGGCACACGTTTAATGGAGGGATCTTGCTTCCCTCTTGGAGGTCTTGGCTTTACATCACTTGTGGAAGACTCAGGCAGATTGCACCCTCAGCTAGGGTCCTATGATGAGTTCTTCCTTCTGCTTCTGGTGAAGCCTTCAGATGATCGGCCAAAAGAGGGACTAAGCCCTCTTTTAAAGCCAAATTGGCCACAGTGATTGGTGTAGGCCAAGCCTTCCTTAATGGACCAATCCTGTGTCACCACCAACAATCTCCTGTATGTGTGAGGTCATAACCAGAGTGCTTTGCAACAGAAAAGGTAAAGGGGTGATAACATGTTTATACTAAGGCCCACCCATCTTCCTGTCTGTGGTGGATCAGAGGGTTTCTCTGGTTAATGGAGCTCTCTGTGGTTCCTGATTATAGCAGCAGGTCTCCCTTAAAGCTGTGGCGAGACCAGAATTTCTTTCTCCATCAAACCACATACTCCTACCTTCTGAATGGGGTATCCTTGCAGGGATCACTACTGTAAACATACAGTTCCAGACCTGACATTTACCTGCCAATCGATACTGAAGGCGGGAGCTTGGCATCAGGTTGACACAGTACATATGAAAAGGTGTTGGGGGTTAACCGTCTCCTTTTTTAGCCTCTACAGCCAGGCCCCATGTGGGCCTGTTTGAATTAAACTCTGATTCTTATGTGAATGCTAGGACACTCCCGTACCATGAACACTTATCAAACTGTGGATAACCTCAGTCAAATGTTTAAGATACAGTAGTATAGTTTGAAGATCAATTTTAGCACAATAGTTTTAAAGAACAAATGCTTGGTTGTACTGAGTTAGATCAGTTTTTTTTAATTATATCACAATCTATCAATTTTGACATAATGCATACATACACAAATTAAATATGGTAAACAAAGACGCTAATACAAAATATGAGCTCTACATGCTTCAGGATATCACGTAGAGCTCATCTTTTGTATTAGCTTCTTTGTTTACAATATTTATTTTCTGTTTTTATGCATTATGTCAGAATTTATGGATTGCGATATAACAAAAAAAATGATCTAACTCACACTCACAACCAAGCATTGTTCTTTAAAATTATTATACTAAAATTGATCTTTAAACTATTCTACTGTATCTTAAAAAATTGACTGAGGTTATCCACAGTTTCATAGGTACGCAATGGGACGGGGGTGTCCCAGAGTTTTGGACACTCCTTCTTCTTTGTTAATTATGTAAGGGAGTTTGTGTGCCAGAGTCACATGTTTCTCCTGTGCACCCTTAATTTATAAAATAATCTTTAATTCTAAATCTAATTGGCGTTAATATAGGTGTGCATGCCATACTTTGTATAAGTTAGTATGTTAATGGTGCCACCATTTGGAGGGCTCAATAAAAGGACAGGACAGATCCATGGAAACTTTGTTAGCTAATTAGGCTGGCCATGACAGGGGGGAGATTTGGACCTTCCCCTTCTGAGATGACATGGTGTTTTCCTGGCTGTCATATCTCAACTAAATATGACAGTGGGGACTGTGCCTGTAGGCTGTGTCCATCCAGAGTACACAGGTCTATGCGTATGTCGTGCGATGAGCATAGTAAAATGTGTGTGTATTAGCCACACACATTTTCAGGAGGTAGATCTTCCATCATTCAATTTTATTTAACATTTTTTTAAAAAAAAGGTGGGCGGACACCCACTTTGTGGATGGTGGAATTCCTCACATGCCCCCCAGCCTCAGCATGTGAACCACCACCATACTGAGGGTCTGGTTCGTCATCAAGACAAAAGTACTAGCTGAGGCCATCTATATTTCCATGCTGGGAGCCTGACTTGTGCTGGATGTACATATCTAATCCTTGTAGGAATATGGCCCAATGCAAAAGTATAGGGTTCCCATTTGCATCGCCATTAATCATCGAAGAGGCCGGTGGTCTGCCTGGATCATAAAGTGTGACCCAAAGATGTAGGGTTTCAGCTTCTTTATGGCCCACATGACTGCATAAGCCTCTTTTTCAATTATGGCCCAGTTCCTTTCCCTTTTTGTCAATCGCTTGCTAATGTAGGCGACAGGTTATTCTACCCCAAGAGAAATCAGTTGAGCTAACACTGTTACAATCCCAAAATCACAGACATTTGTCTGAATAATGCATTTTCGACCATGGTCTGACACTATGAGAACTGGGGCCTTTGCACAATCCATCCTTTAAATCCTGAAAGGAGGTTTGACAGGCGGGGGTCCAAGTTGCCTTCTTTGGCATTTTCTTGGAAGTTACATCATTCAGGGGCAGGGCAATGGTCGCATATCCCTTTATGAAGGACCAGTAGTACCCGGTGAGACCTAGAAAGACTCTTGCCTGCGTCTGTGGGGTGGGGATGTCCCAATCCTTCACAACCTGTACCTTTGCTTTGAGAGGTTTTTTCGTACCTCCGCCAACCAGGTGACCTGTGTAAGTCATTGTTCCCTGCGCTATCTGGCCCTTCATGGCTTTAATAGTCAGACCTGCATTCTGCAGTGCCTGAAGCATTTGTTTAGGTGGGATAAGTGATCCTCCTAGTTGTGGCTGAACACAGCAATGTTGTCTAAGTAGGTTACACTGAAGTTTTCGAGCCCAGACAAAACCTGGGTAACCATTGGTGAAAAATGGCAGGGGCATTCTTGAATCTAAAGGACATCACAGTGAACTGATAATGTCCTTCTGGGGTTCAGAATGCTGACCTCTCTCTCGCTCCATCTGTTAAGCCAACCTGCCAATACCCTGACGTGAGGTTAAAGGTACTCATGTAATTGGCAGCATCGAGCCTGTCAATGAGCCTCTCTGTCTGAGGAATAGGGTGAGCATCTGTCTTTGTGACAGAAGTGAGCTCCTGTAGTCCGCACAAAAGTGAACTTCAGTCTTCCCACCACTGGTCATTTTAAGGACCAGTAATCCTGGGCTAACCCAGGAGCTGTGGGATGGCTCTATCACTCCTAGGAACAACATCTTGGAAACGTCCTCTTTGATGTCACTAACCTTATTGGACATCCGGTGAATCCAACTCTTCACTGGCTTACTGGCTGCAGTTTCCACATCATGAGTGCACCAATATGTGCAACCTGTAGTCAGTGAAAACAGCCTGACAAACTGTCCCAGTTAACTGTGACAATCTGTCAGTTGCTGTTCTGACAGATCTGTTTCAAAGTTGACACCTTCAACTGACCCATCTCTGGCTTCAGTGTGCAGGAGGTCTGGGAGGGGATATGTTTCCTCAGTCTCTCCATCAGTCACTAATGCCAAAACCAAGTTATTCCAGCTATAATGGGGTTGTTGTCAGTTCACATGAAAGACCAAGCACACCTGTTTAGGTCCTTTCACATCAATGAGATAATTCACCTCACTGACCTTTTCCAGCACACAGTAAGCCCCAAACCACTTGTCTTGATGGGCACTGGTTTTGACAGGCTCCATAATCGACACCCACTGGCATGGAAAATAGACTGTCACTCTGGCCTTCTGGTCATACCAGTGCTTCATCAGCTCCTGGCTGGCCTTTAGGTTTTTTGTCAACTGTTCCATGCACTTTGCCATTCTAGATCAAAGGCTCAGTGCATAGGCCACCCCATCTCGTGTCGGGATGAAGGTTTGCTTTCCCATCCCTCCTTCACTAGACTGGCCGCTCCCAACCAAAGGTAGTGGAATTAAGGGAGCCGTTGTGGGTGCACCTGACTTGCCCGACGCTTGACAAGTCGGGCAGCACCGGACAAATTCCTTAACTTTCATGCCGAACTGCGTCCAGCAAAAGGACACAAAAAACTGTTCCAATGTCTTAGTCACTCCCAAGTGACTCGCTAAAAGAATTTGGTGAGCCAAGTCCAAAAGGAACTTTCTGTGGCATTCAGGAATCACCAACCTTCTGGTGCCCTCACCCTCAGAGTGTTTTAGCTCACTGTACAGGAGTCCATCCTGCCAATACACTTTGAACAGTCCAGGGGCCTCGCCCTTAGCCTGCTCCTCAGCCTGCTTCCACAGACCCACTAGAGTGGGATTCTCTTTGTGGTCTTTAAAGCAGTCAGGCTGATCTGGGTCCCTAGCTGATGCAAACTCATCCAGCTTGGGCAGAACCCTCTGTTTTGTGCTCACCTGGTCCTCCATCCCAGATTCCTGCACTGGGCCAGACAATTCTGAAATCACGGAGTCCCCTGCTACCAAAGAAGGGACTTCAGTGGCTATTGGCCCCTCTCCCGCAGGAGTAGTCAACTCAGCAGTCTGTGAAACTGGAACAGAGGCTGCCGTCCACGCCAGTCCCTCCAGAAGCACTCCAGGTCCTAAGGCTCTGAGAGTGTTTAATCAGGCAACCTCTTTGGCCCTTGATCAGGTAGCCGCCGCAACAATCTCGGAGTCAGGAAGATCGTTACCCAACAGACATGGGACAGGGATGGAGTCTTTCACCACTACGCGGAGCTGGGTCATTTCACCTCACCAGCTGAACACTCGTAATGCCAAGAAGCACTTACTCTTTCCGTCAAACCCACTGATGCTACAATCAGGCCCATCAATATACTTGCTTGGCTGTACCCACTGCCAGCGGGGCATCAGTGGGGCTAGCCACACTGTCTCAGACCGCAGGAGTTTATTGTCCATTGATATACACATATTCTGGATAGAGTTGAGTATTATTGGGAACTGGGATCTCTTGTGGAGACCCGGTACTGTTCTCACTCAGTGTAACCAATCCACATTCAGCCACTCCTTGGCCTAGTGGGAAGTTCTCCTCTAGGAGGCCGACACTAATGATGACCTCTTCCACAAGTCCAACATTCACTATGGTTTGCTTGGGCAAACCTTTGCAAGGATCCTCCCCTTTCTGGTGGTCCAGCTCCTCACATATGGAACAAGCTTTTGGTGGTGAGAAGGTAGGTGTCCCAGTGTTAGGTATTCCTACACCCTGCTTTTTGGAGTGCACTGTTGAGCTAGAGTTGTGCGATTTCTTGTCATTCTTTTGGGGACCTTTATCCTTCCCATCCTTGTTAACTTTTTTGTCCAAAGATCTCTCTTTCAGTAAGTGGGCTCACATGAGCCTTTTTCTGGACTCGAGTACTTACAATCTTATTGGCAGCATTTGCAAGCTCCCTAGGGTGTGTAATAGTCTTGTCCACAAGATGCTGATGATGCTCAACCTCACAATTCATCAAGACATGCTCACACCCAATCAAATTCTACATCCCTTTAAATGTGTTAAGTTTGTTACCAGACACCCACCTGCTCAGATATTTCAATGACAAGTGTGTTAACGCTTCAAATGTCTGCCCACTTTTCTCCAAGTTCTTTTAAGCTCTTGAGATACTGTTATGGGTTCTTAAGGAACTTCCCAAGAAGGGCCGCCTTCATGGTCTCATAAATGGGCCTATCTTCAGGAGTTAAATGAAGGATTGCATCAGTCCTCTGGGTCGGTAAGTGACTCATCAGGGATGCACCCCACATTACCTTTTCCACCTCCTGTAGCTGAAAAGCAAGCTTGAGCTATTCAAACTAGTCGAAAATATCCTTCCCCATTCATAGGCAAACTATGAAGTGCACTAAACCTTTGGGGATGTGGTGCCGGTGCTTATCCCGGGCACCCTGGTTTGATCCTCCACCATTACTTTCGCTAGAGATGAATCTGTTGGCCTCCTTCTCTTCTAGCGCAAGCTTGCAAAGTTCTATGGTGACCTTGTTCTGCTCTTTTTGTTCCTCCAGCGCTTGTCTCCTCTCCTCCAGCAGGAGCTTTTTAGCCGCTACATCGTTAACAGCCAGAACAATTACTAGGCCACTTTGAGGCTGTAGAGGAGGAGCCAAATGCCTCTACAGGAAGTCCCGCCCCTATGCTACCTGTATGATAGGGAATCAGAAGTTGTGCCAAGTCTAATTCCAGTAACTGTGACCATTCTGAGGAGAATGTTCGAGACGAATTATCCATTAAGAAAACCCTGTCTGATGTATCCCGGTGAACTAATAGTCTCCTGGAGGAAGTCCCCAAAGGAATATAAAAATAAGAGAAATAAGTAGTTGGTGACATCACAAGAAGTAAGCATGACACACTAAGAAGGATGGTCAAAGAAGAAGATGCTTAGACCTTATAGAATCTGATGACAAAGTAAAGAATCAAGTGAACTTTCATGTGTGGATTGATGATTGCACATGTGAAGAGCACTGCAGAAAAAGCAAGCCGTTTTATAACTGTACAGATGCAGCAACGGAAGTAGACTAAGTAATCATAAGCATGGCTATATGTAGTGAAATAGACTGCAGAAGAGAGAGGATCTGCCACCTGAGGAATGGAAGCTTAATCAGTATAAGGAGGGAGGTGTTGAGCCTTCTGCTCCCCTTACCTCAGATGAAGTGAAAGACGCTCGTACGGAAGATGAAGGGTTGTACCCCTTAAGGGAACAGAAAGCAGCGACTCGGTATAGTAATCCGATATGCGAACCGCCCGCTTAGAGCAGTGACAATAGTCCAGGGGAGAATAAGAAAAAAGAGGAGACATTTAAGATCACAGAAGATAGAGAGGAGAAAGGTGAACAATCAAATATATCGACAGAGATAGAACGAGAAATCAGGAGGTGGAAAGAAGAAAAGCATAAAGCTGACGAGGTAACGCTCATACAGAACGAATGGATGCAAGGGCAGATATTACTCAAGCTAGATGGGAAAAGGATAGAGGAAGTAAGGCAAAAGAAAGATAAGGACGAACAAGAAAGAAAGGACAGGTAATGAGAATAAAGATTGAAGGAAGGTGAATCTAAAGAAAGAGTGGGCAGCAACGAGCACGGATGTATCAGGAGGAGCATCAAAGGAAAGAAGAAAGGGCAGAGGAGCAAAGAAGGTATAATAACAGACATAGAAAAATAGAAGAAGAGGATAGGCAAGAAAGGAAAAGAGAAGCAGAGGAAGTGCAGAAATTAAGAAACAAAAGAATACAGAGGTGAAAGGAAGAGGAAGAAAGGAGAGCAGGGGCAAGGAGAGAAGAGATAAGACAAGAAGAGTAAAGAGTTAGATGGCAAGCAAGGAAGCAAAGAAATTTAGATGAAGAATTAGCACGTAAGAGGAGACAGCTAGAACATGACATCAATCTTATTCAAAAGGAGTTAATGGAATCAAGTCCAGCAATAACATGGGGCAGTATAGAGGAGTTCCGCCTTTTACAGGGAGCAACATCAGGACCATCTAGAGTAACCCTAGAAGATAATTCTGACATAGGAAGCATGGGAGACAGGCTTGATAAAGCCTATCAAGAGTTAAAGGAACAAGGTAAATCAGGAGCCCAAGGGAAGGAGGATCACATTTTGGTCTTCCAATCACAAGGTGAAGGGGAAAACCCATTCAGTCTTGAGCATAGAGCCTTATCCATAAGCAGACTAACCTTAGATCAGGGTATCTGGGACGAGAGCCACACTAGTTGGGGACTAGATATGTCAGTTGAAGAGAGAGAATCCTTCCGTGAGGAAGAGGGAGGAGGGGCATGTGCCCCAGAAGAAAGCCTGCAAGTGGACAAGGAAGTAAGATCGTCCGATCTAGAGCAACCTAAGTATAGGACACCAGACCCTATAGCATATCCAGAGCATCCCAAAGGACGATTGTATAGTGAGAAGGGAGAATCATCACCATATGTGAATAGGCTAAGATTATTGCCTGGAAGGAGACGATAAGTTACTATTGTCCCAACTATGGATAGGCAGACGATGGGAGCTGATCGTGAGTCAGGATTTACAGAGTTCCCTTATTGGAAAACGGAGGAGCGAGACCACAGTATATTCTATGTCTGCAAATGGACAAGGATAATGTAAGGTACAAGCTCCCGAGTTTAATGGCGGGTGTGGCAAAATGGATTTATGCATTAGAAAAAATGACAGGAGGAAATACCTTGGCAATAGGGGACATAAGGGGTCTCCTAGCAGCCATTCTTGGGGAAAGAGCTGATGACATTTTGAAGAGAGCAGGCTATTCGAGTGTGACAGCACAAAACATAGCACATGAATGAGCGCCATTTAATGAATGCAGAGCAGATGTCTGGAGGGCTCTCAGAGTACAGTATCCTGACACGTCAGATACGGGTGCAATTATGGCACGTAAAATGAAAGAAGACGAGGATCCTCTTGCTTATATTTAGGATATTCAAGAGCACTGGACTCTTGAAAAACTTGAGCCGTGGGGAAAACAGTGGCAGTATTTTACCACATTTTATGTCAAGGATTGCCAAGTGGGTACAGAGGCAACTCAAGAAATTAGTGTGAATGGAAGCGAAACCATGGGCTGAGATACAGTTGTCTATTGTGCATCGATGTCGGCTGTTGCAGGAGAAAAATAAGAAGAAAGACGAGGCTAGAAAAACTGAGGACGCCAAGTTAGTTCAGAAGAAATTGTCAAAATATGCCATAGAAGGGGGCGGTATGGACAAGTGGGAAGGATTGGTATTGAAGCAAGCAGTGGGTACATCATAGGCAAATAATCAGCGGTTACAGAGGCAGGGGTGGATTCCAAAATAATCAAGGCGGGTTTCAGAACACGCAGAATGAGAATCAGAATGTGCAAGGAGGGTTCAACCAAGGGGGACTAATCAAATGGGCTTTTCCTATATGTTGGAAATGTGGGATGACAGGGCACATTGCGCACACATGTCGGAGCCAAGGGTACGTACAGAATGGCCGATTCTCACGAGGGGGGACAGATTACCCTCCTGCAGATAGCTCACAAGCTAGGGAAGGTTTTGCCCAAGGTCAAACAGTGTATCAGGCACAAGCGCCGCAAATGCAACAGGCACAGCAACCACAGCAAGCACCATTAAATCCACCGTAAGGGCAGTCACAGCATGCCCCTATGCAGATGCAGCAGAATGAACATGGAACAATTAGTGACACCTAGAATGAGGGTTTCACTGGTGGGAGGAAATCCTTTCACGAGTACAGGGGTATGCATGTATCCACAATAGGACAGCTCACAGGACGACTTGATGTGTTCAGTACTATCTGTGACACCAGACCCCCAAGAGGAACCAAGGGTCGATGTAACGATAGGAGGCAGATTTTTTGCGTTTCTAGAAGACATTGGAGTTACACATATACGAGAGGGAAAATATCCGATGTCGGGAATTGCCATGAATCCTCAAAGGTTCTCTGAAGCTACGAGTCGAGGTCCTTTTGCTGATGAATTACAAGTCTCTATAGGAGAATGTGACATGTCGGTTCCATTGTTGTATTCACGGCAGACACCAGTTCATATTTTGGGAAGAGACTTAATGAAAAGCTTAACATGACGATTTCTTTCACTGACGAAGGCATAGTGTGTTCCACTCCTGGAATACATTACATGAATGTGGGTGAATTTATGTTGGCATTCACTGGGCAAGTGGCTCTGTGAGGTGTATGGATAGAGCCAGAAGTTTTCCTTCATGGGGTGAGTATTCTGTTAACATGGCTTCCAGGCTTAGTGGAAGAACTATGAGTAAACCTGATTAATTCTTGTTTAGACCACAGATACCTATGGACAAAGAGGGGGGACAGACTATCCCCCTAGAATTAGATGCAGCCATAGTACGAGGGGAAATGGTAATGTCGAACGAGAAATCATATCATGCCACATTTATTGTATATATTGGCCTAAGCCCAGTCTCTCTGTGAAGAAATCCGCGTTGCAAGGTCCTGACTTTAGATCAGTATAGCCGCCATTTTAGGTTCATCTGCCATTTTAGATTCTCTCTCTAAAGGCACCCTGTGTTCTAAGATGGTGGACAGTGTTGTTTTGAATGTAACATGGCTGTCTTGACCTCTGTGTACAAGTTAATGTATAAACTGCCTGCAGGCCAAATGTTAGGGTCATGTACTGAGACCTTGTCCTTCGTTGACCTGTGTATAGAGGATTACCTGTGCCAACAAAGCTGATCCATGAACATATATTGTGCACAATACTGTTTGAGCATCTTATGTGAACCCTTGTTTTACTATATTGTATAAAGATATGTGCGAAGGCTCAACGTGAAATCCAAAGAGACACTGTTGCTATTGTAACTTGTTGGCAAATGTATTAAGGATAACCTCTAAATGTATAGATGCATAAATTAGGAATGAACTCGGCACAAACCCTAGATCCAAGATTCATTAACCTGCAAGTGGGCTGAACATCAGATTATATACTGTATAAAAGGCACGACTATTTTACTGTACAGCCCACTCACTGAACACACCGAACAGGGCTGGTATTCGCTGTGTTGTACTGAGGGCCTGATAGCTATCTGTTGCTTTGTCCTTTGAAACTGTTCAGTTGTAGAATAAAGATCTGTGTATCTTTTGAACCCGCGTTTGGTGTATTTCCTTTTGGGGTACTCAGCCTCGATATCTTCTTTTTTTGCTTTCACAGATGGTGCCCGAATAGGGACCCTCAAGATTGAGCCAGCTCGTTTAAGGTTGACGCGGCTATCGGACCGGGATTGGATGGTGTAAAAGGGGCCCCTTTCCTGAATGAGAAGTGACACCTCAGCAGTACTGCGCGTGGCCCGATCCCTGGACGGTGAGCACGTGGTCCTAGTCAGCATCTTGACAAGGGTCCACTTATCGAGGCGGGCAGATTTGCCGAAATCACCAAACACGAGGTAACATTTGTTAGAGAAAACTTTGAAATCCGATCGGACCTCCTTAGGCTTGATCAGGTGAGTCGTGACCCGATTCTTAAGTATCCTGATAATTTGTTTTGGTGCATTGCACTCGCGAGTTCAATTACTGACCAGGTAACACCAGGATTCTCATATATGCCTGGGAAATTGTCTACCTGCTTCAGGGCGTTATTCCGCAGCGACAATCTTTGGAATTTAGCCACCCGGCGCCACAGGAGGGGTCGCAGGCTTGTACTATGTACTGTATGTACTATGTACTATGTACTGTAAGCATGCCATTGGTAGTATAATGTTTAATGATATTTGGCACAGACAAACTAGACATGCTTCCGAACTTCAGTGGCCAATCAATGGTAGTTTTGAAATTCCTTGTATTTAATACTTAGAATCCATTTTATTAAAGAAAAAGACTATACCTGCAGCGTTTGATTTATTACAGAATTGGAAAAATGAAGCTTTACAGCAGCTTAAGAGTAGAGAAAAACATGCACGCCGTCATAAAACGAACGCCGAAAAAGCGTTGATATATGACCAAGATAAACAGTGGGAGTCAGCTAGGAATATGGATAGGGCTTTCTCACTTGGTATCCAGAAAATCTATCCTTCTAAAGACTTTCATGTTTCCGATGAACTTATCGATAAATTGTTAAATGAACGAAGGCCTGGTGCCACTGCGCCACCTCCGTATGTTCCTCATCCTGCTGATTTGCCTCTTCCTGCTGTTGTTCCTCCTCCTGCTCCTCCTGCTGCTCCTATCGTTCCTCCTGCTGTTCCTCTTCCTCCAGTTGCTGGTCCTCCTTTCATAGTTGCTCCTCCACTTTTTTCCGTTGCACCGGTGTTAACTCCTCCACTGAACTTGCCTACTCTCCCTCTGCCAAGTGGTCCTGCACCGCTTGTAGTAGATCAGGGAGTGGGATCGAGGGTTGTTACTCGCAATACTGTACCTCCAGAGAAGAAATGTGAGTTGATTGCGTGGGCTAAGCATTGTACGGAGAAGGTATTACGCTCACCTGATATCCACGGGGACGCCTGTATGCCCTGGTTGCCGGATTCCCCCCAGATGTACTCAATTCGGGATGATGTCTTCTATGGCAGGTGGGCCTGAAAACATAGGAGGACTGGGTTTAGGTTCAGATCTCGTTTCCTCCCACCGGCCCCTTGGACTCGACCTGAAGGCCCCCTTCCTCACCTTGTTATGATGTCTGGCGTGCTCTCCGTCCTGCTTTCTGCGCAGGGGCGCTTAGTTTCTGCGGGTTGAAGCGACCGAGTTAACTTCACTGATGCCAACCCATTCAAGTGTCTTTAAAGAGGTAAGTTCGATTATAGTAGTCCTTGAGGGCCTTTGCTTTCTTTCGGGCTATTAATGTCTTTCCCTGATTGTTTCTTCCTTAGGTATGCGGAGGTTCGCTGGGTGGTTACGATGGTCTTTCTGGGCGTGCAGTGATTTCCAGAGCGGAACCGGCCAAGATATGCCCAGCCAGGTGAGGAGATTTTGGTTGCTGCTGAGATTGCAGAGAGTAACCTGTTTAACGTTGTCCCTTTTTCTCTCCTCCCCAGGTGCTTCATTCCGGTGCGAGCACGATGTCCTGAAGATGCTGGCAACGGAATGGAAGACTGCGAGCAGCTGGGATCGAAAGATGGAAGACTGCAGGTAAGCTGGAACTGCTAATGATGTTCTTTTGTCTCCTCTGCAGGTCCGCGATTCCAGGAATGCCGGGTGCTGGTCTCTAAACACGGTGAGCGTTACGCTGCTGGCTGCAGAATAACGTGAAGCACGTTCTTTAGCTTGGGTGTGGTTTATATAGCCTACCCTGTAAAGTAGTCCAGGTAAAGTAGTCTGGGCTACCATACCCTAAAACACTGCATCGGACAGTCTGGTTCTTAGGGACTAGACTGTGTGGGTGCCTCCATGTTGGCTGCAGGCCTCCATATAAAAAGTAGTCCCTTCAAGTCCCATTCCAAATATGAGCCTGGCACCAAAGGCACCAGGACTGGCTCCAGGAGAGTCTCTGGTGAAAATGCAAGGCCCTTGGGGCCCCAAATGAACCCCGAGCCCTAACCCTACCCGGCATGTGACCATGCCAGTGGGGTTCTGGGTCACGGGTCATGACAGCACTCCCTCCCAAGGCCCCTCCTAAGGTGATTCTTCTGCCTGGTCCAGGCTTGTCTGGCAAGTTCTGATGAAATGTTCTAATTAGACGTGGTGCATGAATGTTCTCACTAGGTTCCCATGATCTGTCTTGAGGGCCATAACCCTTCCAATCAACTAGATAGTATAGTTTGGATCTGGTATATTTGGAGTCTAGGATTTATTTCACTTCGTATTCGGGTTCTCCATCGATCATGATGGGTTCAGGTGGTGGTTTAACTCGTGTACCGGGTTGTACTGGTTTTAGCAGTGAGACATGGAACACTGGATGAATTCACACGTTAGCTGGCAATGTTAGTTTAACTGCTGCCGGGTTGATGATGGCTTGAACAGGATAAGTCCCCAAATAGCGAGGACGAAAAGTTTGGGTTCCCTTTAGTGGTATGTACTTTGTTGCTAGCCAAACTTTGTCTGCTATCTGATAGTTAGGAGTCTTTTTTCGATGTTGGTCTGCAAACCTTTTTTGCCTACTTTTGGCTTGGAAGAATTGTTCTGTTGCTCTTTTAAAGGTCTGAGTGATGTTTGCATGAAGCATAATTACAGCCGGTGTTTCGAGGCTGGGAGGGCTGTCAAGTTCAGAAGTATCTGGATGTCTGCCGTAGAGGGTGAAAAATTGTGTTTGCCCAGTACTGGAATGCACAGAATTGTTATAAGCATATTCGGCTATCCATAATAGATCTCTCCAGGTTCCCTCAACTTGATGCAGCATGCATCGCAGGTATTGTTCGAGAGTCTGGTTGGTCCTCTATGTTTGACCATTCGTTTGGGGGTGATGGCTGATGGATAGCCGTATGTCGATGTGATCTATAGCGCAGCACTTTTTCCAGAAGTTTAATACAAATTGGCTCCCTCGATCAGAGACCAGGACTGAATGGAATCCATGCAGTTTGATAATGTTTTCTAAAAACACCTTTGCTAGCTGCGAAGCATCTGGAAGGCCTTTGAAAGGGATAAAGTGTGCCATTTTAGAAAATAGGTCCACTACAACTAAAATGGTATTGAACCCTTGGCTGGGAGGTAAATCAGTAATGAAATTAAGAGAGAGTGTGTGCCATGGTGCCGGAGGTTTTTCTAATGGATGCAGGAGGCCAGCTGGTCTTTGTTTCAATTACTTGTTTTGTGCACACACTCCACATGACTGAACGTATCGGATGACGTCTTGACGCCAAGTGGGCCACCAATAATAGCATTTTACTTTGGCTAAGGGTTTGGCGATTCCGGGATGACCTTCCATCAAAGAGTCGTGATATTCTGATATGATTTGTTGTTGTAGCTCGGTCTTAGGCACGTACAGGCGTTCGCCAAAATAAGGCAGTTGATTTTTGACAACGCATTGTTTTCCTTTGGTATGCCATTCCAGTAACTCACTTGGGATTATTTCCTGTTGGATCGCATTTCTAAGTTCAGTTTGTGTTAAAGCTGTGGTGAGGCCGAAAAGCTTGTCCTCAGGTATAATGGCCACTGGATCTGGAGTTGCATATTCTCTTTCATCGATGCCCATGCGAGATAGTGAGCGTCAGCTTTCCCATTTCTTACGCCTGGACAATAAGTGATTATATAGTCATATTCGGTGAAGAAAAGGGCCCATCGTAATTGGCGTGAGGATTTCGCCTTTGCTGTTTTTAAATATTGTAAGTTCTGATGGTCCGTAATTACAGTGACCGTATGCCTGGCCCCTAAGAGATAATGCCGCCATGCTGTGAAGGTGGATTTTATAGCAAGCAGCTCCTTATCGGTAATGGCATAATTGAGTTCAGGAGGCATACTCGACCTGAAGGCCCCCTTCCTCACCTTGTTATGATTTCTGACGTGCTCTCCGTCCTGCTTTCTGCACAGGGGCACGTAGTTTCTGCGGGTTGAAGCGACCGGGTTAACTTCACTGATGCCAACCCATTCAAGTGTCTTTAAAGAGGTAAGTTCGATTATAGTAGTCCTTGAGGGCCTTTGCTTTCTTTCGGGCTATTAATGTCTTTCCCTGATTGTTTCCCCCTTAGGTACATGGAGGTTCGCTGGGTGCGCTGCTTGGGTTCGGCTCCTGCTGTGATTTATGGAGGCGGAGCGTATGAAGAAAGGTTCAGCGGGAAGTGCGACGCGCTAATGTCTTTTTGGGTTAACCTGTATTCTTTATTCCTTTTCAGGTTACAATGGTCTTTCTGGGCGTGCAGTGATTTCTGGAGCAGAACCGGTCAAGATATGCCCAGCCAGGTGAGGAGATTTTGGTTGCTGCTCAGATTGCCATGAGTAACCTGTTTAACGTTGTCCCTTTGTCTCTCCTCCACAGGTTCTTCGTTCTGGAGCGAGCGCGATGTCCTGAAGAGGCTGCCAACGGAATGGAAGACCGCAAACAGCTGGGATCTTAGGATGGAAGACTGCAGGTAACCTGGAACTGCTAATGATGTTCTTTTGTCTCCTCTGCAGGTCCGCGATTCCAGGAACGCCGGGTGCTGGTCTCTGAACACGGTGAGCGTTACACTGCTGGCTGCAGAATAACGCGAAGCACGTTCTTTAGCTTGGGTGTGGTTTATATAGCCTACCCTGCAAAGTAGTCCAGGTAAAGTAGTCCGGGCTATCACACCCTAAAACAATGCACCGCACAGTCTGGTTCTTAGGGACTAGACTGTGTGGGTGCCTCCATGTTGGCTGCAGGCCTCCATATAAAAAGTAGTCCCTTCAAGCCCCATTCCAAATATGAGCGGGGTGCCAAAGGTGCCAGGACTGACTCCAGGAGAGTCTCCGGTGAAAATGCAAAGCCCTTGTGGCCCCAAATTAACCCTGAGCCCTACCCCTACCTGGCATGTGACCATGCCAGTGGGGTTCTGGGTCACGGGTCGTGACAGAAGGGTGATCGAGCTAATGTTTTTGCCTCAATTTCTAATATGGACAATTTTCCTGAGAAAAATGTTTTTATTGAGGGATTAGGGATTAATTTGTGTGTAATGTGGGACCGATTAAACTATACAGATCTCCCACAAGGGTTGAGGGATCTGAACACTTTAGCATTCTCTAGAGACATTGCAGAGAAAGTACAAGAGCATGTTGAGAGGGTATTTGAGTATAGAAAGGAGTTGGATAGACTACAGAATGAGGATGAATATGGGGATAGTTTGGACATTATGTATGTGCAGAAATGATTCCTTCCTTGTCGTAAATCGATATCTGAGGAAATGCGAATTTGCACGAAAGACGCTATTAGATGGATCTCAGACACGTCGATAACTCCTGTCAAAGTATATGACACATATAGTCAGTATACACCAGAAATGCAGAGGAAAGTGATACAGGTAATGGTAGAATACCTACAGGATGTGTGCGTAAAAAGAAAAATGTGTTGTCCCGCAGAGTTATTGAGTATTTACAAGAGAGCTTTTTCACTTGACACTTCTTCAGCTGCTTTAGTGCTCGATTTGGCTTTGTTGCTTAGTAAGCGTTCGGAGTTGCCTACTTCTCAGTTATCTATGCGAGAGGTTACTCTGACATTTGTCCCAAAAGTTGAGATTCCAGCTAATCTTGCAACGGGTGTAGCTCCTCAGGATATTCCTGCACATTATGTGTCGCAGTTTGTTCACGTCCCGTTCGCAAGACAGGGAGTGAACACCATTAGGCAATCTATTCCCGACATTAGGAAAAATCCAACAGGGTTCTGTAAAGAAATAGCGTCTGTCTTGCAATCCTCAGTATTCACTTTAGGTGATATTGATCTGTTATTTCCCGTACTCCTGCCCGTAGATCTGTGGAAACAGGTTAGAACTATAGACGATGTAGCAGGGTTAGGAGATACATGGGCTAACATAATTAGACTCGATGGGGAAAGGCCAACTGGCGAAAGACCGCCTCAGGTAATATTAACTTTACCTGACAGAATCGTTGCGAAATTAAAAACTATAATTCCCAAAAAGAGAATGATCTGGGACAAGCTTACGGCCTGTGTCCAAGGGAAATCTGAGTGTGCTACGGAGTTCTTTAATCGGTTCGAACAGGTATTCTCGTATTTCAGTGGACAAGACCCAGGCATAGAGTCTGGGAAAAGATTATTCATAGACAAATTTGTGCGTGGATTGCTGCCTGACATCCAGTAGCCAATTATGTCTTCTGAGAGCGATTTGCAAGCGAAGGTTCAATCAGAAGTACTGCACATGGCTCAGTACTATGAGAATTGAGTCAATAATGAAAAGGAAAGGGTCGAAAAGTGAAAAGGCAATTTGAAGACAAAAGTATTATTACAGCAAATCGTTAGAAGCCCTAGAGGGGGTAGTTCATAAATTAGAGGTCAGTATTTTCCACAAGGAAATGTGCCCTTGGGTCCTGTAAACATTAACCAGTGTTCCTATTGTAGGCAAGAGGGTCATTGGCGTGCACAATGCCCGATCCTCCGACAGAGGTCAAATAACACATTTGGGAATATGGGTAGACAACCCAGAGTTCACCCGGGTGTAGGGGGCCCTGGTAGAGGTCAGTTTACACAAGATTCACAGCAACCTTTTTCACAGGATAATCAGGCACCAAGTGTGGATACAAGAAACATATTCGATGATCCTTCTGCCGCTTACCTCTCTGAAGTACTTCCTTTTGACGACATTCTGTTTCATTAGGATTGCCCGAAGCAGGGTTTGGAACCGATGCCTATTCCCGTTAATTAGAAAGGTCCCTACGTTGAAATGATAGTTGGAAATAGGAAACATCTATTCTTGATAGATACAGGGGCAAAGAAGTGCTCCATTGATCATTCTCGGGTTCCAAACATTCCACTGTCAGGGCAAACTAACGTTTCTGTAGGGTTTTCTGGCACACCAGTTGTCTGTCCGGTTTCTTCACCGGTACCTATTTCCTTGGGTCCATTTACGGAGCATTGTCCATTCCTTTTGACTTCGAATTGTGGAGAAAATTTGCTAGGGTTGAATCTGTTGAGGAATTAAATGCGGTAATTCATTGTTCCTCTGATGGAGTGCGTTTGACGATTTCACCACAGCAACTTTCTGTCTCTCAATTCTTGACTAGACCTTTTCTGCCGGAATTTAGTGATGTTCCGCAGTGTTTGTGGGCAATTGACGACAATGATGTCAGTGTTTTGCAACCTGAGCCTGTTAAAATTGTCTTGAAACATGGAGTAAAGCTGCCACGTATTTCACAGTATAAGATTTTAGTCGAGGGTGAGCAAGCTTTGAAATGCATTGTCTCCGTTTTTGTGCATCAAGGGGTGATTGAGGAAATTGCAGGTAGTTTATGCAATAGTCCGATTTTGCCCGTGTACAAAAACGGCAATAATGCAATTCCTTTTCGTTTCATAATTGATTTACGTGCCATCAATAAGATTGTCGCTCCACAATTTCCAATTGTGCCTGATGTGACAACAATATTAACTATGATCCCGGCTTCAGCTACTCACTTTAGTGTTGTGTATCTAAAGAATGCTTTCTTTAGTATTCCTATACACAAGGACAGTAGATACTTGTTCGCGTTCACCTTAGGGAGACACTCCTTCACATTTACTTGTGCACCACAAGGTTACACAGAAAGTCCTAGCATCTATAGTAGGGCTTTGAAAGAGCAGCTCGATACCCTTGAGTTGCCCTCTACTTGTACACTGCTCAAGTATGTTGATGACTTGTTGTTAGCCACTGACTCAGAGAGCGCTTGTAAGGAGGGCACTGTGTTGTTGCTTATTCACCTGGCTAAATATGGACACAAAGCTTCGCTTAAAAAATGTCAATATTGTTGTCAGGAGGTCGCCTATTTAGGCTATCTGCTGGCAAAGGAGGGAAGAAGATTAACGCATGAACAGATAAAACTCATTTCTGGCATGTCTGTCCCAAATACGCAGAAAGAAGTTAGAGCCTTGATAGGTATGGCTTCTTACTGTAGGCAGTGGATCCCCAACTTTTCGTTAACGATTAAGCCGATGTTGGCTCTGACGAAGAAGGGCATTTTTTCGCCATTGCCGTGGAACATGGTGCACCAGCATGCATTTGATTTGCTAAGGACTGCATTGTGCTCGGCACCGGTTTTGGGCACACCAAATTATGAAAAGGCCTTTGTGTTGCTTGTGCATGAATGTGATGGATGTGCTTTGGCTGTATTAATGCAGGAACATGGAGGGAAGAATAGGCCATGTGGTTACTTTTCTTCTGCCCTTGATCCTGTAGCATGCGCTTTGCCAAGATGTTTGCTAACTCTCGCTGCTGCTGCTGCATCTGTAAAACAGAGTGAGGGAATGGTCCTAGGCCATGCTTTAACCCTGACTGTACCTCACTCTGTGGATGCTCTACTGAACAGAACTCAAACGCAACACCTCACTTCCGCACGGTTGACGAGATATGAATTGCACCACACATTCAAATTAAGAGGTGTTGTGTTCTTAATCTGGCTGAACTCTTACCTTTCCCACAAGGTACTGCTTGCAGTGACGAAGAGTCACACTACTGCCTTGACACTACCGAACAAGAGACAAAGGGTAGAATTGATCTAAAAGATACTCTTTCAATAGTCCACAAGGGGAGCTGTTTTGTGATGGCTCCTGATTCAAACTTCCGGATGGTACATCCACAGCTGCTTATGCAATCACTACGTTGAGCACGGTCGTGGAAACCAAGAGAATCACGCATAACTCCGCGCAGGCCGCAGAGATTATAGCATTGACCCGAGCTTGTGAACTTTCGGAAGGGCTTACCATGAATATATACACTGACAGTCAGTATGCCTTTGGGGTTGTTCACAACTTTGGGAAACTTTGGTCAGAGAGAGGGTTCTTAACTTCACATGGTACAAAGATCCAGCATGGCTCCCTGATAGTACGACTACTCTCAGCACTTACACTCCCTACTCAGTTAGCTGTTGTAAAATGTGCAGCGCATCAAAAGATTATAGATAATGTAGGAAAAGGGAACGCTTTCGCTGATCAGATAGCTAAACAGACTGCCACTGAGCTCTCTTCAGACATGTATACTTCGAGGGAAGCCACAAATTCCTGTACAATGGATGAGGGTGTTGTTTCCGTAAGGGATATCCAAGCCGATGCCTCGTTAGAAGAATCAAAAAAATGGGCTGAGGGCTTGGGGAAACTCAATGATGTTGGGTGTTGGGTGGACAGAATTGAAGGGAAATGGCTACTTCCTGACGCGTACAATATGATGATGGTTGTTATGGCTCATGGTCCCACACATATATGTGCCCGCAAGATCAAAAAGATGTTGGAAAAAGTATGGGTAAATGATAAAATCTCTAAAGTAGCTGAACGCTTCATTCAGAGGTGTATAATCTGTTTGCAGCATAATGTGGGAAAGGGCACATCAACTCCTAGGGGAAGTTTTGGTCTACCTTCTGTCTCCTTCGAGGTTATACACTTTGATTTTATTGAAATGGAACAATGTAACAACCTGAAGTACATGTTAGTTGTCATCTGTGCTTTTAGCAATGGGTTGAGGCTTTTCCTGTTAAAGACGCTACAGCCATGACTACTGCAAAGACGATGTTAAAAGAGTACTTCCCAAGGTTTGGGCTACCTAGAGTCATCTGGTCGGACAATGGTCCACATTTTATTGCTGCTGTAATTCTGCAGATATGCGTGGGATTACAGATCGATAAGCGTTTCCATTCGGCCAGACACGCTCAGAGTGCCGGACTAGTGGAAAGACATAATGGCATCATCAAAACAAGCTCGCTAAGACGTGTGCCGGCACCAAACTAAAATGGCCGGACACCTTACCGATCATGTTGTTATCGATGTGTCCAACCCCGCAAACTAAGACTGGGCTCTCTCCCTTTGAGGTGGTAATGGGGAGGCCTGCTAATATCTGGAACATTCGAAAATGTTGTTCCTTGAGAAATGTTGAAAATGTACTTCTTTCAGATTACTGTAGCCAGTTGACTAAAAATTTGTATTTGATTTATCACCAGGTGCGAGAGGCTTTACCTGTACGATACGAGGGCCCCGGTCACAGCATATGACCTGGGGAGTGGATCCTTGTAAAGTCCTTTGAGCAATCATCTTGCCTTGCACCTCATTGGCGGGGCCCGTTCCAGGTCCTACTGGTCACACAGACGGCGGTGCAAGTGTCAGGCCAGAAAAAAATTGGATCCATGCGACACACACCAAGAAAATTCCACATCCAGTGCAATACGATACAGAAGAAGCAGAACCCCTCACCAGTACTGCAACCAAAGCATTAACTGGCATCGAAAGTGTGTCAGGGATTCTCCCTGATCCTTTGAGGTCTGGGGAAACAGCCATTCCATCCCCACACTCTTCAACCATTTTGTTTCCAGAGGCGATCCCCAATTGTGCCTCTAACCTTACTTTCGTTCATTCGCCACTTCATTCGCCGCTTCCAGTGGGAAGTGACGACACATTGTTCATGGATCAATTAGTACCAGGGGTCGTACGGTACGATCTGCGTCCAAGGAAATAGACTTACGGCATGGTTCGGCTGTGCACTCGGAGAAGAAGAAAGTCATAAAGGGCTTGCTTTTTGGCCTGATCAATTGTTTGAAAGGGGGATTCTATTGGCTAGGGTTTGTGGAAGGACTAAGTAGACGCTCGGCCTGGAGGTCGCCAGCTAAAAACATTGGTGTTTTTCATTTGAAGACTACAATGCCTGCAACCGCTTCCGCTCATATGGAGAAGGGAAAAGACTGTGTGACCAGCTACGGGAATGAACATTTAACTGTGTGGGCCTAGAAAACGTACTGCTGCCTTGTGAGAATGTTAATTGGTTTTATAATAGTCATTGTTTTAGGCTTCTGGTATCTAGAAGAAGTACATCTGCTTGAGAATTTGTTGCCGACTGAAAATGTACCTACTCTTTCTACTCCTTTCGTGGATTTGCACACTCTATCTCCTAGGGACTCTCAGCATAGACACAGATATCATGACAATACGCTATTACTCATTGTGAATGCTACACATGCCATCTTTAATAAGTCCAAATGTTGGGTCTGCTCACATTTACCACAACATGGAGATAAGGGACTAGGTTGGTATATTCATCCTCTACCTTTGACAACTGAATGCTATGCTTCTCTTAGAGCACTATTCTTTGGTCGCTGGAACAATAGCTTCTCAGCGAACTTTGATGGGACTAATTTGAATCAGTTTGAAAAACGTGTTCTGACTCCCCTGGGATGCACGCTCTTCGCAAATAGGAGTAAGCCTAATGTTGCTTCTATTAGGCCTGCTGATAGACTGTCTCATCCATTTCAATCCTTGATCTCTTTCAAAATGGCTCCTATAGGCAATAAGGATGCCATGCCTCATTCCAACACTGTTAACCATAGCCCCTATTCAGTTTCTTTCTGCATACAGAGGAATGGTACTCAGTCAATGGGTGATTTTAAAGGTTGCGCCAACATTGCGAGTTTGGCTGGGGAAGACAGACCTTTGTATGTAGGCGAACATGTCTACTTTGTTTGCGGTAATGTAGCATTTCCATGATTACCCAGGGATTGGCAGGGAACTTGTTATTTAGGGATCCTGTTACCCGGGGTATTCATAGCCGGTACTGTAGAGGTTTCAAAGGCTCGTCCACAGTGGGACGAGGATGGTGACACTTCAGCGCAAATTCTGGGTGATGTAGCTAAGTCCTTTGTGCCATTTTGGGGACAAATAATGAATTCTGAAGATATCAGGAGACTAGCGAGAATGCTGGAGAGAACCATAAACCGGACCACTGACATACTCTATAATATGACGTTAGAACATAAAGCAATAACGTTGGTAGCACTTCAGAACAGGATGGCATTAGATGTCATACTGGCTGAACGTGGGCGGGGGTATATAAATTAGTGGGGTCCGCCTGCTGTGTTTCCGTTCCCGACTCCTCCCCAACTATTTTCAAAGCAATACAGAATTTGCATGTCTTAAATTCAGAAGTGCATGTTCCTGAAGGGAACTGGGATCTTAGCGTCTGGTTCTGGAACTTCTTGCGATTTTGGGGTTGGAAGCTACTCTCGGTCTTGTTGATTATTTTAGGAATCCTGCTGTTTCTTTGCTGCTGTATACAGTGTCTTCCTGGTATATGTTCGATGTTAGGAGGATGTTGTGCACAGGCAATGGGTACATTAGGACACAAGGTATACGCCCCAGACAAGAACTCTAATGAATATGTGCTGAAGGAAATTCTAGTCACCGATCTAATGGCAATTGATATCTCCGATGGTGATTCAGGGTGTATGGACGTTGAGACGTGGAGTTATTCGTAGAGTGACTAGAAGTAGTTTAGTGATTGGCTTAGGCCAAAAGGAGGGTTTGTCGAATGAGAAATCATATCATGCCACCTTTATTGTATTTATTGGCCTAAAACCAGTCGCTCTGCGAAGAAATCCACGTTGCAAGGTCCTGACCTTAGATCAGTATAGCCGCCATTTTAGGTTCATCCGCCATTTTAGATTCTCTCTCTTAAGTCACCCTGTGTTCTAAGATGGTGGACAGTGTCGTTTTGAATGTAACATGGCCGTCTTGACCTCTGTGTACAAGTTAATGTATAAACTGCCTGCATGTACTGAGACCTTGTCCTTCGTTGACCTTTGTATAGAGGATTACCTGTGCCAACAAAGCTAATCCATGAACAAATATTGTGCACAATACTGTTTGAGCATCTTATATGAACACTTGTTTTACTATATTGTATAAAGATATGTGCGAAGGCTCAACGTGAAATCCAAAGACACACTGTTGATATTGTAACTTGTTGGTGAATGTATTAAGGATAACCTCTAAATGTATAGATGCATAAATTAGGAACAAACTCGGCACGAACCCTAGATCCGAGATTCATTAACCTGCAAGTGGGCTGAACATCAGATTATATACTGTATAAAAGGCACAACTATTTTACTGTACAGCCCCACTCACTGAACACATCGGACAGGGCTGGTATTCGCTGTGTTGTACTGAGGGCCTGATAGCTATCTGTTGCTTTGTCCTTTGAAACTGTTCAGTTGTAGAATAAAGATCTGTGTATCTTTTGAACCCGCGTTTGATGTATTTCCTTTTGGGGTACTCAGCCTTGATATCTTCTTTTTTTGCTTTCACAGTAATGCTTGAAGGGACAGATGATGAGGGTAGGCCATGGAGAACAGTGATTGCCATTGGGGAAGGGTATAGATTGACTGACGTCACTGATAATGACATGTTTAGGGATGACCCAACAGATGTGGTGTTCTTCATGAGCATTACATACTGGATCAGAAAAGAGAAAAGGGAGATCCCACAGTGAATGACGATAGTATGGCAGTGTCAACCATTTTTTTGAGGAAAACTTGGGGAAAGTGCCAAGCGCTTTATGGACTACAGGCCCTTATGACGTAGGCCTATTAAAGGGAATAGGCGAGATCAAGATAATGCTGAAACCAGGAGCAATTTTACCTCGAGTAAGACAGTACCCAATGTCTTGAGAGGCGGATGAGGGAATTTTCAAGACTATTTCAGCACTGATTGAACAAGCTATTCTGGTACCATCAGAATCCTTGTGTAATAATGCAGTGTACCTTTTGAAGAAATCAAAGGGAGGGTCGTGGAGATTCATACAAAATATGAGACTGATCAACCAGATTGTAAATGCAGAGTTTCCTTTAGTTCCTTATCCTGCGATGATACTATGCAGTATCCCAGTGGAAGCTTGATATTTCACTGTGATTGATTTGTAAAATGTGTTTTTCTCAATCCCGTTATACAAAGACTCACAGGACTTTACATCATTTACATTTTTCCAGACTCGTCTGAAACATACAAGGCTGCCCCAAGGGTACTACGAGTCTCCATCAATATTTAACAGAGTCCTACAGATGGACCTAGGCAATATTGATTTGAAAAGCACTGTGATACAGTACGTAGATGACATTTTGATTTGTAGTACGACAGTAGATGAGTGTAGACAAGACTCGATTTAGTTGATGACTATCCTAGCAGACATTGGATACAAAGTATGCAAAGAGAAGTCACAGTATTGTCAGGAAGAGGTATTATACATAGGACAGTTGATCTTGCATGAGGGAAAGAAAGTGACTCCTGAAAAGGGCTGAGGCGATCATGAAAACTGCAAAACCGCACACGGTGAAGCAAATGCAACAATTTTTGGGATTGTGTAATTATGTGGCAGTATGGGTGTTTGACTATAGTCGGTACACAAGACCCCTTTGCCGGCTCTAAAGAAAGCAGAAGTGAACAAAGAGAAAATAGAATGGACTGAGGAAATGGAGGAAGGGTTTAAAGAATTGAAGAAGGAAATTTGTACACTTCCTATTTTAGGAATTCCCAATCATGCTGAGGAGTTTTTCCTGTTTTTGCACACAAATGGGACAGTCATGACTGCAGTGCTTACACAGAGGACTACATTAGGGTACACCCCTCTAGCATATTACAGTGGGATATAAGACCCAGTTATGAAAGGACACTTTCTGTGTGAACAGTCATTGGCAGCTGCTGCGTTCGCAATTGAGAAATCTGCAAGTATTGGAATGGGCTGCTCTATGACGCTCTTTGTAGAACATGCTTTATTTGCCATATTAGAGAAAGCCAAAGGCACCTTGACATCTCAGAGAGCTTCTGTGTACAAAGTAATAATCTCAAACCTAGCGATTCAAGTTGTCAGATGTAAAATAGTATATCCCGCCACATTTGTAGCTGAGCCAGCAGCTGAAGGTGAGCACGTGCATGACTGCCCTAATTATGTAGAGTTTTATGATGATATACCGCGCATCAGAGAAAATGCATTAGCAGGAGGGGAGATTCTCTTTATTGATGGTTCTTTGAAAATTGATCAAACAAGTGGAGAAAGGCATTCTGGAGCAGCTGTAGTGAGGCATAGAGCAAATGGCGAGTTTGAGATTGTAGCAAGTGCAAAACTATATCACACTTTTCAGCGCAAGCAGCTGAATTGGTAGCGCTTATTGTCACACTCGAGATCCATGCAGGTCAGGAAGTGACGATGTACAGGGACTCCACCTATGTGACATCAACCATACACGCAGGGCTAGCGTGTTGGAAAAGGAGGGGCTACCTCCAAGCGGACGGCACCCCAGTGCAGCACGCATCCTTATTGGACATGCTTATTAAGGCACTACAACTCCCAGTAGCCATAGCAATAGTTAAACGCGCAGCACATACTAAGCGAACTGATTTTATCATTTACGGGAACAAAGCCGCAGACACAGAGGCCAAGAGGCCAAGAGGGTTGCATATTCACCAGATATTTCAAGTTTTGATACTCCAGATGTAAAGGAGAAAGTTGTCACAATTATGGTAGTCACAGAAGGATGTAATCATTTATCAAGATCCCAGTTAATGGAGATTCAAGGCAGTGCACCACAGGAAAAGCAGGAATTGTGAAAACAAAGGGGGTGTTCTTGATCCCCCACAGAAGCATTATGGCAACAGGACAACACTGGAAAAACTGTAATGCCAGTAGCATTGTTAAAGGTAGCACTTGAACAGCTGCACTACCCTGTACATGTAATTAGGGAAAGTCTTGCTGCAACAACTGCAGAAGACTGGTTTGTGCCAAATTTGTTAGAACACATTGCATTTTATGTAGTAAATTGCATCGTATGTCAAATGTTTACTGCTGGGCATACACTGCGAACGATTAGAGGAGAAATTCCTTGACTGAATGGTCCTTTTCAGCATTTACATATCGATTATGTTGATATGCTGCAAGTATGTATGAATACAGGTATCTGATAGTGGAGGTGTGTCCCTTTTCCAGGTGGATCGAAGCAGGTCCATGTAGACACCCTGATGCCACTTGTGCAGTGAAGTTTTTAGTATGTGAAGTCTTCCCAAGATGAGGTGTGTGTGAGGTACTGGGATCCGATGTTGAGCCTCATTTTGTCAATGAAATATTTGAGCAGATATGTTTGTTATTAAATATTAAACACAAGTTTTCTTCTGCATATCACCCGCAAGCGAACAGGATATGTGAGAGACTCAATGATCTCCTAAAGAGAGAATTGCCAAGCTCAAGTTAACTCTGAAGAAGGGATGGCTATATTGCCTGCCCCTAGCTCTGTATGCCCTAAGGAATCAGCCTGGCTCAGACCACCACCTCACACCCCATGAACTAGTGGTAGGAAGGCGAATGAGAACGCCTTTGATTCCTCCATCGAGGATTAGAAGTGATACCCAGAATACTGCGGAACTGTTAGAAAATGAGCTATGTGTGTAATTGACATCTATGACCGCTAGTATCACTGTCATTTCAGATCAACTCAAGCGCCAGGGGGGTCGGTCTAAGAACACAGATGAAGACCATTCAGCAACTGGATTTTCTGAACTTTAATCAACTCCAAGATTGTTTCCCGGTGACACCATGCTGATTAGAAACTTCACTAGGAATTGGCACGAGCCGAGGTTTGTTGGTCCTTTTGTCGTTGAGAACATTACTCCTTCAGCAGTTAAAGTCCAAGGCAGACAAGCCTGGATCCATCTGAATGATGCAAAGCTCTACACCGGCGAGGCTGCAGTACCCCCAACAATCGAATCAGAAGCATGACAAGAAGAAGAACTTCAGCGTGTGCCAACTCGATCGATGACACAGAAGAAGGACGATAACGTTACTGATAAATAAATGCAGATTGCATTTGGACGGTGGCTTTGACACTCTTTATAGATATTTTAGCAGGAGGGCAATTCTTTGCTTGAGCCACAGGAATCTTTGGAAATTAACTTTAGAAAGTTGCTGATGTATCACGAATATGCCAGAACTAGATTTTGAGTTCAGATTCGATAACTGTAAGCGTGAGCAGTACCCCGACTTGTTTTTCACTAGGCATTTATGTAACCAGCCCTATGGTTCTGACCAATGGAGATGCCCATAGACTTCTACTTGCTGTCTTTGTGTTCATTCTTCAAGCTTATCCTACCCTTGTTAGAAGAGATGTGGACATTCATACTTTCTTACATGATCCTAAGAAGGGTCCTATGATTAGGAAACTACTTGTAGCAATAGTAGAAGAAATACTGCAACTACCAGACCTACCATAATTGTCTGATAAAACTATCATGACCCATTGGAAACACAGGGCACACCTTCACAGGGCAGCGTGGGGAAGCACTGGCCATTGAGAGTAGCTGGCTGGCGCTGGCGTTCATTAAAGAGCATAGGTAGCCTTAACCCCCACCAACATGGCCTCCAAGACAGGACTTCGAGCAGAACTGTATCTGGAATTCCTGGTCGTCTAGTGTTACAGGTTGCAGGCCGGGGCTATAAAACCATGCCTTGAGCCGCACCCTGTGTTTAGTGTTTCTTCTGCTACCTGTGGAAGCAGTGTAATGCTTACCGCTCCTGTTTCCACATACACAGAGACTTCCAGCCTTCCTGCTGCTTCCTGCAACCTAACCAGTGTACTCCTGAAGCTCCTCTGTGCACCAAAACCGTTCCGATGTCGATACTTACTTGAAGGCTTCACCGATGGAGCTCTAAAGTGGCTCCAGCTTCTGAAACGAGAAATAGGTGCAGTATGAGCCTCATATTAACAACACCCACTTGAACCTCTCCCCGAGAACTCGCTTACCTGCGCACATTGCCCATCAGCTGGAAATCTCATCAGCTGTGCTCCAATCATCCCTCCTGTAGCGGCTCCAATTTGGCACAGTATTTCGCGTATTCCGCATCTGAAGAAATAAAGGAAAACAAGACATTATTTGCATTAAACGCGCTCAGCGCCACCAACAAACAAGGACACAAGAGTGAACTATACAAACCAAGCCACGCTTTGCGCCGCAAGATGCAGGAACTCAAGAAGAACACAAGCAGCGCTATATGAACACTTACCTCCACCTTTCCAGGGCATCATGTGCACCGCAGCTGGCCTGGGCCACTACCTGGTACCTTCAGTCTTTAGCTCCATACAAAATGGTGAGCAAAACCGCCTGCATGTCAGTCAGCAAATCTAGGGGAAGCATAGAGGGCAGATGGGGGTAATGCAGGGGAACATATACTAAATACTTCCACTTGTTCACCTATAGGTCCTCATCCATGTCCCGCATACACCTTGCCAGAGGCTCCAAACCCTACAAGGCCACTCCCAACTACACTGGTCACAGGGCTACGGCTCTTCAGTGGTTCAGCTGGGAAGGAGTGGTTTGGGAACCCATCATATCCAGTCCATACCTTGAGGGCAATACTCCTAACAGTCCAGACCAGGCACTCCTGCATGGCACCAGAGGTAAGCCTTATATAAACAGTGTTTTTCCTTCCTTAATTGAGTGCAGCAAACATGAGAAATGTTGAAAATGGTACTATTTCAGAAAATGAGCAAGCTCAAGAGATTCCAGAGTGGCACAAATGGTGGGGACTATTATTTTGGTTTGCAATATACATATGCACATTTATGCTTTTTGCCCTTTTGTTTCTTATGATTCATATTTTCTATTATTATGATTCAAAAGAGGCAGAAGTCCCCACTCCAGCAACTAATATTGATTTACCCAGTTACAAGGAGTCAAAGTCCTTTGTGTTATCTTCCCATATCAAAGCTGCTTTATAATTGTTTCCATGGGCTGATAACATTTTAAGGGGAAGGCACAAGAGACGTGCAGAGGAAGACATTGATGGGATACGTAATTATTTAGACAGCACAGCACATTTGGGTCATAGCATGTGCTACTAGCACATGAAACAGGTGGGGGAGAGAACATCAAAAGAGACTTGGTATGTTTGAGCTCTCATACCTTATGCCATGAATGCTGCTCGTAATTTTATTGCTAAAGAAATTTCAGAGCATGATGCTAGATGTCTTGCTCACCTTGCTGCATGTATGAATCAAGGACAGTTCCAAGAAAGTTGGGCAACTCTACGATGGAGGTCGAAATGGTCATTCCCATTCCAGGAGGATTGTATAAAAACTATGCAAATGGAGAAGAAGCCTGCAACGAAAAGCAAGATGATTGCATATCCTAGGGCAGTACAGGACACAGTGGTCATAACATAGATGAAGAGGATGGTCTGTCCTTATAAATAGAAACACCTTGGGCATCTGGATGCTGGGAATGATCTCAGACATTAGTCTATGTATAACTGAAAACCAAGAAAGGATAGAAAGGACGACTGATGTCCTGTGCAGCTCAACTATTGAAGTCAGAATACGTACAAGAAGTGGAAAAGGTGAATGATGAGTGCTTGAAATCATAGGACTTACATGCTAAACTGCTGATATGGGTAGAAGATGAATAAGGTCAAAGGTTGGTTATCCCGTTGTTGAATGCAACATTGTGTTTCCGAAGAGAAGGAATGAAGCATGTGGGAACTAACAGAGGCTGTAAAAACAACAGTTGATGTCTCCAAGATGGGAGCAGGGACAGCCGACTTAATGGATTGATATTGGGCTTGTGGATCTAGAGCATAAATTAAGCCGCCCAAAGATTGGGCAGGAACATGTTCCATTGTGATCATTCATGTTCCGCCGTTAGTGATTCCTCAAAGGGACCTGAACATTGGTGACTTTCCAAAGGCAGATGCCTTTTGAGGAGAAGGAGATTGCGCGATTCCTCAATCAAACAAAAAGGGAGAATTACTTCTCTGCGAAATCAATAGAAGCTTTTGATGCTATTCCATATGAGCATAGTTTGTTCAGGAAAACTGCTTCGATCCTCACAACTATCTTTATGCCAGGGATCTAGACGATGGCAAATGTGGTTGCAAATCACTCACTGGGAGCTCCTGCAGATGATCAACCCTACCATAAAGGAATTCAATGCTATCAGAGAAGAATTAAGAGCAATATCCTTGACCTGATTACAGTTATGGAAGGAGGTGTTTGCGCCAAAATTGGGCCATCATGTTGCACATTCACACCTTCTTGCAATGACGTGAATGGGACCCTGACAGAGGCCGTAACGTTGCTGAAGAACTTGCACAACAAGATGGAAGATGAGACAGAAGATATTGCAGACGACAGCTGGTTTGCATCTATCTTCTGGTGGATTCCACACTGGATGGCGAGTATCTTCAAGTTTCTTGGAGCAATCTTGGTGATTATCATGTTTGGATTCTGCATGATTAGGATAAAAATCTCGCAGTGTAAAAAGACAACGAAGAAGGCTGTAGGAATGAAGATCATGATCGATTTTTAATGAGGGTTTGGACCCAAGGAATTGACAGATGAAGAAATTAGAAAGTGCATAGAGACCAGCATCGTAGTACCTGAGGGAATGAAGTTCCTGTATCCAAAGAATCACAAGGAGTATGTAGGCCGATGAGTCTACTGTAATCAGAATAGACACTGCAGCTACATGACCTGGAGTGTTGATGAACACATGAAATCAGCAGAATCCCTGAAGGGAGTAGTAAAGATCTGGACACTGAAGAAGCACTTCTTCAGAAGAGGATGTCTGGATGTGAAGACCAATGAAGGTGTGGTTGATGGATGAGCCAGAGGGTGGAGTGTAGAGGAGGAGCCGAATGCCTCTACAGGAAGTCCCACCCCTATGCTACCTGTATGCTTGGAATCAGAAGTCATGCCAAGTTTAATACCAGTAACTGTAACTATTCAGAGGAGAGTCTTTGAGACAAAGTATCCTTTAAGAAAACATTACCTGAAGTATCCTGGAGAACTGATAGTCTCCTGGAGGAAGTGCCCGAAGAAATATGAAAATAAGAGCAATAAGGAGTTGGTTGCATCACAAGAAGTGAGCATGACGCACTAAGAAGGATGGTCAAAGAAGAAGATGTATAGACCTTATAGAATCTGATGACGAAGTAAAGAATCAAGTGAACTTTCATATGCGGAGTGAAGATTGCACGTGTGAAGAGCACTGCAGAAAATGCCAGCCGTTTTATAACTGTACAGATGCAGCAAGGCAAGTAGACTAAGTAGCCATAAGGCTGGCTATATGTAGTGAAATGGACTGCAGGCAGTACCACCACTATATATACATATTCTGGATATTCGATGTCACATTTTAGTACGTTTTAACCCATGGAGAAAGAAGGATGGATAGCTATGCCTATTTAGCAGCAGAGAATTAGCTGGTGCTCAGAGCAAGACCAAGAAGGCTGTCTGGCATGTTGTCAAAGGCTGAAGCATCAAAACTGGTTATCAGTCCTTGAATCACAGTGAATCTGAGAAGCCGAGGCATCCCTTGTTAAGTTGCAAAGAGAGAATATCATGAGTGGCAAGTTTATTAATTCAAGACAATTAAATGCTATGAAATGGACCAATTCACGGTCTACTGTCATGTGAGCAAGGATGGAAATAGGAGTTGGGGCACACAGACCAGAACTGTGATAAGAGGTGCCCATACTCCCTTGTATTGCCAGGAGAAAGAAGCAACTGCAAGGCCAAGTTCAAAGACAACTTGAATGGTAGAAGGCATGAGCGATGAGAGATATGGGGCTAATTGGGTGGAGAGACACCATCAAGTTCACCCACTGACACCTCGGGTGCTAGCTTACATGCTGCTAGTGAATTTAATGTTCTAGAAGGCTACAAGAATGCCAACCAATTGTAGAAGGCCCTATAACGAAGGGCCTTATAGTTTGATAGCCAATGATGTACCGTGTATCTAATAACAGTCAAAGATGACTTGCACTAGCAACACTTGTGTATGAGCGCAATAGAAATAAAATATAATATCACTAGTGGTGGGCATAAGTTGTTCATCTGACTGTAGAGACCCAATCACAATCCCACCCAGGATAGAAAGTATGCTTAGATGTTCCCTTTAGGCCAACCACAATCCCACATAGTTTTATCGTTTGCCACGTAGTATGATATCACAAATGACACATTTTTGTTATATAAGAATGGATTTTTATGAAATATGTTGAGCAAGCTGTGCAACGTCTGTTGATGTCGGTTGTAACTCCCTGTTTTAGACATTTGAAAATAAAACAGTCTGATGGGACATTTTGCAAACTTCCTGAGTAGGTCTTATTATTTGGTATAAGAGTTATTCTGCATCCCATCCATCGTACAATGTGTTACCTCAATTAAAAGAACCATAAGGGTTCAAGGCTGTGCTGAGACCTGCGGGATGCCACACTAGCCGATGACCTCACTGACACTCTGGAGTGTTGGATAACCACACTTGCCCCCGAGGGATGGTCGGTGAGAAACACTACTCATGTTGTTTTCCTCACCATCTTCCACAACACCTTCTGGAAAGCCTTCTTCATTTGTGTACATAGGTGCCTTGCACGTCCCCTGGGGTCACTTCCCCAGCCGCCCTCACTTCTACCATAGCTTGGAGGCTGATCAGCAGCTCAGGTTTATTAATCATTGTGCTGTGGGGAAGTCCACTCTTAACTCATCACTTTCACAGTCTCTATGTCAAGATTTTGATTATTACCAAATACCTAGCAGTGTCTAAACGTTGCCTGCAACAGTACTTTTATCGTGGGTAACTAAGCAGTGTGCAAGTCTCCAACTAGATCTGACTGCCTGCCACCAATGCGACAAATCAACTTCCGGGGTACCAGTGGTGCAGGGGTGAATATCAATTTCTAAACCATCAATCAGTCATACACCTCTAATACACCAGAAGGGATCCAAACAGATTGTTATAAGAAGCAAATGATAAAACTCCTTGTCCAATTTTGTAAACGTGGACAGAATGGCAGGCTTATCTCTGAAAGGTTGTGGGTCGTTGGTTAGTTGCAACACAGCAAAAATACAATTATTACCTAATGATAAAAGGGACTATCCAGGTCGCATCAAAAATATTGACTTTATATTGCAACAGACAGTTCTAGCAACACTACAAAATACAACTCCCCCTGTATAGGAATGCAGAGGGCAGTCATTTTCAAAGAAGTAAAAGGGATGCCCTCTGAATACTGACAAGAGGGTAGTCAGTATGTTTAATAACCACAAATGTCTTAAATTGACCGCTGTTTTACAACGGTCAGCATTGAAGTCGGTTGCAGATGGAGGAACTCGACTGACTTGAAAATGTCCTTTAAGGCGGATGTCAGTAGATGGTCGTCCAGGCACTTCTCCCATCTCCGTCAATGGGCTTGTGTCGTTCTTTAAGGTGGATGGCCCAAAGCTGAGCAGTGTGGTGCAGGCAGCTGCCTTGTCCTTTGTTGTAGGTTCAGAGAACATCTGGCACTTCCTATCCAGGAAGCTTGCTGCAGAGCCTAGCAGGGCACAATATGTGCTGGCTGGGTACCGGTTCGGAGCGGCTGGAGGGTCCTCTGAGTTCTGTTTCTCCCTCTGTTCCCTGAGAGAAGTTTAGAGGAGGTATCTTGCTACCCACTTTGGATATCCTGGTCTTCCCACACTATCGAAAGATGTAATGCAGACTGTACCTTCAGCCAGGGTCCAAGGTTGAGTTCTTATTTGTTACTTCAAGTGGAGTATAAGATAATCTGCCAAAAGAGCGGTTCGGCATTCTTTTAAAGCCAAGTGGGCCACAGTGATTGATGTAGGCTAAGCCTACCTTACCACAAGCTCCTGTTTGCATGAGGTCAAAACCAGAGTGCTTTGCAACAGGAAAGGTAAATGGGTGAAAACTTGTGAGACTAAGTCCCACCCATCTTCCAGTCTGTTGCTGATCAAAGAGTCTCTCTGCTTAACTGATCTCTCTGTGGTTCCTGATTAAAGCGGCAGGTGTCCCTTGAAGCCTCCTCTTTTTACCTATTCACGTTAATTACGTATTTGCTCTATATGGTATTTTAGAAATACCAGTCTTTTGGAAATACTATAACGAATAAATGCTGCTTGATTAGGGATTGAATCAGCACTATTACCTGAATGTTTTGGGCACGATCCATTGAAATGGTTGCATGTACAATCTGGGTTTTGCTTGCCATTCTGCACGCAAATCCCTGTTTATCGATTTATGGAATCGACTATGCAGAACTTTTCCTGGACTCGGGTGGAGTTCGCGCAGGCTCGGCATGTGTCTGCGATCCATTGAACACCCTAGGCGATACACCACGCAGAGCATGCGCATGGCTTTCGCAGAGAGCTGGGAAGGGGGCGGAATACAGAAAATGGGGAAGAACATGCGAAAAAGTGGGCATTCAGAGGGACGGCCTGCAGGCTATCCCTCGCATGCCCACAATTGCGCCAAACGACACATATTCATGGAACCACCCGCACTGCTTAGTAATGGCCACGCAAATCCCTCAATCTCTATGCCACCCGAAGGCCGACATAAGTACACTTGCCCGTAGGAATCGCAGCATGGAAGTGGGTTTGCATGTCGGATATAGGGGTGTGTGTACACAACCAGGGTTCCGATCTAACTTAAGGGTGCGCAAACGCAGTGTGGCGGGGTGCACAAACGGTTTACAGGGGTTTGCACGCAGATTTTCTCAGTTTTTACCCAGCAATTATTTTTCTTACGCATGTTGTTGGGGTGCCAGCAACAGTTACGGGGCTCCCTGCAGAGGGTCCGCGAGATGCAGACCTGCTTGGGGGGATCCACACGCAATCGTTGAATGCGTGTATTCGCGCCCAGGGAGAACGCAAGGGTAGCTGTTCTGGCTCTTTATGCTTATGTGTATCGGGGGCCTTTCAGCCACACCATGCGAATACGGTTACCTTGCACAGTGAATTCCATGACTATGTGGGGCAGCATTTTTTATTCTGCACACAGGCTTGCGAGGTGTCCTTCTCGGTGCGCGGCCCTTGCAGGATTTCTACACACATTTCCATGAATTGGGCCCATAATTTCACCCAAAAGAAGCAGGATACCTGTTAGCAGACCCCCCTTCACTTTCTCCCAAAAAGTTGACTTCCTATGGCATCAAACATGCGCAGTCTGATGCCCTTGTTAAACCCCTCTGTATATTTGTGGTTAATGAAGGGTGGGAGGGCCATCTCGTTACATTTGAACACACACATCCAGGTTATGCATGATCATGTCTGGTAAAGGCAAGCATTTCCTTCTGCCTCTTTGAAACAAGGCCCAGTACCCAGACCGCTCATCGTTTTTCCACAGACAGGAGTGATGTGAACCTCTTCTCTCCCACACGCATTTTCACCCTTCCCACAGGGGTAGAGATATATATTTTTAAATTTTGGAAACCTGGCTATGGGGTGATTCGTGGAATTGTTTGCACACTGCAAAGTCGCTTTGCACTGCCAACAAACACATTCGAGCAGTGCAACGTGTTTTTGGCAGTGCAAAGTGACTTGGAACTGCGCTAAAAATGCCATTAACCAGGCCATATATGCGGTAATATATTTCGCACGGGCTGTACTTAAAAACACACACCTGGGATGATTTTATCCCCATAGTGTCAATTTATTGGGTCCTTGGCCAGTGAAATGCTGCATGCATTGAAGAATTACGGCACATGGGGTACTTGCAAAGGAATACCCCGCACTGAGTCACAATCATCCCCTATATCACTGATCCAGAAGAACACAGGCGTGATGTGAGTCCAGCTCCGAGAATAGGGGGGATGTGGAGGCGGCGCCGTGCAAGAGATGGGGCGAGCATTTCTAGGTAGCGGAGGGGTCGATGGGTTTGCGAGCTCCTCGCGTTTTATCGGCCTGCCTGGGGTTGATGTCATCCTCTAATTAGACGGGGATGAGATCAGTTTTGACAGGAAGGTAAGAAAGAACTCGGAATATCCTGAAGGACCCTCGCCAGAAGGTGAAGGCGGGAGCTCAATCCTGCCTGGAAATGGACGAATACTGGAAAGCGGTGCTCGATGTGACGCCCCAAAATCACCGTGCGTCCAAGGACATAGCCGATCAATCAAAGGCGGGAGAGGCCGTTACAAGATAATGGGGGGAAGCTTCAACTCGCACATGTTTTATACACCCCTCCTTTTCTTTCTTTCTTGCTCTCATCTGCCTCGTTCCCTTTCATTCATCCTACGCTCCCCCTCTCTCTCTTCTTCCTTCCCTATCACCCCACTCCCATCCTCTATACCTCCTTCCTCTTTACTTTTCACCGTCCCCCTCCCACCTCTGAGCGGCGGCTGGTGTACTACAAAGTGGGGTAAAACACCCACCAGAATTAAAGTGAGGAAGCGTGATCCCCACGCAAGGTGTTGGGGACTTTTACCGCCAATAAATGCTGCATTTTATAGTATACGGAGTATATTGCTTACAAATCTATAGGATTTACAAGCAAGTGCAAAAGCGGAATACAGTAGTTATTCCTATATTTCTGATGACTCGTATGCAAGAGTACACATTCTCTGCAACGGATAATGGACGTTGCCATCAATGAAATGTGTGTCTGACAGAAACACTGGATGCACTGTAGACAATTGTTAGTGAAACATTGCTGAAGTAGCTGCTGCTATGGTGTTCCAGACCATTACCACAAAGACATGGCCAACTCAGGTTGCCTTTGGAATTGAATTGAATTGAGATTTTATTTCTATCGTGCTCCTACACAAGTGTTTCAGAGCGCAACAAGGCAAGGGAGGGGAACAGGGGAAAACAAAACAACGATCTTACTAGGCCCAGTGACATTGAGAACGTGCAAGTGCATGGGAGAGGGGGAGGGGAAAAGTGCATGGAAGGGTGGAGAAGTGGAAAGTGCGGAGCAAAGGAGAAACAGATAAATAATAATACATAAATAAATTATAAAGGCAACAAGCAGGTTAATTGGGTATGGCTGATGCCATGCTCATGGACAAATTGGAAACTGGTTATGTACAGAAGCCACAGCTGAAGGGTTGGTGTGGAGGAGGCAAAGTGGCCACAGGGAATGGCCACCGGCCTTGCTTAGTAGGCTCGGCAGGTTACATAGGCGTCCCCTGGGCAAAGAAGCAGCTGGGCATGCCCACATACCATGCTCAGTGGACACAGTGGGTTGTTTGGTAGTGCCAGGGCAAGGCTGACGGAGATATCCAAGGAACACTGGCAAATGCCAGAAGAAATGTACAGGGTAGCCATGTATTGCACTTAGAAGATGGTGAAGCTAGCCTATGCGTCTATGCATTGCAACAATACAATTATGAAGATCTGAAACAGACCGCACGTAGATAAATGTGAAAATAGCTCATGTATTGCACTTGGAGGGTTTTTGAGGGTAGCCAATATGTTGCACTTAGAAGAATGGTAAAGGTAGCCTATGTGTCCCACCCAATAGATTAGGAGGATCTCATTACACTGCACTTACATTAAATGTGAAGATAGATGTATTTTATTGCACTTAAAGGATTTTTGAGGGTAGCCAATATTTTTCACTTAGGAGAATGGTGAAGCTAGCCTGTGCATTGAACACAGTAGATTACGAGGGTCTCATTAAAGTGCACTTACATGAAATGTGTAGATATGCAATGTATTGCACTTAAAGGATTTTTGAGGGTAGCCAATATGTTGCACTTAAAAAGAATGGTAAAGCTAGGCTGTGCTTTGCACACAATAGATTATGAGGATCTCATTACACTGCACTTACATTAAATGTAAAGATAGACAATCTATTGCACTTAAAGGTTTTTTGAGGGTGGCCAATGTGTTGCACCCGGACGAATTGCAAAGCTAGCCAATGTGTAGCACTTACAAGAGTTGTAAAATTAGCCTATGCATGGCACTTAAGAGAACTCTCGAGGATAGCCAACGTATTACAATTAGAACTGTGAAGATTAGCCAATGTATTTAACCTAGAAGAATTATGACAGTTAGCCCATCTATAACAACTCAGAAGTATTGTGAAGGTAACAGATATATTGAAACATTGAGAGTAGCCAAAATATTAACCACCCTACTCCTGCTCCTCTCCAGCATACCTCCCAAGTACCACACATGCCTATGGCCCAGCCAAATCACACGCAAAACACTCATCTAACATAACAAACATTTGCAAACAAGCAATCCCTGACACTGGGCCTTACCCCTCGGGATACATCAAGCCAGTTCACATAACCAACTCACTAAGAAAACCAACTCACACAGGATGCCAGTTCCCACTGGTTCCTCAAGCATCAGCAGAAGAGCACAACTTCTATCCTAACCCTCTTCCCTCGCTACCCCATCCTCTTTCTTACAGAGCCCCGCGAGGCCCTGGAGACTATGCAATGTTAACGCTGCATGGTATAAAACAACTTAATATAACATAACTGCCATGCCCTGATCGGTGGCCACAGATGGGGGCTTGGAGGTGCATGGTCTAAGGCCATTACCCACGCAAAGTTGCAGCTGGTCATGGCTGCAGGGCATGTCCAATGGGCTCAGTCAGTTGTTTGAGGGTGGCAGGCAAGGTCAAGAGCTATTTGCCAGGTAAAGTGAATAGTCAGCATGACAGCAAGCAATGGCTGGGTATGCTTCAGTCATAAATAGATTTTCCCTTGATCACATCCTGCTTTACCAAAGGACCCTCTGCAACATTTGAGAGTCCTGCCTACAAAATAAGGTCGCCTGGGACTACAACACCCAGGACTCTGCCTGCAAGCGTGGAAGCATTTTTGGAACACTGTGCCTGGCTACCAGTGGAACATGTGACTGTCTGGAGGTACATTTCTCAAGAATGATTTTTTTCTCCCTTGGCGGCATACTGCTTTGCAAGAGGACCATGTGCACCATCTGAGGATCCTGCCTACAAAACAAATCTTCCTGTTGGGAAAGCATGACGAATCTCCCTGGCCCTACAACACTCATGACTCAGCCTGCAAGTATGGAAAACATCTGGAACACTGTGATTGGCTCCCAGGAGGACATATGACACACTGCCTCCCTTCTTTAGTCTCCCCTGGGCATCCAGCCCCAGAGTCTGCGGGCCAGGGGCCAAAAGCAGCAAAGAGCAGGTCCCTGCTTGGACCTGTTGGGGTTGGAAAGAAACTCAGACCAGAATCCCTGTTCAAGACAGGACTTCACCAAGCTCACCCTTTACCTGACCCTCTGCTTCCACAAATAGGGATCCTTCCACCCATTTACTATGCATTCATTGCAGAGCTTCCTTTACCTCATAGAACTGAGGAAACTTGCTGTTTTGGGTCTGTTAACTGTCTTTTTCTTACCTATAGCCCGGTTCAAGCCCAACTCAGAACTTACACCTGCTTATGCTTAGCCAACTATCCAACCCTTCCCTTTCCAATCACCCACCTACCCTCCATCTTTCTGGGACTGCACACTTTCTACAATGTCTTCACTTGCCTGTTTCTTCAACCCTCCATCATGCATCTTGATTTCGCTCCATTCCTCCTTCTACTCACTCTTCTCCTTCTGTTCTCTCATAACCTTCCTCCTCACCTCAGTGTTACTTCTGTATCAGCCTCCAGACTCTCCATCCTTCCCCCATACTCTCAGAATCTCCAACCTCTATCCCCCTCACCTCCCACACAACATCTGCTCCTTTCCCCCACCTCCTGTCACTCTTTCACTAGGGCTCTGAAATGCACAAATCCCTCTGCAACAAGGCTTCTTACATCACTGACCACTTTGACTCTCATGCCCCTCAACCTTCACTTCTTGTTATCACTAACACCTGCACTCCCACAATGACTGCTACACCAGAGTATCTCCACATTGTTCTCTAGCACCTTGAAGTGTCTCATGTACTAGATGGAATTACCAATATCGGTCTCAGACCCAAATAACCGGACAGACTCAGAGAAAATCTCAGAAGGATAGCTCAGGGGCAACAAGCTCGCCTTGGAAGCAAGACGACACGGAGCACCACGTGTTCGATACCCGGGTCCGCGCTTAGAAACCTATGGGTATTAAGCGTGTTATAAATAACGTATCATATCATATCATATCATATGGCTAAGTACTACTTTATTATCAGCATAAAATAAAGTAGGACAATCTGGCGAACAACAAGCTGTACTCCACGCACTAAAACTCAAACTTGACTATACAAAGGTTTTATACTTCAATATACGTCAGCTATGATGTCATCCTACATGGCAAACTGTAAAACCTATTGAAGGGAGAGATTGGTTAAGGGAACATATATACCTATAGTATGTATAAATGTTAATAACATCATTGGCTGCCCCATATCTGTTAGGCATGCCTCGAACTACCCCTAAATACGTATTATACGGATAATGGCAAAAAAAATGGCAGCGGTTTGGTTGTATAGCATGTTGTACTGGGTGTCATTACTCCTCTTGTCCGCTAGAGACATGCTCACTCCGCCTTGTATAAGCTTTTCGCATCTTATAATTGTCCAATACTTGGCTCTTGCAGATGTTTCCCTCTTTGCTTAATCTAAGAGAAATATTTCTTACATACATGGCTTACCCTTTTGTTTGTTTATTTATTTAAATAGTATACTTGTAGCCAAAACGGCTTTGTACACATTTTACATTAAAACACATCATTTAAAAATAAGGAACTATCATCAATACAGGTACATTCCGATAGACTATACAAGTAATTCATATCTTCATAAGAACATTCTGTAAGATATTTAGAGTGCGGCATTACACAACATAATTAGCAGAATACTAAAAATCCATTAGTAACTTTTTTTTAAAGGACACCTTTTGACAATTACTCTAAAATATCTGTTCATTGCTTAAAAATTTCACCATAAAATATATACAATTGCTGTCAGTCCCTTCCATTAGTTTCTGCTACATGTTAGATGTGTCAAGACAGTCACATTTGTTTTCATATGATTTTATCCATTTAGTTCTTATATTAGTCAAGTTTTGCAGTCTGTCAATATGTGCTCAACAAATTCGATTGTATTGTTCCCACACAAGCGGCAAAAGCGATCTGCTCTGTTTAGATGGAGACGTCCTCCTATAATTTCAAACACAGGGCAACTATTACATTGTATCAACAAATATTGTATGATTGTTTTACTGCTGGGATAAGCCATGACAGATTTTGTCATTAAGTCACGCTGCATCATATATACCTCTTTGACTCCCCTTGTGCCTTGCAATTATTCCTTGAAGTAGCAGCATTGATCCTAGGCCAATATTCCTCTCACAAAGCTGTTTTTCCAGCGTGTTTTCCAGTGTCTCTTGACTTTCTGAGGTAGCTTGATTGGTTTTAATATGAGTCTGGCGTCCATCTTTCCATCATGGCTGCTCTAGCCACGTTATGTTTTCCTTTGAAGAAAGCTTCTCTATGTCTCGTCTACCTTGCGTTTTAGCGTATATACACGTATTGGTCAGCAGGTTACTTTATTTCTTTGCATATATGTTCAACTCCTGCCTCCCACTCCACTCACTGTTCTTGCTCTCTATTGACCTCCTGTTCCTCTCCACTACTTCTTCATGAACTGACCCTTCTCTTTGAATCACTTCCTACCAATATCCACATTGTCTTGCTGGAGGACTTTAACCTTCTCAAGCACTCTGCAGAAACCTGCCTCTAACCAATATGCTGCCCATCTGACCACTCCTCCCTCAACAACCAAGCTACCCACTCTGGTGGGAACTCTCTTGGCCTTCCCTTTCTCTCTAATTAATTCTCCTCATCTGACCTCTCCATTGATACCTCATCCTCTGATCATTCAATTGTCTCATTTCCTCCACCTACTACTCCTCATCTCCCCTCTTCCATGACTAAGAGGAAATTCAGGCAGGAATCTCTTGCCCTTACCTTGATGGTGTGAGGACATATCTCCTGTCTCTTTACCTTATGCATGCTTATTACATCTACCATGCATTCTCTGTCTTTCACTATGCACTTATGATTCCATTTGACCATCTCTATTCTGCTCACACATTTACGCCTTCCCGTCCCTGTCCACAGCCATAGATCTCCTCTGAAATTCAAACCCTCAATACAAACGTGTGCCATGACCCAAAAATCTGTTGCAACTTACGGACACCCTCCCTTCTCCTTGCCTACAAAAAGTCCCTTGCAACCCTAACCTTTGCACTTTACTCTGCCATATCCTTCTACTTCACAAACCTACTCTCATCACTTCTCAATCACCATGCAAACTTTCAGCTACCCTACAATCTTTGCTCACACCTCCCAAGCCAATAATTTCCTCACTACTTTCCTTCTAAAATCTCAAAAAATGTGTGGCACTCACAGAACTCCTCTACCACCACCCCGACCAGCATTGTGTCCACCACCATTCTCCTCGACCTCTTCTATGCTCAACTCCTTCTTCCCTACCTCTGTTTTTGAATTAGCAACCATCCTTTGCAGAGTCAACCCATCTTCTGCTCCTTTCAAAGCTTTTGTTCCCTAAATGGTCAAAAACTAGTCTCAATGACTTACACATATCTTTCTTGAGCTCGTTAACCTCTCTCTCGCTCTCTTTCTCTCTCTCTCTCTCTCTCTCTCTCTCTCTCTCTCTCTCTCTCTCTTTCTCTCTCTCTCTCTCCCTCTCTCTCTCTCTCTCTCTCTCTGCTGGACTCTTCCCTGCCTCCTTGAAATATGCAACTGCCTTCCCCATACTGAAGAAACCCTCTGTTTATACAAACATCCCAGGAAACTGTCACCCGGTTTCTCTCCTTCCTCATTATTCAAAAGTTCTAGAGAGGGTGGTCGTTTACCAGATCACTTAGGGATGATTTATAAAATGTTTTGAGCGCTGGTGTGAGGAATTCGAACATCCACACAGGGAGAGTGCGCTCGCCTGTGCTTTTTGATTTTTTAATAATGAAAATGAATGATAGAAGATTAGCCTCTGAGAAATGTGCGAGGCCATTGTGTGCACATTTCATCTGCTTCCCGCTCAAAACGTGTGTACTCCGGGAAGACACAACCTACAGGCGCTGTCTTCACCTGTCATATTCAACTGGAATGTAAAAGGGCCGGGTACATCAAAGCATCTCAAGAAGGGGGAAGGCACACTTTCCTCCAGCCATAGACAGCCTTATTTAAATATGAAAGGCTCCATTAACCTGCATTCCTTTTGTCCATTCCGGCTGGTGACAGTGCATACTAATGAGATAATTGAGGCAAGCCTGCAAGGCTTGGTTGCCGGAAGAGACATCAGAAAGGCGGGACTAACAACCCTTCGGTAGGAAATGTGTCAACTTGAAGCTAGAACCCACCTCTCTGTATGAAAGGCAGTGAATAACCTGTCTGTGTCCAGCAGCTACTGCAGGTGTTCCTGCAGAGCTGACCCCTCTTGGAGGGACAAAGTATGTGATTTAGAGGAGACAGGAAGTCTGTTCCCAGCACAAACTTCAAGAAAGACATGCGCTTTATTCAAGAGTCACAGAGGGCTCAATTAACCAGAGAGACACTTTGATCTACAACAGACAGGAAGGTGGGTGGGACTTAGGTATATGTTGTCACCCCTTGTCTGTCCTGTTGCAGAGCACTCTGGTCCTGATCTCATACATACAGAAGATTGCTGGTGGGGACCCTGGATTGGTTCATTAAGGTAGGCTTAACCTGCACCAATAACTGGGGCCCATTTGGCTTTAAGAGAAGGCTGAACCCCTCACTTGAAAGATCCTCCGACGACTTTGAAAGGAATAAGAAATAGGACTAATTTGGACCTGAGCTAAAGGTACAGTCTACCTTCTTCCAATAGTGAAGGAAGGCCAGGAGTTCCAAGAGGAAATCAAGATCCCTCCCCTAAACATCTCCTAGGTAGCAGAGGGAGATACTGGACTCATAGGACTGGTCCTGCAGCTCCAGAACCGGTACCCTGCCTGCACACAGCGTGCCCCTCTATGTTCTGCCAGCAAGCTTCCTAGGTGGGAAGTGCCGGAGAGTTCCTGGACAAAGACAAGGCAATTGCCTGAAATCACTCTCCTGAGCTTTGGGCCGTCCAACCTTGAAAAAACACAAGCACTTCAAAGAAGCTAGGAGGAGTGCCATACAAGCATCAACCAGTATCCATCTTTTAAGCACATTTTTGAGACAGTCGAGTCCTCGAACCACATCTGGCTGCACCACTGACTGTCACACTGTGAAGGAGCAGCTGAATGCCTCTGAAGGAAGTCCTGCCCCCATTCTGCCTATATGTTGGAAGCCGGAAATTGCGACATGCGCAACGCCAGTGATGTGCCGATCCCACGAAGAGCCTTTGAGACAAGGTATCCGTTGAGAAGACCCTATATGATGTATCCCCAAAAACATGACAATCTCTTGGAGGAGATCCCCAAAGGAATATAAAAATGAGAGAATAGAGGCTGGTGACATCACTAGAAGCAAGCGTGATGCACTGAGTAGAGTGGTCAAAGAAGAGAATGCATAGACCTTATAGAATCTTATGACGAAGTAAAGAATCGAGTGAACTTTCATATGCAGAATGAAGATTGCACGTGTGAAGAGCACTGCAGAAGATGCCAGCCATTTTATAACTGTACAGATCCTGTAACGCAAGTAGACTAAGTAATCATATGGCTGGCTATACGTAGTGAATAGACTGCAGGTGGTGCCGCCATTATATACAATTCCGGACATCGGTGTCACATATTTAGTAAGCTCCGACACACAGAGAAAGAAGGATCGGAGGGCTGTGTGTCGCAGTAAGAAAACAGCTGAAGATTGAGGAAAGGCCTGGAATAGCTGCCTCACCTGGAGTCAAAGGATGGAGCAGCCAAGAACCTGTTATCTATCCTTGAAGAACAGTGAACGTAAGAAGCTGAATCAGCCTTTGTTCAGGTGCGAGGAAAGAACACCATGAATGCAAAGTTTATTAATTCAAGACAATTAAATGCTGCAAAACAGGCTGCAATATGGTCTCCTGTCACATGAGTCGAGGATGGAAATCAGGGGGGATGTGCAGACCTGAGTTACGATAAGGATGTGCCTATACTCCCTTTTATTCTCAGGAGCAATGATACTTTGCAAGGCCAAGTTCAAAGACAATCTGAATGGCAGACAGCATTAGCGATGAGAGATGATTGGCTAATTGGGTGGAGAGACATGGTCAAGTCCACCCACCAGCACCTGGGATACTAGCTTATGTGCTGCAAGTACGCCAAAGGTTCCAGAAGGGCACATGTATGCCAACCAATTGTAGAAGGCCATATAACAAAGGGCTTTATAGTTTGAAAGCCAATAATATGCCGTATACTTAATAACTGATGAAGATGACTTGCACTAGGGGTGGGCTTAAGTTGTCCACCTGACTGTATAGACCCAATCACAACCCAACCCCTTATATAAAGTATACTTAGATATTTCCCTTAAGCCAACCATAATCCCACGTAGGTTTCCTTAGTTTGCCACATAGTATGATGTCACGTAAGATTAACTTTTACTTTATAAATGTGATTTATTATGAAATGCTTCAAGACTGTGCTGTGCGACGTCCGTTGATGTCCATTGTAACTCCCTGTTTTAGAAAATTGAAAATAAAACAGCCGAGAGACATTTTTCCAACTTCCTGAGTCGGTCTTATTATTTGGTGTCAGAGTTATTCTGCATCCCCACCCTTGTATGATGTGTTACTGATTTTAAAGGGTCCCATGCGTGGGTTCACATGTTTGCATTTGTAGACCCATCGACCTGTTGACTTCAGATATTTGGATGATCGGACATCCTCTGCCATCTAGCCAGAAGATTGTGGGTTTCCTGTGGAGAGGGCCAAATAGAAAACTTGCAAGAAGAATCGAGACGGGTGGGCAGGTTCCCTCTTTGGCAAAACCCCTACCTGGTTTCCACAGGCGCTTTGTGGACAGAAGGCAAAAATGGTCGATTGGAGGAGTAACTTGATACCGAAGGCTTCGAGCTGAACGAGCGAATGGTGAGTAGACTAAGGGGAAATGGCAAACTGAGGGGATGGGATTGTGATAATTTAGAAAGGAACGGGAAAGGAACAGGAAAGTAACAGGAAAGTAACGGGAGATTTTGTTTGTGTAGAGAGAGAGAGAGAAAAATCCCATGAGTCTTAACCCAAGGGGTTTTAGAAGAGATTTTCTTACACTCCAGTCAGAGTAATTTAGGCTACGTGCAGGACAGGTCCACATAAAACAACAATCTAAACTCTGTGATCAGGGTATTATTAGGGGCAGAGGTTAAAGGGTGATCATCAAAGTTTTCATGTGAAAAGTCGACTAGTTTTTGTTTGTGTATTTGTGTCAAATTAAGGTGTTGAGGAACGACACAAATAGTTGTGCGAGAATCAAAACAAAATTAAGAAGTAATACTGTTTGTCTAGGGAAACTGTTGGTACCAACACAGATGTAGGCAGAGATTATTGGAGGAATAAAGGTTTTGAGTAGCGATTGTTGGAGCGCGCTCATCTTTGTTGTTTTCATAAAAGTATTTTGTAAACGCTGGTAAGTATTGACAGTCAATTGAGACTTGTCACAATGGGAGACATTGCTCCTCTGATGGATTCATGTAAGACATTGCCAAAACACATGCCCAAGCTCAAACAGTATAGTGTGGAATGGGTGAAAGGCACAGCAGATCAGATGTTCATGCCATGACCACAAGGGTGATCACTGTAAAAAGCAGCATTGCAACACATGACCACATACCTGCACGCTGCGTACATGTGAAAGAAACTGGAGAAAAGGTTAGCTATTTTAGAGCATTGGAAGATGTTCTAAGAAGAGAGGAAGGATCCACCACTTGAAGAGTGTATGCTTAACCAGTACAGGAAGAAAGGTTTCAAGCCTTCTTCTCCCCTTACCTCACCAGAAGTAAACAGCGATATTACGGAAGATGTAGGATTGTAACCTTTAAAGGAATTGAAAGCAGCAACGGGTATAGTAATCCGATATACAAACCGCTCACTTATAGCAGTGACGACAGTTCACAGGAGAGTAAGAGAAAAGAGGAGATCTTTAAGATCTTACAGGACAAAGGGGAGAAAAGCGAGCAATCGAATATATCGACAGACATAGAACGGGAGATTAAGAGATGGAAAGGAGAGAAGGATAAAGCTGACTAGGTAACGCTCGTACAGAATGAATGGATGGGAGGACAGACATTATTCAAGCTAAATGGGAAAAGAATTGAGGAAGTTAAGCAAAGAGAATATCAGGACAAACAGGATAGAAAAGACAGGGAACGAGAAAAGAGATTGAAGGAAGGTGAGCACAAAAGAAAGAACAGACAGAAGCGGGTACAGATGTATCAAGAGGAACAACAAAAGAAAGAAGAAAGGGCAGAGGAGCAAAGGAAGCATGACAACAGGCGGAGAGCAATAGAAGAACGGGACAGGCAAGAAAGGAAAAGAGAATTGGAGGAAGTGCAGACATTAAGGGACAAAAGAATACAGAAACAAAAAGGAGAGCAGGGGCAAGGAGAGAAGAAATAAGACAGGAAGTGAAGAGAACTAGATGAAGAATTAATACGAAAGAGGAGACGGCACAAGCATGATATTGAACGCATTCAAAAGCAGTTAATGGAACCAAGTCCAACAATACAATGGGGTAGTTTACAGGGAGTGAAATCAGGGCCATCTAGAGTAGCCTTAGAAGAAAACCTTGATGTAGGAAGCATCAGAGATAGGATCGACAAAGCATATAAAGAATTAAGGGAAGGTAGTACATTGGGAAGCCGATGGGATGGGAGATCACACGTTGGTCTTCCAATCACGAAGTGAATTGTAACATCCGTTCAGTCTAGAGCACAGAGCCTTGTCTTTAAGCAGATTGACCTTAGATAAGGGTGAAGGTGACAAGAGTCACACTAGTTGGGGGATAAATATGTCAGACGAGGAACAGGAATCCCCCTGTGGAGAAGAGGGAGGAGGTGCATGTGCCCCTGAGAGAAGCCTGCAGGCAGACAAGGAAGTAATATAGTCTGATCTAGAGCAACCTAAGGATAGGACGCCAGATCCTATAGCATATCCAGAGTGTCCCAAAGGATGGTCGTATAGCGAGAAAGGAGAATCACCGCCATATGTGAGCAGGTTAAGATCATTGCCAGGAAGAAGGTGGTCAGGAATGATTGTTCAGACAATGGGAGACAATTGCGGATTAGGGTTTACACAGTTTCCCTTAATGGAAAAAGGAGCAGCAAGACCACAGTATATTCCATGGCTGCAGAGGGACATGGGTAATTTAAGGTGTAAACTCCCCAGTTTAACAGCGGGTGTGAATTAGAAAAAATTACAAGAGGAAATACCTTGACAATAGGGGACATTAAGGGTCTCCTAGCAGCCATTCTTGGGGAAAGAGCTGATGACATTTGGAAGAGAGCAGGCTATTCAAGTGTGACAGCACAGAACACAGCGCACAATGGAGCGCCGTTTAATAATTGGAGAGCAGATGTCCGGAGGGGTATCAGGGAACAATATCCTGACACATCAGACATGGGTGCAATCATGACACGTAAGACGAAAGAAGACGAGGATCGTCTTGCTTACATTCAGGACATTAAAGAGTGCTGGTTTCTTGAAACGTGCGAGTCTTGGGAAAAAATATTGGCATTATTTTACCACATTTTATGTCAAGGGTTGCATGAGCAAGTACAGAGGCAAATGGAAAAAGAAGGGTGAATGGAAGCAAAGCCTTGGGCTGAAATATAGTTGACAATAGTGCATCAGTGTCGGCTGTTGCAGGAGAAAAACAAGAAGAGAGACGAGGTTAGAAAACTTGAGGAAGCTAAATTAGTTCAGAAGAAATTGTCAAAATATGCCATAGACGGGGCAACATTGACAAGCGGAGAAGGGCTGAGAATTCAGCAAGCAGTGGGTAGATCGCAGGCGAAAAATAAGATCCCGATGGAGCAAGGAGGGAATGGGTTTGTACCACAAGGTAGAGGAATGGTCTAGAGAGGAAGGGGTAGATTCCAAAACAATCAAGGTGGGTCTCAGAATGCACAAAATGAGAATCAGAATGCGCAAGGAGGGTTCAACCAAGGGGGATTAGTCAGAAGGGCTCATCATGAATGTTGGACTCTTAGGATGACAGAGCACATTGCTCACGTATGTGGGAGCCAAGGGTATCTACAGAATGACCAATTCTCAAGAGGGGGGATAGTTTATCTTCCAGCACATAGCTCACAAGCTAGGGAAGGGTTCGACCAAGATCAGACAGTGTATCAGACACAGACTCCACAAATGCAACAGCCACAGCAGCCACAGAAAGTGCAAATGAATTCACTTCAAGGGCAGTCACATCATGCCCCTATACAGATACAGCAGAATGCAAACATGGGACAATTATTGACACCTAGAATAAGGGGGGTCATTGAGGTGGGAGGAAATCCTTTCATGGCACAGTGGTATGCATGTATCCACAATAGGACAGCTCACAGGGCAACTTGATGTGTTCAGTACTATCAGTGACTCCAGACCCCCAAGAGGAACCAAGGGTCGATGTGACTATCAGAGGCAAATATTTTTCATTTTTAGTGGACACTGGGGCTTCTCTTTTGTGTATATGAGAGGGAAAATATCCAATGTCGGGGAATGTCATGAATGCTCAGGGGTTCTCTGGAGCTACGATTTGAGTTCCTTTTACTGATGAATTACCAGTCTCTATAGGAGAGTGTGACATGTCTGTTCCATTGTTGTTTTCACGGCAGACACCAGTTAACATTTTGTGATGAGCTTTGATGACAAAACTTAACATGACGATTTCTTTTACTGCCGAAGGGATAGTGTATTCCACTCCTGGGATACATTATATGAATGTGGGCAAACTTATGTTGACATTTACAGGGCAAGTGGCTCTGCGAGGAGTTCCAATGGAGCCCAAGGTTTTTCTTTATGGGGTGAGCATTCTGTTGACATGGATACCTGGCTTAGTGGGAAGGTCTATGAGAATACCTGATCATTTTTGTTTAGAACACGGATACCAATGGATGAAGAGTGGGACAGACCATCCTTATATAATTAGATACAGCCATAGCACAAGGGTAAATGGCAATGCTTGAAGGAACAGATGACGAGGGTAGGCCATGGAGAACAGTGATAGCTATTGGAGAAGGGTACAGGTGGACTGACGTCACTGACGATGACATGTTTAGAGATGATCCAACAGATAATGAAGTACTGTTCTTTATGAGCAGTACATACTGGATTAGAATAGAGAAAAGGGAGATCCCACAGTGAATGGTGATAATACGGCAGCGCCCAACATTTTGTAATGAAGACCTGGAGAAAGTGTCAAGAGCCTTATGGACTAGAGGCCCTTATGACATAGGCCTATTGAAGGGGATAGGGAAAGTTAAGATAAAGTTGAAGCCAGCAAATTACCACAAGCAACACAGTACCCAATGTCTTGGGAGGTGGATGAGGGTATTTTTAAGACTATCTCAGCACTGATGGAACAAGGTATCCCGGTTCTGTCATAATAATTGTGCAACACCTCGGTGTACCCTGTAATAAAATCAAAGGGAGGGTTGCAGAGATTTATACAAGATATGAGGCAGAGTAAGCAGACTGTAGAGGCAGAGTTTCCTTTAGTTCCTAACCCTGCGATGATACTATGCAGTATCCCAATAGATGCTCGATATTTCACGGTGATCGATTTGAAAAATGCGTTTTTCTCAATCCCGTTGAACAGGTGGACCCTCTGCATCCACTCCATGAACTTTGATATCTGTGGACCCAGGCACTGGAGACAGGATAGAGACAGAGGCTGGAAACGGATGCCCGGGCAGTTGGTTTAATGCCATCTTTACTACAGGTTCACAAGACACCAGGAACAGCTGCACTGAGCTCCCAAAATCATTGATCTTTTATAGGCATATTTCAATGACCTCATGTTTTCATGCAAATTCAGGATACATTCCCAATTGGCTCTCTTAACTAGAATATAAGCCCTCCTAGTCTCCAATTGGCTGGCTTGCTTGTCAATCACCAATCCCACATTACTTCACCTTGGCCAGCATTATTTGACTGAAACATAATCTGATATGCTTGTGTGCGACTCAGCCGGACCTCATAATAAATCCTTAGATGCCTGTCAAAAAGTAGCCCCTTATCTGTTAGTCAAGACCTGCCTAGTTGGCAGGCTATACCGTTTAAATATACAATACCAGACAAGCTTGTCTACAGTGAACTGCTGCCAATGAATATTCCCGATCAGAAATGAGTCAGCCCTTCTGACACCTGCTTGCAAGACACCATTTTGTTTTTTGGCATCCATCTTACAATCTATCTGAGCCTGTTCAGCCTGAATGTTTTGTTCAGCTATCAAATGGTGAACCAATCTACTTTTATGCATAACTCATTTTCTGTCCAGTTCTCACACTACATTTTTACATATTTATGATGTGCGTGTATTACCCGGGACACCCTTTACTTCCTGGGTCATTCTGACCCCAAAATATATATGTCACCCTATACTTTTTTTGTTTTAAACGCACTATAATTCAGATTTTTGCGATACTGGAACCATTGATCCTCCTGGCATGTTACCTGTATTTAGTTTGAGGGGGCAGGGGTCTAGGACCTGCTCTATACCCCCCTGGTATGTATTTAGACACCTATTCAGTACATGACCACTACACCCAATGTCCACCCTCCCCCATATTCAGTGTACCTATGTATCTCTGTCCCAATCACCCCGCTCAGTGTGGTGATTTATCTGAACATGGGAGGTATCATAGAAACATTTCTGCAAAGTCAACAATGTTTCTAAGCTAACAAATCCTTCACCAAAAAGCCATTTGCAACATTTTTCCCTCTTGTATTATATGTGTGTATCCTTAAAGAAACGATGTATGTGCTTATATCTGAATCCCACCTCTATTACTCAAATAAATATAAACTAATCATACACGGCAGGCAATTTTGGTCACCATGAGAATTGAGAGAAATCATTCCTTGAGGGAACCCACCAGCCCATTTCTTAATTAGTCCACGTGTGACTTTTACTGAACATTTTCCTTCTTCCCACCCCATGACATTTCCTTGTTCCCTGCCCTCTCTTCATACACATTTCAGTGTTTATTTTCCTTTAATTTTTCTTCCATTGACACACCTTCCACCGATTCATCTTCTTTTAGTTTATTCTTCATGCATGGACCGTCTTTGCAGTAAGTCCATTCTGTATTCATCCTTTAGGCTGCTTTGCAACAGGTTCTCACAGGCCCTTTAAACACACAGGCCAGTAGTTCATTGTTCTTTATATCACAGAGTACTCAGACTCTTAGTTTGTTCATTTGAAGTCAGATAGTCAATGGGGGGCATTTGATTGTTTCTGGGGAAAACAAGGATGGGGGAAAACTTTTCGAAAACAACTGTAGCAGGGCATCTGGTTGGGTCTCTCGATTTTTTCTCTCTGCTCACAGGATCGGTTTCCGTCAATCTCCTAGTGTATAGGTTTCTCCTGTCCATCTATAATATAAAACTGAATGAGTGTCCTTTGAAAAATAAGTATGCCTCTATCATCAATACTTCCTCTTCAACCCCTTAAAAAGCTATGTGTTTCTATTAAACACTCCTGTCTCCTAAACAATCTCTACTGCAGTGGTCTTCAAACTTTTTATGCCATGGCCCCGCTGAGCAGAAAATAAATTGTTCGGGACCCCCCTGCCGCGCCCCTCTGTGTTGGTGTTATTTTTTTTTTTTATAGAGAGGGCTGCAGAATGCGTGGTGCCATAATTATGAAGGGATATGCTGTTGGGGAGACATTCCAAGACACTAGGACAATCATATCCAATCCAAACATAGAAACCGTGCAAGTAAACACAAAATTCTCCAGTAGGGCTTTTATTTTCTCAAAATACATTCCTATTAGTATATTCAGCAGAAGGCAATTTGATTTTACAGAGCAAGCACTAATGGGAAGGGTGGGCCTGTCTCTCTGCAGAAAGTGAGTCAATGTGTGGCTTTATTTTTGAGACCGCCACTCTGAGGTTGTCCTCCACTTCCAGCCTTGTGCGGTATTTAGTTTTCAGTACAGCCAATGCTGAAAAGCCTATTTCGCACAAGTAGGAAGACCCAAAGGGTAAGAGAGACTGTATAGCAGACCTTGCCAATGTAGGATACTCCAGGATTACCTTCAGCCAAAAGTCACCCACTGCAATGTTCCTAAATTCAGATTGCAGAATAGTGTCCGACTGAACCTCAATCAGCTCCTCCAGGGCATCAAATGGAAGATGCACCACCTCCTCTGCCAGAAAAGGCTGCATCACCCAGTCATTAATGCCAGCATTTTCTTCAGGGAAGTATTTATCAAAGCTGGACCTTAATGTTGTTAGGTGACTTGTGATTGGTTCTAGGACATGCAGCAGGTTGTACTCTGTTTCCTCAATTGCTTCTGCAAGCAATGGGAACTGAACTGCTACCCCAGCTCCAATTGTTCGTTTCCAGAGGTCTAGCTTCCTCTTGAAGGCAAATACTTTTTTATTCATTGTAAATGAGTTGGCATTGGCTCCTTGCAAAGACATATTGAGGGTATTTAGCTTATCGAAAATATCAGCAAGGTATGCCAAGAGCACAAGCCAGCGGGGATCACACAGATGGTTTGCTTTGCCAGTGTCCACATCCAAAAGGAATTGCCGCACTTCATTTCGGAGTTCAAACACACGTTGCAGCACTCTTCCCCTGGACAGCCATCTGACTTCTGTGTGAAAGAGCAAACCATCATGTTCTGACCCCATTTCTGCACACAGAATTGCAAAGAGACATGCTCTTGTTGGCTGTGCTTTGATGGCATTAACTATTTTTACAGCTGAACTGAGTACATCAGAAAGTTCATTGTCCATATTCCGAGCAGCAAGCGCTTCACGGTAAATTATGCAGTGTGTCCATACAACATGTGGAGCGACTGCCAACACTTTGGCCTTCAATCCCGATCTATCTCCACACATTGAAGGGGCACCATCTGTGCAGATTCCTACGCAGGCTTCCCATCTCAAACAGTGGCTGCTCATAAAATCATTTAAAATGTCAAACAGTTCTGATGCTGTTGCCCTGGTTTTAATGGCCTTACAAAACAAAAAGTCTTCCAATATTGTAGTTGCCCCACAGTACCTTACATGGGCTATTAAATGAGCCTCTCTGGATATATCTGTTGCCTCATCCAACTGTAATGCAAAGAGACTCGTTTGCAGCTGTGTGATTAACTGAGCAGTGATATTGTCTGCCATCTCAGACACACGTCGGCTGATGGTGGTGTCTGACAGAGGAATCATTTTTAGCTTGTCCGCTACACTTTCAGCACCCATTCTCCTGCACATTGCGATGGCTGCTGGTAGAACGTCTTTCTCGGCATCGGTGAACGGTTTTTTATTTTTGGCAAGGAGGTAGGCAACATCATAAGATGCCTTCAGTGCACTGGCTGGAGTAGAAGCAATATTTTGCACTGTACTTTTCTGCTGACTGATGACTTGTAACTTGCGAGCAAAGAAGTCTCTGCTCTTGCCAATGAGCTCCCCATGTTTTGTTTCCAAGTGGCGTCTTAATTTGGCTGGTTTCATGCTCTCATTGGCTAAAATTGCTCCACACACCACACACTGAGGCCTCGTTTCACCTCTGATCACAACGGAAGTAAATCCAAGGTCTAAATATGTGCCATCAAACTTTCTGGCTTTTGCAGGTTTTTTTCCTGTGTCAATGTCTGCGTCTGCCTTCCTTTTCACACTACCGTTTTTGGGCAAAAAGAAGTGCTCCATTTCAAAATGGGTTCCTCACCTATGAAAAAATGTAAACTCCCATATTAATGCCTTTTCATATGCTTTGTTGATAACCTCATTTACGTACCGAATGAGGTACAGTAGGATTTGAAAACGATAATTCAAAAACAAAAATGCAAAACATGTAGCTGTGACAAAATCACATGCACTAGAAGGCTTTTGAGCAAAAATGAGGGGCTGAAAAAAACATGGTCCTCCAATAGTGCACCACATGTTTTGTGGTGTTCTACATGTACTATGGGTCCCGACTTGAAGATCTGGTTAGTTTGTAGAATCCAAAGAAAGGCAAGGCACATTGCTAACTGCTTGTGCTGGCCACAATCCATTGGGGCATTATGTGGTGGTCCTCCAAGAAAGAAATTGTACCTTTGCCTCCAATAAGCCTTGAGACAACCATAGCCGCTTCACCCACCCCTTCACAATTCACTATTCACTTGTACAGAGACCTCATTTCTCACCCGCTTAGAGTGGAACCAGTCTGCGGCATACAGCTTGTAATGCAAAGCGCACATATTAAGCAGCATCACAAAAAAACAGGACTGAATACATCACTGAGCTAAATGAATTCTGACTGGCAACATGGGGGCAGTTGCTCCCCCTCCCCGAAGACTTAGTGAAGGCCCCTCTCATGTGAAAAGTTTGAAATGCCCTGGCGACTGTAATTTGAAACGGATGAAATGCCCTGGCGCCTGTAATTTGAAACGGATGAAATGCCCTGGCGCCTTCCCTGGCCACTGGTGCTGCAAGAGACATGAGGACCATGGGGTCTTTTTTCTATTCACTTGTACGGAGTCCCCACAGACCTCTTTTCTCCCCTGCTTAGAGTGGAACCAGTCAGCGGTATACAGCTTGTAATGCAAAGCGCACATTTTAAGCACCAGCACACAAAAAAAACAGAGCACTGAATATATCACTGAGCTAAATGAATTCTGACTGGAAACATGGGGGCAGTTGCTCCTCCTGCCCCCAAGACTCAGTGAAGGCCCCTCTCATGTGAAAAGTTTGAAATGCCCTGGCGCCTCCAATTCGAAAGGGATATAATGCCCTGGCGCTGTCCCTGGACACTGCTGCTGCAGGAGAAATAAGGACCGTGGGGACCTCTGTTCTATCAACTAGAACAGAGGCCCCCACGCCTCGATTTTCCTTGTGTTTCTGGTCACTTTATTTATTGGTCATGTATGTAAATGCCACTTACCTTTTTGAAAGTAAAAAGAATAGAAAAGCAGGAACCTCGTGACAGCATGTAACTCCGGAGTTGATGGACGCAATCTGAAGCAGGATCACTGAAGCTGCAGGTGAGTACTATTTATTGTTGGAAGACGTGGCGCCTTCCATCCTCATTGGCTGTCAGTCAGCCAGATTGAGCTAGCAGCACAGCTTGAGGCCCTTGCCAAATGCAAGTTTAGAGAAGCTGGCTGTCATGGATTGGCTCACTCTCCATACCACCCCTCCCATCTGAAAGTAGGGCAGTTTGTCACTAATGTGCCATCATTAGTGGTTTCCTGCTCTGCATTCATATGGGAGGGGCTGGTCATCCCTGCAAAACAAGGTGTGCGCTTTACCTTGTTTCATGAATAGGCTCCTAATGGAGCCTGCAGGGCCTCCCAAAAGCCAGGCCCCTGACCTCAATGTGACAGGGGTCGGGCCTTTGTGGGGCCTCAGGCTCCATTAGGAGCCTATTCATGAAGACAAAAGAAAAAGCGCACACCTTCTTTTGCCGCGATGACTTGTCATCACGGCAAACAAAGTGTGTGTGTTTTTTTTTTGTCTTCCTAAATAGGCTTCTAATGCGAGCCTGAGACCTGACAAAGCCCGGCCCCTGTCGCACTAAGCATGTGTGGCAGGGGCCGTGGATCGGGCTATTGCTCTTTGATGAAGCAACAGCCTGATCCTTTGGTAATGGATGCCAATGTTTACTTTCAAGCTGTGGATGCGCGGACCCCTGGGCATGAGGCTGCGACCCACCAGAGGGCCGCGACCCACAGTTTGAATAACGCTGCTCTACTGCATTTTCTTAAGTTCCAATATAATAGGATGGCTGCTCCTTTATTTCTTTTCGCACATCTGGGTGTCAATTTATATTTAGACTCATACTGGCTGATATTGGGACTTGGCTATGATCTGAGACCATACAATATATACATCTGCCTGTAGCTGGCCTTGCCCTACTTTCTCATGGGTGTTTTGTTCAATAACTGCAGAGCGTACTTAAAGGAAACTTTTCCTCTATGGTCGACATTCTCAGACCAAAAAATCACGCAGTCTCACTCTTTATGATAAAAATAATAAATGACAAAAACAGACAACATGACAGATTCAAACATGTACATTTTCTTCAAAAAAAGGATGTGTTCTTCTTTACGTGCTCCTCTTCTGTCTTCTTCGTGCATCTGTAGCTGAAGAAGATGACGCTGGAATGGGTTCTTGCTCTCTGTAGAAAACCAAAATAGAGGCAAAGTCATATTGCGACTGGAGAAGGGGTCAGGTTTTTTCCCCAGCATAGATCCTTACTCCTTCCTGTCAATAAAAAAAATGGTTTACTGCTGTCATTTATTGACCCTTTCAGCACACTTAAATTTAGCTTCACTTTTCAGAAAACATAAAAGGATGTTGGACATTTTTAATCTTTTTCAAATTCTTTCCACACGTCAATTAACAGGCCTGTATTTGGTATTTTTCTGCTGTGCTGAAAATGTTCTCTGTGCTTTTGAAGTCCTCCTTCTGCTAGCGTGGGACCACGGTCTTATTCTTTGCTGTGCTTTTATTTGTTGAGACATAATTGACATATTTCGCTGTTCGCCGCTTGCCTCTTGCCGCTCCACCTACACTAATCTTACCTACCCCTGTTATTTGGAACTCAGCATTGATTCTACTAAGGGCATGCTAGTGTTACATATAGGCATGCATTGTTTTGCCTATCTTCAACATTCTATACATTTGTCAAATATTCCCTTTTGGCATTGCTCTGTTTCCAAATTTACAAAAAAGGTTACTCCACCTTCTACCCACAGTCTTTTTTGTCCTTATTGTTAGATATGGCCATACTCGCATATAAATGCTATTCTATGCTCACACCTGATTGCACCTATCTTCAGAAAATGCTGCTTATTTGAAAGACTGTATCCCTTACTACCTTTTTTCTGCACTCACCTGGGTCCTCTTACTCCTAATAATGATCAATAGTGTGTTCACACACTTGCTGTGCCAACTAATACTTACCTCTTTCTTCTCTACCTGTTCACTAAATACTTACTTTTGTCATAATATACTGTTTCTTCCCATTATATTTGCTATTTCCTGCTAAGGCCATATAGACATTCTTCTCGTGTTCAAGGATGACAACAACTTTTATCTGTAAAACATAAATCATCCTCATCATAAACATTTAAACAACGCTTTGTTACCTACTCTCGTATGTTCTTTAGACTAGTTCTATGGAAAAAAAAATCTCTCATATTATCAAATCAATCTTGGCCATCCATACCTCTTTGGCCCTTCATGAATCACATTGTCTCTTTTATCAACATACACTACACTATTCAATTATAACCAGCACCATCCGTTGTGCTCTTTTGTTTTACATATCTGGATATCTTATCCATTTGTGTTTTTGCTGTTTTTAATATCCATTAATTCATTCATTGTTGGTTTGAGCTTCTTACTCCTGTGATTTTATCCCTATCTATTTATGAGTAGCCTACATTAATTAGTCTAATTACAATGCAAACCCTCATATGTTTCATATTATAATCCCTTACCTATGTTTATTTTTATTTTTTTCACCTATTCGTTTTAATAGACCCATGGCATAAGGCTTATGGTTCACAGGACATTTGGCACTCTCTCTTCAAGTATTCTGAAATTGGCTCAGCACACACACGCACCACGTCGCTCCTACGAGCCACGTAATGCGTGTGTGCTGCACCAATGGAGGGCCAGCACTACGGCTGGCGTGGTCCATAAGGCTTGATGCCGGAAGGCATTTCAGCCTTGGACCGCGCCAGCCGTAGTACGATTCCAGCGACTTCCAGCTTACCTGCCTGCCTGCCTTCCTGCACGTCTCCGGTAAGTGCTCTGTTTGTGTTTGTGTGTCGGGTTTGTTTTGCTTTATGTTTGTGTGTGTATGTTGCTGGGGGTGTGTGTCGGATGTGTATGAATGTTTGTATTTGAATGTATTTTGTGTGTATGTTGAGATGCAGGGGTGGGGGGGTATGTCGGATGTGTGTGTTTGAATGTATTTTGTGTGTATGTTGAGATGCGGGGGTGGGTGGGTGTGTCGGATGTGTGTGTTTGAATGTATTTTGTGTGTATGTTGAGATGCGGGGGTGGGGGGTGTGTCGGATGTGTATGAATGTTTGTGTTTGAATGTATTTTGTGTGTATTTTGAGATGTGGGGGGGGTGAATGTTTGTATTTGAATGTATTTTGTGTGTATGTTGAGATGCGGGGGTGGGGGTGTGTTGGATGTGTATGAATGTTTTGATTTGAATGTTTTTTGTGTGCTGAGTTGGGGGTGGGAGTTCGGGTCTGTATGGGTGCTTGTTTGAGAGTTTGCTGATTTGGGGGGGTGGTGGGGTTCGGGTCTGTATGGGTGCATGTTTGTGTGTGTGCTGAGTTGGGGGGTGGGGTGTTCGGGTCTGTATGGGTGCATGTTTGTGTGCTGGGGTGGGGGGTTCGGGTCTGTATGGGTGTATGTTTGTGTGTGTGCTGAGTTGGGGGGTGGGGGTTCGGGTCTGTATTGGTGCATGTTTGTGTTTGTGCTGAGTTGGGGGGTTTGGTTGGGGGTGAGGGGGCCATGGGGCATAGTGTTTGGTTGGGGGTGAGGAGGCCATGGGGCATAGTGTTTGGTTGGGGGTGAGGGGGCCATGGGGCATAGTGTTTGGTTGGGGGTGAGGGGGCCATGGGAGATAGTGTTTGGTTGGGGGTGAGGGGGCCATGGGGCATAGTGTTTGGTTGGGGGTGAGGGACATGGGGCATAGTGTTTGGTTGGGGGTGAGGGGGCCATGGGGCATAGTGTTTGGTTGGGGGTGAGAGGGCCATGGGGCATAGTGTTTGGTTGGGGGTGAGGGGGCCATGGGGCATAGTGTTTGGTTGGGGGTGAGGGGGCCATGGGGCATAGTGTTTGGTTGGAGGTGAGGGGGCCATGGAGCATAGTGTTTGGTTGGGCGTGAGGGGGCCAGGGGGGATAGTTTTTGGTTGGGGGTGAGGGGGCCATGGGGCATAGTGTTTGGTTGGGGGTGAGGGACATGGGGCATAGTGTTTGGTTGGGGGCGAGGGGGCCATGGGGCATAGTGTTTGGTTGGGGGTGAGGGGGCCATGGGGCATAGTGTTTGGTTGGGGGTGAGGGGGCCATGGGGTATAGTGTTTGGTTGGGGGTGAGGGACATGGGGCATAGTGTTTGGTTGGTGGTGAGGGGGACATGGGGCATAGTGTTTGGTTGGGGGTGAGGGGGCCATGGGGCATAGTGTTTGGTTGGGGGTGAGGGACATGGGGCATAGTGTTTGGTTGGGGTGAGGGGGCCATGGGGCATAGTGTATGGGGCATAGTGTATCTAGGGTCAATAAAATATATATAAGTTAATTAAACAGGCGAGATACAATAACTAAATAGAAATACATTATAACAATGGAAAATGTGTAGTACAAAATGTAAGTTTGAAATGCAAATAAAAATCGTTACCCCTCAAAAACATTCTTTTTCCATGTGTTTAGTACAAATTGGGGGTTTAAAAAGCCTCCTGCCATGCCCCGCCTACCGCCCCGCCCACATTTACTTTTCGGCCCACTATAGCCCTCATGTAAGGTACTTTCGGCCATCTGTCAAAATCAGTTGTGCACCCCTGTCCTAGAGTAACACCACTTCATCATTTGTTTAGTCTTGTCTAAATATGTTGTCATCAGTGACGTCAATCAACCTAGACCCTCCCTTGAGAACCATTACTGTCCTCCATGGTCCACTCTCATTGTCCATTCCCTTGAACATTGCCATTTTCTATTGCAATTTGGCTGCTTTAATTCTAGAGGGATAATCTGTCCCCCTCTTTGTCCATAGGTATCTATGGTCTGAGCAAAAATTTGTCAATTATCCTCACAGTCCTCCCAACTACGCAAAGTAACCATGTTAACAAAATGCTCACCTCATGATGAAAAACGTCTGGTTCTACTAAACACCTCGCAGAGCCACCTGCCCTGTGCATGCCTATATAAATTCACCCACGCTCAAATGGTGTATCTTAAGAGTGGAACACACTATCCCTTAATCAAATAAAATAAAATCATCATGTTAAATTGTGTCATTCATTCCTTCCCAAAATATTTAACTGGTGTCTGTCACAAATATAACAAAGATCAATTATGCCACACTCTCCTACAAAGACTAATAACTCATCAATAAAAAAGGAACTCAACCCATACTTCCAAAAAAAACCCTGATCACCCATGGCAATTCCCATCATAAAACATCTTTCCTCCTTTGTTCATGGACCTGCAGTCCCAGTGTATACCAATAGAGGAAAGACATTGGCTCTTACTGCCACATTAACCCTTAGCTCCTCTTGGGGCCTAGTGTCACTAATATTTCTGAACACTTCAAGTCGCCCTGTGAGCTGTCCTATTGTGGGTACATGCATATCTCTGTTCCTGTGAAAGGATTTCCTGCTGCCACAGTGACACCTTCTATCCTGGGTGTTGATACCTGTCCTGTGTTTACATATTGCTGAATCTGCATATGGGCTTGCTACAATTGCCCCTGCAGTGAATACATTTTTCATTTACTCTAGCTACTGTGCCTGTTGCACTCTTGGCGCTTATCTCAATTTCATACACTCATTGTTGCTTTTCGGCATCTTAATTTCACAACAGACACATAATAGACAGGCTAGTCTACTTCAACATGTATCTCCTCAGCACTCCTCGCTGCTATCTCTTGCCACTAAAATAACCTGATAGGAGTTTAAATCATTTCCTCTTATGGACTTTGTCCATGTGCCGCCTAAGTACCCCTTGGGTTTTGAAATGACTTCTTCTAGACGCTTCTTGAGCGTAGGACTCTGGGCTTATATATAGATGCAAAAACAAAGAGGTGATGGCTGGAAGGTTTAGACTGAATCTTAACCACTGGCATTGCTCGGGGCAACCCTCCAGACCATCGTTCTTCGCCTGCCAAGCCATTACAGAAGGGGAAAGACCATATGCATATCAGACTTGGCCCCACCCCAAAAGGGGCAGTCCAGCCCGAACTGCTAGGTCACATCCCTTCTGCACAAGACCACAAGCATCCCCAAACATGTTTCGCCCTTGTTGGGGCTCATCAGTGAGGAGTAGGTTGGGTCTCTAGGCCCAGCAGGCACGGGACCCACGTCTGGGCATACCCGTCCCACTCGGGGTGACAAAGCAAAAACAAAGAGGTGATGGCTGGAAGGTTTAGGCTGAATCTTAACCACTGGCATTGCTCGGGGCAACCCTCCAGACCATCGTTCTTCGCCTGCCAAGCCATTACAGAAGGAGAAAGACCATATGCAAATCAGACTTGGCCCCACCCCAAAAGGGGCAGTCCAGCCCGAACTGCTAGGTCACATCCCTTCTGCACAAGACCACAAGCATCCCCAAATATGTTTCGCCCTTGTTGGGGCTCATCGGTGAGGAGTAGCTTGGGTCTCTAGGCCCAGCAGGCACGGGACCCACGTCTGGGCATACCCGTCCCACTCGGGGTGACAAAGCAAAAACAAAGAGGTGATGACTAGAAGGTTTAGACTGAATCTTAACCACTGGCATTGCTCGGGTCAACCCTCCAGACCATCGTTCTTCGCCTGCCAAGCCATTACAGAAGGGGAAAGACCATATGCAAATCAGACTTGGCCCCACCCCAAAAGGGGCAGTCCAGCCCGAACTGCTAGGTCACATCCCTTCTGCACAAGACCACAAGCATCCCCAGACATGTTTCGCCCTTGTTGGGGCTCATCAGTGAGGAGTAGCTTGGGTCTCTAGGCCCAGCAGGCACGGGACCCACGTCTGGGCATACCCATCCCACTCGGGGTGACAAAGCAAAAACAAAGAGGTGATGGCTGGAAGGTTTAGACTGAATCTTAACCACTGGCATTGCTCGGGGCAACCCTCCAGACCATCGTTCTTCGCCTGCCAAGCCATTACAGAAGGGGAAAGACCATATGCAAATCAGACTTGGCCCCACCCCAAAAGGGGCAGTCCAGCCCGAACTGCTAGGTCGCATCCCTTCTGCACAAGACCACAAGCATCCCCAAACATGTTTCGCCCTTGTTGGGGCTCATCAGTGAGGAGTAGCTTGGGTCTCTAGGCCCAGCAGGCACGGGACCCACGTCTGGGCATACCCGTCCCACTCGGGGTGACAAAGCAAAAACAAAGAGGTGATGGCTGGAAGGTTTAGACTGAATCTTAACCACTGGCATTGCTCGGGGCAACCCTCCAGACCATCATTCTTCACCTGCCAAGCCATTACAGAATGGGAAAGACCATATGCAAATCAGACTTGGCCCCACCCCAAAAGGGGCAGTCCAGCCTGAACTGCTAGGTCACATCCCTTCTGCACAAGACCACAAGCATCCCCAAACATGTTTCGCCCTTGTTGGGGCTCATCAGTGAGGAGTAGCTTGGGTCTCTAGGCCCAGCAGGCACGGGACCCACGTCTGGGCATACCCGTCCCACTCGGGGTGACAAAGCAAAAACAAAGAGGTGATGGCTGGAAGGTTTAGACTGAATCTTAACCACTGGCATTGCTCGGGGCAACCCTCCAGACCATCGTTCTTCGCCTGCCAAGCCATTACAGAAGGGGAAAGACCATATGCAAATCAGACATGGCCCCACCCCAAAAGGGGCAGTCCAGCCCGAACTGCTAGGTCACATCCCTTCTGCACAAGACCACAAGCATCCCCAAACATGTTTCGCCCTTGTTGGGGCTCATCAGTGAGGAGTAGCTTGGGTCTCTATATATAGATGCCCCTCGTCTTGATGTTCCTCATCATATATTACTCAATCAACACTTCTATATTTTATTCTAAACAGCTCCTGTTGCTTCTTACTATTACCACATTAATTATCTTAATCTACCCCATTGCTCTTTTAAACTACCATATTACTTTTTTAAACAGCTGATTACTTTTTCAAGACCACTGATTACTTTTTTAAATACCACTGATTACTTTTCTTCATTACCACAAACCCCTTAATTATACATGTTTTAATTTTGTCCCTCTCTATCTCTGTCCCTAAATACATACCATAATGCACAGATGTCAAAGTGTGCCATCCATCATTCATGCTGACAGTCATGGGGAGACCTCTTCTGGCAAGATGGGGGCACACTGCAGATTCATTCTCTTACCCTGCCACTCTCCCCAGACATCTTCCCATCTCTGCCAGCATGAGCTTCTGGATTCTTGTCCCTGGAAAATCTTCAGGGTCCCTTCACTGGTCACCAAATAAACAGGAGGACCCCCTGTATCCCCTCCATGAACTTTGACATCTGTAGACCCAGGCACTGGGGACAGGACAGATATAGAGGCTGGAAACGGAAACTCGGGCAGTTTGTTCAATGCTATCTTTAATACAGGTTCACAAGACACCAGAAGCAGCAGCACTGAGCTCCCAAAATCATTCCACTTTTATAGGGATATTTCAATGACCTCATTTGTTCATGCAAATTCAGGATACATTCCAAATTGGCTCTCTTAACTAGCATATAAACCCTCCCAGTCTCCAATTGGCTGGCTTGCTTGTCAATCACCAAGCCCACATGACTTTACCGTGGCAAGCATTATTTGACTGACACATAATCTGATATGCTTGCGTGAGACTCAGCCGGACCACATTATAAATCCTTAGATGCCTGCCATAAAGTAGCTCCTTATCTGATTGTAGAGACCTGCCAAGTTCACTTGGCAGGCTATGCCGTCCTTTTCCTGCCAAGAAATACTTAATATATAATACAAGACATGCTTGTCTACAGTGAACTGCTGCCAAAAAATATTTCAGATCAGAAATGAGTCAGCCCTTCCAACACCTGCATGCAAGACACCATTTTGGTTTTTGGCATCCATATTAGAAACTATCTGACCCTGTTCATCCTGAATGTTCTGTTCTGCTACCAAGCAGCGAACCAATATACTTTTATACATAAGTCAATTTCTGTCTGGTTCTCAGACTACATTTTTACATATTCACGATGTGTGTGTATTACCTGAGACACCCTTTAATGTCTGGGTCATTCTGACCCCCAAAAATATATGTCACCCTGTATGTATTTTCTGTCTTAAAAAAGCACTATAATTCTGATTTCTGTGATACTGGAACCATTGATCAGCCTGGCATGTTACCTGTATTTAGTTTGAGGGGAGATAGGTCCTGGACCTGCTCTACAGTGTTGCCCATGGACTCACAAGACTTGATATCATTTATGTTCCGTCAAAATCATCTGAAGCACACTTGTTTCCCGCAAGGGTACTGTGAGTCTCCATCGATCTTTAACAGAGTACTGTAGATGGACCTATGCAATATTGATTTGAAGAGCTCTGTGATACAGTACGTAGATGACATTATAATTTGTAGTACTACAGAAGATGAGTTCAGACAAGACTCAATTAAGTTAATGACTATCTTAGCAGACAAGGAGAAGTTACAGTACTGTCAAGAAGAGGTGTTGTACATAGGCCAGTTCATCTCGCATGAGGGAAAGAGGATAACACCTGAAAGAGCTGAGGGGATTATGAAGACTGCAAAACCACACACGATGAAGACGATGCAACAGTTCTTGGGACTATGTAATTATGTTAGAGCCTGGAAATTTGACTATAGTTCGTACACAATAACCCTTTTGCAGGCTTTAAAGAAAGCACAGGGGAACAAGGAGAAAATACACTGGACTGAGGAAATGGAGGGAGGGTTTGAAGAGTTGAAGAAAGCAATTTGTACAGCTCTGGGTTTAGGAATTCCCAATTATGCTGAGGAGTTTTTCTTGTTTTTGCACACAAATGGGACAGTCGTGACTGCAGTGCTTACACAGAGGACCACATTGGGGTATAAGCCTCTAGCATATTACAGTGGGATTATAGATCCAGTTATGAAAGGACATTTTCCATGCGAACAGCCATTGACAGTCACCGCATTCGCAATTGAGAAATCTCCAAGTATTGTAATGGGCTGCTCTATGACGCTTTTTGAGGAACATGCTTTGTTTGCCATATTAGAGAAACCCAAGTGTACATTGCCATCCCAGAGAGCTTCGGCATATGAAGAGATGATCTCAAACCAAGCGATTAAAATTGTCATATGTAAAATAGTGAACCCTGCCACCTTTGTAGCTGAGCCAGTGGCAGAGGGTGAGCATGTGGATGATTGTGTGAATTATATAGAATTTTATGATGATATACCACCCGTAAAGGGGAACACATTGTCAATAGGTGAGATTCTCTTTATTGATGGTTCTTTGAAATTTGAACAAACAAGTGGATTAAGGCATTCTGGCACAGCTCTAGTGAGGCACAGAGCAAATGGCCAATTTGAGGTTGTAGCAAGTTCAAGACTACCATCTCACTTTTCAGCGCAAGCAGCAGAATTGGTAGTGCTTATTGTCACGCTCGAGAATCATGGGCAGGAAGTGACAGTGTACAGTGGCTCCCCCTATGTGAGATCAACCGTGCACACAGGTTTTGCATGTTGGAAAAGAAGGGGCTACCACCGAGCAGACAGCCCTCCAGTGTAATATGCATCATTATTGGACAAGCTTATCAAGGCACTACAACTCCCAGTAGCCATAGCGATAGTTAAATGCGCAGCACACACTAAGCAAACTGACTTTATCTCTTGCGGGAACCCAGCCACAGACGCAGAAGCCAAAAATGTTGCGTATTCACCAGACAGTTCAAGTTTTGATGCACCAGATGTTAAGGAAAATGTAGTCATGACTATGGTAGTGAACAAAGGATTTAATCATTTACCGAGAACCCAATCAATGGAGATTCAAGGAAGTGCACCACAGGAAGAGCAGGAATTGTGGAAAGGAAGGGGTGTTCTTTATCACAAACTGAAGCATTATGGCGACAGGACAGCACTGGAAAGCTGGTGATGCCAGAAGCCTTGTTAAGGGTAGCGATTGAACAACTGTACTACACTGCACATGTAACTAGGGAAAGCCATGCTGCAACAATTGTGGAAGACTGGTTTGTGCCAAACCTGTTAGAACACGTTGCATTTTATGTAGTAAACTGCATGGTATTTCAAAAGTTTACCTCTGGTCATACACTGCGAACGATTAGAGGAGTAAATCCTCGACTGAATGGTCGATTTCAGCATTTACATATTGATTATGTTGATATGCTGCAATTATGTAGTGAATACAGGTATCTGCTAGTGGTGGTGTGTCCCTTCTCAAGGTAGATTGAAGCAGGTCCATGTACATATCCTGATGGCCCTTGCACAGCAATGTTTTTAGTGCATGAAGTCTTTCCAAGATGGGGAGTGTGTGAAGTGCTGAGATCCAATAATGGGCCACATTTGTTAATGAAGTATTTGAACAGAAAGGTTTATTGTTGATCATTAAGCACACGTTTTCTTCTGCTTATTACCCACAAACAAATGGAATTTGTGAGATACTCAACGGCCTCCTTAAAGAAAGAATTTCCTTTCTTTAAGGAGGCCGTAGCCATCATTTTTCATCATTTCCATGCTGAAAAATGATGGCTATATTGCCTACCCTTAGCTTTATATGCTCTAAGGAATCAGCCTGGTTCAGACCATCACCTCACACCCTGCAAACCAGTGACAGGAAGGCGAAAGAGAATGCCTTTAACTACTCCATAGAGGGGTAGCGGTGATGCCCAGAATACAGCAAACAAGTTAGGCAATGAATTACGTGATTTTTATTACATGTATGACCGCTAGTATCCCTGTAATTTCAGATCAACTCAGCATCAGGGGGGTCAGTCTCAGAACACCGATGAAAACCATTCAGCAACCAGATTTTCAGAACTATTATCAGTGCCTAACTCTTTGCTGGTGATACTGTGTTGATAAAAAAACTTCACTAGTAACTGGCACGAGCCAAGGTTTATTGGCCCATTTGTAGTAGAGTTGCACTGCACAATACGTATAGACCCAAGGGTATATACCAACTCTAATAGCATTTCGTAATTATTTTTGTGATAGTAGCAATCTCCGTAAATAGAAACCCCCATCAAATTAATTACATCTGTTAAAAAGTGCAGAAGTTCAATCTCTAATGACAATTAATTGTATTTTAGAATTTTTGAAACAACAACACACTTCACAACCAAACACACCATACTGTACTACATAAAACCCATATCATTCATTCACATTCATATTCATAGTCCATTCATAATGTGCAGAATGCGCAAAGTAAACAATTAATACGAACAACCAAAGGGATCTTACAAATTCCACCCCAGAGTGCAAAGTGATATTCACACAATCAATGCACCTAATCAATACAATGTAGGCACATATCAATAATAACATTTTGATATAAATATTCTCCCTTGCAGTCCAAGAAACTTCACCAACTTTATGTAGTCCAATGGAACTTGAGACAAAATAGTGTTGTGTCGACTTGAGTTTCAGGCTGAGCACTGTTCCTAATTTCTTGTGCTAAAGCCTTCTTCATGACATACAAATCCCCACTTTGGGTCACATTGGTGTGTGTTGCTGATTGTCAATTTGGATGTCTAAATGAGCAAAACAGAAAAACAACATGAAAAGATGAAGAAAGAAGGATACACCAGAAGAAAACAAGGAAGACAAGGAACAGAAAGGGGGAAGGGACCAAAGAAGGGCAGAGAGGGAGAGCAAAAGAAGGGAAGGGAAAGGGAAAATGGGGGGTGGAAAGGGAACAAAAAAAGGGAAAGAGGACACGTAGAGAGTGGGTAATTAAGCCCCACTCCTAAACATCTAGCTGATATTCATTTACTTGGGGTTGGAGGACCCATTAATATGTGACATCGCCTCTCACAATCTCTAAGAATATTAATAAATTCACACTAAGGTGTTTAAGTAAAATTAAAAGGGAGGAAAAGAAAAGGCCAGAAAAGGACTCACAGATGCTTCACATTGCTGTGATGTCAAAGCCCCCTCCCCTTGGCCTCAAAGAACCTCTCTTACCATCCCCACGCCTCTGGATTTTGGAGTTCTTAAAGCATACCCCCTAGATTGTCGACGTTTAGTTAATCAAAACTGTCCATCAAAGTACTAGAGGACCCTATGTTTCAACTTGCCAATACCTTGAGGCAATGTCCCCAAAGCAATTAGCATGGATCACATACATGTTGTGAGGCGATTCAGACTGATAAGGGGCAATTTCCCATATGAGAAAGGTTCCCAAGGGGTGCACCCTTCATTAGACTTCTAGACTTAATTGTCCCCACATATCTTGCTGTTGTGATTTGGAAAAACACAGACATGTGGTGCTGGCTACTACTCACCGTTCAAGTCTGCCTCCTGGGAAGTAGTGGACTTAATATTTCAATTCATCCGGTTAAGTTATCCAAAGATCATATGTATCTTGGAAGATTAAGGGCTGCATAATCTGGAGAAAGGGGAACATGAATACGATTAATCATCCATTTGTCAATCAATCAAAAATAATCTCTTTGTCTCCACCTATAAAGAATCATTGGATCACTGTGAAATGATCCCCAATTGGCCTTCTATAACTATGCACACTGTGAGTCCAAAAACCAGGCTCTTAAGCCTGTCAATTGATTTAGATCTCCACGGTCAAAACCACCAGTCATACTCAAGAGCAAATAATTCCATGTGGACATCATGTCCCAAATCACCGAAATTGAACATTAAACCAGTACCTTTTTGCCTAGTGGTGGCACTCCCACATCACTAGGTGCCTCAGCGCCACTAATTCACATAGATACTTGTCGATCAGCCACAACCGACCATAGCCATCTAAAAACAAAGGATTTCAAGGCTTAAAGTTTAAAGTGTCAACACCTTATGTGGTGCGTATGGAGTTTATTTGGCCGCCGTGCCCATCAATGGGGATGCTGCGGTAAATGCCTGGGGAGGACAACAATTCCGATTGTTATCCCTCTCAGGCTCACCGGTTGGTTCCCTGCTTAATTATCCACAAATGGGACTCAACTGGGACGAGCAAACGAGGTGTCTCGTCACATTTGTTCCTACATAGTGAAGGCACGCAATACCCATGCATCCCTCAAGTCATTACACGGCCGTGTCTATATTGCTAGAAAGAATTACATCGGCTGGCCCGGCGGGGGGGAGAAGAGGCTTGATTGGGGGACAACAAAGATAGTTGTTATCCCTCCATCAAGAGATTTGCTACCTCCCCTGGTTGATGTCCAAAAAGAAATCAGGCTCATCAATAACAAAACATGTCAAACTGGACGCTCACTTGGCACGCTCATTTTCCAATATGGCTATGCCCTGAACAGCACTCGCATCCTTGAGATAGGTGCGGAGCACTTACTTACCCGAGAATTTCTTCCAAGTCCGCCCACTGCCCTCCGAGTGCGCTGCTTTAACTACATGGAACGTGTACATATCTCCACGTATGGTCCCTCATCCAAAGGTTTACCCTGGTTGGTAACTGCCACATTTAAATTGTGGTGAAAATCAACGGAAAACCGGTGAGATTACGTGAAACATAGTCTTCACTTTTGCTCCTTGTTTGCACTTCCCATGTCTAACTCTGGGGCTAGCAAACATGTCCACCATGTTGGAGGGAGAGTGGAGGGAGAGTGCGACAGAGGGTCTCATTACTACCCGGGCGGTAAGAGATTACTGGTACCGGTAAGGGCACTGGTGCCGGTAATCCCTTACCGCCCAATTCTGAGGTCCCTTTGCGGGTCCTCCCTTAATGGCTGGTTTTACCAGCCGTTAATTACGGGACCCGCAAAGGGACCTTGGAGGTAATTACGGTACCGCAATTTGCGGTACCGTAATTACCGCCTTCCCCATTTCCATTGAGACCTATGGGGGCTAAAATGGGGAAGGGCCAATGGTGAATGGGGAATTACCGCTTTGCCAACCTTGGAATGGGGTGGTAATTCCGCCATTCACCATGGCGTAATCGGTAAGGTACCGGCGTCAACCATGGCACTGAGAGCACCATGGTTAACGCCTGGGTCGTAATGAGGCCCAGAGTGTTTACAGTCTGAACAAGTGATTATCCAAGCAGCTGTGAATCACTTTGTTCCAATAGCGTCAAAGCCACAATAATATCAGGTATGAGTTACTGCATTCTCTGCAATTCTCCACATACCGTTTGTAGTAGAGGACATTACTCCATCAGCAGTGAAACTTCAAGGCAGAAGAGCTTGAATCTACCCGAACAACGTCAAGCTCTACACCGGCGAGACCGCAGCACCACCAGCCATCGATACAGAAGCAAGACAAGAACAAGAATTTCAGCATGTGCAGACTTGATCGATGACAAGGAAGAAGGATGATAAACCAACGGACTAATACATGCATATTTGCGTTTGGACTGTGGCTTGGACACTCCTTATAGATATTATAGCAGGCGTGCAACTCTTTTGCTTGATCCACAGAAATCTTGAAAATTAACTTTAGAGAAATGACGATATATTGTGATTATGCTTAAATGACAACATTTGCTTAAGAATTGGAACGTGAATAGAACGCTGATTTATTAGTTACTGAATACGTTTTCGACTGATTTGATGGTATTGTGATGTGCATTGTTTAGTGCTTGCTATTTTTGTGTTTATTCTTTGAGCTTATCCGGCCTTGTTAGAAGAGATATGAACATCCACACTTTTTTACAGGATCCTAAGAATGGCCCTGTAATTAGAAGGCTGCTTATAGCAATAGTAGAGGAGTTGCTGCAGTCACCCAATATACTACAGTTACCGGAGTTAAGTGTTTTTCCTTCCTTAAATTGTAGTACAGATGAGAAATGTTGAACACGATTTCAGAGAATGAGCAAGCTCAAGAAATTCCAGAGTAGCATAAGTGGTGGGGATTATTATGTTGATTGGCTATATACATATGCACAGTTATGCTTTGTGTCTTTCTGTATCTTATGATTCATCTTTTCTATACTTTTGGTCCAAAAAAGGTAGAAGTCCATTTGATTCTCCCCACTCCAGGAACTCTTGTAGGTTTGCCCATTAGTAATGAGCCAAGGTCTTGCATGTTTTCTCCCCAGCATAGAGCTGCTTTAGAGTTTTTCCATGGGCTGCAGGCATTTTGTTAAAGAGACACAGAGGCCGATTCATGGAATCAATGTGCGCCGGGATCGGCGCAAGCGGCCAAAAACATGCGAATCGCAGTGCAAGTGCGAAAATTGCAGGGAAACCCACGCACATCGATTCATGGAAGTCCGTGCGCGAGAAAAATATTGGATGTGCGCTGAAAAAGTGCGCGGCGCACGCCGGCGCACAGGTCATCTAACGGCGTGCGCCACAGCCACAGCGAAATCGCACATAGCGCTGCGTACATAACAAAAGTAGGCGTAACACGGGGCGTAACACTCGGAATGGGGAACAACGCGTGAAAATATGGGCGTCACGGGGGAAGTACAGGAGGCAAGTGCGCGGAACGCCCACACGCTCGCCTACAACACGTATTCATGGAATCGAATAGGGCAAACCAGCGCACGGGCAAAGACGCGCACAGGCTCAAACACGTCCGCCACAAGAATGCAGGCGGTAGCGCCCCTGCGCCTGAAATAAATGTGCGCCAAAATGTGCGCCAACAAAAAGCACCTATATACAGCTATGATGAATGTCCCATATTGTGGCACTCTAGGACAAATGACGTGCAAAGGGGTACGCGACAAACACGGACACCCGCTGCGTGAAAAATAGCGTGTGCGTGCATTTCGGGGTGCGCGGGAAGTACCACACGTGATTGGCCTGGGTACGTGTATTTCGGGGTGCGCGTGAAGTGTCACACGCGAATGCAGCAGGGTACATGTATCTCAAGGTGCGCGGGAAATGTCACACGCGAATGCAGCCGGGTACATGTATTTCAAGGTGCGCGGGAAGTTCCACACGCAAATTCAGCAGGGTATGTGTATTTCGGGGTGTGCGTGAAGTTCCACACGCAATCACAGCAGGGTACGTGTACTTCGGGGTGCGCGTGAAGTTCCACACGCGATTACAGCAGGGTACATGTACTTCGGGGTGCGCGTGAAGTTCCACACGTGATTACAGCAGGCTACGTGTATTCCGGGGTGCGCAGGAAGTTCCACACGCGAATTCAGCAGGCTACGTGTATTCTGGGGTGCGCGGGAAGTTCCACATGCGATTTCAGCAGGGTACGTGTATTTCGGGGGTGCCGGGGAGTACTACACGTGAATTGGCCGTGTGGGTCCTCCCAGGTGTTCCCCCTACACCCTCCACTGCCCCTGCAGGCAGCCCACACCACAGGGGACTACCCTGCACCCCTGGTCATGTCGCGCAGGTAGCACATCCACCATGGCCATGCCCCCAGCCAACCCACATGTCACCTTGCACTACTGATCACCAACGCATGTCTCCCAGCACCCCCAGCAGTCAGGGACACCTGCCACCAGGCCCCCACTCATTTCCCCCTGCAACCCACCCCCCAGCAGTCAGGGGCACCCTCCACCAGGCCCCCACTCATGTCCCACTCATGTCTCCCAGCACCCCCACCCCCCAGCAGTCAGGGACACCTGCCAGCAGGCCCCCACTCATGTCTCCCAGCACCCCCACCCCCCAGCAGTCAGGGACACCTGCCTGCAGGCCCCCACTCATGCCCCACACATGTCCCCCTGCACCCCCATCCCCCAGCATCCAGGGGCACCCTCCACCAGGCCCCCACTCATGTCTCCCAGCACCCCCACCCCCCAGCAGTCAGGGACACCTGCCAGCAGGCCCCCACTCATGTCCCCCAGCACCCCCAGCAGTGCAGGGTACCTTCCAGCAGGCCCCCACTCATGTCCCCCTGCACCCCAACCCCCAGCAGTCAGGGGCACCCTCCACCAGGCCCCCACTCATGTCCCCCTGTACCCCCACCCCCCAGCAGTCAGGGACACCTGCCAGCAGTCTTCCACTCATATCCCCCTGCACCCCCACTCCCAGCAGTCAGGGGCACCCTCCACCAGGCCCCCACTCATGTCTCCCAGCACCCCCACCCCCCAGCAGTCAGGGACACCTGCCAGCAGGCCCCCATTCATGTCCCACACATGTCCCCCTGCACCCCCATCCCCCAGCATCCAGGGGCACCCTCCACCAGGCCCCCACTCATGTCTCCCAGCACTCCCACCCCCCAGCAGTCAGGGACACCTGCCAGCAGGCCCCCAATCATGTCCGCCAGCACCCCCCAGCAGTGCAGGGAACCTTCCAGCAGGCCCCCACTCATGTCCCCCTGCACGCCACCCCCCAGCAGTCAGGGGCACCCTCCACCAGGCCCCCACTCATGTCCCCCTGTACCCCCACCCCCCAGCAGTCAGGGACACCTGCCAGCAGGCCCCCACTCATGTCCCCCTGCACCCCCACCCCCAGCAGTCAGGGGCACCCTCCACCAGGCCCCCACTCATGTCTCCCAGCACCCCCACCCCCCAGCAGTCAGGGACACCTGCCAGCAGGCCCCCATTCATGTCCCACACATGTCCCCCTGCACCCCCACCCCCCAGCATCCAGGGGCACCCTCCACCAGGCCCCCACTCATGTCTCCCAGCACTCCCACCCCCCAGCAGTCAGGGACACCTGCCAGCAGGCCCCCACTCATGTCCCCCAGCACCCCCACCCCCCAGCAGTGCAGGGCACCTTCCAGCAGGCCCCCACTCATGTCCCACTGCACCCCCACCCCCCAGCAGTCAGGGGAACCCTCCACCAGGCCCCCACTCATGTCCCCCTGCACCCCCACCCCCAGCAGTCAGGGACACCTGCCAGCAGGCCCCCACTCATGTCCCCCTGCACCCCCACCCCCCAGCAGTCAGGGGCACACTCCACCAGGCCCCCACTCATGTCTCCCAGCACCCCCACCCCCCAGCAGTCAGGGACACCTGCCAGCAGGCCCCCACTCATGTCCCCCAGCATCCCCAACCCCCAGCAGTGCAGGGCACCTTCCAGCAGGCCCCCACTCATGTCCCCCTGCACCCCCACCCCCCAGCAGTCAGGGACACCTGCCAGCAGGCCCCCACTCATGTCCCACACATGTCCCCCTGCAGCCCCACCCCACAGCATCCAGGGGCTACCTCCACCAGGCCCCCACTCATGTCTCCCAGCACCCCCACCCCCCAGCAGTCAGGGACACCTGCCAGCAGGCCCCCACTCATGTCTCCCAGCACCCCCACCCCCCAGGAGTCAGGGACACCTGCCAGCAGGCCCCCACTCATGTCCCCCTGCACCCCCACCCCCCAGCAATCAGGTGCACCCTCCACCAGGCCCCCACTCATGTCTCCCAGCACCCCCACCCCCCAGCAGTCAGGAACACCTGCCAGCAGGCCCCCACTCATGTCCCCCAGCACCCCTACCCCCCAGCAGTGCAGGGCACCTTCCAGCAGGCCCCCACTCATGTCCCCCTGCACCCCCACCCCCCAGCAGTCAGGGGCACCCTCCACCAGGCCTCCACTCATGTCCCCCTGCACTCCCGCGCCCCAGCAGTCAGGGACACCTGCCAGCAGGCCCCCACTCATGTCCCCCTGCACCCCCACCCCCCAGCAGTCAGGGGCACCCTCCACCAGGCCCCCACTCATGTCTCCCAGCACCCCACCCCCCAGCAGTCAGGGACACCTGCCAGCAGGCCCCCACTCATGTCCCACACATGTCCCCCTGCAGCCCCACCCCACAGCATCCAGGGGCAACCTCCACCAGGTCCCCACTCATGTCTCCCAGCACCCCCACCCCCCAGCAGTCAGGGACACCTGCCAGCAGGCCCCCACTCATGTCCCCCTGCACCCCCACCCCCCAGCAGTCAGGTGCACCCTCCACCAGTCCCCCACTCATGTCTCCCAGCACCCCCACCCCCCAGCAGTCAGGAACACCTGCCAGCAGGCCCCCATTCATGTCCCCCAGCACCCCTACCCCCAGCAGTGCAGGGCACTTTCCAGCAGGCCCCCACTCATGTCCCCCTGCACCCCCACCCCCCAGCAGTCAGGGGAACCCTCCACCAGGCCCCCACTCATGTCCCCCTGCACTCCCACCCCCCAGCAGTCAGGGACACCTGCCAGCAGGCCCCCACTCATGTCCCCCTGCACCCCCACCCCCCAGCAGTCAAGGACACCTGCCAGCAGGCCCCCACTCATGTCCCCCAGCATCCCCACCCCCCAGCAGTGCAGGGCACCTTCCAGCAGGCCCCCACTCATGTCCCCCTGCATCACCACTCCCCAGCAGTCAGGGGCACCCTCCACCAGGCCCCCACTCATGTCCCCCTGCACCCCCACCCCCCAGCAGTCAGGGACACCTGCCAGCAGGCCCCCACTCATGTCCCCCTGAACCCCCACCACCCAGCAGTCAGGGGCACCCCCACCAGGCCCCCACTCATGTCTCCCAGCACCCTACCCACCAGCAGTCAGGGACACCTGCCAGCAGGCCCCCACTCATGTCCCACACATGTCCCCCTGCAGCCCCACCCCACAGCATCCAGGGGCAACCTCCACCAGGCCCCCACTCATGTCTCCCAGCACCCCACCCCCCAGCAGTCAGGGACACCTGCCAGCAGGCCCCCACTCATGTCTCCCAGCACCCCCACCCCCCAGGAGTCAGGGACACCTGCCAGCAGGCCCCCACTCATGTCCCCCTGCACCCCCACCCCCATCAGTCAGGGGCACCCTCCACCAGGCCCCCACTCATGTCCCCCTGCACTCCCACCCCCCAGCAGTCAGGGACACCTGCCAGCAGGCCCCCACTCATATCCCCCTGCACCCCCACCCCCCAGCAGTCAGGGGCACCCTCCACCAGGCCCCCACTCATGTCTTCCAGCACCCCACCCCCCAGCAGTCAGGGACACCTGCCAGCAGGCCCCCACTCATGTCCCACACATGTCCCCCTGCAGCTCCACCCCACAGCATCCAGGGGCAACCTCCACCATGCCCCCACTCATGTCTCCCAGCACCCCCACCCCCAAGCAGTCAGGGACACCTGCCAGCAGGCCCCCACTCATATCTCCCAGCACCCCACCCCCCAGGAGTCAGGGACACCTGCCAGCAGGCCCCCACTCATGTCCCCCTGCATCCCCACCCCCCACCAGTCAGGTGCACCCTCCACCAGGCCCCCACTCATGTCTCCAAGCACCCCCACCCCCCCAGCAGTCAGGAACACCTGCCAGCAGGCCCTCACTCATTTCCCCCAGCACCCTCACCCCCAGCAGTGCAGGGCACCTTCCAGCAGGCCCCCACTCATGTCCCCCTGCACCCCCAACCCCCAGCAGTCAGGGGCACCCTCCACCAGGCCCCCACTCATGTCCCCCTGCACTCCCACCCCCCAGCAGTCAGGGACACCTGCCAGCAGGCCCCCACTCATGTCCCCCTGCATCCCCACCTCCCAACAGTCAGGGGCACCCTCCACCAGACTCATGTCTCCCAGCACCCCACCCCCCAGCAGTCAGGGACACCTGCCAGCAGGCCCCCACTCATGTCCCACACATGTCCCCCTGCAGCCCCACCCCCCAGCATCCAGGGGCAACCTCCACCAGGCCCCCACTCATGTCTCCCAGCACCCCCACCCCCCAGCAGTCAGGGACACCTGCCAGCAGGCCCCCACACATGTCCCCCCAACACCTCATGACGATCCGCAATCATGGTCCCCATGCCCCCTCAATACACCCCGCACGCCATCCCAGTCCGAACACACCACCAGGTATGACATCCACCCCACAAAGAAACCACCACATGATGCATCCCAAATGGCTAGTCTGCACATCAACACATATCCGTCAAACCCACACAATGAGAACATGTGAATGATAAAACACACATTGTAACATGCATGAAACCAAAGAGAGAATACCACACATTGAAGTACCAAATGATAATGTATTAAACAGAAAAGCAAGGGAATGAAATGGAACAGAAGAAAATGGAAATAAGAAATGAAATCCTGCATGTCCAATAAATGAAAAAGATGCATGAAATCCAAATGAAAAGCAATCCAAAAGCAAGTATCCAAAGTGTTAGTCTGAGAAAATAAATCCAAGGTGCAAATATAATAAAAAAACCATTCATCCATGGGAAAAAAAATCCAATAATCCAAATCCAATGTCAAACTATTTAAAAAGTGAACATCCAGGGTCCATGTGCCCAATCCTTTAAATGAAACCTATGAAATAAAACCCTACCTAATGAAGAACTATATACAAGAAGTTGGGGGCATTCTCCAACCGCCCCAAAAAAAAAAAAAACGAAAGGAAACTTAACACTAAAGAACTATTTACAAGGGCAGCGGGCTAGTCCGACGGCTCACTTCTGGATGTTCCGGGCCAGGGCATCATCGAACTCCTGCTTAATATCCCGGAGGCGGTCCTCTTCCATGGCCTCGAGGGTCCACAGGGACGACGACATGTTCTCCTCCAACTCCCTGCGGATTGCCTCGAGGCACTCGGCCTGCCTCAGGGCTCTCCGCATGGAGTTCTCCGCCCTGACCATCGTGAGCCGTGCCTCTTCCACCCGCTGCCGCTCCGCATCTATGGTGTGGCCCAACCGCTGCCACACGGAAGACACTTCCCGTCCTGGGTCCTCCTGCCCTCCGGCCGATGCCTGCCCCCCTGGTGTCAAAGGCCCCGAGCTATCATGGCTCCCACCTCATTGCTGCTGCTGCTGTGCCTGTGCCCGTGCCCGTGCTCCTGCTGCCTGCACATCCTCCTCCAGCTGGGGTGCAGTCGTTGATGTGGCCACCCCTGCTGTACGTCTGACTCCCGACTGTGGCATGGATGTGTCCTCCACCAGCCTGGCCGCACGGTCAGAGGCAGCTCCACAGGGCACCCAGGTGACAAATGGGTGGAAAGATGGCACAGAGGATGACTGGCGCATAGGGGGTGCAGTTGAGGAGGGGGTCGGAACAAGCTCCAGCAAACGGAGGAATCCGGCCTGGGTGACCCGTCCCAGTAGGCCAACGCGGTCAACGAGCCATTCGAGATGACGTGCAGTCTCCTCACGAAAAGACTGCAGGTCACCTCGCATGGCCCGTTGACGCAACGCCACACCAGTCAGGACAGGCTCAACCCGTACCTGGATAGCCATGTCCGCAGGCAGAGGAAGGCCAGTTGTTGTAAGCTCATCCCCTGCTTGAAAACCGGTCTGGACGTAGGCATCACTGCTGGTGCAAGATGATGCAGTGACAGGATCAGGGACAGGATTGCACACAGGCACCTCCGCGGCGGTCTGTGCTGCCTCCTGTCCCTGGTCCTGCACTGCACCGCTAGCACCAGTGGAATCCCCACCTCCAGACCCCGTCTCTGTCACTTGTATGGCCTCCTCCTCCACCAAACCCCCCACCAACCTGTATGACTCCGGGCCATCTTCCCCTGTCGGGCCCTGTGGGGTCCCAGCTGCCCCTTCTGCTGCCGAGGAGTCCAACTCCGACCTCTGCCTCTTGGACCTCCCATCGGCAGCTGCGGCCTGGGACGCGGCACTGGACTCCTCACTCCCCGACGAGATGACAACCTGGGAGGGGAGCCGGGCCTTGCGTCTACGGCTGGTGGTGCGATCCCTGCCGCTCTGCTCCACAGCACCTTCTCCGCCCTCTTCATCAGTTGACGCGGCAGACAGGGAGAAATAAAACACAGGCATCAGGGCACTGTACAATGGACTCATACACACATGACAGTTGTACATGAGTGGCATTGGCAAACCTCAGACATGGCATCACAATCCCCAACACACATGTCATTTTAACTCGCACACATGAGCTATACCACAGCTATATTGCAACAGCCAGCACCATCCATACACATACAACAGCATGAGCAGGCAAAGGTGATCCAGACATCACATGCAACACAGGGAGTGGACTACACATGCACACACACCACCACACTTGCATGCATGTGTACACCTCTGCCAACTGTTGCAGTGTTGAGATCGGCATCCATGTCACATCTGCCAATCAGTCTTCCACATCCCGGTGTCACATGCATCCATGTTGCATCACTGTTGCACCCTTGTCAAATACACACACATGCACATGTACACGGTGCAGATACATGCAGCTGAAACCAACATCCATGTGTGACATCAAGACCATGCCTACTTACATACACATTCATTCAAACATGTGTGCACATACATCTGCATTTGGCATGCAAGCCTACACACACAAGCACCATCCATGTCTCACACATGAGAGCCCTCGCATGTGTTAGCCTCACGGCCCTGTACACCCCCCCCATACTTGGCCCCATAAAAACACATGTGCAACCTGCACACTACTGGCACACCACCACACGCACAGCTTACAATCAGTATGCATGTACACTTACCGCTCGACTCCAGACGGGTCTGCCTCTCAAGGACCTGGACGTGGAGCGGTGGGGATATGCGTTCCAGGACCCTCATCTGATCTTCCGACAAGTGGCCCCGGCGCCCCTTAGCATCCGCTGCCTTCAAGAGGCACCGGCCTTGTTCAGGGTCCTGGACCTGAAGTCCTCCCAGCGCTTCTTGACCTGATGGAATTGTCGGACTGCCACCCCCTCTGCGTTGATGGCAGTCACGATGTCCGTCCAGATCCGAGTCCGTCCTTCCTTGTCTTCCGAAGAGGGCATCATACTGCCCCAGGACTAGCTCCACCAGGACACCAACTTCGGTGGCAGTGAAGCTGGTGCCCCTCTGCCTCTCTGGCTGGGTGTTGCCAGTGGTGCCAGATGGTGTAGTGCCCGACATGGCAACCCCAGAGGCAGGAGTGGGTGGGCAACTGGGTCCTGGGGCTGGGCTGTGGAGCGATGGAATCTCAGTCGGGAGTCTTCGGTTCCAGCAGGGGTGGTCACAGCAACAGCACCCCTGGCTGATGTGCAGGCAGCAAATGGCAGGGCACGTGGGCAGCAGGCAGTCAGGCAGCAGCAGATGGCATGTGGGAGCGTGCTCGGGGCTCTGGGGGCAGTGATTTGGCCTTCTGGGCAGGAGCGTGGTCTTCCGTGTGTTTACGCGTGGCCAGCTTCATATGGAGTGATTTGGCACGTGAAAATCCAGCACGTCTGCGTGTAATTCGAGGAAAGGCCCTTAGCACGCAAGCGCGTCAGCACACGTATGCAAATTCATTGGCCCAAAGGCCCCCAGCGTGTAGGCGTATCTATGACGTTACACGCACGGGCATTTTCCGTGGCGTGTGGAAAAAATAAGCACGTCCGAGTGTCAAAGCGTGTAATTGGTGGAAAGGGCCTCAGCGCGTATGCGCGTCTGTGACATGCGTGCGCGGGCGTTACCCTGTACACGGGTGCATGTCACACGTCCAATGACTGCACGTCAGAGTGTCAGCTCATGTAATTGGAGGATAGGGCCTTAGCACGTACACACGGAAGTGACGCTGGACGTGTGAGCATGTTTAAAAGGCCTGTGTAGAATGCCATTTCCTTGTACGTGCTTTTCGTGGAGAGCGAGTGGGTGAAATCTGTACTTCTTGTCGGTTCACACGCGATTTACTTCACGCCGTTTCAAGTTCGTACTCCCTGTTACCTCTGACAGCTTTTTCTCTTTTTGTCTTTTTTCTGGGCCTGTTTCCTCAAACAGCGTACACTTCTTCTGTTGTCCTGTCTCCTCAGACAGCATACAATTCTTCTTTTGGCGGGGGTGCTGCCAGCGCGCACACGCGCGTCTTTTTCACGCTATTTTTCCAGGCAGATGGTGAGTCGCGCACGTATTTAACATCTGTGCTTTCCCCGTGTGTCGCGTACCCCTTCAGAGGTCATTCTAGGCTGTGTGTGACACGCATACGTTCATTTTTGTGTTTCTAGGTGCCACAGCGTAGTGCAGGTTTATTTTTCCACGCACGTGGTCTAGGAGGGGTTGCGTGCACGTTATCTCACTTTTTTGGGGTGCCTGTGCATTGCGTGACCCGTCATCTTTCCCCAGGGGTCACATACAGCCTTGCTAGAGTACCAGGGTACGAATTCCATCTAGTACCCTACCCCTTTGACCCCCAATTGCCCAGGACAATAGTTTACTGCAACTCCCATACGCACAACAACATCAGTGCCATGGTTGGGAGGCGAGCAAGTGGTAAGGGTGGCAAAGGTGGCCGAGCCTCAAGAGGTGGGCGTAGTGGATACGGTAGAGGACATGGCCGGGACTTGCAGGGTGCCCCTAGCCCCCCATGTGTGGAGGACCAGTCAGGGACACCCATGCCCCCCCCCGGTTAAGGGTAATGTGGCTGACACCATCCCTGCTCAGCCCTTGTTGGACCAGCCCATTGTGGCACCAGACCTGGCACAGGGTCTCTCCCAGGCTGACTTCCAGGTCAGCAGGTCTAGGCCACGTGTGGCGGTGCACGTTGGTGTCACCAGGCCACGTGGATCAGAGGCAGCTATGTCATCTGCTGCCCCAAGTAGGCAGGGTGTGGAGGCTGCAGGGGCAGCTGCGGCTCCATCCACCCCAGCTCTCACTCACCCAGCCAGGACAGTGTCGGTCCCAGTCCATCCTGCTGACGTTCCCCTGACTACATAACACTTCAGCTAATGCCTGCACCAAATCCCATGCTCAGTGTTCATTCCCACACTCCTAGTACACAGTCCACCGGTGCTCCTGCCCCTAGTGTCCAGAGCGGCGTAGGACACTCAGGATCCCCACCACCTTCCAAGCGGAAGAGGAAGAGTGCTCGTCCAGTACAGGCTGATGCCCCAGACACGGCTACGCAGTCCGGCACCTCGAGGAAGCCTAGCTTCAGTGAGGCCGAACGTGATGCACTTGTGGAGTATGTGTCCGCACATGACCGGGAAATGTTGATTACTGCAGGGTGCAAGACGACACTTGCTCAACGTCAGGCACACTGGCAGACGATCGCGGACATCATAAGTGCCCTTGAAATCGTAAGGCGCACAGCTAATGATTGCTACAAGCGCTGGAATGACCTGAGGCGCAGGGCAAAGAAAAAGCTGGCCTCAAGTCATGGCGCTCCTCTAGTGACTGAAGGTGGGTCTCCAGCAGAGGACATTGAACTCACTCCACATGAGTATGTTGCTGGGACCTACGTCACGGAGGAACAGATCCAAGGCGTGGGAGTCCTGCCAGATTACAAGGCATTGTCCGGTGAGTGCACATGCATGTGTGTGTCATCCATATGCATGGTGTGTGTGTGAGGGCTTCTGATTGAGTGCCAGGTGAGGGTGTGTGTGCCTGAGTGGCTTGGGTCACCCATGTGCTTCATCCAATACATTCTGCGCACCAGGATTTGGGTATTGCAGTATCCCTTCTGGCAACAGTAGACATTTAGCCCAACAACACGCCAGTTGCCCTTGAACTGTCATCTTGCCACAACATTGTTGCATATTTTTCTGTGTTCATTCAGGCTGATTGTTTGCATTCCACCACTTTCACTAGGCATTTCTCAGTCCTATTGTCACATGTGTGACATGGCTATGGTACATGCCATCTGTGTGATGGCATGTGTTATGTATGTGTATTGGACATGCCAATCACAGGCCAATGTATGATGGCACTGCTAGCCAACATGCAGCAAATGTGTTGATCTTCCATCTTGGTGTCATCAATGTGTGCCATTTGCCTCCCCTTCATACGCAGTGATGGTGCATGCATGGGAGGGTTATAGTCATGTGGGACATGTGTCGATGAAGTACTGGTTCTGTTGCTTCTCAGCCCTAATTGTGTGCCATGGTGCTAATGCCTGTTCCCATTTCTTTTCTTTCATGTCTTTGCAGGGGATGACGCACTTGATACTGCTGGGGTTGTGGAGATGGTGCAGACCCAGGAGGGGTCTCAGGGCCGACCGGGCACCATTGAGGGACGTGGTGTGGTGGTGGGTGAGAACCCACACTTGCTGCAGACCATTCTCTCAAGGGGTGACTCTGGGTGCACCTCCCCCGAGCTCTATTCAGGTGTCGATTCAGATGATGAGACCTATGTGCGTTCGCAGATACGTGTTTCTGGGAGGGATTCTGTTCTGTCTGACCCACCTGCACCAGGGGTAGAACCCTCAATGGGGATGTCAGTGTTGGTAGGTCTGCCTTTGGTGGTTACGGATGCAGGGTCACACTCCGCCACATCTGATCCTGTTCCTGGGCCAGCAGATCAGAGGGGGAATGCAGTCCTGCAGCCTCAGGCAGTGCCGGCACAGCAAGGCGCAGTTCGCCTTGCCCCAGACAGGTGTGGTACCCGCCGACGCAGTGGCCGTACGCCACCTGGCAATACCGCATGGGAGCAATCCATATACGGTATGGCAAACCAACAGGCAGCATCAGCTGAGATGATGGCTCAGGCCATGGATAGGGTGGCCACTTCCATTGTCCCCCAAGAAAGGCTGATGGAGCAACTACAGCAGGCAACAGACTCCATTTGCCAGTCACACAGGGAGGACATGTTGGCATCCAACAGGGACAGACGGGCGGCACTGGTGACCCTGCGGGAAGCCATTTCTATAGAGTCCCAGGCCCACAGGGAAGCCCTGAGGGTGGAACTCCGTCACCTCAGGGTGACTCTTGTTGAGCTTGAGGCGTCAACACACACGAGGACAGAACAGCAGCTGGGGCGTCTCACACGTACGCTCTCAGCTGAGATGCAGGCAACTCGGGAGGAGGTCCGGGCATCCCGTGAGTTGTTGCATGGGGACCTCCGCACAATTATCCTCCAGAACCAGACCTTCCACACCCGCATGCTTGCTGCCATGGAGGACAAGACTAGGGCTTTGCGTGGGCTGCCTTCCATAGTGCCACCACCTCCTGATGCAGCTGCAGAGGGTGGGGAGAGTGACAGCAGCGATTCTCCCACAATAGGGTAGCCGTGCAGGCCATGAGCCCATGAAGGTGTTTTTTTTTCACAGAATCCACACAGGTGGGTTCTGGTGTGCACCCTGTCCTCGGATCTCCTGGGTGGCCTCCCCATACCCCCCTGGCCCATACATGCCCATTTTTGATTTTGGATTTTTGATTTTTGATTTTTGATTTCTTTTTTCAGTGTGTTGCCTTGTGTGGCTCCCGTGGGCATCTGCTGTATTGTGGCTGGGCACATGCAGGCTTGTCCTGAATTTGGGTTAGATGCTTGGGTTTGTGAGACACACACCCCTCCTGCTTCCCGTTTCCATGGGCTTGCAAAGGGTGTGCCCAAGTGACATTGACTTACACAGTGACGTTGGACTCCCATGTGCTGTGTGGGCAGTCTGTAGTCAATACTGTGTATACATTCCTAGTGCATATTGTTGTTGTATTGTACACTGCATGGTGTATTGATATGTGCCTCTGCATCCATCTCATCCTCCTGATTTGCAGGTCCATTCCTCATTTCTTCACAAGGCCGTCTACTTTGGAGATGGAGTCCATGTTGTAAGCAGTGCACCCACACTTTTGCGTGACGCCAACACTGTACAGTTGGAAGTGGTCGAATTGCTGTCATTATCAGGTAGTGAGACTACCAATTTTTTAAAATTCGTACTGTCATGTTTATGGTAGGTTTGAGGTTGTGTAGCTGATTTGTATTATTGCTAAATATTTGCTCATGTGTGTTGTTGGTCCTGCATTACTGTGAGCATTTCATGTGTGGCCGGTTTCCATTAGGGACACTGAACTTTGTGACACTTGTGTCATGTTGTGGGGATTACTTTGTTTGCTCTCACATTGCATGACGTTCCATGATGTGTTGTGTGGCGGTGCCGGGGAGGGATTGGGTGATATGGCACTGTTCTCATGTTGTATTTTGCAAGTGGGTATTCATTTTTGCTGTTTAGAAGTTTGTCTTTTGATGACACTGCATTGGTGGTGTTTGTGTAGGTAGGGATGCACACATTGTAACACTTCCAGGTGAAAAATCTCAGGCTGCTATGGTTGTGACAGTTGACTGTCCCTTTATTCATCATCATTGTCTGATTGAGGCATCATTGATTGTCAGATGGTATGTGCCAGGGCTGTGTGCACTCCACAGGGGTGTGATTTCTATGTGAAGTAATTAGCCACCAGCTGCGTACCGGCTGCCTCACCCCGTGCCCTTTCCCCTCCCATGCGCAGCGGGCGTGCATGTGGTTGGGGATGTGGGGGCACCACCATGTCCACAGCTAGGCCCTGGCGTGTTGCAACATTGTGCAGGACACATGCTGCCACTATGATCCTGCACACTACTGGGGGAGCGTATAACAGCTGCCCGCCAGAACGGTCAAGGAAGCGAAAGCGTGACTTGAGCACACCGAATGTGCGCTCCACTATGCCCCGGGTTGCAATATGGGCTGTGTTGTATCTTACCTCGGTAGGCGTGATGGGGTTCCGAATTGGCATCATCATGTGGGTGCTCAGAGGGTAGGCACTGTCCCCTGGGGAGGTGGTGATGGGTATCATTAGTGGGGTAGTGACATTATTCTGTATCTGACATGCATGCATGTGCAGTGGCATTTATACTCACCAAGCAGCCATGCATCGCCATGCCGCCCAGCTTCCATGTCCCGGTTTAGGGTTGACATTCTGTAAATGAAGCTGTCGTGGGTGAACCCTGGATAGTTGGCATATACTGAGGTGATGATTCCCTTGGCATCACATACTACCTGGACGTTGATGGAATGCCAGTGCTTGCGGTTTCTATAGATGTGCTCAGATGCCCTGGGAGGACGTAGAGCCACATGGGTGCAATCAATGGCACCTAGCACTTTGGGGAATTGTGCCACCCCATAGAAATCCTGGGCGGCAGCCTGCCTTTCTGCAGGTGTTCTGGGCAGGTATATGTGCCTGCGAACTGATGGCGTGCAGTGATGATGGCCAACACCTGGTGTAGGCACTGTGACTGCGTAGCCTGTGACACCCCCCCCACTATGGCACTTGTCCGCTGAAATGATCCGGTAGCCAAGAAGTGCAGTACATTGAGGACCTTCTCCAGGGGGGTGAGTGCTTGGGAGCAGAGGGTGGGTGATGTGAGGTCATCCTCCCACTCACTGACCAGGTCGAGTATTATGTGAGGTGGAAACCTGTACCTCCCATACACCTGGTCATCAGGCATCCCAAAAAGGCTGGTTCTGGGTGTGAAGATTCTGGACCTGACTATCCTCCTCCTCCTCCTGCGGTATCCCACGGCCACTGCTGCTAGGAACGGTATATTCATCCTGGCGTATGAGCTTGTTTGTTGTTTGCGTGCACTTTTATGCTGCGCGTGTCGACGTACGCCTGCTTCCTGCGAGTCGACGTACGCCGGCTTCATGCTGGCGTACGTGTTTCCGGATTGGACCGTCTTTTTTGGCGTGCTGTAGGCGACCGTGTAAATCTTCCCGCCCACCCCAGGAATACACGTACCCCGCTCTCCCAGGCCCAGTCGCGTGTGAATGTTCACACGCACCCCTGAAATACACGTACCCCACTCGCACATGTCGCATGGCGTGTCAAACTTCCCGCGCACCCCTGAAATACACGTACCCAGCCCAATCGCGTGTGAAACTTCCCGCGCACCCCGAAATACACGTACCCTGCTGGAATCGCATGTGAAACTTCCCGCGCACCCCTGAAATACACGTATCCGGCACAATCGCGTGTGAAACTTCCCACGCACCCCAAAATACACGTACCCTGCTGGAATCGCGTGTGAAACTTCCCGCGCACCCCTGAAATACACGTACCCGGCACAATCGCGTGTGAAACTTCCTGCGCACCCCGAAATGCACGTACCCTGCTGGAATCGCGTGTGAAATTTCCCGCGCACCCCTGAAATACACGTACCCAGCACAATCGCGTGTGAAACTTCCCGCGCACCCCTGAAATACACATACCCAGCACAATTGCATGTGAAACTTCCCACGCACCCCGGAATACACTTACCCTGCTGGAATCGCGTGCGCACCCCTGAAATACACATACCCGGCACAATCGCGTGTGAAACTTCCCGTGCACCCCGAAATACACGTACCCTGCTGGAATTGCGTGTGAAACTTCCCGCGCACCCCTGAAATACACGTACCCAGCACAATCGCGTGTGAAACTTCCCGCACACCCCTGAAATACACGTACCCAGCCCAATCGCGTGTGAAACTTCCCGCGCACCCCAAAATACACTTACCCTGCTGGAAACGCGTGTGAAACTTCCCGCGCACCCCCGAAATACACGTACCCAGAACAATCTCATGTGAAACTTCCCGCGCACCCCTGAAATACACGTACCCAGCCCAATCGCGTGTGGAACTTCCCGCGCATCCCTGAAATACACGTACCCAGCACAATCGCGTGTGAAACTTCCTGCGCACCCCTAAAATACATGTACCCAGCCCAATCGCGTGTGGAACTTCCTGCGCACCCCGAAATGCACGTACCCTGCTGAAATCGAGTGTGGCACTTCCCGCGCACCCCTGAAATACACGTACCCAGCCCAATCGCATGTGGAACTTCCCGCGCACCCCAAAATGCACGTACCCTGCTGAAATCACGTGTGGCACTTCCCGCGCACCTCTGGAATACATGGACCCAGCCCAATCGCGTGTGGAACTTCCCGTGCACCCCGAAATACACGTACCCAGCCCAATCGCGTGTGGAACTTCCCACGCACCCCGAAATACACGTACCCAGCCCAATCGCGTGTGGAACTTCCCGCGCATCCCTGAAATACACGTTCCCCGCTTGGCGTTTGCTGTTTGGCAGCCCTGTAAACTGGTCCAGGGTTAGCGCAGCCCTTTGCGCTGAATTGGGACTTTTGATGGATTTTCCTTGTGCGAAGGCGTTCTTGGGGGCGTAACTGGCGCTGCTGCAGGGTCGCTGCGCCACTCTGCGCCACGGCTGGTTTTGGAAGCTAAAATCCATGAATACGCTGTGCGATGAAATGGATTTTATTGCACTCGGCTGGCGCAGTCTATCGCACGAGAACACTGTGCGCCAGCTGCGTGCGCCACTTTTGTGCGAAATTCCATGAATTACCCCGACAGGAGAAATACAGAGGAAGACACTAATGGAATAAACACATGTCTAGATAGTAGAGCACACTTGGTTAATAACATGTGGTATCAGCACATGAAAAAGGTGGGAGAGAGAGAACGTCCAAGGAGAGTTGCTATGTATGTGCGCTCATACCTTATACCATGAAAGCCGCACAAACTTTAATTGCTAGAGAAGTTCCGCAAAACAATGCCAGATGTCTTGTTCATCTTGCAGTATGTACGACTAGGGGACAGTTTTAAGGAAGTCAGTCTGCTCTGCGTTGGGGAGCGAAATGGTCGTTTCCATTGCAGGATGATTCTATCAAGACTACACAGATGGAAAAGGAGCTTGAATAGAAAGACAAAATGCTTGTGTATCCTGCTGCAGGACAGGACGAGGTAATCGTGAAGAGACTGAACTGTCCTGTTAAGGAGGAAATAGCTTGGATTCCTGGATTCTGGGAACAAGCTCAGCTGCTGATCTATGGAAGAGTGAGATCTAAAAAGGGATGGGAAGAAGGGCTGCTCTTATGCACAGCTCATTTACTAAAGAATGAATATATACAGGAAGTACAGAAGGTAGATAATGAGTGTTCTAAGTTATGGGCCAAGTATGCCAAACTATTAACGTGAGTCGAAGATGAATCAGGCCCAATGATGGTGATTCCATTGATGAATGCAACATTGTGCTTCTGGAGAGAAGGAAGAATTAATGTGGGAAATAACAGAGGATGTAAGAAAATAGTTGATGTCTCCGAAATGGGAGAAGTCTTATAGACCACTATTGAGCTTGTGGGTCCAGAGTCTATTTGAATCTGCCCAGGTACTGGGGAGGGATGTGCTCTATAGTGCTTATTCATGTTCCAGCATTAGTGATTCCGAAGAGTGACCTGAACATTGGAGAGTTTCCAAAGGCAGATGCTCATTTGAGGAGGAGAAGATCATCAGAATTTTTCAACCGAACAAAGAGGGAGAATTACTTAAGTCAATAGACACCTTTGATTATTTTCCATATGAGCACAGTATGTTCAGCCAGACCTCAGCAATCTTTATGACTATCTTTTGCCATGGATCCAGACAATGGTGAATGCAAAGTGGTTACAGATCACTCGATGGGAGCTCCTGCAGACAATCAACACTACCATAAAGGGATTCAATGCGATCAAAGAAGAATTGAGGGCCATAAGACTGATGACCCTCCAGAATAGAAATGTCCTGGATATGATCACAGAGATCTATGGAGGAGATTGCGCCAAAATCAGAGAATCATGTTGCATGTTCATGCCTTCTCATGATGACGAGAATGGGACCTTGACAGAGTCTGTAACGTTGCTGATGAAGCTGCAAGATAAGATGGAAGATGAGACAGAGGACATTGCAGATGACAGTTGGTTTGCCTCTATCTTCTCATGGGTTCCACAATGGATGGCAAATATTTTCAAGTTCCTGGGAGCAGTATTGGCGATGATAATGGGATTCTGTGTGATCGGGATTATAATCACACAGTGCAATAAGACAGCAAATAAGGCAGTAGGAATAAAGATATTGATTGATGTCGAATTAGGATTTGGACCTAAGGAGCTGACGGATGAAGAAATAAAAAAATATGTAAAGGCCAGCATCTTACCACCTGAGGGAAAAAAGTTCCGGCATCCCAGAAATCACAGGAAGTACGTGGGATGATGGATTTACTATAACCCGAATGGACAGTGGATCCACATGACCTGGAGTATTGATGAACATGTAAAATCAGCAGGTCCCTGAAGGGAGTAGCGAAAATCTGGACTCCGAAGAAGCGCTTCTTCAATAGAGGATACCAAGATGAAGACTAATGGAGGAGTGGTCAATGAATCCATCAGAGGGGGAGTGTAGAGGAGTAGCTGAATTCCTCTGCAGGAAGTCCCGCCCCCATTCTGCCTATATGTTGGAAGCCAGAAATTGCGACATGCACAGCACCAGTGATGGTGCCTATCCCCTGAAGAGCCTTTGAGACAAGGTATCCATTGAGAACACTCTATATGATGTATCCCTGAAGAGATGTCACTCTCTTGGAGGAGGTCTCCGAAGGAATATGAAAATTAGAGAAGAGAGGCTGGTGACGTGACAGAAGCAAGCATGATGCATTGAGAAGTGTGGTCGAAAAAGAGAATGCATAGCCCTTATAGGATCTGATGATGAAGTAAAGAATCAAGTAAACTTTCATATGCGGAATGAAGATTGCATGTGTGAAGAGCACTGCAGAAAATGTAAGTCATTTTATAACAAAGATGCTGTAACGCAAGTAGACTAAGTAATCATAAGGCTGGCTATACTTAGTGAATAGACTGCAGGCGGTGCCGCCATTGTATAGAATCCTGGATATCAGTGTCACATATTTAGTAAGCTCAGACCCGCGGAGAAAGAAGGATTGGAGGGCTGTGTGTTGCAGTAAGAAAACAGCTGGAGATCGAGGAAAGTCCTGCAATAGCTGACTGGCCTGGTGTCTGTCATGAACCGTCGTCTACGTCCTTTCTGGACCTCCGGGTCCCTGACTCGCAGGGGTTTGCATGCACTTATCCTTCCAACATGGCCGCCCGGAACGGAATGCTCCGGATCAGTCTATGCGTTCCACGCTGCTCATCCTACAAAAGAGACATGCCCCCACGGCTCTGCGCGTCTCAACGCTACCGCTACCTGTAGTCGGATGTGCTTAGCCGGAGTTCGATCGGGGCTCTCGCTTGATTCCTTGTTCCCAGTTCCTTGAATCCCCTCCTGTTCCCTTCCCTCTCCAATCTCCTGAAAAACCTTCCACGCTCGAGTCACGTTCCTCCGTGTCTCAGAGCGTACCTTAATTAATTCCTGCAATTACCCTGGACTTTGTGAACGCTCCTGGGAACTGAACCGCTACTCTCACGCTGGATGCCAAAGAGCGGCGTTCGGGTCTATACAAACCCCGGACCGTAAAGAAGAAGAAATCTCAGAAGGTTGCAAGTACACAACAGAAACAGGTGAGAAGGGGAGAGACTTGTGACAGATTGAGACGCGCAGAGCCACGGGGCGTGTCTCAATCTGTCACAAGTCTCTCCCCTTCTCACCTGTTTCTGTTGTGTACTTGCGACCTTCTGGGATTTCTTCCAATCTGTCATTTCATGCGTGATATTTCTACATTTTTACTGGCAAGAGAACCAACAAAGTCCACTCATCGTTTCTAACATCATCCAGATTCCCAGGGCCTACCAAGCCTTTTCTGATGTTTTTTTGACCGCGATAGTTCAAGCTCTCCCTCCTCACAGGCCAGAGGATTGTGCCATCGATACCGAACCCACAGCTGTGATTCCTTTCGGCAGAATGTTTATATTATCTGAACCTGAAAAGAAGTCTCTCCGAGAATACCTGGATACTAACCTGGAAAATGGCACCATACGCCTGTCCAAATCTCCAGCGGGTGCTTCATTGTTTTCGTTCCAAAGAAAGATACCAAAGAACTCAGACCATGTCTGGACTACCGTGGTCTAAATCAGTGCACTCTCAAGGACCGTTATCCTTTACCCCTCATCTCGGATATCCTGGAAGCAGTCAGAGGTGCACTAATCTTCACAAAATTAGACCTAAGCGGAGCTTACCATCTCATTCGTAAAAAGGAAGGTGATGAATGGAAAACAGCCTTTAGAACTCCCTTCGGCCATTTTGAATATCTGGTCATGCCCTTTGAACTTGCTAATGCCCCAGCAGTTTTTCAACGTTTCATGGATAGGGTGTTCTCGAACATGCTGTTCCTCTTAGTTAACGTCTACCTGGATGACATCTTGATCTACTCCAAGGACCTTCTAAGGCATGAAGAGCACAAACTCCTAGCTAAACCCGAGAAATGCCTGTTTCATGTCACTTCTGTTCATTACCTAGGATTTGTCCTTAGTCCAGAAGGAATTGGAATGGATCCTTCAAAGGTAAAGGCCATACTATCTTGGCCGGCTCCCACATCCGTGAAACAGATTCAATCTTTCCTGGGACTTGCCAATTTTTACCGAAAGTTCATACCGTCCTTCTCTGAAATTGTTCAACCGATCATTGCTTTCTTGAAGAAAGATGCTCCATTTCTCTGGTCTACAGATCAAGACAAGGCATTCCAACGATTAAAGACAGAGTTTACTCAAGCCCCCATCCTGGCTCAACCCGATATTAACCGGCCATTCCTAGTGGAGATGGATGCATCCAATTATGCCATAGGAGCAGTACTAAAACAGGAATTTGAGGACAAATTGGAACACCCCATTGCTTACCTTTCATGAACCCTGACGCCCACTGAGACTCATTATTCCGTCTTGGAAAAGGAACTGCTAGCCATCCGCCAAGCCTTCACAGAATGGCCACATCTACTCCTGGGAGCTAGGCATCTAGTCCAGGTCCGTACGGACCATCAAAATCTTCAAGTTCTACAATCTTTGGAGTGTAGGAACAGTCGTCAGGCCCGTTGGGCCTTCTTCTTTGCCCAGTATCAGTTCCACATCCATCATGTCCCTGGATCACAAAACATAATTGCCGATGCCCTTTCCAGACGTCCTGACTATGAAAACTTCGAGGATCGGACCTTTCCAAAGATGTTTCCTCACACAATCTTTGTTGGCTAAGCACTCACCGTCCTGGAGAATATCCAAGGCTAAACACGACTTTCGGACCTCTGGAAGGAGCACGAGCAAAATAACAGATGGAATCTCACAGCTAAAGACGGGTATCTATTCAAAGATAATCGCTTAGTCATTCCAACTCCTGGACTAAGACAAAGGATCACAAGTCTATGTCATGATACCTTACATTCGGGACATCGTGGGATAACCAACACCCTCCATCTAGTACAAAGACAGTTTTGGTTGCCCAAGATGAAGGATGATATTAGGATCCATGTCCAATCATGCGCAGTTTGCAATCAGAACAAACACGATAATATGAAGCCAGCCGGACTCCTACTCAAACCAGCAATACCAACAAGACCCTGGGAATTCACGGCCACTGATTTCATCGTGGAATTACCACCCTCTAGAGGCTACACAACAATCATGGTCACTATTGATTTGTTTACTCATATTGCTCCTTTTAAACCCTTATCCAAACTACCTTCCTCATCAGCCCTTGCCGGAATTTTCCTGGAAAAACATATTCCGACTTCATGGGTTGCCTTCCAAGATCATTTCAGACCGAGGACCTCAGTACATATCTCAGTTTTGGAAACAAGTATGTCGAATTCTGGGAATCCAACGTGCCTTATCCTCTGGCTACCATCCACAAACCAATGGGGCCACGGAGCGTGTGAACCAGACTCTCGAACAATATCTACGATGTTTCGCCACCAAAGTTCAGGACGATTGGTCACTCCTAATACCTATGGCTGAATTTGCCTATAACAATTCAGATCATTCAGCTATCAAGACCAGTCCCTTCTTCTGAAGTCAAGGATTCCATCCATCTGTCCTACCCTCCGTACTCCCACATCCTACTCCAGTACCTGCAGTAGAAACCTGGATCGAAAACCTCATCACAGTACATAAGGAGGTTAAGGAACATCTAGAATGGGCCCGAGAAAATGTCAAACGTTATGCTGACTCTAAAAGAAGACCTGGACCTTCCTATTCAGTAGGAGATAAAGTTTGGTTATCCTCAAAGCTCCTTCCTCGACACCTGCGCCCCAATAAACTGGCTCCCAGATACTACGGTCCCTTTTCCATACAAGAAATCATCAACCCAGTGGCCTTTTGACTTTGGTTACCTGAATCTTGGAAAAGAATCCATCCAGTCTTTCACACTTCTCTGTTAAAACCATACATTCAGTCATCCCGAACAGCTCCTAGATCTACCCCTGTTACTGTAAATGATCAACTGGAATATGAGGTTTCCAGGATTTGTGACTCAAGATATCGACGTGGTCAACTACAATATCTGGTTGAGTGGAAAGGCTACCCTTCCAGTGAGCGTACCTGGGAACCCGTGTCAAACATGAATGCTCCCAGATTGGTTCGACGATTTCATCTGATCCATCCGGGCAAACCCGGAGGAGCTGGTTTCCAGAGGAGGCATACTGTCATGAACCATCGTCTACGTCCTTTCTGGACCTCCTGGTCCCTGATTCGCAGGGGTTTGCATGCACTTATCCTTCCAACATGGCCTCCCGGAACGGAATGCTCCGGATCAGTCTATGCGTTCCACGCTGCTCATACTACAAAAGAGACCCTCCCAGGCAGCTCTGCGTGGCTCAACGCTACCGCTACCTGTAGTCGGACGTGCTTAGCCGGAGTTCGATTGGGGCTCTCGCTTGATTCCTTGTTCCCAGTTCCTTGAATCCCCTCCTGTTCCCTTCCCTATCCAATCTCCAGGAAAACCTTCCGCGCTCGAGTCACGGTCCTCCGTGCCTCCGAGCGTACCTTAATTAATTCCTGGAATTACCCTGGACTTTGTTAACGCTCCTGGGAACTGAACCGCTACTCTCACGCTGGACGCCGAAGAGCGGCGTTCGGGTTGATACAAATCCCGGACCGTAAAAAAGAAGAAATCCCAGAAGGTTGCAAGTACACAACAGAAACAGGTGAGAAGGGGAGAGACGTGTGACAGCGTCAAAGAATGGAGCAGCCAAGAACCGATTATCTATCCTTGAAGAACAGTGGACGTGAGAAGCTGAATCAGCCCTTTGGTAAGGAGCGAGGAAAGAACACCATGAGTGCCAAGTTTATTAATTCAAGACAATTAAATGCTGCAAAACATTCCGAAATACAGTCTCCTGTCACGTGAGACGAGGTTTGAAATAGGAGTGGATGTGCAGATCTGAGTTACAATAAGGATGTGCCTATACCCCCTTTTATTCTAAGGAGCAATGATACCTTGCAAGGCCAAGTTCAAAGACAATCTGTATGGCAGACGGCATCAGCGATGAGAGATGATGGGCTAATTGGGAGGGGAGACACAGTCAAGTACACACACCAGCACCTAGGGTTCCAGCTTACATGCTTCTATTGAGCCGAATGTTCCAGAAGGACACAAGTGTGCCAACCAATTGTAGAAGGCCATAGGGAACGGGCACCCAGGTGAGAGAACGGGGTGGAGAAAACGGCACCCAGAGTGCGCAGAGACGGCTCGGGGACCACTGACCGGACTGCGCAGGAAACTACCCACTACACCACCCGGGGCTCTGGAGAGCTAACACAGGGGAGCAGGGCTAGCGGCAGGGCCGGCAGCAGTCTGTCGCAAACACACCGTGGGGCACTGCAGCTCCGAACCACGGGGCTATCGGGAAGCCTGACGGATCCAGTGCCCAGAGCAGCGCGGGAAACACCGGCCGTAGAATCAGGTGGCCGATAACCGGCAGATAAGCAGAGCAGGAGGAGCTGGTGGGGGATAAGTCCGGAATGAAGGGGCACTGGACGACCCAAGATCAATCACTGAGACTCCAGCGAGAGCTGTAAAGTGGAAGAAGCCAACGCATAGAGAAAACCGAGAAGAAGCCCGGCGAGTGAGGACGCAGGGCGAAGTTGGACACACGGATCGGAACCACAAGCGCCATACAAACATGCCAACTACTAAAGACAAAGGAAAGGTGAAAATGACGACCATGGACGCGTTTGTGGCACAGAAAACGGCAGCCACAGCACAAAGAAACCCGCCGGAAATCGAGGTGCAGGGAGAACCAAGAATGGACAATAGAGATGGGCAAGTGCTTGAGGCCATAGCTGCTCTAAGAACCTCCATAGAAACGAAAATAGACGAAATAAAAGTGGACATGCAGCTTATGAGGCAAGATGCACGGAACCTTGCGGAGAGGGTGGCGGTGACAGAAACCGGAGTGGCAGAAGCCGCGGAGGCCACGACTGAACTAAAGACCAAGGTAGGGGAACTGGAGAAGAAGGTGGCAATGCTGGAGACTAGAGCTGAGGAAGCTGAAGGGAGGGCCAGGAGAAGTAACGTTAGACTGCTCGGCATCCCCGAAGGAACCGAAGGAATGAATCCGACAAGATACGTAGAGTCCCTACTGCAGCAGGAGATAGGCCCAGGCAACCTGTCACAGGGATTCGCGGTGGAAAGAGCACACCGGGCCCTACAGAAGAAACCGCCTCCCGGCTCACACCCCAGGCCGATGATAGCAAAAATCCTCAACTTTCAGGACAGAGAGATCATACTCAGGCATTCGAGGGAAGGCGGGCTGATAGAGAGAGGAGACTCTAAGATAGCCATATATCCTGATTACACACAAAAGGTGCAAAGGGCCAGAAACTCCTTCGTTCCGATCAAAGCGAGGCTGCGGCAGCTTAACATAAAATACATGCTGCTTTACCCATCCCGCCTGAAGATAATCCATAAGGGGCGAGCCATATTCCTGGAAACCCCTGAGGCGGCGAACATGTGGCTAGAGCACAATAACTTAGCGGATGGCCAAGACAAAGATTCCCGAAAGGATGGAAGCTGACGGACGAACACAAAGGCACGGAAGCGACGACGACAACTAAGCCACCAGTGAAAGTCCCATGGAATACTGGGGGTGAACCACAGGTGCTCTTAACGGACGGCCGACCAGAGCTCAACCACTGCACCGCACACATCACCCCAACACTAGGAAAGATGGATGCCAGCCTGTTGCTGGCATACCCAAGCCCACGCTGGATGCCACTGAAGGGGCTAGAGAGCGTGGAGGCGCCCGAGCACAACGCCGGTTGTGTAGTTGCTGGGCGCACCTGTTTACGCTGTGGATGTTGCCGCAGCAGTTCCAGTTTGATACCACAGTCTTCATACAGAACGAGGAGTAGGGAAAGGTGGCCGACAGACGGAGGATGCAAGAAAAAAGGTGAGAGGGCGAGAAAGAATAAGAGCCTGGGGGGTAGACACCCTACGAATGGCAACACAACTTAGAGTACTAACCTGGAACGTGAGAGGGTTGGGGTCATACCTACGCCGGAACAGGATCAGGTCCTACCTTCGCAGGAAGAAAGTAGATATTGCAATGCTCCAAGAGACACACCTCACAAAGGAGAACCAGTCCAGACTGCAGGAGTATTGGGGTGGACAAGGGCAAGGGGCCCCTTATTCCAAATTCGCTAGGGGAGTGTACACTTGGATAAACCCTGAGGTACCCTTTCGGTTGATAGGATGTGAAATAGACACGGATGGGAGGTATCTGATAATGTGGGGCGTGCTAGAGCAAGTGGAGATCTGCTTAGTCAACACCTACTTTCCGAATCACAGTATTCCGCCCTATCTTGAGACACTACAGCTGAAACTGGCGGGACACAGGGATAGCCTTTACATATGGGGCGGGGATCTTAACTGTGTGTGGGACCCGAGCTTAGACAGATCTGAACCCCCACAGAAACGAGTGGATAGGACCTCCCGGGCACTGAACAGCCTGCTGGAACAACTGGACCTGGTGGATGTCTGGAGGGTACACCACCCCGCAGACAGAGAATACTCATACTACTCCTCCCCACACAACCTCCACACAAGAATCGATTATATGTTTATAGATAAAACACACCAAGCCCAGGTTGAATCAATACAATACATGGGTAGATCGATCTCAGATCATTCCCCCCTGTTAATGAACTGGGCATTGAAAGGCCCAAGACCCCCTGTCCCGCTGTGGCGTATGCCCACGGACACACTGACGGATCTGATGTTTAGGGAGGAACTGGGAGAAAAGCTGGCAGACTATGTCACCACTAACAGCGGCAGCGTCGAGCACTGGAGCACGGTCTGGGAGGCCCTGAAGGTGGTAGCGAGGGGAGAAGTCATAGCCGGGACAGCGGGAATCAGGAGAATGCTGATGAGGGAACTGGAAGAAAGGGAGGAAGAAATAAGGCAAGGGGAAGTTAATAATTCAGGGACTAGAGAGGAAGAGGAACATTTGCAAGAGGCACGGATAGTCTGTCACCAGGCATGGGGACGGTTAGCGAAATTCGACTACGCAACACGCACCACCAGAGCACACATGCATGGTGACAAACCAGGCAGGTTGCTGTCCTGGTTATGTAAACGAGAGCACCCCAGACACCCAGTGACCGCCATAAAAGACATGAACGGTGACACTAAGACAACCCAGCACTCCATAAACACCACATTTGCTGACTTCTACACCACACTATATGCACACGACACCCAAGTCCCGCTGATAGACATACAAAACACCCTGGAAGAGATAGGACTCCCCAAATTAAGTGAGCAACAACGAGACTTGTTAGAAGAGCCCCTCACGCCCGAAGACATTACAGACGCCATTAGATCCCTGGCCACATGCAAGACCCCAGGAACGGACGGGCTCCCCCCGAGTTTTACAAGGCATATGAGACAACACTGGCCCCACTGTTATATGAGGTATACCAGGAGGCTTATGAAACAGGAACCTTACCCAAATCCATGACAGAGACACTAATAGTCCCGATACCCAAACCACATAAACCGGCCGAGGAATGCGACTCTTACAGACCAATAGCAATGCTAAACTACGACTGTAAGATACTGACCACCATACTGGCCAAAAAACTGTCAAAAGTGGTAGGAAGCCTAGTTCACGAGGACCAGAATGGCTTTGTGCCCGACCGCAATACGACGGCCAATCTGCGTAGATTACAGCACATTATAGCACACACAGAGGGAGACCAGGATCATATGGCGGTAATGTCGTTAGACGCCATAAAGGCATTCGACTCCATATACTGGGAGTGGCTGATAGAGGTGCTAAAGGAGTTCGGATTCGGGGAACGATTTGTACGCTGGGTCAAGATATTGTATAATGGACCCACGGCCAGGGTGAAGACGGGCAAATGGGTCTCGGGAGCCTGGAACATACAAAGAGGCACAAGGCAGGGATGCCCCCTGTCGCCCATGCTCTATATCTTGGGGCTGGAGCCAATTGCGATCTACATTAGGAGTCAATTCTGGGACGCTGGGATAAGGGTGGGCAGGAGACATCATGTTATCTCGCTATATGCGGATGACGTCCTGATCTACCTAAGGGACCCAAAAAACAACGCCCCAACAATCTTGGAAGTGTTAGATAATTTTGCGCGTTATTCGGGGATACATTTTAGTAAACAGAAGTCCTGCATGTTTCCGCTGGCGGGCCTAAGGGAGCTAGGAACAGACAACCTACCCCAAGTTGGGATAAGATGGCAACCGGACACGTTTAAATATCTGGGGGTCTGGATCAGGCATACACCTGAGCTTACACACGAGCAAAATACGCTGAGGGTAACTCAGGGGCTTCACAAATCTATGAAATTTTGGTCTAAGCTACCACTCTCAATGATGGGAAGAGCATCAATAATAAAGATGATTATACTCCCCCGATATTTATACTTCTTCCAGACTATTTGCCACTACATTAGACCACCCTTTTTTCGAAAGTTAGATGCCCAGATTAGGGATTTCATATGGGGTAAGGCACGCCACAGACTGGCACTGAATATTCTGACCCTCCCGCATGATGTAGGGGGCATACAGCTCCCGGACTTCGAAAGATACTATCTGGCGGCCCAACTTAGCCATGTCACCAAATGGTTATCAGACGAAGTTACCAACGAAACAGGCCTCCTGGGAGATCTAATCAAACCTCTGTACCTCAAGGAGATAATATGGGTGCCCCCAGACCGTCCCGACAGAGCACCCCCATTGGCTGGATTGGGCAGACTGATATGGGAAAGAGTTAAAGCCATCACGCACTTAAAGAATCCTTATTCCCCAGAAATCCCAATAATGGCAGGCTTAAGAAAAACACCAGCCGACACTAACACGATCAGGCAGTGGGAAAGACTGGGTATCTACGCCTGGGGAGACATGTTTGAGGATGGGGAGTTCAGAGGGCTGGAATCACTGCACGAGACAGAGGGAATACCCATGGGACAGTTTTTATGGTATCAGAAGCTTAAGCACGAGGCTAAAGCGAGATGGAGCAACTGGCCAGAGGAGCCAACAGCGACCCCTCTTGTAACAGAAATGTACAATCTAAGCGATGGGTGGAGGCCAGTGTCAAGAATCTATGCGCAGATGAATGATAGGCCCAACCCCAGGGGCGCTACTCTAAAAGCTAAATGGGAAACTGACCTTGGTGAAGAGATTTCAGACAATGAATGGGAAAGAGCACTGAAGTTTCCGAAAGCAGTGTCCAGAAACACCAGATTCAGACTCATCCAAACAAATGTCTTATACAGAACGTACATGACCCCGAAAAGAGTAGCTAGCTTTAAGCGGCAACCGGAAGCGCAATGCCCATGGTGTGCCAGTGAAAACGCAGATCTAATACATATGTTTTGGGGATGTGCAAAGGTGGGCACTCTTTGGGCCAACATCAAACAGGCATGCGAGAAGGGCGGAGTAAGCAGATACGACTGGACAATGAAGGAGTGTCTGCTAGGCACGTACCCCAGGATCAGCAAGTTAAAACACATTGTGAGGGTGATGGACATAGCATGCATCTTGGCAAAGAGGGAAATAGCAATGTCGTGGAAGTCAAAGAAAGGCCCGCAATATACAAGATGGAAAAGGGAGATGGAGCGGTGGACGACCGCAGAGACGGAAGCGTGGGGCACCGGGACCACCAGAGGGCTAGGGGACGCTAACGCTAAATTCGAGGCATGGAAGGCCGTGATCAGAGACATGTTCCTGCCGTCGGATGATATGCCCCCATGAACTAACGAGTAGGTGGACTGGCACACAGCCCCAAGAGACACGTGGTTCGTAAAGAAGAGAGGAGAGAGGTGTGGCACATTGGGAATGAATGCTAACCTTACCCTCAACCCACAAGCAGAGATTGGGACGGGCCACCAATCCGACCCTAAGTAATCCAGACGTCATATTCGCTACAAAAGGAAGACAATGTATGTTTGTGGTATGTTAGAGTTTTGTTTATTATGTATAAGAAATAATAGAACATGTTTCAACCTCATAAAGAGGATGTAATGCCAACTAAGAAATGCTAATAAAAATATTTTGAAATAAATAACGAAGGGCCTTATAGTTTGAGAGCCAATAATATGCTGTGTACTTAATAACTGATGAAGATGACTTGCACTAGGGTTGGGCATATGTTGTCCACCCGACTGTAGAGACCCAATCACAACCCAACCCCTCATAGAAAGTATATTTAGATATTCCCCTTAAGCCAACCACTATCCCACGTAGGTTTTCTTAGTTTGCCACGTAGTATGACATCACGTATGACACATTTATACTATTTAAATGTGATTTTTAATGAAATGCGTCGAGACTTTGCTGTGCAACGTCCGTTGATGTCCGTTATAACTCCCTGTTTTAGACAAATGAAAATAAAACAGTTGAGAGAGACATTTGGCCACCTTCCTGAGTTGGTCTTATTATTTGGTGTCAGAGTTATTCTGCATCCCCATCCTTGCATGATGTGCTACTGATTTTAAAGTGCACCATGCGTGGGTTAAACACCATACTAACAAGAGCTGTCCGAGCCGCCACAACTAGCCATCCAGATCCGCCAACCAGAAGAGAGACAACAATTCTTGGCCCAGAGCCGCCACCCCAGACAGCCTGCAGACATCCATTGAGCCTCGCTTTCCAAACGACCTGCCAGCAGGTACCCGTAGCTGTCCCCTGCCAATAACTCTGCCCCAAGGGCTGCAAAGTGCACTGGAACCGCATCGACGCAGTTGAGCACCAAGAACTTCTTCAGAACCAGGTACATTGTGGTTATGCCCACCTGGTCCTTCTCTGAAGGCCCCTAGAGACAGTTACAACCCTTTGCCCCCTTGGTGCTGGAACCGAATATCATTGAACATTAAGACTGATTACTTTACCAACTACCCTCCTGTCAGTATCCAGAGTGCATCCCTTTCCTTCATGAAACTGCCTCTCCTCTATGTTCCTTTACAGGGTGAGTTGTATTTTTTAGCATTAGAACTATCTGTTGTAGTAATAATAAAGTAGATATTTTTATGCAACTTTGACTGGACAGTCCCTTTTATCATTGGGTAATAATTGTATTTTCATTGTGTTGCAACTAACCAACGATGCACAACCTTGCAGAGATAAGCCTGCCATTCCGTCCACATTACCAAAAGTGGATAAGGAGGTCTTATAATTTACTTGTATTCCAATCTGTTTGGATCCTATTCTGGCGTGGGGTTGATTGATGGTTTAGAAACTGATATTCATCCCTGGACCACTGGTGCCCGGAAGTTGATTTGTCACAGCTGGATCCGACTTTGCATGCTGTTCAGGACCTTGTGGGGCCTCTGTGCAGGTCTGTGCTTTGCTCGAGACTTCACGCAAAGTATGGGATGGGCCTACACAAGGAAATAAATAGAGAGCGGAACATGCATATTCCCCCTTTGCGACCCAGAATGAGGAAGAACAAGGACTTACATGGGTGTGTCATGGTACAGGCTGCGCAGAGAATTTTCATGTCCAGCTATGCGCAAATGCAGGCGTATTCATGGATCTGACCATGCAACCTCACGTCGGGTGAAGAAGCACGCAAAGCTCGCAATCTTACTGCCACATTGGAAAGGACCTGTATAGTACGGATCGCATTGGAACCCGCATGCAAATGTACTGTGGGATCGGGAATTTAGGGTTGCCAGCATGCAGTTGAGGTGGCGATTGAAGTTAGGGGTGCTCGTATGCAGATTAGCAGGGTTCAGACGTAATTTACGAGGATTTGCACACGTGATTTACCGGGTTACGAGACATGTAACTCATTTTATCGGGGTTCAGTTAAGAGTTGCGGGGGACCGTATGCAGGGTCATCGGGGTGCGGCCTTGATTGCAGAGGGACGGCAGTATTGACGTGGTGCATGATGGCAGGGATGCGGACTGCACAAAGGTTGGTATATGTGGCTAGATCTGCTTTGTGTGGGGGTAGGTCGTGGGCCTTCCAGCGGCAACTCGAATTTCTTTGCCCATCGGGTTACTTTGCCCCTCCAATTCCATGAATACGCAGAGCGCACAGAGAAAACTTTGCGGGCTGGTATGCGCATATTTGTTTTTAGCACAAGTGACTTTGCTGGATTTATGCGCACATTCTATAAATCAGGCCTGAGGTGTCTTTAGGATAGTTTTTGATGAATTGCCATCTGGCAGAGTTGAAAGGCTTGGCTTTTATTATTTATATTAAATAATAAAATGATGCGGGTAATTCCATCTCTGAAAGGGAAATCTGCTAATAAAATTCCCTCTCGTAAACCCCATGCCAAAAGCATAGTGTGTATTTGTGCCCTGCTGCATCAGTATCCTGATTCTCAGCACCTGCTCTAACCGGTGGCACAGAGCAGCTGCAGAGGTCACAGGCGCTCTCTTAACAGCTACCATGACATCCAAGTATCTGCAACACTGGGGCTACATTTAAAATATGCATATATTCTGGTGGCACGTTAACCTGTAAAAATAAGCCATACCCGAGTTAGTGCATGCTGGCCACCATCTTTCAGAATTATCCCAGCCACATTAAATTGATAATGCACCTGTGTCGGCCGTGTGGGTCATGTTAAGCTGTGGAAGGGACATGAGTATTCACCCAGACAGGCTAGACCCTGCCCCTCTTTGTTCCTTTGTAAGGGCACGTAACACCCTTCTTCCAGGGACAGCCCCTCCACAGGACGATGGCCTGCAAACAGGAATCAAAGGGCACACCCATTCACAAAAGAACAGGCCTCACATCAGGGGGCTGAATTTCTAAAAGCCTTGGTTTCTATTGAGAAGGAAAGGGCAGGGTTAGTGTAGCCAGGGAGAGATATGTACAGTTTGGTAGAAATCTGCCATTTTGTTTCTCGCTGCCTCTCTTTCTCTTTCCTGTCCCCTCCACTTCCTGTAGCACAAAGCACTTTAGTTGTGATGTCAGAAGGGCAAAGTCCACTTATTTCAAGAGCTGGGATTGGACCCCTACAGTGGGCTAGCTTTAGACCAATCACCTGTGGGCTTTCACCTTTAAAAGATGGGGTCCTACAACACTTCTTGGAATCATCTTGGAATAAAATGACGATCTTTGCATCATCACTTGCGAAGATTTTGTTGGACTCTGCATAGGGAGCAGTCCGTTCCAGAGTCCTCCAGTTATAAGGTGAAGGCAAGAGTTCCAAGGCAGTGGAGAGCTCTGTCCCTAAGCATCCACAGGGACCATTAGGGGTGATCTGCTGTTGGAACAGGACCTGCCACTCTGCCAGCCACAGCGGTACCCAGGACCTCACTGTGTTAGAGGACCCCTGCAGTTCTCTGCCAGCCTCCCTCGTGTTTGGGAAACAAATAACAAGGAGTCATCTTGACCCTGAATCCCTGAATTGGGACTCACAGCAACCTAAGAAGTGACCTGCTGCTGGAGCAAGACCACCTCTCTGCCAGCCACAGCAGTGCCCAGGACCTTAGAATGAATACGGACCCTTGCAGTAGTGTTCCAGCATTCCACATGTTTGGGAGCACGAGAAAAGGATTAATCTTGTCCCTGAGCCACTGGATTGGGACTCACAGCACCCTGAAAGCCAAGACAGTCAGGATCCTAGTGTTGAACTACATGGAGTGTGTTTCAGGAGCTGTTCAACACATATGAACCAGCAGGACCCTCCGTTACTGACTTTTACTCAGTAAACGCACAGCGCCAAGAAGTCTGGTTGGGCACTGCCAAACCACCAAGAAGTGCAAAGAAGGTACTATTAACTACAAACTGCCCCTCTGGTCAATTTCTCAGCCATGGATACTGGTTAGGTCACTTTCAGCCCTTTTGCTCACAAGTACATATCCTTTTTCAAGAACACTGTTGCTTTTGCTTGCCATTCTCCACTGTTTCATTACCCAGACTGCTGCATCTATTATCTTTGCTTTTTCTGTGTTCTTTCCTCAGGGGCGGGTTTTGCCGAGTGTTTTTCCAGTTAGTTATTATTGTACATGGTGTGTTTAATTAAAGTGTATATATTTTTATAGAACCTTGATTGGACTTCCTTTATTTTGTACTCTAATACTTTGCTATTTGTGTTGCTACCACCTAAATGGAAATAGAGCAGTGGATTGTCGAATTCTCAAGCATACATGTCACGTCAAACTCTGCTTTGGTTGAACGCATGGGACAATCGCAGCACTACGATAGAGAGGTGCATGATAGAAAGCGACGTATGACGCAGGAGGTCAGACAGATTAAATGTAAATGTACCAATATTAAGGACCGACTTGCTTTGATTAGAGTGGCTAAAAATGTATGTAGGAACTGGATTGGGGAATGGAGGCGTTCACAACAGATGACTGAGTGGCAGTGTATGATAAAAGTACTAGCAGAGAGGGATTCTAGGAGCATTTGGCAGATTCTGGGTGAAGCTTAACGTAGTAGAACTAAAGGAATGATTAATCCCATAAAGGAGGAAGATTGGGTCAAATATTTAGGGTTCACGTAATAATCGAAAGGTGGACCAGGGACACTGTGGAACATATGATAAAACAGTAGGTTTAACCCAGCTATATGATGAATTACACATTAAACTATGTATCCAAAGGTTAAAACCCTAAAGGGCCACTGGCCCTGATGGGCTTTCAAATGTAGTCATAAAGCATGACCCAGATTTTTGGGTGGCCTTACAGAAAATGATGTTTAACAAAATACTAAGTGAAGCCTGAATCTCTAGGTCCTGGCAAACTTCTATCTTTACCCTAGTTCTAAAAAGGGGCTCACCCCTCGATCCATCCAATAACGGGCTCCTATCTATGCTGGATTCTGCTGGTAAGACGTTTTTCATCTCTTATCTTGAAGGAGCTGCAGCTTTGGGATGATACACACGGCCTGCTGGATAGGTTTCTGGGGGGCTTTCACCCAGGTTATTCACTTTCCCATAACCTTTAACTCTAATTTCGAGAGCAAATAAGCAGGGTGCACCTGGACTTTATGCATTGTTTGTTGATTTCACTACTGCTTTCGGTCTGGTAGACAGGGACTTACTATGGGTTAAAATGGAAAAGAAGAGCTGTCCTCCCAGGTTACTTCATTTTTTAAAGCTATTCCACTCACAAATCACAACGGTCCTCCGGTTGAATGCTGATGGCATGGTCTCTAAGCCCATTAAAAAAGGTACAGGGGTTAAACAGGGCTGTGTGTTTGCCCCTTTTCTGTTTAGCTTCTACCTCTCTGACCTTCCGGATAAATTGTCGCTTGCTAACTGCACTCCTCCTTGTCTGAATAAAGTCCATTGTCAAGTTTAAGCATACGCTGACGATCTTGTTGTGCTGGACCATTCATTTGCTGGTTTAAAACGGGCTGCAGACACATTATGGCAATACTTAGAGGAAAACGGCCTGCGTATAAATAGTAGTTAGACCAAGTTGATGCCATTTACTACCAAGAAAGTCTGCCGCCCTAAGCATTGACCCTGTAGTGAGGCGATTGAATATGTGTCAGTGTTCAAATACCCCAGAGTGGAGATCGCAGCTAAAAATGGCTATACATTGTGTAAAGAGGCACGCATTAAAAGAGCAGCCCAACTTATTCCCCTATTGCATCGGTTTGTAGTTTGTACAGAGGGTTTTATGGTGGAGGGAGCCAGACATCTCTATATCCAGATCCTTGCTCCATATATAGTATATCGTGTGGAAAACCTTTCCCTGTGCGACCTCGGCTGGTTGCAATTAATCGAGGGTAGATACTGGAGAAAGATTCTGCGGCTCCCTCAGTGCGTCCCGATGGAGGTCATTAGGCTGGAGATGGGCCTCCTCTCCTTGGAATGTATGTTACCTAAGAAATGGGTAGCGCTGTACATTTTTACTGAAACCTGTGGGGAGTCGCATTTCCTATACAACCTCCAAAATCCTCTCTCTGATGTGAAGACCGACCACATTTTTTAGCAAAATATTCTGAAACTATTTGAGTTGCTTGGTTGGTCTCCTGACTGGGGAAAAAGCTTGTAGGAGCTAGTCAAAGAGGTTTATAGGAAGATTAAACTTTGGGATTGGGGAAGGAATCTTACACATTTATCTACTCTTAGGTCCTATGGTTTTTCTGCCGAGAGGTTGTACTCCTATAGGTGACCCCAAAGGTATCTTATTATCTGTCCCACAAAGCACCTTCGTAGGTTCTTACTATTACTGTGCCTGAACAGGTTATCAGTTCTGGTGATACTGGATATATTTATGAATATTCCTAGGGATCTACGTACCTGCCGACTCTGTAAATATCATTTAGCCATAGAAAAGCATGTGCTAACTGACTGCAATGGGCCTGCACTATACAAAGTACCCGGGGAAGTATGTGTCTGAGTATGTGTTTAAACGTATGGTCAGAAAATTCTAAAATTTTTTCAATTTATATTGTACATTTTAACACGTCTCTTTTTGTACTTCAAACTGTATTGTATTTATTCAAGGTCAATGGTGACTTTCTTTTTTTTTCATTCTGAACTGTACCGTATTTTATTTGATGTAAATGGTGAACACCGAAATAAAGTATTTATCTTTATCTCCCCAAGAGTTAGCCCCTTTCCATGAGGCTAGGGAGGTGCAGCCACTACCCAATAATCCACCTAGGGGTGGTTTAATGTAGGAGGACCTCATGAGGAGGAACTCCCCATCTAGGGAAAAAGCCAATCACCTGTTGTAAAGCACGCCGAGTATTGTCACTCCTCAACATTCCTTAGCCCTTCCAACTGTTCAGAACCATTTTATTGAAAATAAACCTATGTATTGTAACACAGAGTCAAAAATACTAGGACGAAGTAGAGCACAGGAGACATGAAGGTCTTTGAAGAATTCGACCATCCGCATGCTGAGAGTGCGCTCGCCTGGGCTTTTTTTAAATGTTTAATTAAATGGAATGATGGCAGACCAACCTCAGGAAAATGTGTGTGGCTAATCCACACATAGTTTTCTATGCTCATACCATGACAGACGCATTGACCCATGTACTCTGAGTGTACACAGCCTACAGGCACAGTCCGCCCTGTCATATTTTGTTGGAATGTGACAGCCAGGAGTACATTATGTCATCTCCAGGAAGTGGGAGGACCAAGCTTCACCTTGTCATTGCCAGCCTATTTAGCCTATTTAACTAACAAAGGCTCCATGGATCTGCCCAGCTCTTTTGTTTGACCCTGCAGCTGGTAGCAGCAATTAACATACTAACAGAGTGTGTTGCAAATAGACCCACATGGGGCTTGGCTGCAGAGGTTAACAAGGGATACAGGAAACCCAACAACCTTTCATATGTAACTGTGTCAACCCGAAGCCAGCTCCCACCCTTAATATCCATTACAGTGAACTGCCATGTCTGGGACTCTCTGTTTACAGTAGGTGGACCCCATTCAAAAGGTACAATAATGTGGTTTGCAAGAGCCATAGAGTCTGGTCCTGCGCTAGCTTCAAGGGAGACCTGTCTCTTTAATCAGGAAGCACAGAGAGATCCATCAACAAGAGAGATCAACAACAGACAGGAAGATGGAGACTTAGTATCACACATTTTGACCCCTTTACCTTTCCTTTTGCAAAGCACTCTAAATATGACCTCATGCATGCAAGACATTTTTGGTAGGGACCCCAGGATTGGTTTATTAAGGCAGGCTTAGCCTACACCAATCACTATGACCCACTTGGATTTAAAAGAGGACAGATCCCCCTTTTGGTAGATCATCTGAAGACTTGCCAAGAAGTAAGAAAGAAGAACTCAACCTCGGATGCTGGCTGAATGTTGAGTCTGCCTTACATCTTCCACCAGCAAAGGAAGGTCACCAAAGAGGGAAGCAAGATCCCTACCTTAAATATCTCCCAGGGATCAGAGGAATTCAGAGGACCACCCAGCCACTGAAGAACCGGTATCCAGCCCTCCCTGGCATTGGCAACAGTGGATCAGGCATGCAGAGTCTGGACACAAGGCAAAGAGGCAGGGCAGTTGCCTGGGCCACTTTCAAAACATCTTTAATGCATCTCTTCACATCAGGAAAAAATAAGCAAGGAGCACTCAGCATCAGCTCCTTTTATACCATTTCAAAATTGATGTAACTTTACAATTTATTGCACAATACCATTTGATTGGTTCTTAAAACTAAAGAGAAACCTGTTTTCATTCCCGGGTTGGTGGGCTTGACTGCCACTCATCAGGTCGACAAAACATGCCTCGGCATGCCTCACTTCACTGGCAGATAACAGTGAACTTTCAATGAACAGCTATTAGAGAATTATTTAATTATTTCAGCATGGATATGTGAAATTCCACCATCTTGTTTTCCGGTAACCATTTTAGAATCTACCTGACCTTGTCCCAGTCTGAATTCTCTATTTAGGGTAAGCCCTCGCTGTGAAAGGGCGAGCTGATCCTGTTGTGCCGCTGTTATTCATACGCTGCTACTGTGCCTATTTGGACTTCGTGCTGCCAGAGTGTTGAAAGAGTCTTAGAAGAAAAGCGTGTCTAACGGACTAAGACACGGACTCGAGGTGCGTGTGCCTTTAAGGGGGTGTGCTAGTACGATCAGATATCTCAGCTGCTGCCCTCATTAAGGCTGCCTCGTCGCCCTTGCGGCGTAAGCCCTCGCTGTGAAAGGGTGAGCTGATCCTGTTGTGCCGCTGTTATTCCTACGCTGCTACTGTGCCCATTTGGACTTCGTGCTGCCAGAGTATTGAAAGAGTCTTAGAAGAAAAGCGTGTCTAACGGACTAAGACACGGACTCGAGGTGCGTGTGCCTTTAAGGGGGTGTGCTAGTACGATCAGCTGACTCAGCTGCTGCCCTCATTAAGGCCGCCTCGTCGCCCTTGCGGCATAAGCCCTCGCTGTGAAAGGGCGAGCTGATCCTGTTGTGCTGTTGTGTGCAGTGGGCGCGGTTGGCGTGGCAGTCTGCCATCCCTTCTTGGATTGGAAAGCTTTAGATCCATGTCGCGCAAGGAAGCTCTTCGCCGAGTGGGGCCGGCTTCCTCCAATGTGTCTGCTGAGCCGAAAACGCGAGCGCAACTTAAGAGCTGGAAAGCACAGCTTGGATTCGCAGAAGGGCTGCATTCCTCTCTTGCTTCTGGCGATAGAGCTGGCGACGGTGTCTCTATTCAAGTAAGTGCCACACATTTTGTTTCTACCACCGCTTCTGATGAACATGGTTCCTTAGCTGATGTCGTGTCAGAGACATGCTGCACGTCGACACTCCACATGGACTGGAGCGAGAGACGTAAAACAGTTATGGGCATGGCCGAGAAAAACAAAAGTATTTGCTCTTCCACAGAGGCTGTAACTGCAAAAGGTGATCTTGCTGTTCCATCAATCACAAAAAAATCAACTGATGATGTGGCTTCGTCGCGGCCGGATCGAATATTCTCTCATTCTCTAACTGACGGCGCGACTGTCGCAAGGGGCTCAAATGACATATCCATTGAGTCAACTGAGTTACTGGATAACATTGTGAGCAGGTCTTCTGTCTCTTCAGCTGAGACTAACTGTAGTGCCATAACTGCTGTTGACTTTTGTAAAGGGCTACTTAAAGGCCCGCTTTCGGCCCCGTTGATAAACGTCTCTGCAGGTTTACATCTGCAACCTGCTACTACTGACAACAATGCTACGCACCAGAGCTCCAAGATACAACTAGACACAAATTGCATTGACGTGTCGTCTCAGCGGTTAGGGTTTTTACCCTGCTCAAATCTGCCTGCCCCTAATGTGGATGTGGAGGGCCCCATTCAGAGCAGTCTGAAAGTAGCTGTGTGCGGCAACAGTTTACTTGCGCCAGCGTGCATTGAGAGCTTGCAAATCACGACTGAAGAGGAAGTATTTCTTCCGATTGCCATGTCTGTAACTAAAATGGCCTCCACAGAAAACCGTCACAAATCACTAGAAGTTATAAACAAGATCTTAGACAACTTGACCCACATTAACAAAGAACGCGCCATGAAGATTGGTCAGACTGACATGGTGTCATCCCAACCTCAATTTATGAACATTAGCCCCGAAATTTGCTCACATGGAAATGTTACATATGCCAATGCTACGCAAAGACTGAATGCAACTAAACAAAGAATTATTCGTAGAAGCAGTTCAGGTAGTCCAAGATGTTCACAAAGGAAGAAACTGAAAGGCAAACTTACTGCGCATGCCGATTCAGAGGAGAGACAAGAGAGAACAGTCCCCAGTGTCAATAAAATCAGACACAACTTGGGGTTTCTGTCTTCCTCCACTGATTACTCATCTGATGAGCCCAGACAGTCTGACTGGCCGGTACCCACGGTGGATAATGTAAATGAAGGGTCGCAGGCAAGACTTAAAGGGGCCCACAAAAGAGCTTCTTGGCACAACAACGCAAACTGGACAAATGAGATACAATCAACATTGATATCATCAATGGCGATCACTATGGCTCCATTTATGAAACTGTATGAGCAGCTAAATGAAAATATTAAAGATCTCACCACCTTGTTTGCCAATCTAAACACAAAAGCTATTGACCAGGAAAGAAACTGCATCACGCTTAAAGATGTTGTACAGTCCTTATTGCTCAAACAAGATCGTCTGTCCGATACGGTCCTTACACAGCAAAAAAACAACAATATGGACAAAAAGCTTCTAGCAGAAGTAGCCAAGGAGGCCCTGAGCATTTTTAAACATAAGAATCCTGTGCAGGAACCTCAGTCCGTGCCCTCGACAAACAGCTTTAGAGGTCAAGTGGATGTTACGGTTCCGGACACTACAAATGGCTCTCAAACCTGTGGCATCTCCAGTATGCGACAAGCAAAATCTGACGGTGAACGGGCCAGACCTCTTATGACTTGTGGTATTCACCATGGTCAAAATTCTGTTCCCTTAATCCGCCTGCACAACAAAACGAGCTCCTTTTCAGAAGTGCTTCTACTCAGTCAGGAGCCTAGTAATTTGGCGCTATTAAATCCTCAGACGCCTTCTTCCTCTACCAACGATAATGATGAAGCTCATTTACTCGATGGCTGTGGCCCCTCATCCACCAGAGTGGCTGCTGTCATCCAGGTCACTCCAACTTCACCAACTGGGGCAATAAACTCAACCACAGATTCTCCAAAACAGTCGCTATCTGTAGTCGCGGATGACGATAATTCACAACCAGTTTTTGACATTTTTAAAAACGTTTCCTCCATTGTCCGTGCTAAATCAAGGAATGTCCAATCTAACTGCGCTATGACGAAAAAGACCAAAAATCAAACACTAAAAAAACTGAAACAACGCACAAACTCGAGAAAGTTCTTGCGCAATATAAAAACAGTGAATGTAACAGTCAATACCAACAGTAATGGAGGTCAAAAACAAGTTCCAAATGTGGCTAACAAACTGGTGATCAATGAAGATGTGAATGTAACGGCTGGGGAAGAACTGATTGATCTTATCAATTTATCCACCTAAGACGATGAAGACCTGACGGACGTCAGGCAGAATGGTGTGACGTACAGGATGTCCGACGAAACGACGGTCTCTGTTCTAGTCAGCTTAAACGGAGAAACTGTCATGGCTACTGACAAACGCCTGAAAGCCGGGCGATCATGTACAATGATAACTAAAGAAGACAGAACCTCCTCCAACAAAAGAAGGGCCCTGCTCCCCCCCCTTTCCTTATAATGGAGGAGAGAAGAAAGCATATAATTAAGGACGGTCTAACACTAAACGCCCTGGGGCCACAGAAAGGAACGACGTTTCACTCTTCCTGCAATAACCAGATCGGCAGGGAGATAGTGCAGCCTAAATACAATGCAAGAGCAACTGAGCATTCGAGTTCAGAGTCAATCCAACCTTTTAGAAGTGTTGCTAAGACGACTTCTGGTGATGTGGAAAACTACCAACGAACCTCGAGGAATCATGCAAAAGCTCACTCTGGCATAAAGGAGCTGGCAATCACCTATAAGGAGGTTTTAGATCAAATTGAAAATGACGACAATCTGATATTAAATCGCCACAATGTACTGCAGCTGTTTCAACTAATCCCAAGTCTGCGTACGATTAACTCAGATGACCTGAGAATTGTGGAATTTTTTGACAACGCTCGAAACGACAAAATAATCTTACATATAAAGTCGAAAATCATTTTTGAAACCTTGCTGGAAGCTAATCCGATTTTGCTATCTCTCAGATTTGACATCTACAAGCTAAACGAAAAAATGGTAGAAGTGATGACTTTGTCTTTTCAACCTGGTCTGAAGCCGACTGGTACTCAACCCAAAGAGGAAAAACACAACCGAATGGCTTCTGACCACGCTTTGCAATGTGAAGATCAGGCCGACGTCGAGAGTGCTGACATCACTTCTAAGTATGACGACTCGATACAAATAACCATTAGTGGACTTGGTCGCTCACCGAGCCCTCGGAGCGCTGACACCGACAAATCAGGTCCGTCCACCAACTGGAACTGTATTGCAGCTACCTTAAACGGGAGCTCGAACTTATAACGTGAGGAGCGAAACTTAGGGTCCTTGGTTAAGCTGGGCTCCTGGAACACCAGAGGCTTTAATCATCTTTTTCACACTCCTACGTCGCTTGACCTAGACGTAGTTTGCCTACAAGAATCATGGTTAACACGTTCTCCCATACTGCAAGACTTTGAGACCGCTCACAACCCTGCCATAAGACAACTGAAAGGAAGACCGATGGCTGGGTTATTGATCGCTGTTAGGAAATCTACTGGATTCAGAATTATGTCCCGCACTAACATCACACCTTACATACAAATAGCGAAGGTATGCTCAACAAACGCCACAAATAACAGTCTCGTAGTTTTCTACATCATCAACGTCTACTGGAACCATATGGCAATTGAAACTAGCCTCTTTATCGACCAAATAACCATAACGATAGATGGTATATTTGAAACTGAGTCATATCCAAACTTGATTATCTGTGGTGATTTAAATATTGATTGCATGAAGTATGTAAATAAGAAGAGCAGGGCTGTGGGATCCACTGCGGCTGACGATGTGACAACAAAATGGTGACAAGAAATGGAAGTAAGAAATCTACTAATGATGAATGGTAACGTTACAGGAGAGATTCCTGCTAATCCAACATGGAGAAGGAAGAACTTTCAATCCGTGCTGGACTTCATGTTTGTGTCAGAGGCAGTTTCCATACAAGTATCCCGTTTCGAGGTCAAACCTATGGTTTATAGCGATCACGAAATGGTGAAACTGACCATAAACATCCAAAATGCAACGCAAAGTCCAGTCTGGGCACACAATGTGTTAGTTCGCTCTAACAGAATCCGGCTAGAACTTGCTGACGTGTACGTAAACGAACTTGTGACAAATCTAAATGAAGCATCTAACGAAATTGAATATCGACAATTTCTAACTAATTTTACAGAAAAAAGCAAGGATTACAACACACTCGGTTTGTACACAAACATAGCTTCGACCTTCAACTCCAGCAGCGGAAAAGATTGATGCGACAAGAGTTGCGGAAGGTTGCGAAAGAACAAAACGCACTCTCTGTGTGCATCTTAAAGAAAAAAACGATCAAACAAGCATTCAAAAACTGGTGCAAATCTCATAAAGCGATTTTGTTACAGACCGATTCGGAAAATATGTTAGCCAAACTGTCAAATAAAAACTCAGCAGCCTTCTGGAAGATCATAAACAACAAATTTGCCCCGCAAGATTCTCGTCAGGCAAATCAAATTTCTGAAGCTATGTGGACTGCCCATTTTAACGAAATGTTCAATGCGGAAGGCGGCACGAAAGATGTCTTCAACTCAGCTTTGGCAAAATGGGATTTACACTTTGAGCGGCAAGACATTCTAGCTGTAATTCAAAAAGCAAAAGTGTCAAGAGCCCCAGGGCCCGACGGGCTCACTAACTTTTCTATTAAGCGTAACCCTGAGGCGTGGGCAGATTTTTGCATGATTCTCTTCCAAAGAATAACTGACAAACGTACGACACCTTTGTCTTGGAAAAATGCTATCATAGTGCCCATTTTTAAAAAGGGCAACAGGGCAAACCCCGGGGACTATAGACCAATAGCTTTGCTGGATGTGATAGAGAAAATTTATGCGAGCCTATTGCAACAAAAACTACTGAAGCGGGCGGTTGATAGTGAGCACATTGACCCCAGACAGGCGGGGTTTGTGAAGGGCGTGGGGTGTTGTCTCAATTTGCTAATTCTAAATCTATTCAAGAAAGAAGCTATTAGATGGAATTCCAACATACACCTAGCCTTCATAGACTTTTTTCACGCATTTGACAGTGTCGATCGAGGAATCCTATGGAAAAAACTAGGAGAATGGAAGTGTCCAATGAGCCTGGTCGAAGCAATTAGAGAGCTGCACTCAAACACACATATTAGAGTCAGACTTGATCGACAGGGGTCTCTATCTCATCTCTATCTCATACCCATAGAAACTTGCAAAGGCGTAAAACAGGGCTGCCCGCTTGCTGCAACTATTTTCAATTTATTCCTATCGGATGTTGGGAAAGCATTTAGTGAAGTCTCTTCGTTCCCCCCGAAAATGAACGGTACTCACATAAGCTGGCTTGTATATGCGGATGACTTGATACTACTAGATATGACAGCTACTGGGTTGCAACGCAAACTCGACGCCCTCAAAGTATATGTCCGCATAAAAGGCCTTAAAATCAACAAACAAAAATGCGAGATTCTAACGCTTCAATATCTACGCTCAGTGCGAAAAAATCAAAAGAAACAAGCTTGGTTTCTCGAAAAAACAAAAATCCGCAACGTATGTGAGACTAGATACTTAGGCATGAAAATAAGTGCGAACTTAGATGATTTGCCTTGGGCTGAAACAGCAAAAATCAAATGTCGTCAACTGGTGTGCCAAGCAGTGATCTTAAATCGACAATACGGCAAATTTTCTCTAAAACCTGTTGTGTCATTTTACCAACAAAAGGCGGTGCGGGCAATAATTTACGGAGGGGAAAATGCCCCAGGATGTTTGCATGAGCTTTGGAACACCCTTGAAAACATATTCTGGACTAGAGTATTACACCTACCCCGAGGAACGCCAACTGCCTGCATCCGATATGAATTAGGGCTAATATCGATGCACGCTAGGGTGTGCTGGAATATCCTATCTCGTTTTAGGAAATGTAAAGTAGTGAACCCAGCCCTCCAGTTCAAAATACTAAATCCCGATATAGCGACTGCGGGCTCGACCCTAGAAATGTGGCTGGATTACTGCCACGAGATAATGGACTCTTACGACATCAAACTAACCACACTATTGGAGAACCCGACTGAAGCAAAAAAAAAGTGTGGTCTTGGGATTGGCACCGAACCTGTGAACTAAGGTCGAATAGCCGACTGATTGCTGATGTTCCAGGAGAAGCGAAGGAACTTGGCAAACTACAGAATTTTCTAGCCAGATCTCCAGCTGCAGTACATTGTGGCGATTCAATATCAGATTGTCGTCATTTTCAATTTGATCTAAAACCTCCTTATAGGTGATTGCCAGCTCCTTGTATGTATGTACCATACCCCAACACCAAGCACAAAAGCCACCTCGGTGTACCAGTCCGAAACACGTCCTGACCAGCAGTGCCTGTCACTGGGACATGCAAGGTGTCACACGTCCAGCAAGTGCACAGACACAGGTTCATGTGCCACACAACCACATGCACCATTGAAACACTGCAATGTTACAACACTATCATCACTGTGTCCCTTTCCATGCAGGTGACTCTGGAGACCCATTACTCTCATGGCTGTTTACTCCAGTTAGGCATCCACAGGACCACCGCAACACAGCTTACACCCATGCACACATACGGACAAGGACAACTATCGAGAAGACCTTTGGTCTGTTGAAGGCCATTTTCCATTGCCTGCACCACTCTGGTTGTGCCTTGATGTACAGTCCCATTAAAGTTGGGAAAATTGTCTTGGCCAGTGCCATGTTAGACATGTGCATCAGGTGCAACATCCCCCTGCCCCCGGACATGGACGTGCCCCCAGCAGATGACGGACATGAAGTGATGACGGAGCACCTGGACACATGCAGGAACACCATCACTGGGATGAGATGGATGAACGTGCAGCCCACCAGGAACACACCACCAAATATTTTTGAGCACACATTACCAGTACCGGCACATGAAACTGTGCACCAATAAATACACATGAGCACACAAAAGTCCAGTCATGATTCTGAATGCTACACCATGTGTATTGAACAGTGAATATGTAAATGAAACATGTGGCCCAACAAACCCAATACCACCCACCCCAAACCACCACCCTCCCCACACAAACAACTCACCAACCCCCCCACTACTGACTACCCATGCAACAGCCAGCCACTCACATACAACCCCCCAACCCAGACACTCCCTGGTAGAACGGCAAGGGTACACCACCACCAACAGACACACAACGTCATCAGTGTCAGTGTTCCAGTCTCAGCCCTCCTCACTTCCTTTGTCTCTTCATGGCAGCTTTTTCCCCTGGAGGTGCCCGCAACAGGCACAGGGACCTGCACCCTGGGCTGCTCTGCATTGAGCGTGCGGGCATGGTGCTGGCTAAGGGCGTAATAGACATTTATGATGTCATCTTTGATGTCCTGGGTGTTAGTCTTAGCAGTGCACAGTGGTGGCATGAGTTATAGTTGCTTAGCTTACCATAACGGGCGAATTTCTATGGTTTTTCTGTTTTACTTGTCTTAACCAAGTGAGCATTCTTGATTTATATGTGTTCCATGCACTAACGCCCTGTTAAAAACAAACACTGGCATTGCCAACAGTTTGGGCTTTTGTGTAGGCATGAGAAAGGCACTTCCCATGCACAGCCATAGTGGTATCAACTGGCCATTGATGGTAGTAGGTGCAAAATGGTGCAAGTACCTGGGCATCTAATAGCAGTGCCTGGCAAATACCTTATAAACACAAGCCAAAATTGTTGGCTTTTCCACTGCTTGTTTTAACATCCTATCTGGCTGGATGGACTTGGCACATTCCATCCTAGACAGCGCTCCTCCTTCCTGTGTGTCCCATTCACGAATTAGCATGAACATTTGCAAAATATTTTGCCAACCCAGTGGCTGAGTTACTCGAAAGTCGGATGCAAATCCATCAATAGATCAAAACTTATAGAGCAACACAAATGTGTGTTTTGCTTTGGTTTTCCTGCATGGATAAATGTGCAATTTTTGCTCATGGGGATATCCCAAAACTCTATCGTCTTTTCACCAAAATATTTTGGGTGACTGGGGTGTGCATGCAAAAGAGTGTTTTTGTTAGTTTGGTGTAAGTCTGTGCAGTAGTTTTATTATAACATGGGAGTACATCAATGAGCTTTGTATATATCGCCAATGCTACATTGCAATAGCTGAGACTGTTTAGAAATGAAAAGTCGCCATCTTGGTTCTGTGAATAGGGCACCCTACTATATAACCCCTGGCCAAAATGGGGCAGTATAACATGGTGTACATATTTTGATGACACATGTAAAAGAGAAAAGGAAATGAAAACACACATACATTTAGGGTTATAAAAATGGTTTATTAATTGTTAACTGTGTAATGTTAAAATATTTAATGCTTGCTCTAGTACTGCAATAATCTGTCCTTTGCCTCTAGGGTGTACCACCAAGAGAGGGGACACATGGGGCCTCATTACAAATCGCCCGGTATGGAAACAACGGTGGCGGTAAACACGTCGCAACCGTTGTTTCCATGCCGGGCGATCACAACTCCTGCAGGCGGGAGGTGATGTTCCCGCCAGGTCTGACCTGGCGGGTTTAACACCGCCCGCCTGCAGGCAGACGAGGAAACACCGGCAGCATTACGAGATTCTGCTGGTGTTTCCATGATCCCCATTCCCACTGAGTCCCATAGGACTCAATGGGAATGGGGATTAACACCATTCCGCCTCCGTGATTCCTGGGAAACCGGGGTTGTAATGCCCCGGTAATTCTGGGAATCACAGAGGCGGAATGGTAATACGAGTCCGGCGGTAACCAGGCGGTTTTACCACCTCGGTTACCGCCGGACTCGTAATGAGGCCCATGGTGTACTGAGTGTAGTTGGCCAATTGAAATATCACCTCCTTTGATTACCAGTATCAGTGCACTGCCCATTGGGCGAAGGGCCATATGCAGGGACTGAAAGAACTGTTAACATTGTTTAAAGAGAGAGACAAAAAAACACAGGGAGACACCATTTTCTAAGGATCTGTGGCCTCAAGTGGACCCACATGATATGAAGGAGCATCATCACACAGGGCTGCATGTGAGTGACCCAGGTGAAACTGGGCTGGTAGTCAGGTCACTGACCAGAAAATCCTAGGTCGCGTGAGTGGGGCTGCCCGGGGTGAAGAGGCATGTGGGATCGACCTGCATAAAATACAAGCTTGCCCCAGGGCCAGAGCAGGTGGAGTGGAGGACGTGAAGGATTTGATGCCACTGTGGCCAAGAGAGAGAGAGAGAACTGACCAAAATGTGTCGATCTGAAGCAACCACTTGTTGTTGGAGAAGTCCCTGTCCAATGAGGCAGTGAACTGGACAAGCCCGCTCAGGAATTTGTGGAAGAACAGTGCATGGTGGACCAGCTTGGGTGGGCCCACTGACTCAAGCACCACTCAAGTATGAGGTGGGGAGGTGCCCTCCCTGAGTCTCATGGGTCATTGAATGGGAGTGGTGCACGGAAAGAGGCACAGGGATAGGGTGCTTGACACGCATCATGTCAGCGTGCAGAGTAACTGTGGCACTAGAAATAACGGTGTGAGGAATTCGACCATCTGTCAGTGGGTGTGCGCTCACTGGGGCTTTTTTTAAATTTGATATGAAATTGAATGATGGTAGGAAAATGTGGGGGGCTTATCCGCACAATCTTCCTTTGTTCACCATACAACATATTGTGGGATGTTTTTACCCATGCATCCAAGCCCTACCATAAAACTGTGCAGTACTGGCATGGAAAACATCATGATGGCCAGAACTCCGCAGAGAGTGCACAGGGAAAACATGAAGAATAGGCTGCCACCCATTTTTGCCTATGTTGTGAGCACAGAAGGGCACTGCCTAAAACCACCATTGGGCTACACACATAGTAGCCTGAAACCATTGGGAAGGGCAATGCTGATTGCCAAAAAGCAACTCAGAACTGTGGGGAATTCATTTTCTTAATCCCAAAAATGGTTGCAATACCGGTACTCACCACTATCAGAAAGCCGGCGTTTTAAAACCACCAGACTTTTGTGTAAAACTGAACAAATGAAACAAAACCAGGCCAAGGAAAGACTTGCTAAGAGGTGGATACAATGTAAAACTATATTCTGAAATGACTTGAAGGAAGTAATTATTTAATGTATATGTAAACATTGTAAGTTTGATTTAAACTGGGAACAAAAAGTGACATTTAGCTGAAACCTGGCTTAATGTAACTGGATTCTGCCTGGCAACTTCCTCCGACAGGAGAAACCTGCTCAGCCACTCTTCCCAGGCCTAGCTGCATCCTGCTTCCCCACCAAAAAGGAGTGACACCTCTCTGATTAGATTAGGGGAGGGGCACCGCAGGAGGTTGAACAAAGGCCTGTCCTGGACTCAGGCAAATGTTATATTGGGGGCGTCGTAAGATAGCTTCCTCTTTGGAGAAACTGGGGGGCAGCTGTGCCTCTGTGAACAAGCTGGCTTGGGGGAAGTGGATAAACCAGTTATTCCACCATGTGATGTGGGAAGCCACACCCCTTTTTGACCCGGGCCTACTTTTAAAAAGATGGATAATTGATAGTACGGACCTGTCAAAATTATATAAATAATATAATTATTCTTGTGATTTTTCTGTGCACATTTTAAGAGGTGTTAGGACCCTGTGGTATGTTCCTGGGGATAGTAGCGGAAAAAAGGTTGTTACTCCAAATGTATGCATGTTAAAAATCTGACACTTTATCATCTGTAACCCATATCCCTGGTGCACATTTGTGTAAAATCTGGAAAGGTTTAGAGGTCGTTATCTGGATGAAAAGGGGAGAATTCTGTCATCAGTGGACACGACATCGTACAAAGACAGGGATCGGGTGGTTTGGTGCTACAGAAAATATGTAAACTGGACCTATAATATGAGAAAAATGGTACATAGATAAATATGTATTTGGATCAGAAATAGATTTGTGTGCAATTTGACAGGGGAGGATCCTCTGACCCATAAACAGACCTCATCATGATGACAATCCATTTCCTTCCCCCAATCATGGGAGAGGGGAGAATTGGGCCAATGACAAGTAGAGAGGGGCAGGCTTAGCTAGGCCCAGGTACACACCCATTTTCAAAACACAAAAAAAGAGACTGCTGGGACAGGTAGAGACATTCAATTCCATTTTCTGCGAAGCATGCTGACCGACGACTTCACATCCAGAGATCCAGACTTCAAATCCATCAATCTCCAGAACCTGTAGCAGAAATTAACTCCAGAATTTGTAGCAGAGAGGCCTGAATCCACCAGCTGAATCCTCTTCAGCAGGCCTCAAAACCAACCAAACTATTCAACAGCCGGGCGAGCTGTTTGAATTTTGTCAAGAATTTTTGCAAGAACCTGTAGCAGTATCCAGAAAGCAGTGCTGTATCCGGAACCCGAGAGAACCACAAACCAGACCGTTGTGAGCAGATCCGGTGCTTGACAGACCCAGAGAGCAGAGCTGACCCAGATAGCCGGGACTTCAGAACCACCCGCCGGAAGTCCCTTCCAACCTGACCAGACCGTGACGAGGCCTATTTCAAATTGATATTGTGAGTACCTAGCAGAACTGTGCAGAACCAATCTCTTAGTTAAAATAATCTAATCCAAACTATTTTAACCTAAGTAGAACAGCCTCCTAGAAATCGTGTCATCTGTCATTTGTAAAGCTGCACAACTGTCACCTGTCAATTCTGCAGCTGCAAGCTGTCACCTGTCATTTTGAGTTTACTCTAAATCCGAAAACCTACCTTTATTAAATCGTGCGTATCTCTGGAACCGTTTGGGCTAGGAACGAGATTTAACTTTCCTCTGAAAGCTTAGATTCTAAGAGGGTGTGTTATACAAGGGTTGTCATCCAGAGTACTGAACTGGATATAAAAATACATCAATAAGGGTTTTCCTCAGCATCCCAGACTAGGCATTGACTTACCTGTAGTGTTAATTGAATATCGCTTACAAAAGTGGGGGCTCGGAGCCGGGATATTCTGGGTTAGATTTACCACTTGTGCAGATTAATACAGTGTGCCAACTGACCAGATACACATATCCGGTTAGATCACCACGCTGTTTTACACTGTAAAAGCATCCCTCAAAGGAACGCTCTAAGGAAACGGTCTGTTTTGCAAAATAAAATACAAACTTCTGTAAGTCAGGAAGGAACTCAAATTCCAGAATGACGACCTTGGTAGATATGAAAATAGCCAGAGAGCACTTCTTACATAAGCTATTTGTGAGAGGTGAGTGGACTCATCAGGACCAAACGGTCTGGTTGCAGGCAATCGCGCAACAGGTCACTGAAACAGGGTCAGATATATGGAGAGATCAGGGTCCATTACATGTGGCCCTGAGTGAATTATATGTGGCTTCTAAGGCCAAAGATGAACACAATAAGATTGCCAGGATAGCAGCATATTTGTATCTATATATGGGAGCCATGCAGGACAAATGTGCGGAAGGCCAAGATCTGGCAAATAGGCAACAGATGGCATTAGAAAAGGCCCAAACTGACCTGGTCTCTTCTGAGCAGAGGCTGCAGAGGAGCCAGGAGTCAGAAAATGATAGTAGGCAGTATATCATCAAAATAAAAGAGGACATGGATATACTGCAACAGGAAAAGACAGACCAGGATACCAGAATTCTGGCTTTGCAGAAGGAGCACCAAGACAGTTTGGACTCCTTACTGCAGAGCCAGAAAAAGCTGGAGCAACAAATCAATTTCAACAGGGCATGCACAGAGCAGGTAGCCACCCTGCAAATCCAACTAGACAGAGAGAAAGAGGAAAGCAATACATTGATTTTGAAAGACCTGGATACCCAGGCAGAGTTTGATGAAGAACGCCAGAAATCTGGTGCCTTTCAAAGGCAGAGGGACGACCTGGCGTCACAAATGCAGGCTCTTGGCCGGGAAAGGGATACCTTAGGCCACGAAGTCTGCCATTTAAAAAGAAAAATTGAAGAAAATCACTTGGCCCTCCAGGGGCTGTGTGACCTCCAAAAAGAGCACCAGGGCTTGCTAGATCACACCAGGAGGGTGGAGGAGGCTCTGGCAAGAAAGGAGCAGGCCAGTAGGGATGGGACTCAGGAGGTAACCCTCCTGCAGCAGAGACTGGCCCAGTACTCCAGGACCAATCAGGAGGCACAGAGAGAAAACGAGGCTCTCTGTCAGCACAATGATAGGCTCCAGCAACAGGTAGCCATGCAGGAGAGACTGATAGAGTCTAGTAAGGCCTTAACTGAGGAACTGAAAGCGCAGGCTCTTGCATTGCAACAGGAAGCAGGGGCGGATAGAGATGAGGTTCGCTGGGAAAGAGAAACTCCTGAGCATAACCTCAGGAGCCCTAGTACCAGAGGCCTTCATCTCTCCCAGTCCATGGACTCTGCCACCCCATGTCCCCTCGCGCACATGAGCCCAGGGCCACGGGGATGGCAGATTACTATCCAGCTAGAAGTATGGGGCTCATAGGCCAGTACCTCCCAGGAATGGATGGGTGGGCATCCGGGTATGGGCACCCAAGCACAGTGCAATTTAGTGGGGAACCCCAGGAGAGTAGGCCCACTAAGGGCATCCTGAAAACCTCTGCCCAGTTAAGTCAGTGGGGGGGATACCCAGCAAATCCTGGTAGCAAGGAGGGATCTGAAGACTCCTCTGAGCGTCACAGGACACAGGAGACCAGGTCCCTACATTCTGCCAGCCATTCCCAGGCTCGCAGAATCCGGGAAAGCCTGGAAGATCAGACGGGCACCTTTGGGAGCAGCGCTTCTGAGTCGGAGGATGAATGGACCTGGGTTACCCGAACCAAAAAGGCCAATAAGGCAAAAAGGGCCTTGCTTAAGGACCCATTGAAACAAATAAAGGCAATAAGGAGTGTCATCATGCCTTATCATAAGAGCGCCAAGTATTCTGTTTGGGAACACTTGGAGCTCTATGAGCAAATGATGGAGACTTTCCATTTGAAGGACAGCCAAAGCTGTATTCAATATGTAAAGTGGACCTTCTCACCAGAATACTCCAGTTTCTTTGCGGGGCTGGAGGATCAAAACCATTCAAAGTGGTCCACATACAGGGCGGCCATCTTGAAACATTTTTCTGTGCACAGAAATCCTCAAGAGGCTCGCAAGGCAGCCTACAATTTGCAATGTGGGGAGGATCAGGCCCCACAAGAGTTTGTGTAAGAAGTAAAGCGTGCTTTTGCGCAGACCACCAGAAGGGTGCGCACGGATAGCAGAGAATTTATCAATACGTTTTTGCATGCCTTACCCAAATACATAATGACCCAGCTCGTGGGAGATTTTCATGAGAAAAGATCTTTAGACTGGGTCATTGAACAGGCTACCCGGATCTATGAGGTGCAGAAGCCCATCGAAAATAAAAATAATGCGCCGAAAAAACCCAAAACCAACAGCACCCCTGCTGCTGCCAATGTGGCAGAGGTAAAGGTTGCCCCCGTTTTAGATCTGGAGATGGGGGGGCCTAAAAACCTGCCTGCACCAAATAATTCACAGCCCAGAAGGCCCTCGGGCCAGTCACAGACAGGGAGTCGAGGAGGTAGTCCCACAAATGGGGTCCCCCGCTCCCCTGACTATGTAAGTCCCCGCTACAAGAGAAACCGACCAATCGTGGGTTATGTGTGGACTCCTCCAGCCCAAGGTGGGGGATCCAGCCAAGCACCTAACCTAGGGAACTTCCCTCCCAACTTCCCACAGGAGGGCAGAAATTCTCCAAATCCTGGGCAGAACTTTTTCCCCAGGTATCCACCCAATTTCCAGCCCCAAAATCATCCATCCTTCTTTCCCCAATTCCCTGAGCCCAGACAACCTAATCCGGGAGAGGGGAGGCCAAGGGTGGAGGGGTACCAAAATCTTCCCAACCAGGGGTACTACCAGAGAAGGGATAGCTACCCTTCCCCGTATCAGCCTGAGCGGGTTTCACAACTTGAGCGCCAGGTCCAAAATATGGCACGGGATCTGGGTCACATACTGAGGGCTCAACAGAACCCTCAGATGAGCATGCCACCGCAGAATGCCCCAAACTCTGGACCTGGTGCTACAGAACAATGAAGGGGGCAGCACCCCGATAACCCACCAGTTCCCAGGGAGGAGGCACAAGGGGAAGAGGGGTGTAAAGCCTTGGAGGAAGCTTCCTTCCCAACTTGTAAACAGCCCCTGGAAAACCAGGAACTGGAAACAAAATCTCCTGCCCCTGAAAGCCTGCCTCCCAAGGAGCAGAGGGGGGGTAGGAGAAACAAAGGACCCAAACAGACCCACTTTGTGGAGGAGGAACAGGTCTTCCAATTTGAGGGAGAGGGATCCTCAGAAGATCCTGGGAAAAGGATCTTCTCCTTCAGAGATGGGGGAACTCCTCCCAAGGAAAAATGGGTCCCAAGGGATGTCAATTCAGACTGGGGAGATGTGGAGACTGAGCTACCGCCGCCCATCATCTCATCCCAGAACCGACAATACCAAAATCCACTGGTTCAAACCCATCCTGGTGACTGCCTCCAAAAAGGGGGGGGGGGCGGCCCAGAACCAGAACCAGGGGAACCCACAATGGCTCTGATCTCCAGTTGCCAACTTTTTCTTTCAGATTCCCAAGGCTCTCCACAGAATTCTGCCCAAATCTCTTCGCTAGCAATGTCCAAAACCAGAAAGTTAGCCCACCAGTTGTCCAAAAATGTGCATTATCTGTGCCCCCTTGAGGAGAAGGAGGGAAGATACTATGCCCCGGTACAAGTACAGGGGCAGGGTACAATTTTGGCACTGGTGGACAATGGATCCCAAGCTACCCTTCTGTCCAAAAGGGCCTTTGATGAACTAAATGAAGGAAGGGGGGAGAATTACTGTATTCCTCTCACCTCTCTTCCTCGACAACTGCAGAACTTTGACGGGAAGGAAATTCCGGTCGAGGGGACTGCAGATTTGGACATCAAAATTGGGCGACACAAGGTGAAACACCCGGTCATAGTAGTGACTCCAGAGGGCACCCCTTGTTTACTAGGGAACGACCTCCTAAGAAGGTTGTCACCCCTAATAGATTGCGTAAACAAGGTCCTCTGGACCCAGACTAGCCAACCAATAAAATTAAAACAGAGTGTCAACCATGTTAGTCTAAATGTTACCTGCCACATGGTTGAACAAAAATCTGACCAAGTAGAATTTCACTTCCAGAACAACCAAATTCCAGACGTGACAGTAATAGCAGTAGGACAACAGACTGGTGATGGGGGGTCCTCTCTATTTCTGAAAATCAACCTTCCTTCCAGTTTAAGGTGGTATTCCACACTGGAAGGAAACACCCTGAAATTCTTTACCAATCCACAATCAGAAACTCCCACTCCTATAGTCCAGAAAGATGTGAAATCAGCTCAGAGCCTGGCTGATATTCAGCAAATTGGAGAGCAGTTGTTCATCCCTGTTCAGTTAAATGATGGGAGGGACTCTGTTCTCACTCGAGTGTGTGTGAACAACGGTAAGAGCTTCATCAGCGAAGCCATGTTCCGCCAACTCCCAAAAGATCCAGCCATTCCCACATTTAAACTGATAGACAAATGGGAAATGGACCTGGAAGCACCTAATTCCAAACATCTCCTGCCAAGCAGGTGTATGCTCAAAATCTCCATTGGCAACAAGAGCATAGTCCATAATTGTTGGGTCGTGCGAGACGTCACTGCCGCCTTTTACTTAGGCAGTGACATTCTCAATCGCTTTGCCATTAGTTTGGACCTAATAAACTTCAAAGCTTGGTCCCGATTAGCGGATAATCCCATGGGCTTTGATGATCTGGAAAAAGCATTTAGGTCAGCTCAATTACTACCTTATGCAGTTGAAATTCAGCTCAAAGAGGAAGTCACCATCCCAGAAAGGACCCGACAATTCTCCCTGGAAGTGAAAGTTAAAAGAGGACAAAAATTGAAAAACCCTGATGCTTATATACATCTAAATGCTTCTCTCCAACAGCAAGGGTTGGGGGTAAACCCAACTCCATTAGTCAACATAGAACATGACACCATTCCAATAGAGGTGGATAACAGCGACTTAAAGAGTATTACTCTAGCCGCAGGCACCATTATTGGAATGGCGGTTGATGACCGACATTTCTCCATTGACGTAGGAAATGAACTGTTAGGACCGATCCCCAAGGACTGTTTTGACAGTGACAGTGAGGACAATACAACACCAGACAGGATTTTCACCCGGCATGGGGGGAATTTCCTGGTGTACACTTCTTGCCCTTATGGTAAGGAAGATGTGACTTGTGACTTCAGAGGGGATGAGGTGATTTTCCAGGTCCATGAGGGCTGCCTTGCCCACCTGAAGCCTCCGGTCCAAATCAGCACTCTGACCAGGGACTTCTCCACCCAGCTGGAGCAGGCCGCTGTGATAGCAAAACCAGAAGTCTTTCCAGGCTTCAGGCAGATGGTGGAAGAGAGAGTCAACCTAGCTGATGCCTGTGTGACTCTGGAACAGAAGCAAAAGTTGAAACAAGTTTTCTTGGATTTTCAAGATCTCTTTGCGGTAGAGTCATATGACTGTGGTCGCACCGACATCCACACCACAACAATTCCCACGGACCCTGGAATGACTCCAGTGTTTGTGAAGCAATATCGTTTGCCTCTCGCATCCATGGAGTCCCTTACTGAAATAATTAAGAACCTTGAGTCCCGGGGAATAATCCGTCCAGTACACAGCACCTTCAATAATCCGGTGCTGGGAATATTGAAGCCAAACGGCCAGTGGAGACTCTGCGCCGACCTTAGGGAGCTCAACAAACGGATCCATACTTCCCGATGGCCTCTGCCCTACATTGACCAAGGGCTGGCCCAGATTCAGGGGTCACAGGTATTCACAGCAATAGACCTGACCAATGGGTACTGGACCGTGCCTGTCAGTAGGGAGGACCAATACAAACTGGCTTTTACCTTTGGGGGCCAGCAGTACACATGGACCCGGACTCCCTTCGGATACCTCAACTCCGGCAATGAATTCAACATTTTTCTACACAAGGCCATGCCCGACCTGGGTGCGAGGGGTAACCTGGCTTATGTAGATGATGTCCTCATCAAAAGTTCATCTGTGGAAGAACACATAGCGGAGATCCGTTATGTTCTGACACAGTTGAGGGTCGCCGGAGCAAAACTTTCCTTTCAGAAAGCACAGTGGTGTAGAACTCGTGTTAATTTCTTAGGGCATGAGATTACTCCTCAGGGTCTCTGTCCCCAAGAAAAGAAAGTGGAAGCACTCCAGAAACTGAAGGATCCCACAACTCTGCGGGAACTAAGGAGCCTCCTTGGACTGACTAATTACAGCAGAAAGTTCATTGAGGGCTACGCAGAGATCACTAGACCCCTGATTCATCTCCTGAAGGGGGGGATCAAGTGGGAATGGGGTCCAGAACAATCCGAGGCAGTAAGACAACTCAAAAGAAGCCTCTCACAAGCGCCTTGCCTAGCTTACCCTGTCAGAAACAAGGAGTTCTTCCTGGAGACAGGGTTCTCTAATACATGCTTGACTGCAGTATTATACCAAAAGCATGACAAGGTCAATAAAGTAATCTCCTATGCGAGCAAAACTTTATCCTCTGTGGAGGAAAAATTCAACGATTGTGAGAAGGCACTCCTGGCAACGGTGTGGGCATTGAAGAATTACCGCCCGTTTATCCAGGGGGAACACATCATAGTGGAGACTCCACACCAGCCTCTGCAATATCTCCAAAGTGACAGAATCCGGGCCGGAAATGTGAGTAATTCCCAAATTACTTCCTGGATTCTGTCAATGCAATGCTTTCCTGTAGAGGTCAGATATGGCCAAAACAAGAAGAGTCCCCTCCCGCAAGGTCTGGCTGACTTGCATGATTGTGCCAGAGAAAACTGTCTCGAGGACGAAAGTCTAAAAACCAAGGACAACATGGAGGCATAACTTAATTCCCCACACAAAGTCTTTGAAGAAGACAAGTGTGAGGGAATGCCCACTGTCTATGTGGATGGATGCTCTTACCATGTTGACAACAACGGGGAGAAAGAACTGGTGGCCGGCGTAGGGAATGCATGGGTGAGGGAGTTTCCAGAACCCTCCGCTGGATACAAAATTGGTCCCCGAAGTAGTCAGGTGGCAGAATTGATGGCTGTGCATCAAGCCATCCTCACTGCCATCCAACATCAACTCCATGAACTGGTCATAATCACAGATTCGGATTATGTACGGAACGGGTTCGTGGAGCACCTGGTTAATTGGAAAACCAGAGGCATGTTATGTGCTAATAACAAATCCTTGAAACATGGGAAGTTAATCCAAAACATTAATGATCTGGTTACCTCGAATGGAATGACCATCTACTAGAAAAAGATCAAGGGTCATTCCAAAGTAGAGGGACCAGACAAAACTGGAAATGACTTAGCTGATCAGCTGGCCAAAACTGGGGCCATCCAAGGGGATCTAATAGAAATAGAGTCCCTATTGGGGGAAATCCAGGTCACTGCGATCACTAGGTCCCAGACAAATGCTCACAATGACCTTTCAACTGCACAATGGAGTAAAGCGACCCCTGATGCTGATTTGATTATAGCTCAGAAGGGGGATCCAATAATTTGTAAGTTTTACCAACACCTTGAGGACCCTGAGAACTTTCCCCTGACGGATACCGATTACATTGGGAAAGAGGACCTAAGAGTGTTGATGAAATGTCCAAAAATGTTCCGAATCCAAGACGGTTTGTTGGTAAGGAAATCCAAAGCTGGCCACGATCAGTGGGTGGTTCCTACCTCATTCCGAAGCCTGATGTTAAGTCACGCCCATGATGCGGCCACCGCCGGTCATAGGGGGTTTCACACAACACTTGAAATCCTAAGAGGTTGCATACTGGCCACACATGGGCCAGGACCTCAACCAATATTTGAAGGGTTGTCTTGTGTGTGCACAATTTCAGCCAACATCCCTCACACACCGGGCGCCCCTCCAAAAGAGGGGAATGACACTGCCATGGTCAGATTTGCAAATCGACTTTGTGGGCCCTGTAATTCGCTCATCTAGAGGAAATAAGTACATGTTGACCGTCACATGCTTGTTTACCAAGTGGGTGGAATGTCTCCTAGCCCCAAACTGCAAGGCGGAAACAGCAGCTGCCCTGATGATTAACCACATCTTTTCCCGTTTTGGTCTTCCTCAAAGGATTGAGTCAGACAGAGGTAGCCACTTCACCAGTGAAGTAATGACAAAGATGTGGGAGATACTGGGGGTCAAAAGAAAGTTAAATATTGCTTACAGGCCAGCTTCTTCTGGAGCAGTGGAGAGATACAACCGAACCATTGTGAGCATATTAAAAAAGTTTGTGGCAGATTCTGGGCCAAGTTGGGATATCCGATTACCTCTGGTCCTAATGTCCATCAGATCTACCCCTTCATCTGCAACTAAAATGTCACCATTTGAGTTGATGACGGGGCGCAAGATGGTGCTTCCCCAGCATTTGCTCTACAGGACCCAAGAGCAGACACTGATAAATGCCTCCACAACTCATGAGTATGTGGAGAATTTAAGGAAACACCTTCAACATGCTTTTGCCTATGCTCAGCGGAATCTAGAAAGATCAGCCGAGAGCATGAAGACCCACTATGATTTGAAAACTACCCGAAAGGAATATAAGGTGGGTGATCGGGTCTATCTATATAATTTCCAAAGGAATCAGGCCAAACAGCGAAAATGTTTGCCTACATGGAAGGGACCGTTTGAAATTATAGACAAGATCTCCCCTGTTACATTCAAGATCCGCATCCCCAAAGGCGGTTTGGCAGAGGGGGAAGACAAGTGGGTCCATACAAATCAGCTAAAGTGTTGCCATCCCAGACACACTCTGCAACAACTGGAGGAGTCCTCTGCAATACCAGAGGGGACCGCTCCAGAGTAATTCAATTCCAACCCTAAAATATCCCACACATAGTCTCTAAAATATTATGATTTGGAAAAAAAATGTCTTATGATTGTATCTTGTTTTGGTTAAAATAAGAACGCAAATGTTTTGACTATAAAATGTATATGCCACCCCACCATATCAATGGTGGGGAAGAAATGTCTAGGAATGTGTATTGCCGCTTTGCTTTATCATCCTAGGAGAGATGAAACCATGGAGACTGACCAGGGAGGACGACCCGGGACCGGGAGCAGAGACCCGAGGGGCCCGGGGTACCGCCCAATCCTCCCATCAGGACCAGCAAGGAGAACTGATTGATCGACTGGAGAGAGGAAAAGATGCTGAACTGTGCCATCTATGGAATTGGAAGAAGAGGAGGCGAACATCCCAGATCTTGCGAGTTCCATCAGTGAAAGGACAGAATGGCCATCGCAAGAGGGGGGGCTTGTGGGATGTTTTTACCCATGCATCCAAGCCCTATCATAAAACTGTGCAGTACTGACATGGAAAACATCATGATGGCCAGAACTCCCCAGAGAGTGCACAGGGAAAACATGAAGAATAGGCTGCCACCCATTTTTGCCTATGTTGTGAGCACAGGAGGGCACTGCCTAAAACCACCATTGGGCTACACACACAGTAGCCTGAAACCATTGGGAATGGCAATGCTGATTGCCAAAAAGCAACTCAGAACTGTGGGGAATTCATTTTCTTAATCCCAAAAATGGTTGCAATACCGGTACTCACCACTATCAGAAAGCCGGCGTTTTAAAACCACTAGACCTTTGTGTAAAACTGAACAAATGAAACAAAACCAGGCCAAGGAAAGACTTGCTAAGAGGTGGATACAATGTAAAACTATATTCTGAAATGACTTGAAGGAAGTAATTTTTTAATGTATATGTAAAAATTGTAAGTTTGATTTAAACTGGGAACAAAAAGTGACATTTAGCTGAAACCTGGCTTAATGTAACTGGATTCTGCCTGACAACTACCCCCGACAGGAGAAACCTGCTCAGCCACACTTCCCAGCCTAGCTGTCAGAATCGGAAACTACCACCCCCGAAAGCTCCTCACCTGACTCCTTAGAGGAATCCTCCTGGGTAGATGTCTTTGGTCTTCTTCTCCCCTCCTTCTTGATCTCCTGCGGGTCTTCGTCCTTCTTGGTGCTCTTCCTTCCCTTTTTGTCCTTCTTGCGCTCGTAGAGATAGGGACGAGCTCCGCTTGAAGCCACCCTGACAGTGGTAAGAACAAGCTGTCAGGTGGACCCAGGGAAGCCAGTCCCGTAACGCCAGGGAAAAAGCCAGTGACGTCAGAAAAAACCCTGTTAGATGGCGAGTCCTTGCTGGCAGGGAGTGTGTCGGAAGTGGAGGAGACCGGTGAATGGCATACAGTAACAGTACTTGAATCCAAGTATTTCCGGACGAGGTAGACTGATGACGAAAAGGATTGGAAGAGAGTTCACTGCGATCCAAGGAAGGCAAAAGTGGAGGCTGCACACGAGCAGTCAGGAGGGAAGGTAAGGCTATAATACAGGTAAGAGTGAGAGAGGGAGAGAGAGAGCTGAGAGAGAGTGGAGAATGAGAGAGCGAACAGAAGCGGGAGCGAGCAAGGAGGAGAGAGAGAGAGAAATAGTAAGGGAGAGCGAGCGGGAGCAAAAGCAGGTGAACAAGAGTAAGGAATCAAGCGCCAGGGAGAGAGTGAGCAAGCGGGAGCGAAAGCGGATGAACAAGAGTAAGGAATCAAGCGAAAGCGAGCGAGAGAGCAAGCGGGAGCGAAAGCGGATGAACAAGAGTAAGGAATCAAGCGCCAGGGAGAGAGAGAGCAAGCGGGAGCGAAAGCGGATGAACAAGAGTAAGGAATCAAGCGCCAAAGAGAGAGAGAGAGAGAGCAAGCCGGAGAGAAATAGCGAAGGGGCGCGAAGGATAGCTTTACAGTACGGAACCCCGTACAAAAGGAAAGAGCCGAGAAACAGGGAAAGCCGAAGTGGGCTGAGTACTAGGTAGAAAAGTATCAAAGGACCAAGCTCAAGGAGCGGCACTGCAGGCGAAGTTAGCGAAAGGCTGACAATGCGAGTTGCAACACACAGCGTTGTGGGCGTGGCTACCTTTTAAAGGAAAAGAACCAAAAAGACTAGAACGGTAAGGACCACAAGGTGCCTAAGTAAGCCTCCATCTTTTCCACAGTGTCCAGGGTCGCGTTGTGACAGTATGCCCCCTTCTCATCTGGGATTCCCTGGGCTTACCCGGATGAAGGCGGTGAAAAAGACGTAACAAGCGGGGGGCATGGATGTGGCTTCTAGGTTCCCAGGTACGCTCAGCAGTGGAGTACCCCTTCCAATGTATCAGGTACTGAACTGTACCATGTCTATAGTGAGAATCCACCAGCCTCTCCACCTCGTATTCCTCAGGTTCTGGATTATCGGGAATTGGTGAGCGTGGCCCTGTTCGACCATGCAGATCTGATAGATAGTCCTTGAGAAGGGACGAGTGGAACACAGGATGGATGCGCTTCATACTGTGAGGAAGTTTCAGGCGAAAGGCCACCGGATTGATCTGTGCGGAAATGGGGAAAGGCCCAATGAATCTGGCAGAAAACTTCCCTGGGTGTAACCAGCGTGGCAGGAATTTAGTGGACAACCAAACTTTAGTGCCAACAGTCCATTTGGGGTTTTGAGATCTCTTCCTGTCAGCGTACTTCTTTTGGAGCTCCCTGCTAGTCTCCAAGTTCTTCTTAGCCTCCCCTTGTATACGTCTTAGTTCACTAAGCCTTTGGTCAACCGCAGGGACAGCAGTCGATGGTATTCCGACCAAGGGGATATGCATGGGATGAAAGCCATAGGAGAAAAAGAATGGACTGGTTCCTAGGGAAGAGTGTACTGTATTATTGTAGGTGAATTCCGCCGTGGAGAGAAAAGACTTCCAACTCTCCTGTTCTTGACTACAGAAACAACAAAGGTACTGTTCTAAAGTGGAGATCAGACGCTCAGTTTGTCCGTTGCTTTGGGGGTGATAACCAGAAGAGAGAGCTCTACTGATTGCCAGAGTCTTGCACAGTGTAGAACAGAAACGAGAAGTGAATTGAGAACCTCTGTCGGAAACAATAGTTTGGGGTAGACCGTGAAGCCTAACCACATCTCTCAGAAAAACCTCAGCTACTTCTGGAGCCAATGGTAGGCCTGGTAGAGGAGAAAAGTGTGCCATCTTACTCAGGGAATCTACGGTAACCATGATGGCGGTAGAACCCATAGAGAGAGGAAGATCCACAATAAAATCAGTAGAAATGTGTTCCCAAGGACGTGCTGGCAAAGGTCCTTGTTGAAGGAGACCCAAAGGGTGATGCGTAGAGGGCTTACTGGAGGCGCAAATAGGACATGCAGCTACATAAGCCTTTACATCCTTGGCTAAAGTGGGCCACCAGAAATACCTTGATATCAAATTGGTCGTGGCTCCTTGCCCCTTGTGGCCAGCAGAAGGTAGATCGTGACACCAAGACATTGCTTGAATTTGAAGTTCTTTAGACGGAAGGAACAGGGTGTCCTTGTAGTAATACACTGTCCCTCTTTTCTCCAATGAAGACAGACGGTCGTTGGGTATCTGGGTGGAACTAGTTGTACGTTCAACCTCTTGTAGAAATGAATTGACCGCCCCTAATATCCTTTTCCCCGAAAGAATCTCTTCAGGTTTGTGCCTGTCTACTGGGGATTCTTCTCCTAGGCTCCGGGATAAGGCATCAGCCAACACGTTCTCCTTCCCTGGAAGATACGTGATGTCAAAGTCAAATTGGGAGAAGAAATAGGCCCACCAGGCATGTCTGGAATTGCGACACTCCATTTGTTGGAGTACCTTAAGGTTCCTATGATCTGTTCACACCAGAAATGGATGGGCAGCCCCCTGTAACAGATGTCTCCACTCGACACAAGCCTGGCGGATGGCCAACAATTCCCGTTGAAATACAGAGTAGTTTCTTTCACTCGGGGTGAGTGTCCGGGAGTAGTACGCCACCGGGTGTTTGATACCATCCTTACCAGACTGTAATAAGGCTGCTCCTATGGCACCTCCAGAGGCGTCCGTTTCAACCACAAAAGGAAGGGACTGATTGGGTTGAATAAGGATGGGCGCAGTGGTGAAGGCTTCTTTGAGTACCGGGAAAGCTTGTTCTGCCATCGAGTCCCATACAAATTCTTGACCCTCCTTTAGTAGATTGGTAATGGGTAGCACGATCTCCGAAAAATTTGGGATAAAGCGTCTGTAAAAATTTGAGAGACCCAAGAACCTCTGTATATCCTTAGGGCTGCTGGGAGTGGGCCATAGAAGTACCGCCTTCACCTTCTCGGGATCCATCTGAACTCCTTCTTTGGAGAGAATAAAGCCTAGGTAGGGAACAGACGAGGATTCGAAGATGCACTTTTCTGGCTTTAATAATAAATTATTCTCTTGTAGTCTTCTTAACACCTGCTCAACGTGTCTGCGGTGTTCGGCCGGAGAAGAAGAGAAGACAAGAATGTCGTCAAGATAGACTACTACAAAAGAGAATAGCAGGTCTGAGAATATCTTGTCCACAAACCGTTGGAAAACCGCCGGGGCGTTTACCAGTCCGAAGGGCATCACTCAATATTCAAAGTGTCCCAGAGGAGTTCTGAAGGCGGTTTTCCACTCATCTCCCTCCTTGATTCTCAACAAATGATAGGCACCTCGAAGGTCGAGTTTGGAGAAAATGTTAGCCCCTTCAACTGCTTCCAGTACTTCCTTTATAAGAGGCATGGGATATCTGTCTCTTATAGTCATACAGTTCAAACCTCGATAATCGATACACGGTCTCAATTCGGAGGTCCCTTTCTTGGGTACAAAGAACATAGATGCTCCGGCAGAGGAGAATGACTCTCTGATGAGACCGTTCTGAAGGTTTGCGTCCAGATATTCCTTAAGGGCCCTTCTTTCTGGGAGAGACATGGCATACATTCGGCCGAAAGGAACGGAAGCACCTGGTTTTAACTCAATGGAGCAGTCTTCAGGCCGATGAGGAGGTAAAGAGCGTGGTAATTCGTCTTCAAAAAGTTCGGCGTATTGTTGGTAGCAGAGCGGCACTATCTGCACCACTGAGGCGGACTTAGGAGTAGGAATTCCCTTACCAGGAACCGGATTGGTCTGGAGAAGGCAGGAAGAATTACAGAAAGAAGATGAAAAGCATATAGTGTTGGCTGACCAGTCTATAGTAGGATTATGCTTACGTAGCCATGGTATACCCAGTATTATTGGGAAGTGTGCGGCTCTTATCACATCGAAAACAATCTTGTCTTGGTGTTGAAAAAGAAGCATAGTAGCAGGTATGGTTTCTTGTACAATGGGCCCGGAGAAGAGTGGAGTTCCATCCACTCCTTCTACGGGTAAGGAACAGCTCTTTTGTAGAAAAGGCACCCCCTGATCTTGAGCCCACTGGACATCGATGAAATTACCCGCAGCACCACAGTCCAACATAGCCAAGACCTCAACGGTGGGATTGGGCTCGAAAGTGAGATGAATGGCGAACACCAACAATCTGTTATCATCTTCAATAGCCTTCTGACAAGTAAGGTTGCAGGGATTGATCGTCTCTACCCGGTTCTTATCCCTGCTCAAGACCGAGGAGAAGCGTTTCCCGAACGTCTTGGAGGTACTTCGGGGCAGTTCCGGAGCAAATGCTTAGAAGATCCACAGTACATGCAGAGACCCAGATCTCTACGTCTCTTTCTCTCCTCTGGAGTCAGGGGGCCTCTAGTAGTTCCGATCTGCATCGGTTCTTCAGTCTGGCTCCGATTAGGAAGAGGAACTGGAGTAGTACTGGCAGAAGGAAGGTTTCGGAACCTCCTCCTTTCTTGTCTTCGCTCTTGGAGTCGGTATTCCAGCTGAAGAGTCAGAGTCACTAGTTCTTGGAAGGAGGTCGGACGAGCCACTCTGGCTAGCTCGTCTTTGAGATCGTCATGGAGTCCCCGGCGAAAGAGGGTTTGTTGAGCAGAGTCAGGCCATCCTGCATCCTTTGCCAGTCTGATGAAAGCAGAAGCAAAAGTTTGAACATCTTGATTCCCTTGACGAATGTCCAAGAGGGCTTCATAAGAGGAAAACTGAACCTCAGGTCTGTCGAATCTGGCTCTCATCTGTTGGGTAAACAGGGAATAATCGTTGACTGCTGGATCAGATTGGGATATCAACGGGGTGGCCCAAGCCAAGGCGTTTCCGACGAGATTAGCAACAAGGAAACCAACCTTGGACCTGTCTAGTTCGTAGGCCTTCGGTCTAAAAGTGAAATAGACCATGCAAGCATCCAGGAATTCCTTCAAATGCTTTGGATTGCCATCATATTTTCCAAAAGAGAATGACTGTGGAGGCAAGTCGCCCCGAGTATCATCTCGTAATGCGATCTGTTGTCGTAGACTGACATTTTTGGTTCGGAGATTCTGTACTTCAGTCTGAAGGCCTTGGATAGCAGCTACCATCTCCTGGATCTGTTCTAGGGAGGCCATGTTGACTTGTGGGCGTTGCAAACTGTCAGAATCGGAAACTACCACCCCCGAAAGCTCCTCACCTGACTCCTTAGAGGAATCCTCCTGGGTAGATGTCTTTGGTCTTCTTCTCCCCTCCTTCTTGATCTCCTGCGGGTCTTCGTCCGTCTTGGTGCTCTTCCTTCCCTTTTTGTCCTTCTTGCGCTCGTAGAGATAGGGACGAGCTCCACTTGAGGCCACCCTGACAGTGGTAGGAACAAGCTGTCAGGTGGACCCAGGGAAGCCAGTCCCGTAACGCCAGGGAAAAAGCCAGTGACGGCAGAAAAAACCCTGTTAGATGGCGAGTCCTTGCTGGCAGGGAGTGTGTCGGAAGTGGAGGAGACCGGTGAATGGCATATAGTAACAGTACTTGAATCCAAGTATTTCCGGACGAGGTAGACTGATGACGAAAAAGGATTGGAAGAGAGTCCACTGCGATCCAAGGAAGGCAAAAGTGGAGGCTGCACACGAGCAGTCAGGAGGGAAGGTAAGGCTATAATACAGGTAAGAGTGAGAGAGGGAGAGAGAGAGCTGAGAGAGAGTGGAGAATGAGAGAGCGAACAGAAGCGGGAGGGAGCAAGGAGGAGAGAGAGAGAGAAATAGTAAGGGAGAGCGAGCGGGAGCAAAAGCGGGTGAACAAGAGTAAGGAATCAAGCGCCAGGGAGAGAGAGAGCAAGCGGGAGCGAAAGCGGATGAACAAGAGTAAGGAATCAAGCGAAAGCGAGAGAGAGAGCAAGCGGGAGCGAAAGCGGATGAACAAGAGAAAAGGAATCAAGCGCCAGGGAGAGAGAGAGCAAGCGGGAGCGAAAGCAGATGAACAAGAGTAAGGAATCAAGAGCCAAAGAGAGAGAGAGAGAGAGCAAGCCGGTTAGAAATAGCAAAGGGGCGCGAAGGATAGCTTTACAGTACGGAACCCCGTACAAAAGGAAAGAGCTGAGAAACAGGGAAAGCCGAAGCGGGCTGAGTACTAGGTAGAAAAGTATCAAAGGACCAAGCTCAAGAAGCGGCACTGCAGGCGAAGTTAGCGAAAGGCTGACAATGCGAGTTGCAACGCACAGCGTTGTGGGCGTGGCTACCTTTTAAAGGAAAAGAAGCAAAAAGACTAGAACGGTAAGGACCACAAGGTGCCTAAGTAAGCCTCCATCTTTTCCACAGTGTCCAGGGTCGCGTTGTGACACTAGCTGCATCCTGCTTCCCCACCAAAAAGGAGTGGCACCTCTCTGATTAGATTAGGGCAGGGGCACCGCAGGACGTCGAACAAAGGCCTGTCCTGGACTCAGGCAAATGTTATATTGGGGCGTCGTAAAATAGCTTCCTCTTGGGAGAAACTGGGGGGCAGCTGTGCCTCTGTGAACAAGCTGGCTTGGGGGAAGTGGATAAACCAGTTATTCCACCATGTGATCTGGGAAGCCACACCCCTTTTTGACCAGGGCATACTTTTAAAAAGATGGATAATTCATAGTACGGACCTGTCAAAATTATATAAATAATATCATTATTCTTGTGATTTTTCTGTGCACATTTTAAGAGGTGTTAGGACCCTGTGGTATGTTCCTGGGGATAGTAGCGGAAAAAAGGTTGTTACTCCAAATGTATGCATGTTAAAAATCTGACACTTTATCATCTGTAACCCATATCCCTGGTGCACATTTGTGTAAAATCTGGAAAGGTTTAGAGGTCGTTATCTGGATGAAAAGGGGAGAATTCTGTCATCAGTGGACATGACATCGTACAAAGACAGGGATCGGATGGTTTGTTGCTACAGAAAATATGTAAACTGGACCTATAATATGAGAAAAATGGTACATAGATAAATATGTATTTGGATCAGAAATAGATTTGTGTGCAATTTGACAGGGGAGGATCCTCTGACCCATAAACAGACCTCATCATGATGACAATCCATTTCCTTCCCCAAATCATGGGAGAGGGGAGAATTGGGCCAATGACAAGTAGAGAGGGGCAGGCTTAGCTAGGCCCAGGCACACCCCTATTTTCAAAACACATAAAAAGAGACTGCTGGGACAGGTAGAGACATTCAATTCCATTTGCTGCGGAGCATGCTGACCGACGACTTCACATCCAGAGATCCAGACTTCAAATGCATCAATCTCCAGAACCTGTAGCAGAAATTAACTCCAGAATTTGTAGCAGAGAGGCCTGAATCCACCAGCTGAATCCTCTTCAGCAGGCCTCAAAACCAACCAAACTATTCAACAGCCGGGCAAGCTGTTTGAATTTTGCCAAGAATTTTTGCAAGAACCTGTAGCAGTATCCAGAAAGCAGTGCTGTATCCGGAACCCGAGAGAACCACAAACCAGACCGTTGTGAGCAGATCCGGTGCTTGACAGACCCAGAGAGCAGAGCTGACCCAGATAGCCGGGACTTCAGAACCACCCACCGGAAGTCCCGTCCAACCTGACCAGACCTTGATGAGGCCTATTTCAAATTGATATTGTGAGTACCTAGCAGAACTGTGCAGAACCAATCTCTTAGTTAAAATAATCTAATCCAAACTATTTTAACCTAAGTAGAACAGCCTCCTAGAAATCGTGTCATCTGTCATTTTTAAAGCTGCACAACTGTCACCTGTCAATTCTGCAGCTGCAAGCTGTCACCTGTCATTTTGAGTTTACTTTAAATCCGAAAAACTACCTTTATTAAATCGTCCGTATCTCTGGAACCGTTTGGGCTAGGAACGTGATTTAACTTTCCTCTGAAAGCTTAGAACGGACTTCCTACCCTACTCCTTATACTTTTACCGCAATCGCGATTCACGCACTCGCGAAATTTACCGCGATTTGCGATTTTGGCTCAATTTCTCCACTTGCCAAAATAGCAGCTCCATTCTTTCTTTTATTAAAATCCGTTTGCAACTTGGTAATAACTCATAGAGCATTGTTAAAGTGAGCCTGGACTAATATAAAGTAGCCATCACCTACCCTGAACCTCTAGAGGGAATTAAAAGCAATTTTAGACCTTTTCACTTCCTTGCAAACCACATTAAAGTAATTCGCCTGTGTTTAAAACTCATCCCTGTTTTCCCTAAGCTTGTTGGGAGAACTGGAACTGTGTATTGCATTATAAAATGTGATTTGTTGGGATTCTTGAAGACTGTGTGCTCTCCTTCCATTTCTTGTATTGCATAGGGGGGGAGTGAATTGTCAAAAGAAAAAGTGATCATATTACCTTTTGCTAAAATCATAACAAGTTATTTCTGTACTGCATTTTATTCCACCTTGCATTTCCTTGAAACCATCAAGCATTTCAGCTACCTCATCCTCTACACTACTCCTAAGTAACCAAATCAGTGTATCCCTGTAACATTATCCATTGTTGATCACGGTCATATTCTGAAGTGTGATGTCAGTTATCAATTTATTATAAAGGTTGATAGATATATATTGTTGAATTGTCCAAATAAACCTTTTAATTTGCAAAACAAACCTACTTCTTGGCTCAGTGGGGTCAGGGGGATTCTAAGAGGGGGGTGCTGAACTGGATATAAAAATACATCAATAAGGGTTTTCCTCAGCATCCCAGACTAGGCATTGACTTAGCTGTAGTGTTGATTGAATATCGCTTACAATATACATCGACCTGTCTACTGTGGTTGGACACAGCCTACAGGCGCAGTCCTCCCGGTCATATTTAGTTGGGATCTGACAGGTGGAGTGCACGGTGTATCTGAGAAGGGGGAGGGCCAAAACCTTCCTGCTGCCATGGCCAGCCTAATTAACTATCAAAGACTCCATGGATCTGTCCTGTCCGTTTGTTTACTCTCTGCAGATGGTGGCAGCAATTAACATAATTAACATACTAATAGCATGTCTGCAGAGATTAAAACAAAGGAGACAGGAAACCCCAACACCCTTTCATCTGTCCTGTGTCAACCTGAAGCCAGCTCCTGCCCTAAAGTATCAATGTTTGGTACATGTTTTTACAGTAGAAGCCCCAGCAGATGACCCCATTCAGAGGGTAGGGGTATGTGATTTGATGGAGACAGATAGTCTGTTCTCTCCACAGCTTCAAGGAAGACCTGCTGATATAATCAGAAACCAAGGAGACCTCAATTACCCAGAGAGATCCTTGTATCCACAAAAGAGAGTAAGATGGGTGGGACTTAGTATTACATGTTTTACTCCTTTACCTTTTCTGTTGCAAAGCACTCTGGTTATGACCTCAAGCATACAGGAGATTGTTGGTGGGGACCCAGGATTGGTTCATTGAGGTAGGCTTAGCCTACACCAATCACTGTGGCCCATTTGGCTTTAAAAGAGGGCTGAGCCCCTCTTTTAGGCAGATCATCTAAAGACTTCCCAAGGAGTAACACTAATTTGGAACCTGGCTGGAGGTAAAGTCTGCCTGGTAGCTCCCGCAACTGGTACCCAGCCAGCACACAGAATGTCCTGCTGGGCTTTGCAAGCAAACTTCCTAGGTGGGAAAAGCCAGAGAGTCTCTTCCAAACCAAGGACATGGCAGTGCCTGCAACGCTCTTCTCAGCTTTGGGCCATCCACCTTAAAGGGCGACACAAGCCCAGTTGAAGAAGCTAGGAAGAGTGCATCGACAAGCATCAAACAGCAGCTGCCTTAAGGGACATTTTTGAGCCAGTCCAGCCCCTCGAGCTGTAACTGACTGCACCGCTGACTTTTGTCACACCACAGTCGCTCACGCTGTCTGAGATGCATTGACAAGTGCTTCAGACCCACCAAGCTGCACTGAGACGATTCCTGACCCCGAGCCGCCAGGTAGGCCAGTGTGCAGCCATCCGTCCAGCCTTGCTTGCCCAACTGACTGATACCCGCAGCTTTCCCCCATCTTGAACTCTGTCGCAGGAGCGACAAAACGCCCTGAAACTGACGCAATCCTGTTGAGCATCAAGAATTTCTACAAGCACAAGGTACTTTGTTGTTCTGTCCCCCTGGTCCTTCTCTGAAGGCCCCTAGTGACATTTTATGACTCATTGCTCTCTTTGAGTTGAAACCAAGTATCCTTGAACTATTGCGATTCATTACTTTACCAACTCCACCTCCTGTCAGTATCCAGAGTGCATCTCTTTTCCTTCTTGAAACTGTCTGTCCTCTGCATTCCTTTACAGGGTGCATTGTATTTTGTATTGTGCAAGAACTGTCTTTTGAATAATAATAAAGTATTTATCGGTATACAACCTTGACTGGACAGTCCCTTTTGTCATTGTGTGTAGTAATTGTATTTTCGCTGTGTGACCAACTAACCAACGATAAACAGAGATAAGCCTGCCGTTCTGTCCACGTTGTCAAAATTGGACAAAGAGATTTATAATTTGCTTGTGTTTCCAATCTGTTTGGGTTCCTTCTGGTGTACTAGAGGTGTGGTGCTGATTGATGGTTTAGAAACTGATATTTATCCATGTACCACTGGTGCCCCAGAAGTTTATTTGTCACAATCGGCACCAAAAATACTGCAATACTGTCAAATGAATTAACACTGATTCTATAATGGTGCCCCCAACTGTGCATAGGTGATAGGGAAAATATATAAAAGTGGTTCTCTGCAGCAGCCGGTGAGGGATATGTTTTTTCATTGTTTTAATGGCTGCTGTGCTTTTGTCTGACCAATACCAAGATGTTGCAAAAGTAACATTTGCAATGGGAGTTGTGTGAAGTATGAAGATGGGCAAAGGAGCTATCTTCCAGCTCGAGGTAGGGGCGCCCAAGAGGGAAATGCAGATTGGAAGGAGAGTGCTGCTCTGCAAGGCCGATGGGTCCTTCCTGTGACCCATCGGCCGATGGGTCCTTCCGATGGGTCCAACCTGCTCACCCCACCCCACCTGAGGGTGGGGTGAGCAGGCTGAGCAGGGCTCCCCAGTTGAAGATTGCACGAAGGTTAAGCTTACTAGGAATTAGAATTCATATATAATGCCTTTAGGTGATTGTTAATGTTTCCTTTAGTAGAGTGTCCCGAAAACAGGACATTACATCATTTTGCTATTGTGTGGTCATTGATCCAAGTAAGAACTCTGGGTGTAGCCCATCTCCTGTTAATATGTGCTGATGCCGATTGCTCGCTGCTCTGGCAGGAGGGTGGTCTGGAGTGGTTCCTTTGAGGTAGGCACTCATGTTGCCAGGCTGGGCAACTACACCTTTACCTGGACATGGCCCTTCGAATTGCCTAGCAAATAACCCAATGGGGCCACTGGGCATGGCTCCAGCATTGCCCAGTGCTACTTTGACAAGGGCAGGACCATCCACTAGGGCATGACATGGGGTCATGCCAGTTCCTACTTTAAACCCCCAGACAAGCCATTTGCCCCATTGGGAATGGTCTGCAGCCACGTCCTTTGTCTTGAATATTACTTTTTCCAGAGAGGGGCTTTTGGCCCTGCCTTGGAATTCCCTGAACCCCCAAATAGCCCTTCTCAGCATGGCCAGAGCACTCCTAAGTCACCTGATTAGCCGCCTGGGCATGGTTTGTTTCCCCGGGCCTACTTTTACTGGGGCAGTGCATTCTTCCCAGCCTGGTCACTGCCTAGCCACTTGATTGGCCCACGTCGATTCCCAGTGCTTACTTTGACCACGGCAGGGCCTTCCAACCTGCACTGGGAACCCTCGAAATCACCAATGGGCATAAAATGCTTACTTTGAGCACTCTGAACCACTGGGCATAGCCTGCTTCCAGGGTAAGTGCCTACATATTATACTCAATCACCCCACGTACACCTGACTGGCCAAATGGGCATAGGTTATGGTACACTACTTTGCCTGGAGCAGGGCCTTCCATCTGGCAAAAGAGCACAGTGGACCAATACGATATTTGTGTGCAATCTGGACTTACAGATTTGAAAAGATGGAAAATCCAGTTCAGCCTTTCATCATTCTTAAATCAATAACATTGGTACCACACAGCCAGACGATAGCAACACCTGCTGTTTTAAGTGTTCCATAGTTATATAATCTGTAGCAGCAACCACTGTGCACCTATGCCTATTAATATATTTTTTAACCCTCTCCCCTTCATTCTTTCCTTCTCCAATTCTCTCTTTGTGGCAGCCTCCTTTTCTAATTATCTGTCTGAGTCTCCTTCTCTCCATCTGTTATAAGACCCAATGACAAATGTTTTATTAAGGAATTGAAACGTGTACATCCGTGATGTAGTTCCACTTCATGATACATCGATCACATGATTTCAACTCTGAACCATATTTTAACATGGATGAATAAACAACATGCTGTCACTGAAAATAAACAAAAACGTATTCCTGGCCCTTGGTTCCTGCAATGCGGTCCTCATCCTCTGCTACTCCTGCTGGAACACTGTCATCTGGGTCCACAACATTTTTAAAGCTATTAATTCTAAAGGCTATGGTTTAACAATGTACCCTCATTCTCTTCTGAGGCACAACTCCACTACTTCGAAACTACCATGCAACATACAATGCTTCTTCTAACTACCAACCCTCGGTAATGTAACACATGCTTTCAACAACCTAACAGTGGACTTCAGCAATGCTGAGCTAGAAGGTTTAACTTCCACATTAGCGATCATGCTGCAAATCCTCCAGAATTCAGTAGGACCCTCAAGAACACATTCATTAAACTTTCCAATCTCTGCATTGGCTGCCTGTCAGATAGAAATGTACATGTATGTTTCTGGTATTAGTCCACGAAACTCTACTTGGGAATCTATCTGTCTAAGTTATCTATCTATCTATCTATCTATCTATCTATCTATCTATCTATCTATCTATCTATCTATCTGTCTGTCTGTCTGTCTGTCTGTCTGTCTATCTATCTATCTATCTATCTATCTATCTATCCATCCATCTATCTATCTATCTACTTATCTATCTGTATCTATCTATCTGTCCATCCATACGTCTATTCATCTATTCCTATTTCCCCTATAAACTCCTCAGGCCCCCACGCTTTCCAACTTGCAGTACCCTCCCCACTACAAACCTACCTCCATAGAAGGTAGATATCTGCTGTCAAGGGCTTCAAGAGTCAGTGGAACGCTCTGCCCAAACTGCTTCTGGACTCTGCTAGCCTCACTTAATTTGACTGCAAGCAGACGACTTGATTCAGCCAATCTAATTTCTGCTTCTGCCTTGGTCCCGTTTTACAAGGCGTCTCGAGACGCCATTTTGAGAAGTGCACCTTATAATATCACTAAATAAATAAATAGCGCAATGACAGTTTGCCAAATTGATGAGGTATTAAGGAGAAATGAAAGAAAAACGTAAGAAAATGATAAGGGAAAAAGTAGGCGGAATGATTATGGTATGGTGAGATGGGAACAATGCCCAAAATACAAACAGATGGGGTAAGAGGGTTAGAACTAGGGTGCGTGGAGAAAAGCATAGCACAAGAATTTCAAAGAAAGTGAAAGACAGAGGGGGAAAAAAAAGAGAATAAGGGGCCTGGGGTCTCACACCAAAGCAACATATTAAAAACAAGGGAGAAACACCAACACCTGGAGGTCAGCCCAGCAAGCTACAACCCACGGGCCTGCAAACTGCAACTCCCCTGTTGTTTTAGAGTATGACTGACAATATCCCTCAACATTGACCACTCTGGTTAGGACTGATGGCAACCACAGTCTTAAATATCTACCAAGGCATAGGGTGTAGACTCCATTACTCTTCCACCATTTCCCGTTCTCTCAAGTGTTTGAACTGCTTTCTCCCTTCCACATTTCAGCTCACTCAGTTACACACTCTAGCACCCTAGCCGTTCCCACTGTCAGCCCACCCCACCACACTCTCCTTACCAACCAACTCTCTCCAGTTTCCACTGCTTTTCTTAAATCCTCCCACAAACTATGCTGCAGAGTGCTGCAGTGGCACTGTTCCCTCACATTCCATCTTAGTAGGCTTGCATCCTGGCCAACGCCAAACTTCATAGCCAGAGTTGAGGGTGCCTTCTATGGGCTGGCCATTTAATTTAGAGATTTAGAGAGGGGAATGCTCACTACATAAATTCAGTTCATTGGGCAACTGAGGCTCTAAACAAAATATGTGTAGCCCGATGAAAAATGTGAGGGGGCACAACTTCAGTTCCTTTATTGATTTCCGAGTAAAATCTGCAAAGTTCTGTATTACGGATAGGGATGTTGTATTGTGTTTATATGAGTGGCCAAACAGACCAACATTCAAATGCCCTACTTATGACATATTTTGGTTTATGCTAACCATATTGGTTTTCAAGTGAAATACAATGTTAGTATGAGACATCCTGGATGCGCCTGTGTGCGTACTGCGCTTGTTCACTCAAGGAAACTATATTGGATTGGGTGCACTGTAGTGGTTTATGCAAAATAGCATTACTGCATGGTATCACTATTTTAGTTAGTATACTGGTGAATTAATTGTACACATATCAAGTGCATTTAAGAGAGAAGGCATATGGGTTAATGTGCCTTCTTTGTACGTTTTGTCTCAGCCTCCTAAACCATGGGTCATCCCATTCATGCAATCTCTCTGCCCGGACATGCGTCTGCTGCTGTGCAAATGGAGGCATACCCAAGTGTACGGGGACCTGCAACTCAACCTATCTGCCCTGAACTCTCTCAAGTCCTCTCTTGATAGAGCAAAATGTGAATTCTACCACACCCTCAATAACTCTCACTCCAACCATCGTCGCCGGCTACATGGCAACCTAAAGTCACCTCTAACTCCTCCTAAATCTATGATGAGCAACTCCATTCTCATAGCTAATGACCTAGCTGAATACTTTGCTGCAAACATTTTCAAAATGAGAGATTCTCTCCTGACCTTCCTCACACTCCCTTTCCCTACACTCTACACTCTGCCCACTCTACCATCATCCTCTGCCTCTATCTTCCACTTTATTCACACTAATACTGAGGAAATTCGTTCTCTGCTGATGAAGGCTAATACCTCTTGTGCCCCATCAGATCCTCTTGTGCCTCAGCTAGTCAAGCCTATGGCACTTTAGTGGTGTTTCACCTTGCTGAATTCTTCAACCTGTCCTTCAACTCTGCTAGCTTACCCTCTATTTTCAAGCCAAGGTCATCCCTTTTGTAAAAAAGCAAGAGTCTGACCTGAACCGACCGGTTAACTTTTGGCCTGTGTCTTCCTACTCTAAAGTGCTCGAAAGTGTTGTATTCAACTGTCTCTCTAATTTCTTAGACATCCACAACCTTTGAGGCCCCCTACAAGCAGGTTTCCACTCCTGTCACTCCACGGACTGTGTTCAACTTAATTGCCTATGCTCAGCACTCCAACCTACCCTCTCTCCTAATTCTCCTTGACCTGTCAGCTGCCTTTGACACTGTCGATCACTCTGATCTCCTTAATACGCTCTTTCTTCTTGGGATTCACAATTTCACCCTTGACTGGATTGAATCCTACTTGGCACCTCACCAATTCTCTGTCTCCTGGAGCAACAACACCTCTCAACTCACTCCTCTAACTGTTGGTGTTCCACAAGATTTGGTCTTAGGTCTGTTCCTCTTTACACTCTGCACCTCTGCTCTTGGAGCACTATTCTCCTCCTTTGGGTTCTCATACACACTCTTTGCAGACGACACCCAAAACCTCTTCTCTTTTCCTGAACTCTCCTCTGGTCTCTCTATCACAGTTTCCAACTGTCTCTTTGCTATTAAATATTGGATGTTTTGGATCTCTTTGTCTGCTAGCCAGTTCCCACCTAACAGTCTCCCTTACTCTTCTTCAGCTAGAAACCATGGCGTCATCTATGAGCCTTCTCACATCTTCTCTGCTTTCATCTACAAAACTGCAATGGCATTTCGCCTCAATATCTTAAATATTAGGAATATCAGGCACCTCCTTCCTTTCAACACCACCAAACATCTCTTATCTACTCTTGTCTTATCTAAACTGGACTACTGTGCCAGCATCCTCTTTGGTCTCCCCCACCTAGGCTTTCTGTCCTCTGTACACATTCATTAGCTTCGTTACTAGAATCTTTTTGAACTCCTTCACTTCACACCTACTTCCTCGTACATCACTAGACTGGATGGCTGATGATGCAAAACAAGACCAGATTTACATTTCTTCTCATAGTTCACAAATTCATCCACGGTATGTCACCACTGTATCCATCCTTCTCTATCCAACTCTACAAGCCTTCTCGTAATCTCTGCTCTGCCTGACTACCCTTGTGGCATCTTGCCATCCCTGTGCTTCCTCTCACCTTCTCTCTTCTTGCTCCACTTGCATGGAATTCTGTTGCCCCGGACATCTGAGAAACAGTCAACATGAATTTGTTCAAAACCAAACTAAAAGCCTCTATGCTTGCCCCCAAGTTACCCTCTTAACCTGCCTCTCATCTGCCTTCTAGCTAACATTTTTCTATCACTTTTAATTTTCCTCTGTCCCTCTCTTTCTCTGCTATAGCACCTCACCCATCATGGCCACATCCCGAGCACAGCTGGCCGTACGGCCTATCTACACCTAAAAATGTCTAGTGTTGGTTGTCCTTAATCTACTAAGGGCTATAAATATAAAAATAAAAAATCCTTTCACGAATACAGAAATACTGGACTTTTTTCTGAATATGAACCATTAATCACATACAATTGTTATTGATGAAAACTGGCTCATAAGAAGTTGTAAGCTCAACCCAACCTCTCTTAATCTATGTATGTCCACTTATATATTTTCCCTGGTGACTGTTCCATACGGTCCAATCCACAACCTGGTCAGAATGTCCCTCAAACTTACCCCATTGTAAGAAGCTCACTAATTCCCATTACCTCTATTTTCTTATCTATTGTTCGTACGTTTGTGATCAAAAGAGCATTGTTCCTCCCTGTATAAAAATAAATTAATACATTTAAAAAAACATAGGTAAATGGCATTGGCCCTTTGTATAGTGGTCTATATATGAACAGAGCACGGGTGTGCCTGACCCCTGCATTGCATTATGTACAATATATTGCAGAGTGCGTCCATAACTCACTCAGGTGCATACAGTGCATTGCAGCATTTCACTCCCATTTTGTCTCGTTCTTTGCCATTACAATGCTATTGTTCTGTAACTGTCAGTGTAAGAGGCGAGTGAGTCAATCGCCTCTGTCCATTGAAAGCCAAGTGGAAAACAAAGGGACTATTGTTATCCGGTAGAACAAAGCATGACATATATTCTTCTCTGTGTTCTGGAACACATAGAATCGGGTCCAACCCAAGCAGTGCTGTGAAAGATCCTGCTCTCAGATTGCTGCTTGCAGGAGGGGCGACGCTTCCTGCTTAAGATAAAGAGCCAAGATTTGGGAGCACTGGTGCATGGCCTAATGGTAATCACTGTAAAGGAGCAGGGGGTTAAGTGGAAATATCCCCCAGGGCGTTGGAAAGGAGCATGCAAAGCACCTGCGTGTGAAATTGAAAACAGAAAAAAATAGGAAACTGCAAGACTATCAAGGAGAAGGGGAGCTGAGAAGGCCACTCGTGTTTACCACGCTTGCAGGAACCAAAAACCTCACACATTTTTAAAAGATCAGCCCCTTCAAGGAAGCAACATTTTGCACCCTGTGAGATCGGGGGTTGGTCTCTAAAGGACTAGCATGCACGAGTCTTAATCATAGCCAAACAAGGGGTACTGGAACAGCTGGTTCACCACTGGCAGCGAACGTTAATGCACAGTGCATGGGATGTTCTCTTCAGAAGGTGGATGGGCTGGCTCAGATGGCATTGGAGCCATGGCATCTCAAAATATAGGATATAATAGTATCAGGTTGCTATACAAATGTACCCTGTGCGTGGCTTCCATTGCAAGCTATTATCAACAATACAGATATCTGGAGGGTGTAGGCCTCTGCTGCAGCAAAGCCACACACGCTATGCCTCTCTGGCACTCCTGAGACCCGAGCAAAGCGGTGCAGGCCAAGGGCATCTATGAAAAAGCTTGCACCTCTCTTGGCAGCAAGTCTCAGAACCAGTGGTGCCAACTGCGCTATCTGCCTAAAACAGCATTTCTCTGGAACAGTGAGGGGGGCACTGGTCTGAAAGAAGCACACCCGGGGCTCTGGTGCTCTCATGAAGCTGCACCACACTCGACAGTTGGCTTCCCAGCTCCAGAAACACAACAGTGGCTCTGGTGCTCTCACAGAGCTGAACCGCGCTTGACAGTTAGCTTAGCACCAACACTCTCAGTGGGTGCACGGCTACACAAGCTGCTCACACACACACACACACACACCCTATTGCTTATCCCCTACCCTCCTCCCTGTGAACCCCCACCCACTTGCAGCCCAAAATGAGAGGCATGACCAGTTGTTTGAGTGGAAGCAAAATTGCTGCATCAAACTTTATTATCATACATAAAGTTAGGAATTAACTTACATGTGTTCTGTTTCGCCGCTACCCTCAGGATTCTGAGCTGAGGAATAGCATCCTAACCCCCCTGCCCCTGCCGGCCCTTGCGGACCCATCAAGGGCCCCGTCCCTCCTTATCCGTCCCTCTCTACCCTTTTGCCATTTTTCTTTTATTTTTTATTTTTTATTTTTTATTTTTTATTTTTCATTTTTCATTTTTATTTTCATTTATTTTCCTCTTTCTATTTAAGTGCATTTATCATTTCCATTTCGTTTTCACTTGTTCTTGTTCTCCTTTCTTAGGATCATTTCACTTCTCCTTTTCCCTCCTCATGCTTCCCTTTTTCCCTAAATTCCCTCTCTTCCCCTTTTTCCTTGGAGGTCTCTCTATCCTACTGCTTTAGCTCCCCCTACATGTTTCCTTTAGCCTGTCGTGAATCCCCCCTTTTCGTCGAAACTCAGGGCTGCCCTAACTCCAGCCTACTTTAGCTGTCCCCACCCCCCTCAAAACCCCTCCTTCCCCTTTTGCATCCTCCTGTTCTCACGAGCCACCCCACCATAGCTACCTACCCCTCGGAGCCCAGAGTCATTCCTTCCCCATCCTACTCCCCTTACCCATCGCTTAAAAGGTCCTCCTCAGCTCTCCCCCTGCTCCTCTTAGGCCACTACCCACCGGCTTCCAAGTACCCCCCCCCCACCAGGCATTCCCCCAGTGTTCTCCCTAAGCGGTCCCTTGTAACAGTCCCAGTTCTCCTCCTAACCCCCCCTAGCTGACCCATCGTCCCAGGTTCCCCTCCCACTAATCTCCCTCCCCCCAACTTTTCCATCCTCCTTGCCGACCCTGTTTAAGCTTAAATTCTTTCATTCCTTCCCCTCCCCTTGTTGTATTCGTTGTTACTCTCCTTTTTCTTTTCCCATCGATGCACTTCCCATTTTACCCCACCCATGCTTGGAGTTGGAAGGTCTTCCAAGGCCCCTATCCCTCCCCTTTTATAGGGGCCTCCCCTGAGTCTAATACTCCTGGGCACTGTTCATTCTAAGCTGATGGCTGTGCAGTTCCCTTGTGGTATCCGCCAGTACTTTCTAAAGGGAACAACATGTAACATCCGCTGGGCGTGTCTGAAAGACACCTATTACCGCAACCAGTGCCTCCGCCATGACTCACTGCGGGCAACTTTCAGCAGTGAGTTCCCCCTCAGGCACCTGGTTGTCTGTGCTGCCCAAAAAACCCAGCTAAACCAAAACACTGTTCTTCTACCCTCATTCATTCCGTTGGCAACAGACAAGCTGGCCCTCCGGACTCCGCCGGTGGCGTGATGATTTGTGCTGGGGATCGCCGTCCCCGACCGACATCCTGGCGTGCCTTGCAGGTTGCTGCTCCATTAGTTTGTACTCCATTGCAGGAGGGCCAACTGTCCTGGCAGCGGCGTGTTGGAAAAAAGGTCTTCCCTTGACCGTGTGGTTCCTTTGTAGCAGGCCCCCCCTCTGACAGGGGGGCGTGTTAGGCCTTGCTCATTATTAAACCTCTTCACCTTTTCCATTATTCCATCCCTTTCCCCCGCACTACTCCATCCCCTTGAGCACTGGGTCCCACCACCCCCCTCCTCATGGTGTGGTTTCTAACCAAAGTAACTTAGTTTTTTCCTCTATTTTTATTGCTGTGCTCTCCCCAGAAACACATGTATCTATGTGATGTTACCGAATGAAATTTCAGAGAATACTTCTTTACCAAAACCTTGTTTATTTTGTTGTGCCCCCTCCCTAACTGTTCCAAACTCTCCCCAATACCCTCCCCACCTAACCTTTAACCCACCCCATATACATTTGAATAAATAATTTGATATTCTTTCGTTATTTCATTTCGGTAAAAAAGGCATTCTCTGTTTTCTATTAGGCAACATCACTGTATACCGAAACACACAAGTCTCTCTGATGCTCTCACAGAGGTACACCACACTCGACAGTTAGATTCAAATCACTGGAAGCACACCCGTGGCTCTGGTGCTCTCAAAGAGCAGAACCACACTCGACAGTTCGCTTCAAATCTCCAGAAGCACACCAGTGGCTCTGATGCTCTCACAGACCTGTGCCACGTGCGACAGTTGGCTTCAAAGATCCAGAAGCGTAGCTGTGGCTCTGGCTCTCTCATAGAGCTGAAACACGTTCGACATTTGGCTTCTCAACTTAAAGAACACACTTGTGTCTCTGGTGCTCTCACACAGCTGAATCACACTTGACAGTTTGCTTCTCAACTCCAGAAGCACCCTGTGGTTCTGGTGTACCACACTCGACAGTTGGCTTCTCAGTTCCAGAAATACATGCGTGGCTCTGGTGCTCTCACAGAGCTGCACCATGCTCGACAGTTCGCTTCAAATCTCCAAAAGCACACCTGTTACTCTGCTGCTCCCATAGAGCTGCAGCACACTCGACAGTTCGCTTCTCAGTTCCAGAAATACACCAGTGGCTCTGGAGCTCTCACAGAGTTGCACCATGCTCGACAGTTCGCTTCAAATCTCCAAAAGCACACCTATTACTCTGGTGCTCTCATAGAGCTGCACCACACTCGACAGTTCGCTTCTCAGTTCCAGAAATACACCTGTGGCTCTGGAGCTCTCACAGAGTTGCACCATGCTCGACAGTTCGCTTCAAATCTCCAGAAGCACACCCGTGGCTCTGGTGGGCACATAGAGCTGCACCACACTCGACAGCTGGCTTCAAAGCTGCAACAGCACACCCGTGGCTCTGGTGCTCTCCTAGAGCAGAACTACGCCCGGCTTCTGAGTCCCAGAAACACACCAATGTCTCTGGTGCTCTCATAGACCTGACCCACAGTTGACAGTTGGCTTCACACCTCCAGAAACACACCAAACAGCAAACAAACTTGCCTCCATAAAGCAAACACACAAATGTTCACACATCAAGTCAAGCTACCGTCCTTCTGAAAACAATTTTTAAAAAGTCTCTATTTCCAAAAAGCCAAACTGCCGGCCCGAGGAATTAAATGTAACCTTGACCTCTGCCCCGCCACACTCCAACCTATTAGCCTTCGGAAAACAACTGAAGCCTATGCTATTTCCACTATAACCCAACTAAGAGAGCATCAGAAAACATATGCAGAGATTTTTAACTGAGAAACCAACCTTCCAACATCTGAGAGACAACTTAGGTCTCACCAGTGCATCACAACCAAACCAGAACATCTTTCATAAAACAGATGTATGCGACAGTGACAATTTGACATTCTGGGGGACTTTCCAAATGAGCCCTTTCTTGATGACATGTTCTTTTTGGATAATTATCTTTTCCCCTTGTTTTGCTGAATGTATTTTCACTCTCCCCACATAACTCTAATATTCTCCTCTTCAGTGTGTGTCATTTTGCTCCCTTTCCTTCTGATATCTTCCTTCACTGCAAATGGATGGTTTCATAATTATGTTTTCTCAGCATTTTGACTGAGCATGCAGAAAATAGCTCAAGAGTTGACTTCATCCAAAAACCTAAACTACTGGACACAAGAAGTCTACTCGAGACGCCTTTGTCTCGCAACCAACCGGCACTCTTTTATGAAGAAACTCAGGCTTCCCATCTTCCCCCCAACAGCTAAACATGCAGAATTCCGGAAAAACGAATCCGGACCAACTTGTTTCACTATGAATCTGTAACAGCAAGCATCCTAAAGGAGCCTGGGGCCAATCTTGAAGCGCTTGATTGTCCCATTGAGGGTTTAGTACCAAACAAAATACAAGATAACAAGAACAAGATGTACCATTCTTTCCATGCCACTCCTTAGCAATGCATCGGTCGGTTTATAGTCAAAATATCGAAAAAATAATGCCGAAATACAAAAATGTCGAAAAAAATGTCAAAAACAAATAAATTGAAAACATATACATATAATAGAAAAAGTAATTTTTTCGAAAAATAAATGTCGAAAAAAAAGTCGACCAATAATGGTAATATACAAATGTAAAGTATCATCAATAGTACCGTTTAAATGGGGGGGTTCCCCCCCAACCCCCATCACCCGACACCCCGCAGTCACCCCCCTCCCCTCGGAATGCATTGCACTTATTTATTATTTAATATTTATTGTTACAGTTAAACTTAAAAAGAGTTTTTTCAAAGAAATAATTATAAAAACATAATAAATTTTGTAATACTATGTTGCAATGTTTCAATATTAAATTACATATGCTTAATAAAATAAATATAAATACTTACCTTACCTTGTATATCCTTAATGTTCTTATTGCATGTATATTGCATGTGTTATTATTTTTTGAAAAAAAGTAGAAACGAATTCGACATTTTATATTTTCGACATTTTTGTTTTTCGAATAAATACTTTCGACATTATGACTTTCGTAAATATTGCATTCGAAAAAATGACTGCACACCGCATCAGTCTGTTATGGAGTAATGCAGAATGCATTGTTGGAATCCGTGTATGTAATTGCACTCTGGAATGGGAATTCTAGAGGAGTCTGCAGCGGTTTCCCTTGAGTGCTGTTGTGCTCCGGGGGCTCTAGATTAAAACTACATATAAATACATATCTTTGCCTCTGCCATTTATTACATTGGCTACGAGAGTCATTACTTCAGTAGAGGCCCACGGAGCTCCCTCGACGGCCGCACCAGTGAAGATTGCACCGCCATAAGCCAGGGAGTGGTGCCGTGATTGTGAGGAAATATTGGGGTGCCTGCTAATGTTTCTACTAGCGGCGCCGACCAGGAAGAGATAGTGGCGGCTATCGTGAACTAATACCAGGTAGAGGAATTTTGTAAATCCGATGTGAACGCCCTACTAAAGTGAGAGCATTGTATGAATCGCTAGCCAACGGCGGTCGCTAGCGATTCTAGGAAGGAACCCTAGAACATAAGGCTATGTGCGGCCATTTTATGAAGTTTGCATCTAAGTTGCCATGGCAACCACTATACGGAGATTGTACGAAGCGTAATACAAGTACTGTGGCACTGTAAAACGGCCTGGAAACATTCAATCCATAACGAACTGTGAATGAACTGATGGTAAACCACTACCATTATATTAAATGTGCCAAGACCTCACGTGTGTGCTTTGAAGTGATTCAACACATTGTAACCTGATCAATTTCAAAAGACAAATAAACCTTCAAATATTAATACCGACGCCACCCAAAAGCAACCACAATAAAAACAAAACCTAGCAAAGTGAAGTCTGAACAAAGACCACAAGGTTTATGTGTGAATGCACCGCACCATCAACATAAAAAAAATGAGAAAACAAGCAGAGGCCAGCATTATTGAAAGTCATTTCACGCCATTTGACATCAATCCGTGAACTATAATCACACAAAACAAGCTGGTGAACACAACTACAGTGTGGATATAATCTATCTACATCATGCAGCATATCTCAGCACCTATGCAGTTTCTTCCGTGCCCTGATAATCCTACGTGTCTGTGGGAGCAATGGATTGATGGCTTCCAGGTGAATCTAAGGGCTATTGGCGGCAATAAAAACAACAATGACCTTAAGGAAGCTACATTATTGAATTGTGTTGGAGCTGAAGCATTAAGGATTTTTAGAACCCTTCCTGAGTTGGATGATAAAGAGGGAGGTTCTGGTGACACTAACCGCAAGTTTGAAAGTGCACGGGAAGCTCGCCAAACACTTTGGAAACAAAACCAATATTGTATTAGAGAGGTACAAATTCTTTTCTAGGCAACAATTGAAGAGTGAGTCAATCGATGCGTATATGGCATCCCTCAGAGGGCTTATGTCCACATGCAATTTCACTGGTGTAGGTGAAGAGTATCTGAGAGACCAGCTGGTGTTGAATGTTGCTGACTCACGCATACAACAGAGGTTGTGGCAAACCAACAACCCATCATTGGAGCAGGCTATGGAGATAGCAAGGAGCATGGAACTTGGTGATCGCTGCATGAGAGAAAGGTTTGAAAAGACAGAGGAAAAAGAAATCAAACTTATCCAAGAGAAACCCAGGGATGAATTAGAGGAGTCTTTAGTGGCAGTGGTAAGGAAAATGACCTCCAACAATTCTAGGGCTGGTTCCAGAAGGGGTAGATACACAGTTGATGGCAACCAGTATCAGAACCGTTGTCAGAAATGTGGGTGGTGCAGACACAATGATAACAACAAAGAGTGTCCCGCAGCAGCAGTTGAGTGCTACAAATGTGGTCATTTTGGGCATTTTGCTAAAGTCTGCAAAAATATACGAGGTAGGATGGGCAGAGGCAACAGGTACCCCTCCAGCAGTAGGCCGAGAGGATCTGTGAGAGTCATTGAAGAAAATAATGGTCAAGACAGCATGCTGACTGTCAATCGAGGAAATGCACATGTGCAGATACTCACTGTCTCATCCATACAACCATCTAGGGGGCCTTGGGTGAGCATTTAGATAAATGGTATATCTATACCCATCATGGTAGACATTGGATCCCTGTACACCATGGTGGATGTTAAGACATTTGTTGAAGTATTATCTGGCAAAATCTAATTCTCTCCCATGGAGAGAAACGCTCAAGGAAGCTTTGTGTGCTTATAGGTTTCCACCACACTCTACCACAGATGTCGAACCTTTCACCATGATGCTTGGCAGGGTAGCATCTAATCGATTGAGACCTGCCTGGATGTTCATGGACACAGGTGAGGCAAGATTGGACATGGACCAAATATTAAGGAGTGTAAAAGAGAAACAGACAAAATACAAAGAGTATTATGATCGCAGGAATGGTGTGTAGGAAAAAGTCATCAAAGAAGGAGATTGGGTGTGCATCAGAGAACCCAGGAAAGCACTCAAAGGTGAATCCGGATTTAGAGCAAAGGGTTACGAATTGTCAAGGCAAATCGCTTGTGCTGGAAGATGGAAAAAGATGGTCTGTTGATGATGTGGTGAGAGTTGAGAATGACTTAAATAGACCAAGCACAAGTAAAGATATCAACATAGGACGATTCGGCCATGTCGACAATGAGACTTTCAGGAGATGTAACACCGACGAAGATCGCAATATAGGAACATTAGATCATATGGACAAGGGTGCTACAAATAGCCACCATTATGGTAGAAGTGAAGTTATAGCCAGGGGTTTATCAAAAAGGAACCGAAAAATCATTCAAAACTTTAACAATGACTATGTCTACTACTAAAGTGACCAACCTTTTGGTCCCATGTATCCTTTCACATGTTTTAAGGGAATCTTGAACTGTTTATATCTTTTCCTTTATTCATTTTTTTCCCCAACTCTTCTTCATCCTTTCCTTTTCCAAATCTTTCTTTCTTTTCATATAAGGGGGGAAGATGTTATGGAGTAATGCAGAATGCATTGTTGGAATCCGTGTATGTAATTGCATTCTGGAATGGGAATTCAAGAGGAGTCTGCAGCGGTTTCCCCTTGAGTGCTGTTGTGTTCGGGTGGCTCTACATTAAAACTACATATAAATACATATCTTTGCCTCTGCCATTTACTACACAGTCTTGTAAAAATGCTTTTCCAAACTTGGTAATTTCTGTAACAGTGATACTTTTCTGTCGTATCTACTGGCAAGAAACCTTTGACGTTTCAAAACAATAATTGGTGATGTCACAGTGTGTTAAGGATTTTAAAGATGCAGCACACTCCGGACCAGAACTCTTTCTACTGGCCGGGCATGCAGCACACAATTAAAACATATTTAAGTTTATTACCTTCAGATAAAATTTTTGAGAAGGCAGCCAACCCATCTCCCACCCCCCTTAACGTAAACCCCGTGGCGCAAAGGACCATGGACCAGGGCGGTGTGTAATAATGAAATAGTTATTTATTTTAAATTTTGAATAAAAATCAAACACATTCCATATAGGGCAGCAATCACCAGTGTGGTGATAATTACATAGTAAAATGATAGGATACACTTAGTTTAACCTTCTACCATAACACTCACAATGCACATTTGAATGAAAGCAAGATTACTTTTTGAGTAGTGCTTTTAAATGGCACCACAGTTAGGCATTCCCCCTGCAATACTTCCCCAAACCCCTGTTAGTGAAAATCCTACCTACCATCCCTGAACCGGAGGCCAAAAATCGTATTAAGCTCCCTTGAAAATTGAGCAAAATGGCACTTGGAATTACTGAATGGTGATTTTACATGTGCTGTTGAACGGATAAGGCAAGAATGTGTGTGGCTGTATCAACGAAGCAAGAAAGCTTGCAAGCTACAAGGCAAGGTACAAACAACAGGCATACAGTTTAGAGAATAAACTTTGGAAGGAAAAAACAGTGCAGCAAGAATCACACGTGGCAAAATTGCAATTGTTTTGTTTCACTGGTTTAAAATAGGCAAACAACTTCAGAAATGAGCTAAACAATCAACATCAGAAGTCGGTTTTAATGCTAAGGTACAAAGGCACATAACAGGTATGATAATAAAGGGAAAGGGTGACTGTGGATGGGGACAGTATCGGATTCTTTGTAGGAGAAGTAAATCGGTTTTTATAATGAAAGCAGTTACACAGGCAAAATTGGTTTTAAAAGGAAAATGACAGGTTCTACTGAGAGTATTTTTTTAGTGGCTAGTTTATTAAAGAAGGACACTACCCGTGAGAAGGTTAATTTGCAATGTTAACCCATTCATGCCGTGTGCCTCTATATATGGGAATTTATTAATGTATTCCAAATAGTACTAAGGACTTGGAAAGAACTGTGGTAACACATGGAGATTAACACTGATTTTCCCAAGGACAGGAGACCCAGAGGATTCTAACAATTTAAGAATTTAATACGGTATTTATAGGATTTCTATGGGATTGGACATAATACAAGGTAACAAAGCAATGGATGCAGGTTTTTGGTTACTGGAGAAGATAATACTTACAATCAGCAATTGAGTGGGGTAGTTTGGACAGCACACCGGATCTCTGGACAGCGGGACAGGGGTCTCGTCACTGTGCAGTGGCAGCTCTCTTCTAGGGACATAGTGAGGCTACCAGGGTGTGGTCGCAGTGGAGAGCGGGGTGCATCAGTTGGGAAAAGCAGGTATGGTCACTGGATAATCCCAAAAGGGTTCAGCAGCCCTTCCCCCTTTCTCCCTGAATTATTGGGATTTTTGTAGGGTTTAGTTCTGGATGGTGGTTCTGCCTGGATAGGAGGTACTGCATGGATCTGGATCTGCTACCCCTGGCCTGGCACTGGAATCTGGAATCTTGCTGGTTGAATGATGAATGTCTGGAGCTCTGGATGTTGATTTATGAATGTCCTGATTCTTGAATGTCCTGAATTTTGACTGTCACCTCCTTATATAGGCCGGATGACATCAGAGGATTTTTATGTGGGCAGAAATAACCTAGACCTGCCTCTAAGATGGGATAGGTTAGGCTGTAAATGTTGCTGCCTCCCTGAAAGCAGATTGGACTGAAGGAAGTGACTCAGTTTTAGTGTGGGTGTTTTTATGAGGTGCTTTGTTATACCATAGTTACTTTTGCCAAAACCAGTTATGAAACAAAACCCTCATATTCATAAACATCACCCTTATAACAATTAGTATAAATACCATATTTCACATGGAGCATACCATTCCAAACCCCAAGTTTGTACGATGCTGTTTTGTCCTTCTGGCAATCTTTTGAAATTTCTATGTAAACTATTTCCCTAACATCTACAAATGGGTACACAGAAGCTTATCAAGGTCGGACATATTTTCATTTAAGTTTCATAACTGCACCATGTACGCTTCCCCCAGAAATATCACTTAAATGAGCACCACATGCTCGACAGATCCACATCATCTTATTTTCATTGTGCAAAAATTACATTCGAACTGTCAACATTTTACATTACTGCTTCTTTAGATTACTGAAATAACTGTCTTAATACCAAAAGTCTTTTAAATCACATGGGTTGGCTTCATTCCCAACAGTGGGCAGTCTTTTCAACCCCTGAGCCAAATGTCATGCTCTAGTCAGCTTTGCCCAGAGGTTGGTATGACTCCCCTTTGATCCTAGCTGAGGAGAGGTGTCGAAGTAATTCACACTTCAGTGACAGGGCTGTCCATTGTCCCATGCTGCAGCAATACCAATCAATTTGACGAAGTCGCCACTTCCCACACCTCTGGGCCTTTCATGTTGTAAAGGAACTTCCTTTCCCATGGGGCTGGCACATTAGAATTGCCTGCAATGCAAAAACTGGTTTGACAGCAATTTTTGGGCCTTGCCAGGATGTTGAAGTTCCTTTTGTGGGGAAAAAGACTACACTGAGTACAAATTACCTATATTTTGGCAGCTTTTCTTCCCCAATGTTTTCGTTCTGGGTATGTTACAGTATTATTTCCAATGAGCTTGTACAATATCAACTCACCGCTTTGCAGAGCAGTGCAACACAGGTTCATTTTACTTTCCCCATGTCATTTACAAATGCTATTTTCCCAACATCTTCGTTCAGACAGAACATTTCCATAGCTCTGGTCAATTTCTAATACACAGGAATCTGTTCAAGAAAAGGGTTCTTTGAAACTGACATAAGCAAAGGGAGAGAGAGAGCTTCTTGTGAAGAGTTTTGTTTTGCCTGTGTTCATTTGTTGCAAAAGAAAACGCTTGCCATACGGCCTGAAACGAATTTCTCTGCTCTTTCACAGTTTTTACTTGACACACAATACCAATTCAGGGAGGAATGACCCTCCTTTGATGGTGTTCATCCTGAAGATAGCTGGGCATGGCTGTGCTTGACTGGAACCAAACTGTGTAATGATGGAAGATGGAAATAACACCAGTGCAAAGTCATTTTAAACACAGAACATTTTCTCTTTCAGTTGGAAGTCTTGAACTGGCAGCATCGCAGAACTGAGCCAGGCTGCTTTTGAATTCTTCTTTTTGGTGCACATGAAGAAAATAACTGCAGCTTTTCTTGGGGTGTTCTATGTTCCATCTCGCCCCATATGTGCTCAGCAAAGCCAGCGCAGGCATTACTTTTGCAACCACTAAAATGCAATTTTGGTGATGCACGGGAATATCTGCTCAGCAGACCCAGCGCAGCCATTATTGCTGTAACTGCTGAAAATGCAGTTTGATGGGGCAGGGGAGTTCTTCTGGGCTGGTAAATATACCCCACAAGTGTGTCATCAGCGATGCTGTTCATTATTTTTAAGGGTTCACCAATAATGATAAGCCACCTAGATAACAATATTGTGCGTCTAAAGTTTATGTGTAGCGATCTATACCAGGGGACTGCAACCTTTGGCTCTCCAGATGTTTTGGATTGCAACTCCCATTGGTCCTAGCCTGCAAAGTCAATGTGAGTGATCATTGGTGATGTTGTCAAAACCATCTGGAGAGATGCAGGTTGCAAACCCCTGGATTAGGGGAATGGTAGGGCAACACATTTAGAGAACTGCAGATTACAGATCTCTGTTCTATATAACCATATGTTTCAAATGTATCTGGGTAATAGTCAGGACCTCATTTGGGGGTCACCAGGGGTCACAGCTGCGACCCCTGCCATCTCCCTTGCTACACCCGTGGTCTCCCTTGCTACCCCTAAAAACAAAATGTATTATTATTTGTTTTTAATGTAAACTCCTGGGCTGTGAACAGCGCCATGTGGCTCTTTGTTTCTGGAGTGGCTGGTTTTCTTGTTCAGGCCTCTTACATTTTTGTTTTTAAAACAGGCGGTTCAACAAGTGTAACACTTTCAACAGTGACCCTAAATAAGAAAGAAAATGAATAGCAAAAAATGTGTCTCCCTGGAATTCTATACAATAATTGCTAGACTCATTAAAGGTTTATTTCAGGCACACTTCAGGGGGTGAGTCACTGATTTAGTCTGTTCTTAAACACCTCAACTCAGACTTTCATCCTTCTGAAGTCGTTAAATTAGTACCAATACAGTAATTTGGTAATATGGGCCTATGCACACTAATATTACTGATACATATGGTGACCCATTCTTTTATGAAATGTGTATCACAGTATAGTGATATCGTAACTATATTTTTTGTAGTGTACTTAGGAACAATGCTATGTGATGCCACTTCCTGTTTTGTCAAGGGGAGAAAGGTTGTGCTCCATCGCTTCTCCTGGTGTCACTTTGGAGTGGGGGTCAAATGACATCACTTCCTGTGATGTCATCAGAGTTCAAGGGTCATGTGATGTCACTCCCACTACCCCTGGTATTTTGGTGAAATGACATCCCTGGTAATAGTATGCTATATATGACAACATTTGAGGAGTCAAACTGAGTGGGACCAGTTTTTCAGTGAAAGCTGCCAGGTCAATGCCATGCTGGCCCTTTACAAATCACCCATAACATAACAACATGACATTTTTTTTAAAGTAAAACTACGTTTAGTGGTTCATCAATTGGGCCGCATTAGCACGCACTTTAGAGCAGGATTACAAAACAATTTACTAGAATCATCGACCGAATCAGTCGCAGAAAGTAGTGATTTAGAGAGAATATCCGAGGAAACGTATCCATTTAATGACATCAATAGTACAATGTGATGTTTACTAACCTTCTGAAAATTGAGTACATGGAGGTGATTTGGCAAGGAGAGGCAGAACAAAAAGCTTTCTCCATAGGGAGCATTTCTGGATACATAAATTATTAACGGAACGACCATGTGAGTTTAATGAGGTTTAATGAACTATTACCCTTTTCTCTAATAGAAATCCATGCATATTGAGATGTGGTAAACAAAGGCAGAAAGGGCCAGCTGACAACGATGCGTGTGATTCATAGAGGAGCAGCTCAATAATGTGCATTCATGATCTCCAAAGATGCGTCTCCTTTAGGAACTTTACGCAAAGACTTGAAAATGTGCTCACAGCGCTAAAATCAGACTGGAAAGGAATGTACACTGCATTTGCACAGTCCTAAGTCCTCTTACAGGCAAAGCAAAGTAACATTACAAAAACGCATTGGCTTCTTCGTTTCACCCACAAGGATCCTGCATCAGCTTGTGAGTCCCCACTCCACGAGGCTCTTCTTTCTCCTGCCATTACATGACCAGTGCCACAAAGGTAACCAAATAAGCCCAGAAGGGGCTTTTGTGAATTTCAAAAAGAAAGCAAAAGTGTTTATGTTAGTTTTTTGCAAAACTGCAACAAAGTTTATTTAAACTGTCCAGTTGGGAGCTGATGGTAAACATATACGTTGGCTGTTTTTTCTTGCTTTTTCTGGTGGCCCTGCTACACCAACACTGTTGTATCAGCCAAGCTGTGCTTATATTCTCTGCCGGGCCACCATTTTTAAGAATGTCTGACAGCAGTTGCACAAAGGATGTGCACTTGCAGACGGACAGTAGTTCCTCCGATTGGCCAACCGGGGACTTCTTGAGGACAAATCACAGAGCATGCAGAAGAACGTTGGCCCACACTAAGGCCCCCTGTCTGAGCCTGTCCGGGCTGTGCGTGCTCCCAAAAGACATTACTACAGGCTAAGATTGTGCAATGATTTTGTGTACTTCCTCGACATGCAATTGGACTATGCCACCCTCTTTTGTGCTATGACATGAGTGCTGACTGCTTGCTCCATTGCCTCTCTCTTCCCTCCTTGACTCTGTGCCTGTGCCCCGAGACATTGGGCCTCATTCCGAGTATGGTGGTAGTCATGGCACTATTTGCGCCATGACTACCTCCCATACCGGTACCGACTCCGACTTGGTTCAATGGGGACTTACCGGTGTAGTCCGACCTTTGTGAGACCGGTAAGCCCCCATTGAAAAAGCCATTCCCCATTCCTATTTGAGCCCCCATAGGGCTCAATGGGAATGGGGAAGGTGCTAATAACGGTACCGCAAATTGCGGTACTGTTATTAGCTCTGAAGTCCCTTAACGCGTCCCGTCCATAACGCCTGGTCAGACCAGGCGTTACCGAAGGGACCCGCTAAGGGACCTCATAGTAGGGCGGTAAGGCATTACCGGCACCGGTCTCCTTACCGGTGCCCGGTATCCCTTACCACCCTACTCGGAAGGCGGCCCATTCTCACTGATCAATCTCAGCTGACACTTCTCTGTCCTTCATTGCCAAAAAACTCCTACATTGACTTCCCTTTGTGAGCTCTCACTCCCACTGCTTCCACTTCTGTACTGCTGTCCTGCAATACTTGTGTCTTAATATTCAAATTTAGGTGTGTTCACACCCTGCATTGTTTTTGTGTCTGCTGTCTAAAATACAAATTTAGGGGTGCTCACATCCTGCTTTGATTTGTGTCTGTTTTTTTTTTTTTAATCGAATTTAGGTGTGCTCACAACCCTGCATTGTTTTTGTGTCTGTTAGTTTGTAAATTGAATTTAGGTGTGCTCACATCCTGCATTATTTTTGTGCTGTTATTTTGAAAATTGAATGTATGTATGCTCACATTCTGCCTTGTTTTGAGACTGTTACTCTTAATATCCACTTGGCCGCCTGGGGGTTAAGGTCAGAACTGTGCACTGCGGCACCCCTCCTTCTTTATCTCTCTGCCTCCCACTTCATTACTCTTGCTCTGAGATGACACTCTCCATCTCTCCAATCTACTCCAACTGCTACACTATCCTCCCTCTCACACAAAATATGGATGAAAAGAGCATTAAAAAGACATAATTGTTGCATATCCTGGCCACTCAACTGCAGACACCTATGTCAGTGCCTCCTCCAGAGAAATCTTCAGTGACATCCTTTTCTCTGTCCCATCTCCAGACCTATGGACTTCTCATCTAATCTCTACTCTCTCCCCTTACGCTTCCACTACCATTAATTGCGGCACTAAGTGGGAAGTCCTGTTGGCAGGCTTCCTATCATCTCCCTGCTGCATTAATGTCTACTTCATTAGCACAATCCTGGTACAAAGCCCTCAGGCACACCTCCTTCTCTTTGACCAGACCCTGCCGTCTCTCATCAACTTCCTTCTTTCTCCTGCCTCTCCTCCTACTTCCCCCCTTCTCCTCCATCTCTGACTGAAGTACCACGCCCCTGTATTCTACCTCAGAAAACTTTCAAAGGCAGCAATCATCTCCACCTGGCAACCCTCAATGCACGCTCAGCCAACAAAGACTCTGCTGAAATCTGCCTTCTCCTTTAAGATATTGACCATGACATACTCGCACTCACTGAGACTTGGTTCAATGCCAGCTCAGTCACTTCCTTTGACTTGCTCTTACCCAGCGGCTTTAAGATCTCCTCCAAGCCTCGACCTCACCGGGCTGGCGGTGGGGTTGCCTTAATGTTCCCTGAATGGATTCCTTCCGCCATCCTACTCACTAAGCTCTATTCACCCTTTGAGAGCCTAGCAATGGTCAGGGTGGAGGAGGGCATCACTCCCTCCTCCACCCTGACCATTGCTACCATTTCCCAGCCTACAGGCACTTCCTCTATGTTTCTCTCTGAGTGGGCTGATTTCTGTTCCTCCTTACTCTCTACCAACTCAAACCTGCTACTCCTGGATGACTTCAACATCCACTTAGGCTCCCAGTCCACAGCATCCACCCTCTTCATTGACCACTACAGCTCTGTATCTCTCTCCATTCTTCTGGTCCAACCCACTCTGCTGGACACACGCTGCATGCCTTCATCTATTCCTACCTCCCTCTCTCTTCTCCTCTGGTCGCCCCTCTTTCTTGATCTGACCACTCTCTTCTCGCCTCCTACCTGATCCCCTATGGCCCAGTGACAACTCCTCCAAAAGCCCTGCCAACCTTGTTCACGAACATCCGTCAGATTAAACGAGTGTCAGCTGCTGCCTTCACTTCCAACTTCATTCCCCCTTGCCCACCCAACTCAGACTCTAACTCTGAATTTGCTCTTAGCAACCTCTACCTTTCCATCACCAACACTCTTGACATCCTGCCCCCAGTCATGAGGATCCGCCTGAAACCTGCCTCCAAGCGTAACAACTGGTACCACTCCGAATTTGCAGACCAAAAACGTAAGTGCAGGGCTGCAGAACGGAAGTGGCAAACTTCAGGTTCACCCTCCCACAAACCGGCCTGCTGCCTACTTCCAAGGTACTACAGATTCTCTATCCGTGCAAACAAAAGGTCCCACATTCAGGCACAAGTATCTGGCACATCCAACAATATGGCTGAACTCTTCAAAATCTGCAGGGAACTTGCCAACCCTTCCACAGTATCCTCCGCCCCTATTCCTTCTCAGGCCCTCTGCAACGCACTCGCCACTCACTTTGCCTCCAAAACTCAGGACATACTGAACAGCCTTGTCACACATTCTTCCAACCCATCCCTACACCTTGCCTCCCCGACCACTCAACCTTCTCCTTCTTCTTTTTCCTCCTACGCCTCTATCTTTCCAGAAGAAGTCACCAAAGTTGTCAACTTTATGAAGGTCTCTTCCAGATTGTCCCTTGCTCATACAGAACCATAAAGGACAACATTTCCTCTCTCACCCCTGCACTTGCCGATCTCTGTAACCACTCCTTTGCTACTGGTTCTTTTCCATCCTCCCTCAAGCACTCTCTTGTGCACACGCTCCATAAGAAACCATAGCAGACCCTTTGTGTCCGGCCAACTCTCGCCCCATCTCCATCACCCCATTCCAGGGGAAACTGCTTGAGATGGTGGCTCTCCCCCAACTTAACTACCACATTGAACTTGTTGGTGGTCTTCATGAACATCAGTATGGATTCTGAGCAGCCAGGGGTACGGAAACTGCTCTTCTGAACACCTGTGAAGAACTGCTTCCATCCCTTGACTCCAACTCCCCTGCTGTCCTCATCCTTCATGATCTCACTTCTGCATTTGACACAGTGAACCACTCCATCCTCATAAAAAGGCTCCATGACACACTTTGTATCTCGGAGCGGGCACTGGACTGGTTTAACCGCTTCCTCACTGACCGCTCTTCCAATGTCATACTGGGCACCTTCTACTCCCCTACTTCTTCCGCCACATGTGGCGTCCCCCAGGGCTCCATTATTTCGCCTTGGCTCTTTAACATCTACCTTACTCTGCTGGCATGCCTCATTTCCTCCTTCTCCTCCAACTTCCAGTGCTACGCAGGGACATCATTTCACCAAAATGCCAGGGGTAGCGGAAGTAACATCACACGACCCTTGACCCCTAATGACATCACAGGAAGTGATGTCATTTCACCCCACCGTGAAGTGATATTGCAGGAAGCGATGGAACACAACCTTTCACCGGTTGACAAATCAGGAAGTGGCATCACACAACATTGTACACTACGGAAAATATAGTTACGATATCACTATAATGTGATGAACATTTCATACAAGAATGGATCGCCATATGTATCGTTAAGATCAGTGTGTATAGGCACATATTACAAAATTACTGTGAATGCAAGCAGACGTCCATGACCAAATGATAATGATGTGTTATTATATAGCACTTACGCTTAAGCGCTTTACATAGAACAAATATACACCCAATATCACCCAAACTGTGTTGGTACTCATTTATCAACCTCAGAAGGATGAAAGACTGAGTTGAGGCGTTTAAGAACAGACTAAATCAGTGACTCACCCCTTGAAGTGTGCCTGAAATAAACCTTTAATGAGTCTAACAATTATTGTATAGAATTCCAGAAAGACACATTATTTGGTATTCCTATTGTTTCTTATTTAGGGTCAGTGCTTTTCTTCTTTTTTAAGGGGCCTGCACAAGAAAGCCCGCCACTCCAGAAGTAAAGAGCCACATGGTGCTGGCCACAGACCAGGAGCTTGCATTACAAAACAAAAAAAAAGATATATATTTTTTTTTAGCGGTCGCAAGGGAGACCACAGAGGTCGCAAGGGAGACCTCAGAGGTCACGGTTGCGACCCCTAAATGACGTCCCTGGTGCTACGCTGACGACACACAACTCTTCTTCAAACTTCCTACAGATGCCCTCACACCTCTAACTGCCTCTCAGCCATCCAGAAAAGGTGTACTTCTAATGATCTTTGCCTCAACACCAACAAAACAGAGACCCTCCCTATTGGGACCCAGGCACCTTACCCTGCTTCAATGGGTTCTCCCCCTTCTCCCTCTTTGGAAGCCAGAAACCTCAGAGTCATCTTCGACTCCTCTCTCTCCTTCCTGCCTCATACTCAAGACATTGCCAAGAAGTCCCACTTTCAGCTTTCCCTACTGAACGGAAATCTACCTTTCCTCACCTTCCCCCAGAGACTCAATGTTACCCGGGCTCTGGTTCTCTCTAGGCTTGACTATTGTAATAGCCTCCTCCTTAATCTTCCTTTGTCTGCAATCTCTCCAGCTAATCCAGTATCGGGTATCAAGACTCGTTCTTGGCCTCAAGCCCAGGGACTGCATCTCTCCTGCCCTTCAAAGTCTCCATTGGCTCCCGATCGCACAGATTAAATTAAAAACCCTCTGCATTATCCACAAGGCTGTGTGGGGCTAGGGACCACTCTATCTGCAACTCTTTCTGAGCAAATACTTCCCCTCTAGACACCTGCGTTCCTCTGGCTCCAATTCCTTGATTGTGAAGCGGTTTGCTAAACAGAGGCTAGGTGGTCGATCAATTTCTTCAGCGGGCTCTCTTCTTTGGAACAGCCTCCGCCTCCCTCTTTGGCTTGAGCAGGACCTCCTTAAGTTGCGGAAAAGCCTCAAGACCTTCCTCTTTACCTCTTCCTTCCCTCTCTCTCTCCCCTGCTAATCACACAGTAACTTGACTGGTGCAGGGCCCTTATGCATCCTCGGGGCCTTAACCCCCACATCTCTCATCCCAGCTGCTGTCTATTGCTCTGTACTTGCCTCGCTCACCCTCCACGACTTGAGGTTGCACTTACCTTCATCAAAGCACTACACCTGCTGCTTTCGATTAGCATCACAGCACCTATCCCATACCTCTATCCCCTCTGCACTTGCACATTCTCAACACTCACAAGGCATAGTAGGTTTTTCTTTCCCTCCCCATTGTCTCTTCTGAGTTTGTTGTAATCAATTATTTAACATTGCTGTAATTACATTGTCTTTCATCCCCTGCCCCCACCCTGTTGCCCTGTGGCACTTTGAAACAGTATTTGCTTTCTGTATAAGCGCCTAACAAGTGAACAATAAATACAAATAAATGCCAACAGTTTGGGCTTTTGTGTAGATATGGGAAAGGCACTTCCCAGGCACAGCACTACTTGTATTAACTACCCATTGTCGGAAGCAGGTGCAAACTGATGTGCATAGCATACATGGGCATCTAATAGCAGTGCCTGGCAAAAGCTTAAAACGTGTGTACAAGGCAAATATGTCAGCTTTACCAATGCTTGTTTTAAACAGGACGTCAGTGAAGGACACACAGAGTGCTTATAAATAGAGTGGCTGAAGGCAGGCCTATTAAGACATTTTTATTCCAGCAGTAGCGTTTGTTTGTTTGTTTTATTTATTTCTATAGTGCACCTTAACCTGGAGGTATCAGGGCGCATTCAACGGTTGCAGAAGATACAGACATACAGATGATATATAAAAACATAATAAAAGATTTACAGAAGTAAAACATCATAATTACAGAATTACAGACATACGTCCAATTAAGTTATTAACTCTCAGAAGACTGCTTTGAACAAACACTGGCAGGCACTTTGAATGCAAAGCCTGATGGTAAGGCTTGATTAAAGCGAGCTCCAAGAGTTTCCATGAGGAGGTGTTTTGGGCGGGCAGAGGCGGGAATGGGTTGGAATAGCCATAAGGATTAGAATTGCATGGGCAAGCAATGGTTGGGAATACAACCAAACAACAGCTACAGACTTTGTGTCCTCCTCATATGTCATTCCTCCCTATCTGTACTCCAATTCAATTGTATTGACTTATAGGTGTTGCAAGCGATACCTAATAGACCAAACTAAAAACTTGAATGTCTCTGTTCTCCCCTAAAGTCATGGCAGGCAGCATAAAATACGCTGGTGGCCTTTATAGGATCTAAAATATTTCAATTCTGTCTTTTAGGAATGCCACACATATTTTCAGAAACTTTCCCCGGCTCTTCATAGAGAGATTTGTTTCCTGCCCAGTCTTGACACAGTGACACTGTATGGGACCTCGCTATAATCCAGATGAAGGCGTATGAGGATACTTGTTCATTCGTTTTGGTTGAGTCATTAATCTCACATATTGCTGGACTTTGTAGGCGGGGTCTTTTAATGATACCTGCTCTGCAGTTCTTATCAACAGAGTCTCACTGACGGCATCACAATTAATTCATTAATTATTGGGCTTTTAATGACACCTTATATTACAAGTATATCTCTCTGTTTGTCACTTCTATTTGGGGCTTCCCATAATGCATATTTGTTGTCTTAAATTGTTAACGCAATACATGCAATCAAGGTCATTCTCCTGATTTTCTTTCTATATACGTAGGGCATTGAACAGGTCTAGCTCCCACCAGCCACTCATGTGGACCCAACAGGTCTTGAAATGGTCCTCATGACATTCACATAGATCCCTCAGCATAACTTCAGATGCCTCCCAAAAGTGTTTGTATGTATTGTTTTTATATAGCGCTTTACTCCAAAGCACTTTAATCACACTTCCCTTTCAGCAGATCCTCACCTAGCTCTATACAAAACATTGCATAGTTCCCAGTCGCAAAGGTGCCAACAGACCCTACAATATCTTCCCAACAAACCCACAGTAGCATCAGGGAACCTAAAAAAAAAACACACACCGAGCTACTGAGTAACACACAGCAGATGACTACACATTTGCAACAGACCCTCACCTACCTCCCAAGAGGCCCTCACAGACATAAGCCCAGCAAACCCTCCCATTGTCCTAACAGACCATGATACACTGTCTGCAAACATTCAACTCCCAGAAGACTACCAAACAACGGTCAGCAACCCCCACATAGCAGTACACCACATATCCCTCAAACAGACGACCACACAGCAACCAGCAGATTCTCCCAATGCACATAACAGGCCATCACAAAGCTACAAACAGACCCTAAAATACACACACAGAACCTCACATTTTCCCAATGGACCATAAGCCATTCTTTGCAAACATTTTTATAACTCCCCAAAGGCGACCACACAGGTGCAAACTCCCCCTCGCACATCTCCAAATAGTCCCTCAACCCACAATCACGTAACCCTCAGCCGACCATAAAACAGAACCCTATGTAGATGCAAAGGTGTCTTCACACTCCTCCCATTAGGCTCTGCCTACTTTCTCAAGCTTGCTCTATCTCTTTTTTCTTTGTCTGGCAAATGCCTGAATATCCTGAGTTTCGGTCAAATAAACACTCTAATACAAGATCAAATTGCGCAACTACAGATGGTTCTAATTTATTTTTGACACATCACACATGACAAGCCGGTTCTGCACGGAAGTGTCCTTCAGCAACGGTAAAAGCTGACGGTTTGGGGGCTCTGGCCCCGTGGCTGGTGTCACACACGGTGCCAGGGCCTTTCAATTTTTTCAGATGAAACGGGCCTCGAGCTTCAGGGGGGGGGGTAGGAGGGGACCAGCAACTGCCCACATGTTGGCAGTCAGCAGTCTTATAACATGGCAATATATTGCTTTCAATATTACTTTCGTTCTGGGGCTTTACATTTGTGTGCGCTTTGCAGTGCTCGCAAGCTACGTTTGCTGGATCCCTTGCAGGTATCACTTTACTTTACTTTACTTTAATAACTTCTACCGTGCACTAAGAAACACAACAAGAACACAGAAGCCTGACAGAAAAGTAGCTATCTAGTCACAGGAGGAATTTCAACAATCCTATATGAAAAGCACAGTTTTCAATTTTTTCCTGAATAATTCAGTGCATCCCTCTGCTCTCAGGTCTGGGCAAATTGAATCGCCGGCTTTTGGAGCAGCAGCAAAAAAAGCACCCAGCTTAACCTGTGTCAGTGAACCCTTAGGCTCCTTCAACTGGTAAATATTATTGGATCTGAGGATTCTGGGGTTTAGTTTATTGACAATGACTTCAGAGAAATAGGCAGGACTTATACCCAGACTGCATTTGTGTGTGATCACCAACAGGCGAAAGTCAATCCTATCCTCGACTTGCCTTGGGCTATACAGAAGTCTTATGAACTGGTTGCCTTTCATCACAGTTTCCTCCACATTAGCCACTTGTGGACAAAGAAGGATTTCTAGCTTATCCGTGGGCATGTAGTGTTTCATCTCCCTGCAGGCTGGCCTTCTCATGATAATTGGCAGCTATTAACCACCGGCTGTACACCCCACGGGGGCCTCCCACCTTTTTCAGCTCTAAGCAAGGGGGTGGGCCCAGAATTATCAGGTTGAAATTGACTCCCATGCATCTACAGCTGGGCTTGGCTGGAGTCTTTCTTCAATCTCATACAGTTTGTGAGCACACTGTAAAAGAAGAAACGAATATTTAAGAATGTTTATTGGACTCTAAACATCCCCTAGGTATGTGTACACAAACATTTTCAAATGTTTTTGCACACTAAATGCAGCATCAGTCCAGAATCAGCGTTCCTGGGTTTTATTAGAATTGACTCCCATCGCTGTTGTCGCATTTCCAGGGGTCAAGTCCTAAAAATTAAAGTGGGGGGACTCAACAAACTCAAGGGCAAGTGGCGTTGCTAGAAATTAGCATATCACGGTGAAATACACACATTTCATTAAATTGGCTTTGCAACCACCCAAACTGCCCAGGACGAATGGCATTTGACTTTCATAAAATTAACGCACACACAAAATCAAGAGAAGATATTTGCTTTTAATTATGTTTTTGAAAATGTTAAAAAATTTAAAATGTATGCATGTTTTAAACTCCAAGAACCAATACAAATGTCTTCCCTGGAACTTGCAGCACAGAAATGGGACATTTTACCTTTAGTTGTGTGCTATTCTTCATCGGTTTATGTAGTGCACTGGTGAAGTGTCTGGCTTGTGAACCTTATGACTGCTGTTCGATCCTCGAGGTCGGCTTAATCATAAATTGAAAGAGGACATTCCACTAATGTTTCCCTTTTAAGCTGGGGGGAGGGGGGCTGAGTCCACCCTCTGAAAAATGTGGGTGGACTACGTCCACCTGCCTGTACCCTCGGCTTGAGCCCTTCGTATTTCAGAGAAGGTAAGGCTTCCTTAGTATGAAGTTCTTTAGCCAGGCCGCAGCCGATCTGTCCTTTTTATCAGCAGAACAACCGGTAATACAGCTCTGCCTTCTGGCTCTGCGGAGAACGGAGCGGTGCACCGCCACCTCAGTAAGTAGTTCCCCCAGGCTTGCTCTAGTGTGTCCATGGAGAACAACGGCTGAGGGCATGGCTGAAGCGTGACGCAGCAACTATTGTCACTTAATTACAGACAGAATGGCGGCACGCTTCCACTAAATTGCGCCTCTGCCCGAGGGCCAGAGATGTCTGGTGCGTGAAGAAGGGAGTCGCAGCCTGTCGCTCTCCAGCCACAGGCCATTTCCATATGTGCGCACGTGGCCAACAAGAGCAGATGTGGCCGCCTGCCCTTTCCATGGGGGGTAAATCAAATAATTGTCAAAAACCGCGTGTCACCAGCAGCACAGGTTCACACGCAATATGTAGTGGCAGGACAGTCAAGCAGTGCTGGATGGAGATTTCATTTTACGCGGAAGAGTGTGGATGTGTTTACGAAATTACCCGTGGGTACAGCCCCAAACAAGCAAAGAGGTCCCCAGAACATTTTTGAAATAGTTGAAATTGTGCATTTTAAAGTACATTCTTCAGAAAAACTGCATTAAAACCCATATTGTTTACAATAATTTCAGTAGAGTAGTGTGGCGTTGCCCCGTGAGGGGATACGCACGCGGCGGCGTGACGTTGCACGTCGCCGCGTGCGCCTTAAATAAACGGGGCGTTCCCGGCCGCGTTAGAGCGACCGGGGAGCCCGAAGCACACAGACGTGTCCGTGTGGAGTCTGTGGGTGGAGGGGCTCGCGGGCACGCATTGGGGGCACCCAGAGACCCCCAACAGTGGCGACGAGTGTCGGATGCCCGGGCCCGGCGGTGAGCGCGATCCCGGACAATTTTTTCTTCAACGAAGGAAACATCCGCGGATGTTTCGCATCACGCTGAGGCCGCGGACCACACGCGGCTGGCGGCCATCTTGCGCACGAGGTGGAGGATCTTCCGAAAGCTCCGGTTTGGAGTAGGAAGGCCATCCAAGCCTAATTTTTGGATTTACTGACTGCGGGCAGTACAACCCGCAGGCCCATGCCAGAATTTTGATATTTTGGCCATTTTTCAGACGATGACGTCGTGCTGTAGCTGGAAGATGGACTGAGGTGGCTGGGCCTTCTCAGCCCATTCCTTTTCAAAGCTCAATTTTTGGGAACATTTATCCACGGATCCTCTTCAGGACCCTCTTCAACCCCCTCATCATCATCACGTGGGGGATGACGCTCCCGCTTCTGCGGCCCACGTGGACACAAGGCGCCTCGAGGTACTCTCCTTTAACCCTTTCATCATCACGTGGGTGGTGGCAGTGTGGGGAGAAGTGCAAGTTGCGGCCCTCAGGATTGGAACGAGGGTGCCTGTGCGCTTGCGCCTATGAGTGATCCCGGTGCCCTGGAGGGTGCGACTGCCACGGCCTCGGAAGATTCGCAGGATGAAGGCCTAGCAGACCTGTTTCAGCAGGACCCCCCACAGCTAACCCCGCGTCCTACGACGTCTGGACTGCCTGCGCGCCCGGTTGGTGCCGCTCCCCCTCCGATTCAACCACCACCCCTGGCCATGGCTCAAGCCAGGGCGCAAGCGGCCCTACAGCCTATTCCGGAGTTTGATGCTACGGGCCCCCCATCCAGCCTGGGGCCCCGATGGAGGAGATGGATCGGACGGCTAGACATGTACTTTCGGGCCGCCCAGGTCACGGACAATGACAGCAGGGTGGCCACGATGCTGTATTCCGCAGGAGCGACCGTGCAGGAGATCTTTGAATCATTAACTCCAACGGATAACTCCTATGATCAAGCCAAAGCCGCCCTCCTCGCGCATTTCATCCCCCTTGCCAACGTGGACTTTGAAAGGTTCGTCATGCTGTCGGCCAAACAGAAGGAGGATGAGACGCTTGACACCTTCTATGGCCGCCTGCGCCGCCTGTCACAAGGGTGTGCGTGGGGGGATGCGGAGGACATGATAAGGACCATGCTGATCCAGGCATGCTCATCTGGCAAGCTGAGGCGACAAGTCCTAAGAGAGCCCGGACTCACTCTGCCCAGAATCCTGGAGCTCGGGAGGTGCCATGAGGTGGCGGAGGCTCGTGCCAACAAGATGGAGGCCGGATCCCGCGCGGCGAGACCGGAGGAGGTGTGCGCTGTCTGGCGGGGCGGCAGAGGGGTACGAAAACCCGGTGTACCTCCCAGAGACAGAGCGGGGAAGCCGGTGGAGTCGTGCCAGAAGTGCGGCTATGACCTCCCCCACTCATCGGAGTGCATGGCAAAAGGAAAGATCTGTGGACGCTGTGGGGTGCCTGACCACTTCTCGAGGGTGTGCAGGGCGACCCTGCCTGTACTTATTCCGAGAGGACAGCCTCGTCTATGGGCCCCGCGGCAATACCGCCCGCCGAATGTAGCTCAGGTGGAACAAGCGGAACCCGAGGAGGCGCTGGCGGAAGAAGTGGAGGAGGAGGATGAGGAGAACATCTTCTTCGTCTCCAGCATGGAGGTCCTCAAGGGGAGGAGCAGAAGACAGCCGAGATGTGTCGTAGAGGTAAACTGCTCGCCGGTCCCGGTGTTAGTCGACACGGGGGCCTCTGTCAATGTAATGGCGAGAGGACACTATGCTGCGCTCAACCCACCCCCGAGGCTGGTGACGCCAAGAGCCCGCATCTTCGCATTTGGTGGGCGTGAGCCCCTGCCACTTGACGGGGCGTTTGTCGCCAAGGTGGAACATGAGGGGTCGAAGATCAGGGCCCGTTTCTATGTGACTCCGGTGAGCAGCAACACCCTGCTTAGCTGTGCGGCAGCGGAGGCCCTTGGCATAGTCAGCTTCGCCTATTCAGTATACTTGGAGGACATCAACGACCTGCTGGACAAGTATGCTGACATCTTCAAAGGGATTGGGAGGATGAACGGTGACCCCGTGAGGCTCCACATTGACGAGTCGGTACAGCCCATAGCCCTGAAGCACAGGCGGATCCCATTTCATCTAAGGGACCAGGTGGACAGGGAACTCGATAACCTGGTGAACTTGGACGTAATTGAAAAGGTGGAGGGCCCCACACCATGGGTATCCCCCATCGTAGTGGCGAGGAAACCTAAACAACCGGACTCCGTCCGAATCTGTGTGGACATGCGGCTGCCCAATAAGGCCATCAGGAGAGAACGACACCTGACCCCGACGATCGATGACATCATTGCTGAAGTGCAAGGGGCCCGGTTTTTCTCGAAGTTGGACTTACGAGCTGGGTATCACCAAGTTGTTCTCCACCCAGAGTCCCGTTACATCACGACTTTTACCACCCACAGGGGACTCTATAGATACAAGCGGCTGAGCTTCGGAGTGTCGTCTGCAGCCGAGGTGTTTCAGAACTTAATCCCTGGCGCTCTCGCAGACCTGGAGGGCGTCCTAAACATTAGCGACGACATTCTGGTCTTTGCTAGGACTGAACCTGACCATTTGAAACGCCTAGCCAAGACCCTCGAAAGGCTGCAGTCGCTGGGGCTCACCCTCCACAAGGACAAGTGTGAGTTCCTCCGCCCGACCATTGAGTTCTTTGGTTTCATCTTCAAGGAGGGCGGGGTATCTCCTGACCCCAAGAAGGTCCAAGATATCAAGACGGCACGCCCCCCTGAGTCGGCATCAAAGGTGCGGAGCTTCCTGGGAATGGTGACGTACTGTGGGCGGTTCATCAAGAATCTCGCCTCGAGGTCGGAACCTCTGAGGGCCCTGACGAAAAAGGATACCATCTGGCAGTGGGGCCCATTAGAACAGTCGGCATTCGAGGACATCAAGGGTGCCCTGACAGCAGATGACACAGTGGCTTTCTTTGACCCCGCCCTGGAGTCGGAGATTGTTGTGGACGCCAGCCCGTTTGGCCTCGGGGCGGTCCTCACCCAGGTGGGCAAAGATGGGGGAATGAGGCCCGTGGCATACGCGAGCAAGGCCCTCTCCGAGACCGAACAGAGATACTCACAGATTGAACGGGAGGCCCTGGCGGTTCTGTGGGGCTGTCGGCATTTTCGGCTCTATGTGCTGGGGAGACCCGTGACAGTGGTAACAGACCATAAACCACTGATTCCGATTATGGCCGGATCCTCTTCCAAACCATCAGCCAGGATCGAGCGATGGATGCTGGCCCTCCTGGAATATGGCGTCACCCTAATCTACCGGCCGGGGGCCAACAATGCGGCTGACTACCTGTGCAGGCATCCGGTGGGCAGGGGCGGACCCGCACAAGAGTCGTGTGCGGAGGAAGCCGATGATCACGTCAGCATGGTGGTCGAGAGCGCCACCCCCAATGCAATGCCGCTACCCGAGCTGGAGAGTGCGGCGGCCAACGACGAATGCTTCCGCATCCTGAGGAGCTCGATGCAGTCGGGGTCCTGGAAGGCCGTGCTGGAGTTGGTGGCAGGGCGCACTCAAGAGGCTAAAGTGACCCTCGAGCAACTCTGGAAGGTGAAGGACGAACTGTCCTTCACGGAGTCGGGCCTGCTGCTGCGGGGCGATCGCCTGGTGGTGCCGGGCTCCAAGGTCCACGAAGTCATCAACCTGGCACACCAGGGACACCAAGGGGCCGCCAAAACGAAGGCGAGATTGAGGCTGAAGGTGTGGTTTCCCGAGCTGGAAAGAAAAGTGGACGACTTTGTAGCGGCCTGTGTATGGTGCCAGGCGGCCTCCCCAGTACAGCGGGAGCCTGAAATTGAAGTAATGCCACGGGGGACCCGCCCGTGGGAGGTCGTACATGCGGACTTCGGATCCACGGCCGTGGGTACTCACTTCCTAGCCATCGTCGATGAATACTCGCGATACCCGGAGGTGGAATTCGTCGAGTCGGTGGCCTTTGAGCACGTGGTCGGCGCTGTGGAGAAAATCTTTGCCACCCATGGGTTTCCCGTGACCCTGTGCTCGGATAATGGGTCCCCATTCCAGAGCGCGAGGTTCTCGGAGTTTCTCGAGAGCTGTGGAGTGGCCCACCGGAAGGTGTCCCCGCTGTGGCCCCGCGCGAACGGGGATGCCGAGAGGCTGATGAGGACATTAAACAAAACGTTCCGGATAGCCCAGGGACAAGGCCAGCCTCTCCAGCGGGCGCTATACCAGTTTCTAAGAGTGTACCGCACCACCCCACACGCCTCGACTGGGGTAGCCCCGGCTGAAGCACTATTCCGAAGGTGCCCCCGAGGTCTCCTCCCGGAGGTACAGGAAAAGGTACCCGGCGTAATAGATGACCAACGGGTGGAAGCGGAGCGACAGGCAAGGACACATCACGAAAACATACGGCGGGGTCTTCGTCCGCAGCGGCTGGAACCGGGCGACGAAGTGCTGATCAGGAATCGGCATCCCCACGGAAAGCTCTCGCTCCCATATGAACCCGAGCCGCTGGACGTAGTGGCAGTAAAGGGATCGATGGTAACGGCCTCGGACGGGAAGTCGGCCGTCACTCGAAATGTGAGTTTCTTCAAGAAACTGGGGGACTCTCGAACTGAACTCCCGCCTGACCCGGATGAGACTGTCCTCCCGGATGAAGATACCCCCCGGGGGGAACTCGTGGGGTCACCAGAATGAGGCACTGGAGCAGCGGGGAGTCCGGCGGCTGAGGTAGGTGGGAGGTACCCCCAGAGGGCTGGGCGAGGGAGACCTGCCTACCTCGGAGACTACGTGCTGGGGCCGATTGACTGTGTTCCGGAGTGAAGGGGACCTGGGAGGCTGATAATAAAAGGGGGCATGGGCCTTGTAAGTTCGCAAGTGACATTGTGTGCAGTGCTATGTTTTGACGTGTCTGTTTGTTATTGTTCCTCCCGGAAAAAGGAGGAGTGTGGCGTTGCCCCGTGAGGGGATACGCACGCGGCGGCGTGACGTTGCACGTCGCCGCGTGCGCCTTAAATAAACGGGGCGTTCCCGGCCGCGTTAGAGCGACCGGGGAGCCCGAAGCACACAGACGTGTCCGTGTGGAGTCTGTGGGTGGAGGGGCTCGCGGGCACGCATTGGGGGCACCCAGAGACCCCCAACAAGTAGCATTTGAAGCCATCCATTAGATTCCAGGCACCTATAGTACGCAGGAGAATTTTACAGCACATTTTCATGATGCCCACTGTGGCGCTGCCCCTTGAAGGGACGCGCACGCAGCGGCGTGACGTTGCACGCCACCGCGTGCAGTATAAATAAAAGGGGCGTTCCCGGCCGTGGGAGTGCGACCGGGAAGCCCGAGCAGGACAGACGTGTGTGGTGTGAGTCTGTGCAGCTGGGGGCTTACGGCCATCGCTAAGGGGTTGAGGACAAACCCCCAACACCCACTATATATGCCAGTATTTTTCTGTAAAACCTGTTTTCATGATTCATCTGTCCACAATATATGCAGGCATTTTGTCCTGTAAAAAACGGTTTCGTGTTGAAAGCGCCACGAAAATAAGTTGCCTTGCTCAAGGCACACAGCCTGCGGGTGCACATAGACGCACACTCACACACAGACACACACAAATACAGAGGCTAATACACATGCACATACACACTTCACACACTGCGCCCTTCTCTCGAACACAGAAACACACACAAATATGGGTTTACTTTCCTGCCTTCTACCTTCCCCAGCCCAGCCCTTTTGGCCTCGGCTCTGCCTCCGGATTATTATGGTTTCTGTCTGCACCACACTCCAGGGACCAGGGAGTGCTTGCAGCATCACGCATTGGATCCCTGCACGTGCAGAGATTGCACAAGTCCTGCGCTATGGAAACTTAACATCCCAACGCTTTAATCACCCAGGCTGCAAGGAGGCGGTACAGGACATCCCCATTTCCCTTCAGAAATCAGAATGCTGAGTGGCGCGTGTATAGCTAGGATTGATATATGCATCAGACTGGCATTGTTGGGCATGCATGGCAGCTCAGTCTCCCTGCAGAGCGAGAGTGGTCCTGTGCATCTCTTATTTCCTGCTTTTCTTTTAACCCACTGATTTCTCCATAATGGGTGGGTAGGTGTTAGGCAAACACACATTATTTGCGAGCCACCCATGCAATTAGTACATTTAATTCACGAGGGATGGACTGGGAGTGAAGATGCCTTGGAAATAATGATCAAAGTAGTCCATATTACACATTTTCAGCTAGACCGACCATTTTCCTATGAGAACCTGTGGAAATAAAATAGGTTACCACACAATAGAGGCCCAGGGGGCAGAGACCTTACCGGGAAATCTCCAGGCCAGCCCATCCCTGTCTTTGACCAGGTCACTGGGGTCAAGGTAGTGCGATGAATGTAATTGTAATAATAGAACGACTGTGACTCACGTGGTTAGAAGCAGGTTCCTTTTATTCAAGTCTCAGTCATAGGTTACAGGTGAAGGGTTAAGGAGAAGACCCACTGGTCCCCAACACCCAGGTCCCCTCGAACTGTAGCTCCAGGAACCGCTTGAAAGGCACCTTCCACAATATGCATGCACTCCATCACTCACTCATGACATCACATCTACAGGCTCACCACACAGAGGGAAGGGAAGTGAATACAAGATACTATACACCTCCCTTTCTTCTACAACAAAAACCTATAGCGGGAGGGGGTAAAGGGGAAGGATACCACAGTAATATGTACTGAGGGCTTGTTGCTTTGGAAATGGTGAACCCGCTAGAAGGAGCCTGGCTGCATCTGGCCCTCTCCGCCCGATTCTCCTGATTCACACATTGAAGCAGTAACACCCTTAGGAGCCCAGACAGACCACTGAGCTCCTCTGCCTGTTACCACTTCATGAAGAGAATCTAGAAGTGCCTGGCGGGGTCGGGTTAGATCAGCCCGAACGGCTGTCTCCAGATGGACGTCAAAGTCAATCTACTTGCCCGAAAACACAAGCCAACCCCTGCTAGAAGAAAAATATTAATTAAAAAAAATCTTGTTTCGCTATTGGCAGATGACATCTCTGCCTCACATCATGTCTCACTACCCAGCACAGAACCTGGCCTTGCCAGTGCATGTAAATCAGAAGCTCTGATCAGAGGCCCAGCATATCGGAGCTCCGAGGCGAGACCAGACCAGACCCATGGGTCATACTGAAGAGCATGCAGGACATGCATCACCGTCCAACCAGGATCTGACACCCCCTTACACCAGACCAGTGGCAGCTTTTAGTTAATCCCGCTCCATGGACAACCAAGTTTAGCTCAAGCATCCATATATACTACGCCTGTGACCCATACATGCCATAATATAGGCTATCCTATTGGACCTCGTGTAATTCATGTAATACTACAGAAATGCATGTAAATGTATGACTCCAAAAATATTGTACAGTTATAATATTTGACTAATCTGCCTTGACAAAGCCCGACAGGCGAAACTTGGCTATTGCTGTTCTTGTTACATTGCCATGAACAGGAGTCAATAACATCATGTTGAAACAGAAGTTTGCACTCATCACTTACTAACACAAATCTCACAAGAGATGGTATATGTGGCTATTTAAATCATATAACAATAGTTCAGTTTATGCTGTCTCAATCAACTGGACACTTATTTGTATACGGTTTTTAATTTCCTTTTTCTTGGAGCTCTTGTATAGGGATGTACCCGCCTAAAACTCAAACTATTGTTACAGTAACACATGGTTGAGTGTTACCCATCCCTGCAAACTTCAGCATCAAGAGCCTCCACAAACGAATCTCCTAGGAAACGAATTTACTAAACAAAATCAGTGCGGCTAAAAGATCTGTCAACCTCCCACGCCAATTCCTCACTACTCAATCTGACCCTGTCCCCCAGTTACACAATAAATAATCTTTTTAAACTGTACTTCATCTCTTGAAAGTATAGTTGCAAAGTCCAAGAGAGATTAGTTTGGTCTGACATAACTTTTCATTTTGGAACTTCTTGACTTTCATTCGAAATGGAAACAACAAAGCTACAATCATAAACCTATTACTTAACATGAGGAGTTATATATTTGTCAGCTTGGTTAACATTTCGATGTGTGGTCTATTTTAGTAATTTATGCAAAACACAGTACAATTTTAGTGATTTAAAGCCATACATTAACACATATTTATCAGGAAATTCCGAGAAGCAATGTGGTGTAAAGTACAGACAGGGATCAAAGTCCAGCTTCACCTCTTCAATATTTATTTATTCATTTATTTAAAAGCCTGAATGTTGTTTCGAACAGTAACGATTTGCATAGCATACATTCCAGAATACAGAGAAAGAGTGCCTTTACACGTTTTGATGGTAGAGTGGATGTGGTAGACCAGTTGATGAAGCGGTAGAGTGGAGACCTAAACCAGCGACGGGTACTAGTGAACATAAGATAAATCGCATGAAAAACAGAGCTCAGGACCAGTATTTACCTAATCACTATTTACAAATGCATATTCATACATACTCAGCCCCTTTGTACCTGGTTCAGCTTTATGCCTCAGAAGCAAAGCTACCTTCCTGCATGTATGTTATTATCCTGCACTGTCATCCTCATGTGTGCCTTTGTCTGCAACCACTTTAAGGCACTTATTTTAACCATGTATTTGAGCAAAACGCCTAGATGCCTAAGGGCTTTGCGCGCTATACAACTAAAAAAACCAAACCAAACCATATTTTTGTAAGAAATTGGGGCCTCATTACGAGGCCGGCGGTATCCCAGCGGTGCCACTGGTGGGCTTGCCGCCGACCCCAAAACACTGTTTCCGCTACCTGACTTCCCGGTGCCACTAGGATTACAAGTCCCAGCGGCGCGCAAAGTCAGGCGTCGGATTTGGTAAGTCTCCATTCCTTTGCGGTCTGCTAGGACTCCACAGGAATTGGTACTCGGAAGCACCGGTACTGTTGCTAATGGTGCCAGTGCTTCAGTGAAAAGTCTGCCTGCAGGAGCCATTGCGCCCGGCAGGGTCAGACCTGCCGGGCACCCTGGCCCCTGCAGGCAGGTTTGTAGTGTGGCAGCCCGGAAACAAGGGTGCCGGTAAGCTTACCGGCACCCTTGTTTCCAGACCGTTACACTCATAATGAGGCCTATTGTCAGGAAAGGGGATTGAGCGGTCAGCTGATAAAAGGAGGTTGAGCTAGGTGAGTGGGCTCCCTAGTTTATTACCAAGTGTTGCTTAGGGCTGGTTTTGAAGCGTTCCACCAATGTCATGGTTTTAGAAGTCCAAGGGGAGCTAATAATGCCAATGGAGTAGGACACGCAGAGATAAGATGCAAAAGCAGGAGGAAACGCAAAAGAGGCAGGTGACAAGTAGGCTGATGAGAGGAAGGGAGCAGACAGTGTGTGGGGGAATATAGTGGTATGTAGTCAGCAAGGCTGTTGGGGCAAGACCATGGATGGATTTAGAGAGGTGGAGCAAGACCTTAAAGAGGGAGCAGTTTTGCATGAGGAACTATCTAACTTGGTGATGGTTCTTAGAGATGGGGAGGATGTAGGGCAGTTGAAAAGAGTGAATGTAGCAAGTCTGAGTACCTCTTTAAGAGGCACAGTGTAGCATAATGGAAGACCTTGAGTAGGCCCACCAATTCCGGCCTGCTGAGCTCTTGGTGGTAATCAGAGCTTTGGATGAGTGATGTGTAAGGTGCAGGCAGATTTTTCTGATGTTGAGGAGGTTGTTTCTAACTGGGTTGGAAGTAGCTGTTTGTTTGTTTGTTTATTTATTTGTAATGTGTGCCAGACCCAGGGGTATCGGGGCGCAGAAAGAGAAACAAGAATACTTTCAACTTAAAGTTACATGGGTGTTACATAAGTAATATACAACAGTTTACAACTAGATTACAATTCGACAGGTGTACGCAAATATGTACATACACGTAAGGATAAGCGGTGTATACAGGGTTAAGATTCAACATGTAAAAGCTTTGCAAAATCTATGCACAGTTAGACCTAGTAGGTAGTGTAGTGAATAAATATAAAGGAGAATTGACACAGGCATGTAGCTGGTCTCTATCTTAAGCCAATCTAATAGTGTAATGTCTTAGTCATCTTTATATCTAAGCCATTTAATGGTGTTATGTCTGAAGTTCAGAAAGGTTTGATCTGCCCTCAGGGAGGGGGGGAGTGAGTTCCATAACTGAGATGCTTTGACCGGGAAGGTACTCCCTGTAGCTTTTGTCAATTTAAACCTTGGCACAACTAGGCAGTTTGTGTTAGTAGTCCTGGTGGGTCAGCTAGATGTTTTTCTGTTGATTCTTTCCACAAGGTGGCAAGGGGCAGCGTTATTTAGGCATTTGTGGGTTAGTGAAACCGTTTTGAGCAGGATTTCGTCGTTGGTAGGCAGCCAATTATTCTGTCTCCTTGCCTCTGAGATATGCTCTTTCCTAGCAATGCCCTGTACCATTCTCAGAGCATTATTCTGGAGAATGTGGATCTTATTAATAATATGCTTGCTAGCGCCCAGGTAAAGGGAGTTGCAGTAGTCCAACTTGGACAACATTAGGGCTCGGGCTAGTGTGGTGCAATTATCCTTAGATAGAAAAGGTTTACGGCTCTGATCAGTTTACATGTGAATGCGGAGGCTGATGACATGGCATTGACCTGTTTAGCAAAAGAGAGGGTGGAGTCTAGGTAAAACAAATGGATGTTTTTACCTCTTTAGCAACTTTGATGAGATTGCCATCGATATTAAAAGAAGTGTATTTGAGGCCAAGTTTGTTAAGGTTAAATGCAGTCCCCAGAATGAGGAGCTCAGTTTTGTCATCATTCAGGCATAGACGTGGGTAGCCATCCATGCCTGGATGATGAGAAAGAATTTATTTACCAAGGCCGAATCCTTGTCATAATCCCCGGTAAGCGAAATGAGAATCTGAGAATCATCTGCATAACTTGTGTGAGTGACACCAAGAAGGCCAAGATCATCAAAAATGGGCTTAGTAAATATATTGTACGTAGTAGGTAAGACACAGGAACCCTGTGGCACACCACATGTAATAGGAATTGGGTCTGCTGCCGCTGAAGGCGAGAAGACTCTCATGGTCCTGTTGCTCAGAAAGGATTGGATCCATGCTATGGCATCCTGTGAGAATTGAGCTGCTGAGTCAAGGTGATTGCATAAAACCTTACGGTCCTCCAGGTCGAAGCCGATAGAGAGATCTCAGAGAAGTAGTAATGCAGTGTTCCCCCTGTCCCTAAATTCGTCAATCTGGGTTTTGAGAACAATCAGTGCAGTTTCAGTACCGTGTTGGGGCCTGTGACCAGATTGACAGATTCACAGGAGCTGATTAGACTCTAAATAATCCTGTATCTGCAGATAGGCCACTCAGTCCAAGAGTTTGAGTAAAAAAGGCACTGTTGTAATGGGCCTATAGTTGGTAGGGATGGTTGGATCGAGTGTTTGCTTTTAAAGGAGGGGAAGGACCCAGGATTCCTTTAAATTATTAGGGATAGAGCCAGATGTGAAAGAGACATTAAATAGCTTGGTTATAAATGGTGCCAGGTCTCTCGTGGCACCTTCGATAATTTGGGCTGGACAGTTGTGTCCCTGACAGTTTGAAGGTTTAAGGGATACAATTATTTTTTTCAGCCTCAAGGATTGAGACTCTTGTAAAGCTGAAACATTGTGACGGTTTAGGGGAGTGTGTGGAAGTGCTGACGGGTGGGTCTAAATTAGGTAGGTTAGCTTTTTTGTCGGCAATCTTGTTCTGGAGGAGGGTTATTTTGTTAGTTAGGGCAGTCTGTATATTAGCACACCAGATTTTGTTCTTCACGCAATTTTCTGTTATGGGTATGGCGGCTTCCAACTATTTTAGGATTACAAAGAGTTCCTTTGTGCTTGAGTTTGCTTGAAGAATCCTATTGTTATACGTTTCCTGTTTGGTATGTATTATTTATTTCTTATAAAGGGCTGAGATGTTGATGAGGTTAGATTTATTTGTATCATTGGGTAGATGTCTCCAAACAACGACTTCACATTTTCTTTTTTCTGCTCTTAGAGATTTAAGGTGCGGTGTGAACCAAGAGTTCAGATGGGCTCTGGGTTTGCTTTTCCTCATTTCTAGTGGGACGATAGTGTCTAGTGACATGGTCATGGTGTTATTATATTCCTCTACTAAAGTGGTGGGATCACTAGTATCTGGCAATGCATTAAGGATAGGTGTTATAAGTGGTATGAGCTAATCTGGCGTGATGTTCTTTTTGTTCCTGGTGAAGATGGGGGCAGCTACTAGGTTATTTTTAGTGGTGAGAATTTTGACTGCAAGCATGAATGATAGGAGGTAGTAGTCAGTCCACAACGGAGGCGTTATGGAAGTGATTGAGGCCTTACAGTTGAGTTCTGCCACCCAATCTAGTGTTCTACCTTTGTTGTGTGTGGGCGAAGCCACTCTTTGGGTAAAGTCAAATTCTGTGAGCACATTTGAGATTGCTGTAGCTTGCTGGTCATTGGGGTAGTTGAAACCCAGGTTGAGATCCCCCAGCAAAAGTATTTGAGAAGTAGTTTTCAGCTTGTCATATAGAATTGTAGAGATATCTGCTTCAAAAGGACCAATGGGGCCTGGAGGTCTATAGATAAGATGGATAGAAAGCATTTGGGAGTCAGAGATGGGTAGTTTCACAGTAAGTGATTCACATGATTTGATGTCATGTGAAGGTGCAAGTCTCATGGCTAGGTTAGATTTAGTTATGAGAGTTATACCTCCTCCTCGTGAATCGACTTTGCTCTGAGTATAGAATAATTGTCAGGGACTGTGAGCAAGAGGGCAGGGCCTGCTGCTGCATGTAACCATGACTCTGTTATGGTTAGGAAGTCATAGTCTTCAGCCCGGATTAATAAGGCTATCTCGATAGCATGCGCTACTAGAGATCTAGCGTTTATTAAAGCGCCCTTGAGATCTGGGACGTTGTGGCTAGGCCGAAGGTTCAGTGATTTGCATTTACTTACTCCTTTAGCAGGTGTCAAGGTGGGAAGTTTCTTCTGAGGTTGTTTTTTGATGGAGAGACCATCGGTCTTAGGTGTAGGTGAGGTAATAGGAGTATTGCTTTTTTCTTAACAATAAGTTTGTTGGTGGGCATTGTTGAATGTGGTATAGATCACATTGTCAAAGACTGTGAAGAGGATAGAGAAGAGGTCTGGGTGTTTAGCAGTGGTCATGTAGTTGGAGACAAGCATGAAAGCAGTCTCTATGGAATGGTTGGACAGCAATACAGATCAGAGAGAGCCAGAGGGTGAGTGTGCCTCAAGATAGTTTATTATGTGCTTAAAAATAACCCATTCAAGGATTTTTGTGGTGGTATAGGAGAGAGACAGGTTTGTAGAAAGTTGGATTGTTAGGGTGGATCTGCACTGAGTTATTTCACTTTGAGCATGACAGTAGCTGATCTGTAGCAGTCTGGAAGATACTAGTTAAGAGAGAGCAAGGTTAAAGGGGGCAGAAAAGTGAGATGACAGGTGCACGTTCCTTGATGGTTTTTGGGTGCACATTAATCAATAGGAGTGCATGATCGGTTGGCAGAGAGGAGGAGAAGTAAGAGGTGTGTAAGGGAAGAGGAAGTGAAGTGAGATAGTTAGGAGGATGGGGGCAGATGGGTGGAAGAGTTAGGAGGGTGGATAAGGTCACCTGTAAATTAGACATTTTAGTGGAGAAGAAGGGTTACATGAGATTTTGTTGAATGATAAAACAAAGAATGAATTTTGAACGAAGAAAAAACATCTAAAAAAACCAAAAACTTTAAAAAATGTTTTTGGGGGGGTTCCCCGCCCAAACACCCATTTATTTCTTTTTTGCTAAACTTCGTTGTTTTTTATAGATGTTTTGGGTTTGTTTAAAGATGCATTTTTGTTTTCTATTCGATAACATCACTGTGTACCGAGAAGAAGTCAAAGTCTTCAGCAGAGATAAAGCAGTATATGAAGCGCTGCTTAGTGAAGGCTGATGCTACCACAAAGGATTAGGACAAGTTTGTGAGGTTGCAAGTAGAGAGACTATGTACTGTGCAGTAGGAGAATTTGTCCAAGTCAAGAGCCGTAGGGGGGTAAAACATTCAGGAAGCGATTTTTGCAACAGCATCACATGTAGAGGTACATGATTGCCTTCATCCATTGGATTGGAGCTGATATTCATATTTGGGGGTGCTGTTGGTATGGGTGCTGATGGTCTGGGTATGATAGTGTCCATCAAAGATGGTTGCCGGTGCTGTGTTGAATTGAACAAATGTGAGTTCAATTGAGTGACCAAGCAGAGGAGAAAGAGAACTTGGAGGGAGACCTAGAATGGTTGAGGTAGGGGACCATACAATCTGGTTCAAATTTCATTTTGGTTACAGATGAAGGATGGATGAATAGGAGTTGGTGGGATAGAAATGGTGAAGTGAAAGAAAGCGTGATTGGCAGGAAGCGATCAATAGAGAAACCAGAGGAGTCAAGAGTGGAGGATAAGAATATATGATCCAACGAGTATGGGCATGGAGGTTGTAAAGTTGACCAGTAAGAGGTCCAAGAGGGCAGATTCCAGAAGTAGATGGTGAGCATGGCTCATTTTATGGGGATTTAGTTCACTGATTATGACAGAGGGGAGGTCGGGAGCATTTCTTGCAGCAAATCAAAATCAGAAAAGAAATGGTTATGAGTGCCGTTTGGCCAGTAGATGAAGATGCCATTAAGGGGGTGAGACTCAGAAGTTGGACAAAAATGAATTTGAAGGAGGGAATGCAGAAGAAGAGGGGTTGATGTTGTGTCTTTGCTTAGCATCACGCTGTCCCTCCAAATTAATTAAATGTGCTCTTATCCACACCCGCTAAACTATAGAAAATGCCTCTGACATCCATTCCCTCCCAGAAGTATCTAAACTTCCCTCCTCTGGAAATTACTGAAACATTGTTCCGTAACAATTTTGTAGAGGAGCAGGTGGACACATTTTCCCTAGCTCCTGTCCTGCACGTTCCTCAGACTGGAACAGCAGGGGAAAGGCTGTATGTAGGACCCCATGTGTTTTCCCTATACCGAATCGAGTGTATTGGAGCCGATATGCACTCCGGCAAGATTACCTAATGCACCTTCGTACTGAAAGAGTGGAAGGATGTCAGCGCGCACCATTGGACATCATGTAGTGCTGAGTGAAATCTGATGAGGGTAGGGTGATGTCATGAAGAAGATATATGAGGACATACAGAAACAATATGAAAATACTTAAGAGTAAGGATGTAACTGCACTGATAAGAAAACATGTATGAAATGATAAAGTAATCATATATACAAAGCAGATAAAGGGCCTCATCCAGTGTCTGGCGGTACCCTAGCAGTAATACCACGGAGATACCACCAGCATAAATAGCGTTGCCGCTACTCGGTCCGTCGCTATTAGTGCCGGATTACGAGTAGCAGGACAGCGGTAAATTCCTATTCTCCAATGGGTCAATTGGACCCAATGGGGTTGGGTGCACTATTACCACCAGTTGTAATTAACCAGTGGTAATAGTGCTGGAAAAACGGCCAAAGAACTGCAGTAAGGGGACATCTTTACCTCCAGCAAAAAGCTAGAGGTAAAACTCCCATTTACTGCCCACCTCATGATTGGGCCAACCCTTCAATGCGGCATATTTAAGGGCTAAGGCCCAACTCAAGATAAGGCCCAAAGTAACTTGCTGATCAATAAGTGTAAACACGCAGTAACGCAAGGTAGATGAGTCATATAGAAGCTTGCTATAGAGGAAAATATAACGTTGCTAGGACAGCCATGATAGGAAAATGGACGTCGGCACGTGTAAGGACTCAATCCAGCTACTTCAGAGACAGATCAAGGTTGCACAGTCAGGAGATGTTGGAGAAAAGGCTCTGTGTGCAGAATAAAGAGGAGTCTATGTTGGCCTGGGATCTGATAAGAAAACATGATTCAGTGTGGAGGGTAAATTGAGTGATAGCAAATCAAAAGATTGTGTTTATTTACTTTATCAGCCACCATCAGTCACCAATACAAGCAAAGATTGCTGTGTGCATCCCTGTGTACAATAAGTGTCACGCTTACATGAACGCTCCATGCACTTTGGAAGAGTCCCTTTGAATAATAACCCCGCACATAACGGTTGCTGTTCCTGGCCATCTCTCAACCTGCCATCACCCGCTGCGAGCATGTGTGCAGCTGACACACAACCACCTTTGAGAGCCTTCACAAGGCATCCAGCCTGCCTGGATACAGTGTACCAGCGACATGCTAGTGCTCTTGCACTTTAGTGCTTCTGCAGGCTGCCATGGGTAGCGAAGAGGGGCCCTGTATGGAACCCCGCCTTCCCCACCATCAGTGATGTCATCAATCATATTTGTGATGTCATCTTTGATGTAATGGGTGTAATCTTAGCAGTGCACGGTGGTGGCGCGAGTTATGTTTGCTTAGCCTACCATAACTGTCGAATTTCAGGGATTTTTCGGTTTTACTTGTAAACATAATGTCCCTTTAACAAAGTTTTTTCAGTGAATTTATATACCAGAATACAAAGAAAAAACAAGACTCGATATTGTGACACAGGGCCAGAAGTAGAAGAATGGGTCAGAGGTGCCATTGCTAAATATACTTTATTTAACTTACAAGAAAACACCTTTCTACCCCTAATTCTAAGGGGTTATCCCTAAAAGAGAAATGAAAGCTTGGATGCACGTCATCAGAATTTCCAAAATGAAAGTTGAAGTCCTCCGTCCGTAATTCCAAACTAAAAGGGGGTGAGTAGGCAGATGTCTTGCTCCTCGTAGAGGATCCAAACAGATTTCAATGCCTATCAGTTACCAAGACTTATTAATTGAACTGGGAGAATGTCTCCCATCCCCTAGTTTGTTCTCACATGGTCAATCAACTAACTCAGTTTCTTTGTAATCTTCCCAGGTTACTTGCTTGGCTGTAGTGACCTACTTTTCCCTCCAACAGCTCAGTGGATGTATGTCTGCCGCTGCATAGAGGGACTCTCCCTCCCTCTAGTTCGTAATTCTTGTTACAGTTCACTGGGTTAGTATGGTCATCTGACCCGGCCTGAAGAAGAGGCCAGTCTTTCCCGCTCCAGCCCCTGTTCGACCGCCCGTACTCCCTGTTAAGTTTAGGGACCTCCATGTACAGTGTCCGAAATTCACAGGCCCAGAAAGAGAGTGAGTGAGGGGCATAGAGAGATTGAGGGGTAGAGAGAGTGAATGAAGGGCACAGAGACAGAGTGAGGGGCACAACACGAGAGTGAGGGGCTCACAGAGAGAGTGAGGGGCACACAGAGTGTGAGGGGCACAGAGAGAGAGATAGGGGCACAGAGAGAGAGGGAGAGAGAGAGACAGAGAGAGAGAGGGAGAGGCAGAGGGATAGAAGCAGGGGCAGGGCAAAGGAGAGCAAGTTGGGGAGAAAGTGGCAGAAGGGGATGGAAAGAGGGTAGGCCAGATTGGGAGAAGTGTACCTGCTTGGGCCTCTGTAGCTCCCCTGTACCCACCCACAAATCCATCACCGCAGCCAAAAAAGAGAGCCCCAGTCCAAGGTCCCTGTCCACGTATAAGGCTGTTGCTCCATCCCTTGCAGAGCCCACCACAGAGTCCCAGGACGAAGGTGGCGGGCCATGATGAACACACCTGTCCAAGTGACAGAAAGGGTGGAGAAACCCGGCGGTAGGGGGATAGGCTGGCACATGCAGGCAGAGCCCCCCCTTCTCCACAGCTTTACCAGGAAGGGGATGGAGGGATCAAGGAGGAAGTGGGCAGGGATGTGGCAGGTGGGCAAACATCAAGGGATAACAGCAAAGGAAGGAGGTGGATGGGCTCCCCTCACCTACCCCAGTGGTGACAACAGCTGCTCTCATGAGTCCAGGGCGGAAGGGCAAGAATCACAGAGCATAGGCGATCCCCCTTGGGGGAGCAGGAAAGTCCAGGTGGCAGAAAGGGGAGTTGGAGGTCACAGAACGAGGACAGCTGTGCACTCATGCAGGGACTGGGGAGGGGGAAGAGTTCTTCAGAAAGAGGTGATTCGCTGGCCGTAAAACTGGCAGCTCTTAGCTGTGCCTGGGATGGGGACACTTTTACAAGATGAAAAATACAGTGGGGGATTAAAAATCATGCAATACATTAAAATGCACCATGTAACATACCATACATTAAAATACATTCAAATGCAACAAGTGACCCATATGAAAAACACAGGTATCCACCCGTGGAGCCTCATTTCCACTGGTCGCACCGCGCTTGCTTGACAGGAAAGGGCTCCACCCATAGGGAACAGTAACGCCATTCTTAGAATTATCGCAATATGCACCTACAGATTTGAATGGATCATGTTGGCTTCTATGTCAACAATGCATGCAATACTGCTAGTTAAAAACTCACAAGCAAAAATGGGAAGCCTGTGAAATATGGGAAGCTGGGAGACTTTAACAAGCCGATATTGCCCACAGCTATAGAGTTATTAGCACCCAGCCCATGCTCTAAAGCATCCCCTGTACCAGTTGCCCTGTCTCTCTGAGCTGCATTGCACCATTATTTCCAGTGTTTCAAATACCCTGAATGGTTATAGCGCATATCTTGGTTGCTACAAGTGCTAATATTATAAAACTAAATGGTACTCATTTTATCAGCTTCTGACAGATGAAAGGCTACACCAGCCTCGCCATTTCAATGCTTATTTGTATTGTATGCATTAATTTTCTTACCGCACTGCTTCAGCATGAAGCTCTCTACATATGTTAGAGACACAGACATTATAGGCCCAGATGATGATAGTTGGTGGGAGCAGAGAGTGTTATGTGGTAAAAGTTTACTCGGACCATAAAATTCCATCAAACTCATAGCATCTTACATTCAGAAGATCGCAAGAAGATCAAAATAAATGTTTTGAATTATCAGTCCATGATCTGTGATCAATCAATATACATAATAATATATCAGAACTATCCTTAATATATATGTTCATGAAAACATACTAAAAACCTGCTCCAAAGTCTATATCCAGATTGTACCTTATTTATCACAGTTTAAAATTGTATAACCAGTCGTTGCCTCTACCCTGTACCTACAAAGCTACTCGTAATTATTTTAAAAATACATCTTCCGAATTCCAAGCACTGTATGCACAGATCTCACTCAGAGACAGACATAATCTATGAAGTCTAGCAGGTCTTCAGTATTCATTCCAGTTTTAACAATTTAGATCTGATGTTGAAGGAGACTTTGGGATACCTAAATAAAGAACAAGCTGGAGGGGGTGTAATGGCTTTGAAAAGGTAAAGCAAGCTGGTCTATTTTGCTTAAATGCCATAGGTCTAAGCAGAGGAATCAAGAAGTGCTGGCGGACGGAGTGCACTGCATGCTCGACAAAAGAGGATGAGATGTAGCAAGTCCTCAATATCCGCCATACACTTTGGACAGGTGGGATTGGTTGTAATAGTTCCTGCTGACTTCGCAGTGATGCCATTTCAAGAAGATGGTATTAAATCTGGCTTGCGTAATAAGAACACTGTCTTTTCTTGCCCTAGACCCAGGCTCAGACTGGCCTATAAGGCAATAGGCCCATGGCCAAACCTAAAACTTAAAATGCTGGTGTGGGCCAGTTTCTTTGGTCAAAGTGGGCCATTCTTTTGGCCAATGTGGGCCAGTTCGATGAGTTACTTCACTATGCAGCTAATAGTTTTGACCAGTGTTGCTGAATAAATATTCTTTTAAATGCACAATTTGCATCACATCTTATCAAAAAACACCCAGGCTACTAATCAAACAGTGTCACAAAAGGAAAGAATAGAAATTTACAAATGTGGGCCACTTTTTCATTGGTGCCCGAGACAATTTTATGGCCCAGGCCGACCCTGCCTAGACCATATTAAATAACTTGGTAACTGGTCCTCTGAAAGGAAGGTGGAGCTCCTAATAGCTTGTTAAGCTAATTGTGATTGCTGTCTATCCAAATTATACCCCAGTCATATTGAGAGATGCAGGAGTCCAAAAGAGGGGTGCAGAGGTGCTGTCATCTGTTCTGAATTTATGGTTCTTTATTATTGTGCATGCAATGGATGGGGTTTGCAGAAAAACTCTGAGTCCAAATAATCAAACCAACTGAGGAAGATGGCAAAGATTGCTGTTTCATTAACAATTATCTAAAACAGGGAGGTTAAAACGGACATCAACTGTCATTCATTCAGTTCTCAACAAATTTCACATGCAAACATCCTTGTATGCAAAAAATACATCATACTATGTGTAAAATAAGAAAACCCTACAAGGTATTGTGATCGGTTTAAGGGGAACATCTAAGTATACTTTCTATAAGGGCTGGGATTATGATTGGCTATCTACTGTCAGGTGCAAAATGTATACCTACATCTAAAACATGTCATCTTCAACACTGTTAAGTACAAAGTATATCATTGGCTCTCAAACCATAAGGCCCTTCATCACATGGCATTCTACAATTGGTTGGCATGCTTGTGCCATGTCTGGAACATTTGGTTCACTTAGCAGCACATAAGCTCATACCCAGGTGCCAGGATGTGGACTTGACTTTACCTCTCCACCCAATTAGACCAACATCTCTCTTCACCCATGCCTTCTGCCATGCAGATTGTCTTTGAACTTGGCCTTGCAAAGTATCCTTGTCTGTGGGGAATATAGGGGAGTACAAGCTTTCACTATCGTTGTTCTAGGAAACCAAGCTCAACTCTATTTCCATCCTCAGCTCACATGACAAGAGACCCTGATTAATGTCTTAAATTAATAAAACTTACCACTCTTGGTGTTCTTTCTTTGCCCCTCGATAAGGGATGATTCATCCTTCTAATGTTTATTGCTTTCGAGAATTGAAAACCAACCTTGGCTACTTCTGTTTTGATGCCAGGCCAGACAGCCCTGTCATACTCTTGCAAGATTTCAGATTATTTGTGCTGCGAGAAAATCCTCGGCCTTTCTTCTACATGGGTTTCAGCTTAACATTCATGACACTGATGTCCAGCTTTTATACATTTTTGTCGGGATGAGGTCAGTTCCTTGTTCGTATAATAGCATTTTCAATGCCCTTTACCTGACCTTCCCAATACATAGGGCCTTCCCTCCTGTTTACTTGTTCAAGATACAGTTTCCACTGTTCTAGGGTATGTGTTGTCTTTTATAGAATTATCTATTTGTCAGACAATAACTGCAAAATTAATAAATAGCCACTAAGCTATCTCAGCAGTTTTCTTTATGTATTGTTTTTTGCTCCAAGGCAGTAACACTGGATGCTTCGGGGTAGCCTGAGATATCAAACTAATCAGATATCCAGAGTATTTGGGTTCTACATTCATTGTTATACAGGCGAATTAGCCTTAAGCCTTCTGTTTGTAAAGTACCACACGGGAAGTAATAGTGTGTGTAAAAATATTTTTGTCGGGATGAGGTCAGTTCCTTGTTCGTATAACAGCTTTTATACATTGGCGGCTTCGCCTGCAGTCTATTCACTACTTATAGCCAGCTTCTATGATCACTTAGTCTACTTACGTTTCAGCGTCTGCACAATCATTGAACAGTCGCATTTCTGTAGCACTTCGCATAGGTGCAATCTTCTTTTCACACATGAAAGTTTACTTGTTTCTTAACTTCGTCATCAGGTTCTGTAAGATCCATGCATTCTCTTCAGCCAGTATTCTCAGTGCGTCACACCCACCTTTTGTGACATCACTTGCTTTTCTTCAGGGAGTTTGTCAATTAGATTGTCATCTCTTCGGGGTTTTCACAGAGGATACCTTTTCTCAAATACTCAGTGCTGTATTGGCACAACTGCTGGTGTCAAACATGGCGCAGTCTTTGACTTCCAACATATAGGTGGCAGGGGGCCGGGATTTCCTGCAGAGGCATACAGCTGCTCCTCTACAGTTCTCTCTGGGCTATTGCAATAAAGTTTGTGCAGATGCCTTGAAGAAGTAAATGGTGAAGCTCCAGCAGATACTGAGTCAAGTGCCTGGACTCAAGACCACATAGCAACGTCCATGGGCGAGGACACCTGCTCTGCGTAAAAACACTCTGTGCCATATATAAAGCCTTTCAAGGGGTCAGAATTCCAAGAGCCCAGAGTTATGCAATATCAAACTGGTATTCCACTGCGGATATGACTACAAAAAACATGGAAGGCGAACCATCAGGACGAACCATTAGGATGCTGCGTCCCCTCCTCTGGAATCTCTTCGACACGCACAGGAGGGGCTTTTCAAATCTATCTATTATTAAAGGGGTCCTGAACACAAGCCTTTTGAAAAAGGTCTTTGCCACTAAATCAGCTGCAACCAGTGTCGCCAATATCCCCAGACCTGTCACCGGTGTTTAAAGATAGGACTCACTGTCACTCCAGGTCTATAGACCCTGTTTCCTGGACTGCACACAAAAGTGGCCTCCCAGGAAACTCCACCACCAGAAGCCCGCAAACAGGCAAGAGGGTGCAGGAGAAGGAGGAAAGGCGGCAGGCCTGGAAAATTGCAGAGGTGGGTGGCAGCGCAGGAGGGTTTAGCAAATAACAGATACGTGGTTGCTGTGGGGCAGGGGCAGGGCTTGCGACGCGTGGTAGCAGTGCTGGATGGGCAGGCACGGGGTATCAGTGCAGGATGGGCAGGGTGCCGGGAAGCCAATAAAATGGACGTGCTGGGTTCGAGGAGGCAGGCGGCCCTGGAGATACAGAGTGACAAAGGGGGAATGGCCAGGGCAGAGGGTAGAGAGTGGGGGGTGCGCTTTGAGTGAGGGACCCGTTCCCAGGCCTTATGAATAGCCTCTTTGTGTATTTGTGTCCCGTTTGAGGCTGCTCCAGAGTGGCGAGTAAAAAGTAGCCTTTACCTCAAATAGAACCGATCCCCTTCACATCAATGAGAAAGAAGGGAACTCTTCAAACAGACTACAAAACAATGCACTTGCATAAACCTGTGTGGTGGATCCAGGGGAATGAGGATGGAAGAGAGGCAATTGTTGTAGGCAGAGGAGGTCAAATGATATAAAGTGGTTGAAGGCTGTTTTCCCCTATGTTTAAATGCTGAGAGCTGCAGGGTACCTCTAGGGCACATTAACCTAGAAGCTCGACCAGTTGGATCTGTTAAATTCACACGTCACTGCAGTGTCTCCTGGGACCAGGTGTGCCCCAGGGACACTAAACAATCATGGGGCGGGAATCTCATCCTACTGTAAGACTGATACTAGCCCTGCTACATGCTATGCAACCTTCTGCATAATTCATCAAACCGAGGCGACTTTAAGTGGCTAGTTTTTGCTCCGGGCTTTGGCTCCTCATTAAACAAATCCTAATCCCCGCACCCTTCCTCAAGCAGACGGTGTTATAACTGCAATAACAGCCCGGGGTCCACCCTGCTGTGCCGCATCTGACAAGGGTCCTCATCTGTGCCAGGGGAAGTGGTCCGGGCCACGGCAGATGTCAGGGACCCGCCCTACACTCTCCTGGCCCTTCTCTTTTCCAGCCCCGGCCCCTGCTCGCAGCCTCCGAGGGGAAACTTTGCTTGTTCCAGCGCTCAGATAATCTGATATGAGGAAGGGCAGAGCAGGAAGCATTCCATTATCTGCTCAGGAGCTCAGATAAGATGGCGTCGCTTCCAATTACTTAACATATTAATCAAGGCTTGCATGTAAGATCTAAATTAAAGAACAAAGTGCTGTGTATCTGTCTCTCTAATTCTCTGTCAAGCTTCTCTTCCATTAATGGCGGTCATGGGCACTGTGCGTTCACCTTCGCGTGGAATTGCGCCCGAAACACACAGACCTGTTTTATTGCAGTAAGGGAAGACATTTTATGAAATACCATAAATCTTTCTCTCTTGTTACCAAGCATTTTCACGGTTGTACGTGCCCCGTCCACGCAGGTTCCGATTGCGTCTGAGATTTGTATTTTGGAATTAGTCTATGTGCACTGACTGTCATTATTTCTCTGTACTGTCTTGTCTGTATCAGTGCATGGGTTTCTTACATGTGTGCCTGTATTTACTGCATGTGTGTGTGTGTCTGTGATTTTTCTGTATGTGTATATGTATGTGTGTGTCAATATATATTTAAATACGTGCGACAGTGTTGCCTACATAGACTTTACAAAGGAGTGTGGGAGCCCCTCTACTGAGAACGCACATGCGTCAAATACCATGTTCTGTGTAATTTCTTCCACTCAGGAGGGTCTACAACCAAGTTTTAGCTCACTGCACCCTTCACAGAGGAGAAATATCCATTTATATATTAGTCTTTGTCCCGCCCACAAGGGCAGTCCAGCACCGAAATGCTATGGCAATTCTCCTCCGAACAAGAGTACCATCAGCAACCCCAGATACGTGTGTCGGCCTTGTTGGGCCTCCTCAGTGAGGTGAAGCTTAGCCTCTCTAAAGCACAGCGAGCAAAGGGTCCATATCCGGATTACCCTGGTCATTTCTGCTGAAACTCCAAATTTTACATAATTACAAAGGAGTGTGAGTGCCCCTCTACTGAGAACAAACATGGGTCAAATACGCTGTTCTATGGCATTTCTTCCACTCAGGAGGGTCTACAACCACATTTTAGGTCACCGACTAGGCCAAAACATGTGTCTGGCGATGCTGATGGTACTCTCGTTCAGAGGAGAATTACCTAGCATTTCAGTGCTGGACTTCCCTTGTGGGTGGGACAAAGACTGATCTGCAAACGGGTAGTTCTCCTCGGGTAGTTCCCCTCTGTGAAGGGTGCAATGAGCTAAAACGTGGTTGGAGAGACTCCCTAGTGGGCACCTTCCCATGCCCTTCCCATAGATCAGGTTATTTGGCCGTGTTCGTTCTCGGTAGAGGGGCTCCCAAGCCTTTTTGTGCGTTGTTTATATAGTTGTATCAGTTGAAAACACGTTCTGAGTTTATCACATAGCGCTTTGTGCCAGATTCCCCATGCTTCTGAGTGCTGGAACAAATAATGTATTGCCATCTAAATTAACTCGATCTATTGTCCTGTGAAGAATGAAGGGCTTGGCATTGGAGTGACTGGGAATCGAAATGATGAGTAGGTTGCACACACAAATCCCAAGACTGACTTAAATCTATGAGAGGCACCATATGATCCGAATGTTAGTATGTCAGTGTATTGTCTCAATGTCTATGTCACAATTGCCTGCTCTTATGTGCACGTGCACTCTGTGCATATATGTGTCTCTGCATGGTCACTGTGAATCTTTATATGTGTGTGTTCAATATTAGTGATATGTCGCTATTAACCCTATCTCTGCTGATTGTATATCTCTAATGTTCCGTACAGCATTGTCTGTACAATTGGGTCTATGCACTGTCAATATATTTGTCAGTGTGCAGTTTCTATGTGTGTTTCTATGTATTTGCGAGTCTCTGTTCTATGTGCACGTGACTGTGCTATGTGCATGAATGTGTATTGTGTTCATTGTATATGTGATTATTTTTCCAATTTTGGGGACATTTGTTAGGAAATATAGGAGTTGGCTGGGGTGGGGTAAGGGAAATAGTTAAGGTGGGGGATAAATGGGGGAGACCCCCAATGGATATGCAGGTAATCCTGTATTTAGGAGCGGAGTGAACTAATGCAGTCTGCTGTATAATATTTTAAAACAGTTGTTCATTTGTATAGGGCACGAGGACAGTTAGTCACATATTCACCACTGGTATATTATTCTCTCATCACTTGTGGTTAACATGTCCATGGAACATTGTTATATCTGGAGGCAGCAGGACCATAGATTTGTATAACAGTATATAGGACATAGAACCTAAATGTGTATATATGAAAGTTGACACTAACGCTGTGGACATAGAGCTATGCACTATCAAATGTGGCATGCCAACCCCGCTGGAGAACACACATTACTTTCAATGCACATTGTTAACACATGAACCCCCAAAGAGCAGTGGATTACATTCCATATAAAAGATAAACATTAGCTATGATCAGTGCTTAATTTTTTAAAACAATAAGTGCTAGGGCCCAACATTTTCCTAGCACGCTTGTGACACTACGGGTGGTCAGTTCCCCACCATTGCTGCCACCACCCACAGCTGCTCCCCAGAGTGTCGACACATTTTGGGTTAAACTGCAGCTCGCACCTCCTCATTGGGGGTGATGGATGCCCTGGCTTTCATTACCTCATAATCAATCAGAGGCTGAGACAATAAGTGCTGGAGCTCAGAAATAGTGCCAGGGCAGAGCCCTGGCAAATACCCCCACACATTATGCAGTGGCTCTGATTAAAGCAATGCATGAAACATAAGCACTAGCACTTCATCATGAATTCCTGTAACAGTGCCACCATGGGAACACTGATCTACTCTGTTAACTTGTTGAAATCCCAATAATACAAGAAGAATACAACACTAGCTTTAGGGTCGGACGTGTATATATAAGGTATCTTACTGGAATACACCAGCAGTCGTATGGGCATTAGCCAGAGACATTCTTGCAAAAGCTTGGAAATGGTTGCAGAATGTATGAACACCCACTTGTATTAGGACTAGCATTCATGCTTTAACATTGTGATTAAGAATACACGTGTGGTTATATTAGGGGGTAGGAGGTGTGGCCTCGCAAGCTTTATAGAATACCTGCACTTTATAAGGGAGAGCATTTTATGTGAACCTGTTTATTGTCTGTACTTTTCCAATGCTTGTTCAAACCTGCCTTTCCCTGATAACCTTGGCAAAACCGTGCACTTTCTATCTGAGCTGTTCAGTCTTGACTCTTTTGCTGCCTTAGCAGGCAGGGTCCCTGCAGTCTTATGGCTTCTCGATGTCTGCGTCCTCCATCTTGATTTACATGGCCGCTCATTTTAGCTGCATTCTGCATTAAGCAAGTGTTTATGTGTATTCTTGTGCGTGTGTCTTGCCTTGCTGCTAAGAAAAGAGAGTATATGTCTTTAACCTAGTGAATGCAAGCATGTTTTTCATGTCTAAGTGCAATTTGACCTAGTGTTCATGTATCTTCGTGTTTGGCTACATATGTGCTTCGTGTCTATTGCACCTACATGTATTGCTACATGCATTGCATGTTTGGGCTCACGTCAGCACACTTGCTCGATTCGCTGATCAACACGGCTTCAGCCTTTCAGCAGACCGTGCCCCTGAGGTCGTTGTTCTGGTGTTCGACACGCCCGCGAACGAAGCCGTTTGCAACTTGGCTTGCACTTGGCTCCGTCTTCATTAACTTGAAGGCAACGTTTTAATGAGTCGCTAGGAGCCCATTACAACTTTTTTCGAGTGAACTCAACCCGAGGCTATTTTAAAGATTAGAAAAACGCTTATTTGCATTAAAACAGCGCTGCCGAACATTTAAAGATACCACACGTGGCCACAATTCACAAGTACCACTCATGTTGAATATCGATTTCGACTGTCTAGCGATATTTATTTAATTGATATTCGGCCCGTGCTGAACTCATGTGAAGTCTTTGGCGGTATTTGCTGCCCGCATTCTACAATTAGTGTGTTCCGTGTCTATATATATAAAAAAAGCACAATTAATAAGAAGAACTCAGCACCACCAAACTGCTATACTTTCTTGCTCCTTTTGTCCTGAAGACGGCTATACCTACATCAACAGACAACGTTTTTGTGCATTGCCTGATTATTTTTGAGTCATTAGCCGAAACATATGTCGACCTCCACAAAACTAAACCTAAGATGTCTAACAGGTTCTTCTTGTATGATAGAGCTAGTTCAACTAAATAATGCTCTGCTTCCAATTGTTTGATGCTGCACATTGAGTGCTCACACAATATCTCGTTTCTCACATACTAACCCCAAAAATTGTTGGATTTTTGTGACTTTTCAGCTTTGAAAAAAGTGTTCACTGTAGTCATAATATGTACCTTTTTTTATGGAATCTTTTAGATAGATTTTATCATGATTAAAAATAAAAATTAGTTTTGTTATTATGAAGTGGTTGTTTAATCTTAACTCCTTTCCTCTCAGATCCGTTGAGTATGACTATCATACTCAGCTTCTTAGAATAAGCAAATTAGTGTTTTAGTGGTGTTGCTCACCTACATGTATTGGCCTCTGCCATGACGTCATATGTCTCTTTCATGATTACGGTTCATCCAGTGGTTCCATTACATGCAGATGTATTGCCTCAGTGATGTCATCTGTGTAGGATCTGTAAGGTTGCCTCAGGGAGTAACGTCTCTTGCATCAGCAATACAAGGGGGTAGATGCCACGAGTGAGGTACACCATTCTTGTCTGTATCATCAGAACGGGGGAGAGCTGATGCAATGATGGACACGTTCATTTGTCTCTCTTCATTCCCCCCTCTGGTCGAGTCATTTACCACACCAGCTGGAGGCCCTTCCCCACTAACGGGTGTTTTGTGGATCCACACCTTTGCTACCCCTATCCGGTTATCATGATATTTCACATGTTCGCCCACACTCCGGGTCATATAGCAGCACTCCTCGTCTGGCTTGCACCAGACCCAGGACCCAGCGTGCATTGTGGGCCTCCCGGGGATACAGGAATTTGTACCTGGAGGAAAGAGGGGACTCTGTTTTAGATGTGACTGCAGCGCTTCAAAAGTGTGTGTGTTCCCATCTGTCTTTGTATCCACGTCTACTAACATTTTCATTCCTATTGTTTTCTGGGTTGTCTTTTTACATTGTGCTATTGCTACTCTAATAACACAGAATCCAAATAATAACACTCCTGCCGCTATGAGTACTTTTAGGCCGTTCACCATCCAGGATAGGATGCAGTATGAGATATGTACGCCAACCAATCGTCCACTGCCCCTATTGAGTTTGTTTCTTCTTCCATTTTAGCATGCAGGTCTCACAGCAACATTATTGTGCCTTATCCATTTTCTTGGAGATGTAATTTCCTCTCTTTCTTGGGTCATTTCCAGGGACCTTTTCTTCTTTAGGTTTGCATCCATTTTAGGAAACCCATCTCTCTTTATGTCTTTCGGGGGTACTACCAAGGCTGGTGTGTTTAGTAGCACCAAGGAAAATATCCCCCTTCAATTTGGGGGCAGCTGCATGTAAGCTCAGGAACCACAGGCCCAATAGTGGTCCATGAGTACTGCTGTTCCCACGCTCATGCCAGGCATCTTCTAAATGTGTTTGCATCCTCTGTTTTCTCCAAGCTTCACACTGGATGATCATTCTGATAACATAATGACGTGTACATGAGGGGTATTATGGGTAGAGGGCCTGCGTCAGTTTCAACCCATGAGAGCAATTTTGAATACTCTGCCCAATCCTTGAGGCACTCATAATTTTCTTTTTGCACCACTTCCACTTGAAATGTCAGGAGCGCATGTGCCTTACATCGCATCAGCCCTTTGACCCATTAGTCTCCTGTAAAGACCTGTCCATATACTAGCAGCTGGGGTCTCTCCCAACATCCTAGCATTCCCCTACCTCTCATATTCCAGTTTTAGGGCATTGTAATTCCTTTTGTGTCACTATTCTAGCTTACCCTCTGTGTGCCCCAACCAGTTTGTATTGTAGCATCTTGTCTGTGCTCCAGTAATCCTCCATCATTTCCTGTGTTTTTATAAGCAATCCTCATATGGGAATGTCTTTTGTGACATCCCTCTTAGTGTATCCCACTTCCCCTGAAACAGACACCTAGTAGTACAAAGCGGCAAATGCATTAGCCACTGTGCTCTAGTTGCTGGGATTTCAGCAGCTACAAAGTCCTGGAAGCACTCAATGCATAGGGAATGAGAGAGCAAATATAGAAACTCTCTCCTGAGGCCTCTCTGCTCTCACAGGTCATGTGCTGGTACCACATGGTATTGGTGACATGGGCCAAACTCATCATGTAGGTATTCGCATGTACGAAGTTATTGGCTATGCTCCATTTGAGCCACTCTATCTCTTGGGCGGCACTAGTTAGTGGTGGCGTTGTTACTTCAGTTAGTAAAAAGAGAGGGGTCACATTGGCATATACTGGGTCAGGTGCACAATACATTGCTACTTTCCGTAATGCTAGGAGGGTAAAGAGGTAGAAACAGTAAAATGTAAACAATATAATCACAATCGCCTTAGTGGTGCAATTCATGTGTTGCAAGCATGCACATCCATTTGTTTGTCCATAAACTATCACTCTATGCTTAGCAACATCTACAGCATTATGTATCATCATCATTGTTATTCTTCTTTACATTTTATTTTATTTTATTTTGCCTTCCCCCTTAGGTTTTCAATACTGAACTTCTACAAAAAGAACTGTATTAAAATCGCCAGCAAAATACCTTAAAGAAAAATGGTGTCTTGGGGTTGGTAAGTATGGCAGCGATGGGCACCTTGCTCTTTTTCAATGCTTGGTAACTGGTAGCAACGTATGCAAGAAAAACATAGATACAAATCTGAATGGGCGATATTTAATACCTGTGCTTTAGTTTTGTCAGAACATCTTCCCTTTTTTTCTTCCTTTCACACTGCAGGTAAAATGCTTCTCACAAAAATGTAGTTCACTCGTGCACAATGGTAGCTTTATGTAAAGAAAGACAGTGTGCCTACACTAATTCTTTTATTGCTAATCTACTTCTTGTCATGGACAGTGTCTGCACTCTTTGTTCTTCCTCTTCATCTTGTGCTGCTTCGTCTGGGATGTGGGGTGGGGGATCTCAACTTAACATCATTTGACATCTCCGAGATTGAACCAGGATCTCTTCCTACTCGTTTTACTGCTGCGGGGGTAACATTGCCAATGATAAATTGACCATTAAAACAAGGCCTATGTCATGCCCCATTAAAACTTTTCAGCAGGACCGTGTCCCCAGGATGTAAGGGGGGCAGGCTTAAGCAGTTCATGTGGGTCTGATGATTTGTCGTTTTCCTCGGTCTTCTTGGAACTCCCCTGCCGCGCTCAAAGCTGTTGAGAAATAATAGAAACACTTCCCATCATCACTGCAACATAATCATGTATTTCATTTCCCAAAATAACAGCAGCATTCTGGTCATCAGTTAACACCATAGTGGGAGGAGTAAGTGGGATGCACATACGGTGTCCTGTCACCAACTCATGAGGAGTAAAGTGGTGATCAGAGCCGGGCTGATTGCGTAGTGCAAAAATGCTAGTGGTAAGCAATGGAGCCATCCCTTTTTCAGTGACATCTTTAGTTTGGCTATTCAATCCTTGAGCAGGCCATTGAGGCTCTCACATACCCCATTCACTTGCGGGTGATAAGCGCAGGAGAATTTGTGCTTAATCCCCAATAGAGTTGTGATATGCTTGAAGACTTCATTTACGAAATGCGGTCAATTGTCGGACCAGAGGATTTCGCACACTCCCTATCATGGGAATACTTTTCGCATGAGGAATTTGGCAGCACAGGTGGAGTCAGGGAGAGTGCATGGGCCAGCCTTGTCCAGCCTGAGAAAGGGCAAATGATTAACACCATGTACCTGTAGCTGTTAAAACTTTCAATCATATCGACATAATCTATGTGCAAATGTTGGAAGGGCCCCACAGGGCGGGATATTGCCCTCTTACTATTTGTAATATATTTCCTGCTGTATATTGTTGCTAGAACATACAATTAAAAACAAAGCCAGCAACATTCCCTGCCAAATTGGAATTAAACCAGTATTCCACAATCTGTGCTACAAAACTCTCTTTACTGGTATGAATAGGGTGATGGAGTTGCTCTAAAGCTGCCTGCAATAGTGTGAGCGGAATGACCGGTGTACCAGTGCTCTTCTGTCATCATAAGGCATTTGTGGGGGACACTGAACACCCACTTGTCCTCCACAGCTTCTGCTCTTCTGGTGGGGCTCTTGCCTGCAAATTGATTATCTGGGTGATGGGCAGTGAATTAAACCCGTCCTTCAATATTGTGTTGCATGCTTGCTTGCATTTATTGTGTGGGGTATCGAATTCAGTAATCTCAGAAAAATATGCTTCTTTTTTGGTTTCAGCATCTGAGGCCTCATTGCTGTAGGAGATTAGGTCCTCCCCACTCTTATGGGCCTCCCACTTCACAATGGCAATGGCCACTGGGAACTGTAGTGCATCTATGAGCCTGTCCAATAGGGGCACGTGGTGCACTATTGTGCCATCAGCACTTAGGAAGCCCCACCTTTTCCTCCGTGACAGTCCTACGTGTACTACTGATGTCACATAGGCGGAGTCAGAATACACTGTGATTTCCTCATCCTCATGGGATTTGAGTGCTACAATGAGCACTACTAACTCTGCTGATTGCGCTGAAAAATGTGTGAGCAATCTTGCACTTTCCACTAGCTCAGAAATCCCACTCTGCCTCACATTCACTACTGCTATCCCAGTAAGTCTCTGCCCTGTAGTCTGGTCAATCATCAAATACTGGTCAATAAAGAGTACTTCCCCCTCCAAGGGCATGTTCTCTAACCTGAGATGTGTTGTCATAGTATTCAGTGTATTTGGTGCAATTGTGCATATAACCTCCTTCCTTAACGGATTCTGTTATGAATGTTGCTGGATTCACTGCTCTACACCTCACAACCCTGACTGCTGGGTTTGAAATAATTATTTCATACCCAGATGCTCTTTGTGTCATCAATGTGCTCTTGGGCTTCTCAAGAATGGAAAAAAGGGAATGCCCCACATACAGTGTTATTCTGCAGCCCTATGTGATATTTGCTGACTTCTGAGTACAAAGGCTGCTGCAGACAATGCTTGCTCACAAGGGTAATGACCCTTCATCACTGGATCTAAAAACCCACTATAGTAAGCTAAAGGTTTGTGTCGCAGGGTAGTCTTTTGTGTGAGTACTTCTGTCATTGCCATGCTATTGGAGTGTGAGAATAGATACAATTCTTCGCTGTAGTCAGTGATCCCTAAAACAGCTGCTGTGCATATTGCACTTTCTAATCCACCAAAGGCTTTGATCCTTTCATTTGTCGAGGATGTCTCATTGCTGTATTTCTGCGCCTCTTTGAGTCCAGCTAGCAGTGGCCTGACGGGTGTGCTGTAATGAAATACCCATGCCCTGCTATAATTGCTTAAGCCCAGAAACTGTTGCATCTCCCTCACCATCTTTGGTTGTGGTGTTTTGGTAATTGCTTCGGTTCTTTCTGTGGTTACCTTCCTGCCTCCTGTGAAATCAACTGCCCAATATATAGGACCTCTTTCTGACAGTACTGCAATTTTGCTTTGTCCACCTTGTATCGTTTGTCTGACAAAACTGTCATCAGTTGTATTGAGGAATAACCTAGAGTGACTATACCAACGATCCCAATTACAAGAAAAAAACATCTATATAAAGACTTGCAGCATAGCGGGTGATGAAAATAGAGGACACATATCTACTGTAGTCCGGTGGGAACCTTTGCCATTTTGAAAACGCAAGTACAGGACTCGAGCCGGGTGCCTGTTTTGAGTTGACCAGAAGCATTCCTGGGACCTCTGAGGGATCTATTCTATTACTTCAACCTCACCCCCCAACTAAGCATCCAGAGATGGTGAGGCTTACTCCAGTCCATGAAAGGCAAGACAACCAATCTTGCTTACATCATGAGGAAGGTCTGCAAAAAGAAAGGGACTTTATTATCGGTTCCACGAGAACGAAACACTTGTCGACTACACAAGGAGTTTGAAATTATAACAAACTATTTTATGACACCAGTAGTTAAGATAGGGTCAGAATATGTGGTACAATGATTTTCATGAGCTATGTGTAACATGAATTTCTTTACACAAAAAATGAGAAAAGCCATTGCTATTTTTGTGAGAATGTATAGGAGGGAGTGTGGAAAATATTAGAGTATGAGCCTGGTGTCTAGGTATTGGTGTTGAACAATTCTTTTTAAGTTATAGATACGTATGTGTATCATAATAAAGTCTGCATATATATATTTTTGTATTGGATAAAATAAAAATGTTCATGTAATACATTGATTTGGTGGGACCTTGTCATCCTTCACTCACTGGGCCATCCCCGTAGCTCATTTACTTCTTTTGACTGAAGGACCAGGAATTATAGTGCAGGCACACCCTTTTTTGTATTAAATCGTCTCTTCTGCATTGTTCTTGTGTCTCACTACATACCAACATGTCATCCGCATACTGAATTACAGCACTATCCATGTGTACATTTCCCAAATCTATCAGGAGTACTCTGTTAAAAATAAAGAAGGGGACTCACAGTACCCCTGGGGTAATCTTGTGTGTTTGCACTTCTGATTTCTATATGAAAACAAGGTCAAATCCTGTGGTTCTTCATGAAGGGGTATTGAAAAGAATGCGTTTTTCAGGTCAATTATTGTAAAGTGTGTGACTTTTTGTGGGATGTTGCATAATATGGTTGCTGGGTTGGGAACTAATGGAAATTCTGCCTCAACAATGTTGTTTAGGGGATGCGAGTCCTGAATAAATCCCCTTGACTCCCCTCCCCTGGTTGCTTTCTTCACTGGTTACACAGCTATGTTACATGGGGACTCTGGTGGTACTAATGTTCCCTGCTGCACTTGCACTGAAATTGTTTCAAAAATGCCTCTGTCTGCTTCTGTGGACATCGGATATTGTTTCACCCTGAGTAAAATTGCTCCTGTCTTCAATTTGATCTTAATTGCCCCTACTCTACATCATAAGGATTGTTGGTCCACAAGACAGTTGGCACCTGTGCCAAGTCATCTTGAAGAAAGGATGGTGTCTTTTTCATGAGGGCCATTCTCTGTTGTACTTCCCTGTTCTCAATTCTCATCCAATAAGTAATGCTTATAGAAAATACCACTTCACTGTCTGAATAGTCATCTCTAAACAACTCCTCATCTGTCAAGCTAGTCAATCTGTGTCCTTTGTCCAGGGTAATTACTGCCTACCATGCTTTCCCCTCGTCATCTGTCCCATGGAGAATTACTCTTTCATCCCTGATTATGACCGTTTCCAACTTACAATGCAAACGCATGTCCTTCTTCTTCATTCATGGGGATTGTGGTCAAAACAAAAGCTCTGTGGGTAGCCTAAATGTGTTGCCTTGTCTCCCAGCAAGTCATGCAAGTATAAGACTCATTCCATACTGGAACAACTCGGGATTTAGCGATGCCCCCCCACTGTGCTGTCTGACCACAGAACGCTAGAATACATTCTTATAGTGGATCTCTGGAGTAGAACCAGGAGTCAAGGCCTAAAGAAAGGTGGGGAATTCACTAACATACACAATGGGATGTGATGTCACTCGCAATTAGGATATCAACGTAAAATAGGCAAATTTCATTCATTTGGCTTTGTATAGCCACATAAATTGTACAGGATGAATGGCATTTGCCTTTCACTCAATAAGCCTGTGTGGCCAAGCTCACCCTCCTTGCAGTGCAAATCAGATAGGCAGTCTGAGCTTGCACAGGTTTCAATGATCATGTTTCCCCCGTAACATAGACAGCTCTTAACTCCAAGAATCCATAGAATTGCTTTCCCTGCAACATGCAGTCCCTAAATATGACATTTCACCTTTAGTTATATGCTATTGTTCATCTGCTTATTTGGTACTGTCAAGCTCAAGGGAGGTCAGACATCTCCTCCCATACCACAGAAGCTGAATGGAGTGGACCCTCCCACTTTGGTTGGCACGGGTGCCTGATGCAAGACTAACAGGACACCACATGGCAGCCAATGGGGTAAGAGGGTTAGGGAGGAGCTGTGGATGGGTATGGGGAGAGGGTGAACGTACGTAATCTGATAGGTAGAGGGGAATGTGGTAAAGGCACAATCAACATACATATACTTTTGGACTCTCTTCAACTGAGTTCCCTTACTCCTGTCTACCAGCCTCTTACCCAATCTGTTAGTGAGGCCCTGTTACCTTGACATGTTAACAAACCACAAAACATGATGACTTCCACAAACATATTGTTGCACATTAAATGAAAGCATAAAAGGTGTAGAACTACCACCTACAAGCAGCATGAGCAAATCAAATATAAACACAATGGGCCTCCTTACCAGTTCGGCTGCAGCCTTGCCGGTAAAACCAGCAGGCTGCCGTCGAACTTGCAAATTATTCCGGTGCCTGGCAATGGGGAAATACAGAGGCATTACAGCCCTGGCAGACCCTATGTTTCCCCCATTGCCGGGTGCCGGTAATAATTAACCCCATTCCCATTGAGCCCCATAGGACTCAATAGGAATGGGGAGGTTGGATGCACGGCATAATGGTCTGCTCGTGGGTGCCGGTCCACCCGCCAGGTCAGACCTGGCAGGCAAAAAGGCACCAGCGAGCTGAACTCGTAGTTTGCCGGTATGGTAACAACAGTCCCGGCAAGCTTACTGGTACCGTTGTTACTGTACCGGCAAACTTGTAATGAGGCCCAATAAACTGATTCCAACTGAACATATCTCCAAAAAGGAGGAATCCTGCCCAAGTTTGACTTCCACCCTAGTCTCAACTTCTTAGGTCTAGAGGCATGCAAATGTTTCCTTAGTGCGCTGGAGAAAACAGAATGCCTCTCAGTTCCATGAGCTGCACAGATTGCTACTGTGTAATATAATGCTTCCCAGTTACTGTTACTTCAGAGGTGAGCATCACTGCATGAGCTAATATACGTTTCTAACAACATGAAGGTCTTAGCAAACACTTATATTAGGCTCAGGGTGCCAAATGGCTTTCCCTGAGCAAATGAGAACATACCGGTAACTGCTCCACAAGTCGGTGGCCCCTAGCAGATCGCAGCGCTTTCAATGCTTGTTCTAACCTTGCCAAACATGATCACCTATCTTATGCTTGTCGCGCCCATGGCCACCCAGAGCAGAGAAAATTAGGTGCAGTTGCATGCGTGGTCGCAGTGTCCTTGACGATCCCCCCCGCCCCCCCGCCTCCTTACTAGTTCTTGGAGAAAACTCATACTGGGACCAAAAGCCCAACAGGAATCTCGATTTGACTGCGCATGTCTCTTGTCATTGCCACCTTCACCGCCGCAGCCCAAGGATCACACAAGCCTTGCCAGGACACGCTGCTTGCACGTGGCTCATCAGAAATTAATTATCAGCACTAGACACGGGCGAGCGGTTTCCTTAAGAAGGCCTGATGCATATGTGTGTGTGTGTGTGCACGCACGCTGTCCCATGGCATCATAGGTCTGGCCGTTCCAAGAGGGAAGAACCGCCCGGGGCTCAGCGCTCAGCACCTCCAGGGCTTATTATCCCATGCTTGGTGATTCTGCCCTCAAAGGCCCTTAGAAATGGCCCCCTGTATGCCCATATTCCTAACAATATCCTCCTTCCCAGGAGGCCTTCTAGGACCTGCTGTTCCTGGGGGTGAAAGGTGAAATTGTCTTACCAGTCTGGGTGCATGGACTGATTCAGCCGGTTCCCAAGAATAATCCACAGGCCCGTACCTGGCCCAATCCACCAATACCACACGCGTCCATACCGCTTCTTGGAGTCCAGTATGCATTGCACCCCATGTTCCTCCGATCCATTAGGCATGGTAACCGGGGGTTTCTTGACCTGGGCTCAGTTCGCTGCAGGTTTGACCAAAGATACATGAAACACAGGGTGAATTTTAATGGTATCAGGCACCTGCAATCTAACAGCAGTTTTAGAAATTAATTTTTAATAACGTAAGGCCCAATAAAACAGGGCAGAAACGTACGTGAACCCACCAGTTGCATGTTTTGCATGGATAACCAAATCTATCCCCATCCCCATATTGAAGTGACTCTTGGCTTTTCTGATCCACTGTCCTCTTATAAATTGCCATGGCCTTTTCTAAGTTTTGGTGTGCTTTCTTTTTTAAAACCTTAATTTAGGTAACAGGCAGACATGCAGTACAAAACGTTCAATCTTTCTCATTAATACATCAATTTACTTTCTTTACTGTTACCCAATACATTTATAATTCCAATGATTTGGTTGCATTTTATTCCATTTTAATTCAGTGTTTCTTTCACAAACTCCCGGAAAGGTCCCCAAATATCATTTGGCCTAACTATTGCCATTACTGTTCCATTGTACCCCTCCTCCCTTTAATGTACATAGGTTATTTCTCTAAGCCATTCATGTAGTGTTGGTGCAGTCTTAGCTTTCCACTGCAATGAAATACATTTCTTCGCTATAACACATCCCATGTTGAACAGTCGACGCGTTTTAATATTAACCTTTCCAATATCTCCCAGCAAGTATTTAAGAGGAAGGAGAGGGGGGGGGGGAAATTTTGTCATTGTATGGAGTGTCTCTGCAACCTCCCGCCAGAATAGTATCACTTTTGGGTAGCACCAAAACATATGGATTGTGTCTGCTCCCTCTGGCCCACATTTCATGCATTTGTCCGACACATCCCGGGAAAATCGTGCCACCCTAGCTGGGGTGTAATGCAGTCTATTTAATTCTTTGAATGGTATGAGCCGTAATCGGGTATTGAGTGAGCCGTCCATAGTTAGACAGCAGTATCTTCGCCACTTAGTCTCACCTATACTCGGTGCAATGTCCCTCTCCTATTTACCCTTTGCTGTATTACTTGCACCATGCTGCGCTGTATCACCCCATAAAGCCTTGAAGTCAGCCCCTTCTGTTCTTTGCCCCTTACTATAGCCTCCGAGCAATCACAGGGCTCTGGCTCCTGGGGAAACGATGGCCACCTCTTCCTTCCTACCGCTCGCATTCTAAAATATTGCAACATTTTAACTGGGTTATCTCCCAATTTGATCTTGTATTTCTCCTCTGTTAAGGAATTTGCCCTCTCGGTACAGCTCTCCGAGCTTCATTACCTTCCCTGGGTCCAATGAGATTTGGACATCTATATTGAAGGTTGGGGGAAGGCCTGGAAAGTTCCAAAGGGAATTCTGCTACTACATGGGGCGTATATACCCAATCATTTAAATACTCTGTGCCATGCGCTCACTGTCGTAAGCACTGGGTCAAACATGCATGAATCTGCATGGTGGTCGTCTAAGATGACTGCTTTAAGATCTGTTGGGGCTGCACCATAGCACTCCAGGGCTCAATGTCTCGGACTGTTATCCAACCGGTAATAAAGTCCTGCATAATGACCCTGTGCTACTAGATAGTATAATTCGAAATCTGGGGCAGCTAATCCCCCCGGTCGCATTGGTTTGCTTAATGCCTCCCAACTCATGCGGGCCATCCCAACTTCCCAAACAAATTGTGTTGCTAATGATCAGAGCTTCATAAATAATTTACATCCTTGCCATCTTGGGATGGTGTTTAAGTGATATAGTAGTGTGGGCATCACTATCATCTTGAGTAATGAGATACTACCGTATAGTGACATCAGGAACTTGGACCATATGTTCAATTTTACTGCCAATGCATTGAAATATGCTCTGTGGTTCCATTCATATAAAAGTTTCTGTGTTCGGGATACCATAACACCCAGATATTTTAAGATAGTTGGAGCCCATCGGAAACCACATGATATGATATGGCATTTATAACGTGGCTATACACAAGTGTTTCAAGGCGTGGCGAGGCAAAGGAGGGGGAACAGAGGGACGACAGACAACGATCCTACTAGGCCAGGTGTCATTCAGATCGGGAAAGTGCAGGGGGGGAGCATAGTTCATTTGGCTTAGTAGTACCTTCTGTTAAGGAACAGCTCCTACATTGTGGTGTTAATCCTGTATCCTGAGTGATGTGTGAACCTGGCTTCCTCCTCCATGACTGGCCTAATATTTGACTCTGGGTTCCGTATGCATAATAAGGCATCGTCAGCGTACAGGGAGATAATCTGTGGGGACCCCACTATGTGTATCCCTCTGTGCCCATGCTGATCTCTCATTTGTCACAAAAGCGGTTCTATTGTTAGCGCAAACAGGAGGAGAGAGAAAGGACATCCCTTTTGAGTTCCTCTGGCCAGTGGGATTGTTTCTGATACTACCCCATTAGTACAGACTTTAGCCACCAGATTAGCATAACGTAATTTCACATGCCCACTGAAGTGATTTCCCAGAACCAAATCACTTAAGCACACCAAACAGGAAGTCCCAAGACACAGAGGCCAAAGCCTTTTCAGCATCTAATGAGGCTGCAACTGTGGATGCATTGGGGTCTATTTGTGAAATAATTCCAAATCAGTGTCACAGATTAAAGGCTGTGGACCTACCAGGAATGAAGCTCGATTGATCGGGTTGTGCCAGAAGGGGCCTGTATGGGAGGAGCCTACTTGTCAAAACTTTAGCGAGCATATTTGCATTGGTATTGATCAATGACAATGGTCGATATGAGGATACATCTCTCAGTGGTCTACCCAGTTTCAACAGCACTCCGTCCTTTTTATCATTTAAGCTAGATCATTGCTCCTGGATACCGGATAGGTAGTAAAAGGGGTCCAGATATTTGTGGGCCAATGCTGCAGCCCACATAGATCAGCATATTCCTTGTCTGTGTCACTAAACCAGATGACTGGGGGGGTGGAGGGGGTTGGTGATGCACTCGTCTGTTTCATTAAAATGCAATGCCTGGCAGCAATCATGCATGTCAAGAGTAGCTTAGGGTACTGTTTTGGTAACCGCAGGAGCCACCCAAACATGCAGCACAGCAATTTGTAGGGCACTGCCTGCCCCAATATCTCAGACATAGTTTCGACTGCAGTTTGATACAAGCCCACATCATGTGCAGGAAGTCAACCAAGTCAGTGTTGTATCTCGGGCAGGCCGCAACACTAGGGTTTTCAAAGTGGTGCAATGGGGCCGGAGATAGGTACACCCTGTGTAGTGTCTTGAGCTGAACCAGTTGTAGCCGAGTGTTGAATGCCCCTCTGTGTGTAGTGTCGCATAGCACCGCCCATTGCTTGTCCGTAAGGGGTGTTCATGCCTCTTCCTCCCATTTCTGTTTACATTTTAAAGCATCCCGGGGAGATTCTGTCAGGATCAACTTGTAGAGTGCAGATACCACCCCCTTACTCCCGGGAGAGCACCTAATGTATTTCAGCAGCGGGGTAGTGTGTGGGATTTCGGGGAACCGAGAGGACCATTCCCTGAATGCAGCTCTCATTCTAAAATACTGTAACCTGCGCTGAAATACCTCTCCCATCTTTTCTGCAAATTGCTCCTGCGTGGCAAAAGTCCTGTCTGGGTGCATGTCCTCTATACAGCGGACCCCTGCCTCCCGCCAGTCCTGAATGATAGCTTCATCACATATTGGTGTCAAGGACTCAATGTTCCGAAGTGAGATACCCGGGTTGAATGGGCGATCTACCCCAAGCCTCTTCAGCGCTCTTTTCCAAGCATAGCGTGCATGCTACGGGATCGAATTTACATTTATCTGCTACTTTGCTCGAGATCAACACCCCCTAAAGGGAGAACGGATACTCGAGCCTTGTTCTATGCATACATGGGGAGGCCTCTGGGCTCCCGGCATCTACAGGGATGTAAAGAACAGCTGGGACGCCAAGAAGTACAGTTCCACGTCCGGTGCGCAAGTTCATCCTTTGTCCCAGGGAAGGGTCAATGTTTCCCAGCTAATACGAAGGCTCTACGGATGCCAAGCTAGCCTGACCAGTAGAGCTCGTACCTCCACTAAGTAAGCTACCCCCAGCCACACTGGGATGTTCTGAAAAATATATAGAAGCTTAGGTATTACTATCATCTTAGTGACCGCGATCCTGCCCAATAGTGAGAGGGGGTAGTCTACACTACCGTTCCACACTTACCCTCAAGGGGTGTAGATATTGAACGCAATTGTCTTCTAACAATGTTCGGGCCTCTCTACTCACTGCACCCCCAGGTATATGACCGCACCCTGCTCCCAACAATATCCCTCAGTGTTTGGAGGCTGTTTAGTGGCCTTGTTCAGGGGGAATAAAATAGATTTAGCCCTATTGATCCTGAGACCCGAGGCCTCACCAAACCTTGCCACTTCATGCGTCAGTGGGGCCAGATTATTGGCAGGATCCTTCAGATATACAATTGCGTCATCCGCATACAGTGATATCACCTCCCTTACCCACCCCCATCGCCAGACCCCTATTTCCATGAAATCTGTGCAGCCGGGCTGCCATTATAAAAAGCAATTGCGAGAGCGGGCAGCCCTGCCTGGATCCCCGCCCCAGTCTAAAGAGACGAGATTGCGTGCCTCCAATGCCAATCTGAGCATTTGATCCAGCATACAGGAGCCGGACCGTGAAGAGATAATACTCTGGGACCCCGAGTTAATGTAGTAGTTCAAAAAGGTAGCTCCATTCCAGAAAGTCAAATGCTTTTTCCATGTCAAGCAGTGCCGCCACTGCCTATACCTTGGCATTAATTTGGGCTAGTATTGCAAACAAACGGCATAGGTTTAACGAGGTCAACCTCCCCGGGATGAACCCAGACTGGTCTGTATGTATAATACTCAATACGGGTGGGAGCAGCCGGTCCCCCAATACCGTAGCAAATATTTTTGTGTCGAGATTCAGCAAGGATATTGGGCGGTACGAGGAGCAGTCAAGGGAGTCTTTGTCCGGTTTTAGAATCAATGTTATCACTGTCTCGCGCATTGTTGGGGGAAGGTGCCCATCCCTCAACTCCTCTTCCCTTACTGTAAGCATATGTTTGGCTACTTAAGGGCTCCATTCCTTATAAAATCTGGCAGTGATCCCATCTGTGGCTGGCGCTTTGGAAGAGGGCAGGGCACGCACCGCAGTGAGGATCTTGTCGACTGTGACATGCTTTGCTAGATCCTTACGGCCTCCTTGCTAAATTTCAGGAGGTTCGCCTCTCCAATATACCCCTCCAGCTCCGCTTTTGGGGGTGTTCCACTTGAGGCATCTAGGGACTCTGTTCTCATCGCCGTTATCTCCGTGTAGCCGCTTTCATGCCTTACCATTGTCGCCAGAAGTCTGACTGACCTGCCCTCCTTGACATACCTAAGGGGCATTGCCAGTTGGGCCAGGTGTTTAAGCTCCCGCTCCGCTAGATCAATGAAGCAGTCAAGTGCTTCCCTTAATTTAGCTGATGCCCCTGGGTCACCTCCTCTGTCTACCATTTCCACCCATCTTTTAACTTCTATTTCAGTGTTGTTTAGGTGCCTCCGTATTTATTTTATTGCACCCAGTTCCAAGGATAGGCATCCACCCTGAGAACCACCTTGAACGCCTCCCATATAGAGCTAATCTCTGACACAGTGCTCAAGTTCTCTTGGAAGTAGTCTTTGATCAAGCTGTGAACCTCACCCTTAAACACTATGGGCCTCATTACACGTTATGCAGTAAAATCCGGCCATTACCGGCATGGCGCTATTAACGTGTCCGGCTTGGCATGATGCCGCTAATAGCGTGGCATTACGATTACGTGGACACAAGCAAAACGCCATGCCGGTAATGACCGTACCGCCATGCCGCAAACGACCCCAAAAAGTCTCTTACCGGCTTCGACAAAAGCGCTGATAGCACTTCCGACCTCCCGCTACATGCAAATAGTTGTCACCGCTAATAGCGGTGACCGCTACTAGCGGTGACCGTAAAATTGCGGAACCGGAAATAGCGTCATTGCACAGGAACGGGAAAGAGCATGGCGGCCATCTTTAAAAACACAATTCATTGCCATCCTCAGCACCCAGGACCTGTTTCCACACGACTCCAACACCAAATCATCCCGGATACCCTGAAGATGCCAAAGGCCATCAAGAAATGCGCGGATCGGCAGTGCAAAGAAAAATTCACAAGAGAGGAGCTGATCATGTTAACCGAGACCCTTGCCGCAAATGCCAATGTTGTATTTGCCAATGACATGCAGCGTGAGACCCTCATGAAGAAAAAGGCCATCTGGGCAGAGGTTGCCCACAAAGTCAGTGCAGTGGGCACCACCACCCACACTGTCAAGGACTGCAGAAAGTGGTGGGACGATCTACGGCTCTGGGTCCGCAGCATTCTGGCTGCAAATCGCAACCTGACTATGGCCACAGGAGGTGGCGCTGATTCACCAATAAAACTCCGGGAGTGGGAGGAGACCTGCACCAGCACAATTGGCGTGGAATCCATCGAGGGAGTCAGAGAATGATGCGCCCACTTCATCAGATGGAGGTGAGTGTACACATTAAACAATGCACTGTGAAGGGTGAGGGGCCCCCAAATCTGAGTCCAGAACCAGCCCATGGATCCGGCCACAAACATACATGCACACAACCCTGCCAATGTGAGTGTCACACACCAACACACACACATGCACGCATGACCACATACACTTGCAACACAGACCCATTCATGCATGACCCACCCGACATCCCCATTACCGGATTCCCAACTAAAGAGGTCCCAATGCATAGAGCGGCATGACGTAATCATTTTGCATAAGGCACGTAGAACCATCACCGATGATATTCCCTATTTTTGTCCCCCACAGGATCATAGACAGACAGTGATGAACAGGGCGCTGTGACACATGATCCCCCAGCCAAGAAAAAGGCCAGGAGACAGGGGACACCGCCACCACCTCAAGGGGCACAGGGAGGAGTGAGCACCAGCAGAGGGGTAAAGGCAGCAAGAGCGCCAGTTCAACACGGCCTGAAGCCACGGCTGCTACAATTGCTGCACCCACGGCAGTGTTCCCCCCGTCATTGGAAACAAGCACGGAGGGCCCGCTCTCTGCTGCCACCAGTTCCACTGGTGAGGCAGCAGCCACTGCGCCGCTGTCGGACGTTGAGGACACGATTGACCTTGAAACGCAAAGGCAGACCCTCACCCCCCCTGCAATCCATTGAGCCAAGCCCACGGCCACCATCGCAATCAAGTAGCCATGGATAATCTGGCAACGACACTGTGGAAGGGCGCTGGAGCCCTCAGGTGTCCTCACCTGATGGCTGAGGCATGGACCAGGGCACAGCAGCCACCCCAAGAGCTGGACGCAGTCGCCATGACCTGTCAGCCATCAGCCAGAGGCAGGTGGAAATAACAGCGCTGGTTGGCCAGCATGTGGAAGAGGCAGCCTGTCTGAGGGAGGATGTTAGGTCGAATGCAAGCCAGAGAAGAGAGGGCATGGAGGCCTGCACAAACAGGCTGTGCGAGGAGATGGCCCAACTGAGGCAGGTCCTCACACGCATAGCGGACGCTATGGAGCGACAATATCCCCCCCACCACAGGATCAACCGGGCACCTCCTCCTCTGCGAGTTCACGTCAGACAAGCCCCCGCTGCCACTCCTTGCGCACCATGAGGCGCACGCCATCCCAACCTCCCAATGGCGGTGGAGGCCATGAGAAGTAGGGCCAGCAAGAACTAGCTGGCACATGTGCAGCAGGACACCTATGCACTACAAGCCACACATGGGGGTGTTGTGGGGGGAGGGAGGAAAGGGTGTTTTTGGGAGTGTTGTGGGGAGAGGGGGAAAGGGTGTTTTTGGGAGTGTTGTGGGGGGAGGGGGGAAAGGGTGTTTTTGGGAGTGTTGTGGGGGGAGGGGGGAAAAGTTGTTTTTGGGAGTGTTGCAGGGAGAGGAGGTAAAGGGTGTTTGCACAGTTGGGGCCATGCACTTTTTGTTCACAAATTAATCATAATACACTGTTTACAAGTTGAAACACAGGCTTGGTCTTCATCATTGTGTATGTGTACTTTATTGGGGACAGGGTCCATTGTGCGCCTCACCACATACAGCAGGGCAACAATACCCATCTCCATCCAAAATAGTTGACCCTTGTCTCTCAAAATATTTGATATGTCAGATGCTGACGCACATCGTGTCCCTCCTGGCCATCGCCACTTGCATGTCCTGGTGGCCCATTTCCCCCATCCTCATCCCCATCAACATCATCTTCATCAGGTGGTTGCATGTCAATGTCCAGGTCAATGTCCAGGGGCATAGGAACATTTCGTCTGATACACATATTGTGCTGCATGACACATGCCATGGTTATCTTCGGCACTTTGTCATGGCCGTACAGGAGAGCCTCACCCGGCCAGCTTAGGCACCAGAGCTGTGTCTTCAGAAGGCCAAATGCCTGCTCAATCACAACGTGGGTACGGTTCTGTACAATAGCTACAGGTGAACCCTTTGCATGCACTCAAGGGCGCATATCTGTTGTGATGTTGTTCAACGTACATTTACATTATGCATATTGGCTGCATGCAGCAGCTTTGTGTCATGTAGGGTATGGTATGATGTGCAATGTGCATGTGGATAGATGCGTCATGTATTGCGTTATGGATTGATGTCTTTGTTGTGCAGTTTACTACTTGCATGTAGTTTCGTGTCCTCTCCATTGTGTGCTGCGTTGTTGGACATTGGCGTACATATGTATGTCCCTTTATTGTACGGACAACAGTCCACAACCAGTTGGAGTATGCATCTCCCTCCCCAAACACACCCCACATCACACTGCACTGCCATGTGCCTGCCCTGCTACTCACCAAGTAGCCACAAACCTTGTCCAGCATGGCACTCCATATTGCGTGGTATCATTGAGTTCCGCAGGACCATTGATTCATGGGTTGATTAGGGGTATTGGTCACGACAATGTGTTATTCTCTTTTTTGCATCACATACCATTTGGACATTGATGGAGTGGTAATGCTTTTTGTTTCGGTAGACAGCTTCATTGTGATGTGGGGGCACCATTTCCACATGGGTACAGTCGATTGCCCGATGCTACTTGGGATGCATGCCAGTGAATAGATGCCAACTTTGTTGTTGGAGATCTGGGCTGTCCGTGGCAGGGATATGTGTTCACTTGTGTGCTTCAGGGGGGTATCGAGCACCTGGGTCAGCGTGTGTGTGAATACTGGTTGTGAGAGGCCATGTATCTGCCCTATTGTATGCTGGTAGGTGCGTGTGGCCAGTTAATGGAGCACAGTTACCACCTTCAGTAGAGGGGGGATGGCAGTACGGATGTCTATGTGGCTCACTATGTCGCTGTGATTCATGTCCACCATGGTGGTGATGGTATCCCGGTCCAGGTTAGGTTGAATGGAATGGCTAGAATCCTGGGGATTGCTGGCTGCCTCTGTGGTATGACTGGGAGCACTGGTGTGGCTTGCTGGGTCAGTATCGCCATACTCCTCCCCCTGCGTCTCCTCTGTGCTGCCTGTTGTTGTTGGTGCTGCAATGCAATCATGTCCTCCAGCCCATGTAATGCTGCAAGTATTGGAACCATCTCGGTGTGGGAAGGGGTGTGGGAAGGGGTGTGGTGTGCTCCTTTTGTGCTGCCCCAGTCTCTATTGCCTCCACCTGTGCTGTTGTGGCCACCTGTGGCAGGTGGGGACACTACTCAACTCTCTTAACGTGTGGTTCGCGATGCCGGTATTTCCTCCATGCCGGTATGGGCTTCTTCGGCCAATACCATGCCGCTATTTGCATTTCCGCATGCCTTGTAATGGCGTGCTATTGGCGCCATGCCGCTATTTCCGACCTGAGGGGTCGTGTGCCCACAGACTGGCCGCTATTAGTGGCACCGTTCTTAGCTGTGCCGCTAATAGCGGCCAGTCCGGGTCATGATTAGGTAGGGAATTTAGCGATACCGGTAATCCCTTACCAGTACCGTTATTCCCTTACCGCCTAACGTGTAATGAGGCCCTATGTCAGTCATTGCTGCAGATTTAAAACTCTGCGAGAGGTGGGACCTTTTCTGATATGGGCCTAGGTACTATAAGATTTGAGAATGGTCTGAGAGAGTTCTCAGTAGCAATACACAATCGACAGTCCAATGTACCAGGAGAGGGAAAGCAAGGATATAGTCCAACCGGGATGAGGTGCCATGTACCGTCGAGAGATGCAAATACTCCCTCCCCTCCAGCCTTAGCAACCTCCATACATCTCCCAGTTCCAGCTTGCGGATACCACCCAGGACCGCCTGTGCTGTTGTGGCCACCTGTGGCAGGTGGGGACACTACTCAACTCTCTTAACGTGTGGTTCGCGATGCCGGTATTTCCTCCATGCCGGTATGGGCTTCTCCGGCCAATACCATGCCGCTATTTGCATGTCCGCATGCCTTGTAATGGCGTGCTATTGGCGCCATGCCGCTATTTCCGACCTGAGGGGTCGCGTGCCCACAGACTGGCCGCTATTAGTGGCCCCGTTCTTAGCTGTGCCGCTAATAGCGGCCAGTCCGGGTCATGATTAGCTAGGGAATTTAGCGATACCGGTAATCCCTTACCAGTACCGTTATTCCCTTACCACCTAACGTGTAATGAGGCCCTATGTCAGTCATTGCTGCAGATTTAAAACTCTGCGAGAGGTGGGACCTTTTCTGATATGGGCCTAGGTACTATAAGATTGGAGAATGGTCTGAGAGAGTTCTCGGTAGCAATACACAATCGACAGTCCAATGTACCAGGAGAGGGCAAGCAAGGATATAGTCCAACCGGGATGAGGTGCCATGTACCGTCGAGAGATGCAAATACTCCCTCCCCTCCAGCCTTAGCAACCTCCATACATCTCCCAGTTCCAGCTTACGGATACCACCCAGGACCGCCTCTGCTGCTCTGGAGCGTTGTCTCACCCCCCCAGCCGATCGGTCTCTCCCCGAGTCAAGCACCACATTGAGGTCACCTGCCCATACAATATTGGTGTGTAAGTATTCGTGGCATCTGGTCACTAGAGTCCCAAAGAACCCTGGATCATCCACGTTGGGACCATATATGTTGACAAATGTAATCAGCGTGTTACCCCATCATCCCAAAATGATGACGTTTCTCCCTTGCGGGTCAATCACTGTGTCGTTCGTGTGGAATCCCACAGACGTAGGCACCAGTGTCATTACCCCTGCAGAGTTGCTGAGTATGATGTTTAATGTTTGCAGTTCCCCCAGCTTCTGGCTACACCCTCATTCCCCTCACCCACTAGATGGGTTTCCTGTAGTAGAACTACTTTGCCACTGTGCCGCTCACAGTACTGGACAACCTTACAGGCTTTGTGCGGGTGAAGTCTCCGCACATTCCAGCTGATCACTTAACTCACCATAGCTGGGGTGTGGGCTGTAAATTAAGGCATTTCCGACCCACCCACTTCTCCAAATGATAGACCAGCTGCTGATCAGTCCCATGAGATGTGGATCTTTTTGAACTGACTTAAACCAACTTCCCCAATAGCAACCAACCCCCTCCCACCCTCCTAATCCCCAACCAATCCCCACCCAACCCCCCACTCACACTAGCCGCCCCCAACTTGCAGTGACCTGTACTCCCCACCCAACATCCCCAAACAACCACATTACCATGGGCCACAGCCGGGAGCGCAGGACATAGCCACCCAGGTGACCTCCACCACTCCAGACCTCAAGAGGGGGACCACAGAACATTTTCTTATAACGCTACTGGACTTATTCATTACATTTTCAGCAAAATGTTTCAAAACCCATCAGGGGAACCCTGCCAATAACAGCAAAATAACCAGGAATCATGTTATCCCAGCTTTTGAGGGGGCTCAGGAGTGTTGCCCCTTCACCGCCCGCTGCATGCTCTGTGCGCAAATATTTCAACATTTCACTTCAGCAGGGATTCAAGGAAGTCGCGCACTGCTCCGGGGTCGGTGAAAAAGTGAGCTTGGCATCCATGCTGAACGCGTAGTTTGGACAGATACAGCATGGAATACTGCATCCCACGATCTCAGGATGCCCTTTTTGCTGCTAGAAAAGAGAGGCAGGCCTTCTGAACTCATGGGTTGAAGTCCGGGTAAAATTACACTGTGGTGTTCTCGTATGTAAGGTCCCCAAGTTCCCTCGCTCTACGGAGTATAGTGTCTCGGTCTCGGTAGTTTAAAACTCTCGCAATTATCAGGCGGGGGTTCTGGCCCGGTCTTGGGGTAACATGCGATACCCGGTGTGCTCTCTCCACTAGAAATTGGGAGGACAGTTTGGGCCCCTGCAGCACATCCTTGATGACATTTTCCATGAAGACCTCCATGTTCTGTTGCGAAATCGACTCTGGCACCCGCACCACTCGGATGTTGTTTCTCCTTGACCTCACCTCAAGGCCTTCATATTTGTCTTTAACTGTCTTCACCTCCCTCTGCAACTCCCGGATCGTTTGTGTCATCTCATTGATGGTGTCTTCCACTCACTCACTCAGAGCTCGACCTCAGAGGTTCTTCGACTCTCTTTGTGTATGCTCTCCTGCATCCTGTCTACTTTATATGCCATCCCATCAAGCTTGGTGTTGATGGATGCAAAGCCCAATCTCATTCCCGCCAAGACTTGACCAAGCACTGATGTCAGAGCGCTCCCACTTGCCCCTGCCAGTGCCTCTGCTTGGATCGATGGGAACATCTTGTCTAATGCATCTCGGGCCACCATACCCTTGTCGCTCTCTTTGTGCAGGCCTTCTTTCTGAGTGAATGGCAAGAGAGATTTCCGCTTATTTCCCTTAGCGATATAGCTCACTGTGGGGCTCGCTGTTGTGCTCCCCCGGCATGGGCCCTGTGCTGTAATTAATATGCTCTGGGCTCCCCTTTCTGGCCCCTTATCTCCGGCTTCTGGGCTGACTCTGGACCCTCTTACGGATGTTAACTTGATTAGGGTGGGCGCCTCCTACCTTCTTGTGCCTGGTTGGGTGGCAGACTGGTTATGACACTCTCACGCTGATCGGAACCTTCACTCAGGGTTCATTCACATGCTCATGTGGCCCATTCCCTGCAGCTGCAGCAGCTCCCACCGGGTTCCCCCCTGCCCGCCAGTCGTCACTGCGTGCAATCACTGTTTGTTCTCAGTGCATGGGGGATTGCACAATTTGTACCCTAGGGGTGTCAGGTTGGCCCAATCAGACCTGCTGGATACTGTCCAGAGCCTCCCAGTGTGCGTCCCAGGGTTCACAGTGATGACCCGGCCCTTTTGATGTATCAGCAAATGATTCACCCTGGCATCTCTTGTCACCCCCTACCGTGTTTGTTCTGATATTGATGCGTGCTGGGCTGCAGATCCTGTCGCCAGCCCCAAGCTTGGGAGAGCCCTGTTGCTCCAGGCAGGCAGTTGTGTCCCAAGTCTGCAGATGGGGCTCCTGTGGAAGGCAGATGGGCAGTTCCAAGGCACAGTACAGTACAGTGTGTCAATACCGCAGCGTATATTCGAAAGAAGATACCCATTGAGACAACCCTATCAAATGTATAACCGAAGAGATGACATTCTTAGGGAGGAACTCCCTGAAGGAATATATAAAGAGCAAGAAAAGAAGCCTGTGACATCATAAGAGAGTATGAATGACGTCTCAGAATACTGGCCATAGAGAATGTATGGATCTTATAGAAACTAATGACGGAGTAAAGAATCAAGTGAACTTTTAATTTTCGAAAAAGAAGAATACAAGTGCACCAAGTGCCATCGAGAATCAACCATTCTTTAATTGTACAGACGCCGAAATGTAAGGTAGATTAGTTCATCATAGAAGCTGGCTATACATAGTGAATAGAATGCAGGCAGAGCCGCCATTGTATAGGAGCTGGACATTGTTGTCAGGAAATTAGTAAGCCAGGACCCACCAAGCGGAAAGGGAAAATTGTTTCGCAGTACGAATAAGCTGAATAGTGAAGCTGCACGGCGAGGTTGTCTGGCCTGTGGTCAAGATTGAAGCAGCCAAGGTCAGCTATCTATTCTGGAAAGGAGTGAACGTGCAAAGGATGAATATCCCTTGTTAAGGTACAAAGAAAGAACATCAAGAGTGCCAAGTTTTATTCATTTAGAGCATTTAAAATCTGAAAAATGGACCAGATTGTGGTCTCCTGTCACGTGAGTCAAGGATAAAAATAGAGTCGAACTTGGTGTCCTAGAACAACAATAGTGAGTGCCCACACTCCCATGTATTCTCAGAGACAAGGATACTTTTGCAAGGCCAAGTTCAAAGACAATCTTCATGGCAGAGGGCTTGAGTAATGAGAGATGCTGGGCTAATTGGGTGGGGAGGTAGAATCAGGTCCCATCTCCTTGCACCTGGGTCTGGGCTTACGTGCTGTTAAGTGAACTGAATGTTCCAGACATGGCACAAGCGTGCTAAGCAATTGTAGTGGTCTACATAACGAAGGACCTTATAGTTTGAAGACCAATCAGAAACTGTGTACTTGATGTTTTTGAAGGTGACATGCTCTAGAGGTAGGCATATGTTGTCCACCTGACAGTAGGCATCCAATCACAATCCTAGTTCCTATAGAATGTGTATTGAGATGTTCCCCAATACGCCTATCCCGATTCCCAGTAGGTTGTCTATTATTTGCCACGTAGCATGACGTCACCTCTGATGTATTTTTGGTATATAAATGTATTTTTCTGAAAAGATTGTTGAGATCCTTTGATGTTCGTTGTAACTCCCTATTTTAGATCATTGTTAATAAAACAGTATCTTTGCCATCTTCCTGAGTTGGTTTGGTTATTTGGACTCAGAGTTAGTCTGTGAACCCATACATCGCATGCACTTTCCTAAAGGGCCATAATCCCACGTGGCAGTGGTGTGGATGGTTCAAAAAGATCCAAACCAGTTTGTCTCTAGTATTTCAGACAATCAGGCATCCTGCGCCATTAGCTGGGTGATCGTGGGGTTTCCTGTGGAGAGTGGTCAATAGAAATAAACTTGCAAGAAGAACCAAGACAGTGGGCAGGTCCACCTTTGACGAAATCCCTGCATGGTTTCTACGGGCACTCTGTGGATGGAAGGTGAAGTGGTCAAATTGAAGGAAGACTCGATACTGGGCCTTAAGTCGATTATCGAATGGTGAGTAGGCTAAAGGGCATGGCAAATAAGGGGATGGGATTATGATAATTTTTAAGTAACAGGAAATATTGTGAAGAGAAGAGGTAGCGCCTAGAAGCCCTGACTCAAGGGAGTTAGAAGGAGACTTCTCAAATCCCAGCGGGGGCAGAGTGAAATATAAAATGCATAATCAGGATTAAGTAAAGGTGATGTCTCAAACCCTGAATAGGGTATAAGGTAAAGGCGAGGTAAAGGTGATCACAGTGTCTATAATGTGTAATATTTGACTAGTCTGAATGTTGTTTGTTGAGTAAAACTATCGAAGAGTGATAGAAATTGTGGAAAATTGAAAAAGTTGAGGAGCAACAGTGATTGAGCACTGCAAGGCGATTGGCGCCAATCAAGAGAATAGATACGCCAATCAAGAGAATAGACAGAATATTGAAATAAGGGGCTTGAGCTGCGAATAATGGGGTTTGCGCATATTTGCTGTTTTAAAACATTGAAAAGTGGTGATTCAAGCCAAAGTATAAAGTTTATTTAATAATCTGGTAAGAATCGACAGTCAAGCGAGACTTGTCATTATGTGGGATACTCCTCTCATGCACCTATGCAAGACACTGCCAAAGCATATGCCCAAGCTCAAACAGTATAGTACAGAATGGCTAAAGGGCACAGCACATAAAATGTTCAAGCCGTAGCCACAAGGTGGATCATTGTCAAAGCGTTATTGCAAAACATGACCACATATATGCATGCTGCGGATGACAGGGAAGAAATTTGAGAAAAGAATAGCGATTTTAGAGCTCTGGAAGACATATCAAGAGGAAGGAGAAGACCCGCCACCTGAGGAGTGGATGCTTAATCATCATAAGGAAGAAGGCGTCAAGCCCTCGGCTCCCCTTACTTCACCTGAAGCAAAGGGTGTTGCAATGGAAGAAATATGGGTTCATCCTTTAAAAGAACTGAGAGCCACGACGGGGTATGGTAATCTGATATATGAACCCCCCACTTATAGCAGTGACGATAGTCTGGAGGAGAATAAGAGAAAGGAAGAGATTTATAAGATCATACAAGACAAAAAAGAATAGGGTGACCGGTCAAATTTGTCAACAGAAATTGCTAGGCAGATTATGATAAGGAAAGGAGAGAAAGATAAGGCTGACGAGGTAGCGCTCATACAAAATGAATGGATGGGAGGACAGATATTACTTAAGATAGATGGGAAAAGTATTGAGGAAGTTAGGCAAAGAGAAGATAATGAATAACATGAAAGGAAGGATAAGGAACGAGCAGAAGAGGAAAAGCAGTGAGCGACGAGAGCAGATATATTAGGAGGAGCAAGAGAAAATAGAAGAACGAGCAGACGAACAAAGAAAGTATGACAATAGACAGAGAACGATAGAAGAAAGGGGCAAAAAGGAAAGAAAGAGGGAGGAGGAAGAAACACAAAGACTAAGGGACAACAGATTACAGAGGCGAACGGAAGAAGAGGAAAGAAGGGAAGAAGTAAGGAGAGGAGAAGAAGAAAGGTGAGAGGAAGAAATAATTAAAAGGGAAAGCAAAGGGAAGTAGATCAAGAAATAGAATGAAAAAGGAGACCGCAAGGTCTCAACGCCAGTCTCATTCATAAAGAACAAATGAGGCCGAGCCCAGATATACGGTGGGACAGAATGGAAGAGATTCTTCCAATAAAAAAGTGATGCCAGCAGTATCTAGAATAATGCCTGAAGAAGAAAGATTTGATGCGGAAAGCATTGGAGAAAGAATCGATAAGGTCTATCAACAGTAAAGGCGAAGTAGCAGGTATAGAACTCGAGGCAATGGTGATCGATCCTCAGTACCTCAATCACGAAGCAAGGAGGCAAACATGTTCAGTGATGATCATTGAGCATTGTCTTTGAACAGACTGAACTTTGATAAGGGTGAAGGGGATGATAGTCACACTCGTTGGGTACTAGACATGTCAGACAAGGAAAGATAGTCTGGTCTTGGGGCAGAAGGAGAGAGTGTGTGCACCCCTGAAGGAAGTCTGCAAATGGATAAGGAAGTGTGATGGTCAGATTTGGAACAACCCAAAGATAGAACACCAGGCCCCATAGCATATCCTGAGTGTCCCCGAGAACGATCACATAGTGAGAAGGGAGCGTTGCCACCATATGTAAGCAAGTTAAGGTCATTACCCACAAGGATGATTATCCCAGCCATGGATAGACTAATAGTGGGATCCTACTATGGGATAGGGTTTACGCTGTTTCCTTTGTTAGAAAAAGGGGGAGCAAGACCACAATATATTCCATGACCACAGATGGACAAGATAACTTAAAATGCAAGCTCCCTACTTTCACTTTGAGTGCTGGGAAATGGATATACAAATTAGAGAAAATAACAGGAGGAAATACGTTGGGTATAGGGGACATAAAAGGTCTCCTGGCAGCCATTCTTGGAGAGAGGGCTGATGACATATGGAGAAGAGAGAGATATTCAAGTGTGACTGCACAAAACACAGCACATGATGGATTGCCATTTAATAGTTGTAGAGCAGATGATGGAGGGCACTCAGGGTACAGTATCCTGACACATCAGATATGGGTGCAATTATGACACGCAAAATGAAGGAAGATGACGACCCTATTGCTTAGATTCAGGATGTTATGGAGAAATGACTACTTGAAACTTGGAGTCATGCAAAAAGACAGTGGCATTATTTTACCACAATTTATGTCAGGGGTTGCCTGAGTCAGTACAGAAGCAGAAGAAGAAACAAGTAGGGATGGAAGCGAAGTCATGGGCTGAGATACAATTGACAATAGTGCGCTATTGTCAGTTATTGCAAGAGAAAAACAAAAAGAAAGATGAGAATAGAAAAATAGAGGAAGCCAAATTAGTTCAGAAAAAATTGTCAGAATGTACCATTGAAGGGGTGGTATTGACAAGCGGAGAAGGATTGGGAATGCAGGAAGCAATGGGTGCATTGCAGGTGAATACTCTGCACCCAATGGACCAAGGTGGATATGGGTTTACAACACGAGGCAGAGGTATGGGTTATAGAGGAAGAGGAGGTGGATTTCAAAATATTCAAGTTAGGTTTCAAGGTATACAGAATGAGAACCTAAATGCTCATGGAGGATATAACCAAGGAGGAAATAATAGGAGAGTTCCTCCAGTATGTTGGAATTGTGGAATGACAGGACATATTGCACGTGTATGTGGGTGTCAAGGGAATGTACAAGGGAATGTACAGAATGGACAGTTCTCTACAGGGGGAAAGCTTACCCTCCACCATATTGCAGACCAGAGAAGGCTTTTCCCAGCATCACACATCTTATCGGACACAAACGCCAACAATTACAACAGGTACCACAGCAGGGACAGGTACAAATGAATCTACCACAAGGGCAGTCACAACAAGCCCCTATGCAGACGCAGCAATATGCAAACACAGGACGAGTATTGACACCCAGAATAGGAGGTGCCACTGTGGTAGGAGGAAATCCTTTCACAGGAACAGGTATGAGCCTGTATCCACAATAGGACAGCTCACATGATGACTTGATATGTTCAGTACTATCTGTGACACAAGACTCCAAAGAGGAACCAAGGGTTGATGTGACGATAGGAGGCAAATCCTTTTCTTTTCTTGTAGACACTGGAGCAACGTGTTCTTGTATACGAGAGGCAAAATATCCAATGTCGGGTGTTCTTATGAATGCTCAAGGGTTCTCTGGAGCTACGAGTTGAGTTCCTTTTACTGATAAATTACCAGTCTCCATGCAAGAATGTGACATGTCCGTACCCTTCTTGTATTCACGACAGACACCGGTTAATATTTTGGGAAGAGATTTAATGACACAACCTAACATGACAATTTCATTTACTAATCATGAAATAGTGTGCTCCACTCCAGGAATACACTATTTAAACGTGGCAGAGTTCATATTGGTATTTACAGCGCAAGTGGCTCTGCGAGACATTCCGGTAGATCCAGAGATTTTTCAATATGGGGTGAGCATCTTACTGACATGGCCACCTGGGGTGGTGGGAAAGATTGTGAGAAACCTGATGAGTTTCTGGTTAGACCATGAATACCTATGGATGAGGAAGGTGAACAGACTATTCCTATAGAGTTGGAAGGGAAATGATGATGCTTGAAGGAGTAGAGAATGAGGGTAGACCATGGAAAACAGTGATAGCTCTTGAGGTAGGGTATAGATTGACTGACAGAACTGATGATGATGTGTTCGGGGAAAACCATAGTGATGATGAAGTGGTGTTCTTCATGAAAATTACATACTGGATAAGGATAGAGCAAAGGAAAGTCCCACAGTGAATGGTGATAATGCACCAAACACCAGCATTTTCTCAGGAAAGATTTGGAAAAGGTTCCAGGTGTCCTTAGGACTACAGGCACTTATGAAATAGGTTTATTAAGGGGATTGGAGGGTTTAAAATAAAGCTTAAACCAGGAGCAATTTTACCTTGAGCAAAACAATACCCCATGTGTTGAGAAGCTGATGAGGGTATATTTCAGACTATTTCAGTGCTCATGAATCAGGGGTTTCTGGTGCCATCACACACATTGTTTAATACCGCAGTGTAGCCTATCAATAAATATAAAGGGGGGGTTGTTGAGATTTATACAGGATATGAGACTGAGTAACCAGATTGTAGACACTGAGTTAGCTTTGTTCCAAATTTGGTGACAATATAATGCAGTATCCTGGTGGAAGCCCGATATTTTACAGTGATCAATTTGAAAAAATTGTTTTTCTCAATCCTGTTGCACAAGGACTCACAAGACTTGACTTAATTTACATTTTGCCAAAAAAGACTGAAACATACTAGGCTGTCTCAAAGGAATTGTGAGTCCCCATTTATCTTTAAAACAGTCCTACAGATGGATCTATGTAGTATTGATCTCAAAAGCACGGTAATACAGTACGTAGACGACATTGTGATTTGCAGCACTACAGAAAATGAGTGCAGACAGGATCCTGTTCACTTGATGACTATTCTAGTAGACAAGGGATATAAAATAGACACAGAGAAGTCACAATACTGGCAAGAAGGAGTGTTATATATAGGTCAGTTGATTTTGCATGAAGGAAAGAAAGTGACCACTCAGAGAGCTGAGGCAATTATAAAAACCATATCACCAAACACAGTGAGATAGATGCAACAGTTTTTGGGTGTATGTAAGAGCCTGGGTGTTTGTTTATAGCACATATACAAGGCCACTTCTGCAAGCATTAAAGAAGGTGCAAGTTGGTAAAACAAAACTAGAATGGACTAAACAAATCCAGGAAGGATTTGAAGAGTTGAAAAAAGTTATTTGATCAGCCCCTGTTTTTGGAATTCCCAATAATGCTGAGGAATTGCATTTGTTTTCACACACAAATGGGACAGTCATGACAGTAGTGCTCACACAGAGAACCACATTGGGGTACACACCTGTGGCATATTACAGTGGGATTTTACACCCAGTTATGAGAGGACACTTCCCTTGTGAACAATCTTTGGCAGCTGTGTTTGCAATTGAGAAGTCCACAAGTATTGTCATGGGCTGCTCTACGACCCTCTTCGTGAAACATGTTCTATTTGCCAGTTTAGAGAAACCCAAGGGCGCATTGACATCCCAAAGAGCTTCAGTTTATGAGGTAATGATTTCTAACTCAAAGAATAAAATCATCAGATGTAAAATAGTGAACCTTTCCACGTTTATAGTTGAACCAGTAGAAGAAGGTGATCATGTACATGACTGTAATAATTATGTTGAATTTTATGATGATATACCCCGTGTGAAAGAGAATGCCTTAGCGGGAGGGGAGATTCTCTTCATTGATGGTTCTTAGAAAAATTGATCAGACTAGTGGGGAAAGGCATTCAGGCGCTGCAGTGATAAGACACAGGTTAAATGGAGAATTTTAAGTATTGGCAAGTGCAAGGCTACCGTCTCATTATTCAGCACAAGTAGCAAAATTAGTGGTGCTTATTGTCGCACTTCAGAAACATAACAGGCAGCAAGTGATGGTGTACAGTGACTCTACCTACCTGTGATGTCAACCCTACATGCAGGATTGTCAAATTGGAAAAGGAGGTACTGCCTCCACACAGATGGCTCTCCAGTGCAGCATGCATCCTTATTGGATAGGCTCATTAATGCACTACAACTCCCAGTGGCCATAGTGGTTGTTAATTGCTTAGCGCATACTAAGCAAACAGATTATATCTCTGGTGGAATGAAGCCACAGATGAGGAAGCCAAAAGGGTTGCATATTCACCAGACATTTTGAGTTTTAAAGAAAACCTAGTTACTACAATGTTAGTGCAAGAGGGGTTTAATATATTGTCAATGACCCAATTAATGGAGATTGAAGGAAGTGCACCACAGGAAGAGCAAGAATTATGGAAACAAAGAGGGTGTTCTTTATCCCCCACGGAAGCATTATGGTGACAGGACAGTACTGGCAAGCCAGTGATGCCAGTAACTTTATTGAAAGTCGCGCTTCAACAGCTACATTACCCCACACATGTAACTAGCGAGAGTCTTCCTACTAGTATTGCAGAAGACTGGTTCATTCCTAATTTGTTGGAACATGTTGCACTATTTATGGTGAACTCCATCGTGTGTCAAACGTTTACTGATGGGCATACACTGAGAAGGATCAGAGGGGTAATACCTCAACCGAATGGTCTGTTTCAGCATTGACATATCGACTATGTCAATATGCTGCAGACATGTAATGGATATAGGTATCCATTAGTGCATGTATCCCTTTTCTAGCTGTATCGAGGCAGGTCCGTGTGCACACCCTGATGTCACTTGTGCAGCAAAGTTTTTAGTGCACAAGTGGTAGGGTGTGTGTGAGGTACTAATATCTGATAATGGGCTGCATTTTGTCAATGAGCTATATGAACACATAGGGCTTCTAGTGAATATAAAGCACAAGTTTTCTTCAGCTTATCACCCGCAAGCAAACAGGACATGTGAGAGACTCAATGGCCTCCTTAAGGAAAGGATTGCCAAGATCAAATTGACTTTAAAAAAGGAATGGCTGTATTGCCTACCCCTAGCCTTAGATGCCCTTCGGAACCAGCCAGGATCAGACCACCACCTCACCCCGCATGTACAGGGTGTCGCATGAGAATACTCCTTACACCTCTGTATAGGAGTAGAAGTGATGCACAGTGCGTAGCTAAAACTTTAGGTGATGAGATGCATGATTATTTGATATGTATGACCTCTAGTAGTTCTTTCATTTCAGATCAAGTTAAGCGCCAGGGGGGTCAGTCTAAGAACACACAAGAAGTTAATTTGGCAACCAATCAAAGTGAACCACTACCACCCCCTAAATTGTATGTTGGGGACCTAGTGTTAATTAACATGTTTAGTCGGAAGTGGCATGACCCACATTTTCATGGCTCTTTTATTATCGAAGAAGTGTCCCCCTCTGCTGCCAAGGTACAAGGAAGAATAGCTTGGCTGCACCTGTGAAGATTTATAAAGGTGAGACCTTCCCTCCCACTGTTGCTGATCCAGAAGCAAGACAAGAATAAGAATGTCAGCGTGTGCAGACCCGATCGATGACTAAGAAGAAGGACGCTAAAACAACAAGTGATTAAACACATATTTTATTTGGACTGGAATTCAATGGACACTGATTATACATTTAGCAGGGAGTGCAAAGACTGGCAGAAGAATTCCAGGGGTTTAAATAAACTTTTAGAATCATATTGCAAAAGTGAATAATTGCATTTATATTATGGCTGACACTGATTTCCTGGCTAAAGCTTGGAAAAGAGAGCAGTATCCAGATTCTTTTTGTGGAAACTATTTGTTTCATTGATAAAACACGTGGTACCTGCCGATAGTGACGTTCATCGGCTTGTGCTTGCTGTCTTTGTGTTCATACTTCAGGCTTACCCTGCTCTTGTTTGAAGAGACGTTAATATTCACACTTTCTTGCAGGATCCAAAAAATGGCCCAGTGATAAGAAGACTCCTTATTGCTATAATTTAACAGATTTTACAGTTACAAACATAAAGAAACTTGATGATTGTATTGGAGATGATTAATGAAGAGAGTGGAACCATTCTAGAAAATGAACAAGTGCACCAAGTGTAACAAGTAGTAGGATGGCGTAAGAGATGGATGCCCAGATTCTTATGTATAATATACATTTACATGATTGTTCTTGTTGTCTTTCTGCTCCTCATCTTTCACAGTCTCTATCATCTTAGTACTCCCGCTGAAGAAGAAGTCCCTATGGTTCTCACTAATGTGAAAACTAATTTTGATTTACTCTATGATTACTATACAGATTATGGGAGACACAAAAGTGATGCAGAGGAAGGCAGTGAAGGGATGAATACCTATCTAGATACCACAGCTCACCTGGGGAATAACATGTGGTACCAACACATACAAAAGTAGGGGACAAAGCATCTAAGGAGTGTTCTCTTTTTCCATACGCTATGAATACAGTACACACTTTCATTGCCAAAGAGGTTCCAGAGCATGATGCGAAGTGCCTCAGTCATCTTCCAACATGTACTACTCAAGGAAAATTTCAAGGAAGATGGGCAACCTTGCGATGGAGATCAAAATAGTTGTTTCCATACCAGGATGACTATATCAACATGCTACAAATGGAAAAGGAGCCTGGATGGAAGAGCAAGAGGCTTGTGTATCCTGCTGCAGGACAGGATGAGGTGATCATTTAAGAGATGAAGAGATAAATGCTTAACAAAAATATGAAATCTATGCTGTTCGCTGCCCCCTTTGCGAAACAAAAACCCACCCGTCTCTGAAAGGGCACCACTTTGCAACTCAGGACTGAAAGCATAGAACACTCTCTAGGCAATGGAAGGCACTCCAATCCTGAATCAGCAATGAGGCAAACCTTGTTTCATTCCGAAGGAACATTGTGCTGTCACTGCAGAGCCAGGCGACATTCACATGGGGGATTATATTTGATGTGCAACCATATACAAGCCTGTCAACTGAATCTTACTGTCTCTGCCTGGCAGATAGATACACAGGTGCTTAGTTCAGGAGCCTCTAGGGTGGGCCTCTTGTAGTGTGGAGGCTGCAGGATGTTATGCTACATCCTGGAGGATGGGGAAAGAATAAGCACACTGGGCACTCCTCTCTGAGAGTGGAAAGCAGTTCCATGCTCCCCCCTCATGTTGTATATCGCTTAAGCCTCTTCAAAGACCTCAGAGAAGAAAAATAGATTCATCCCTCTTTAAGGTCTCCTCACCTCTTGAGGCTCTCCTTCTACATCCTTGGTCGCCTGAGTAGTCAGAGGTATTGCGAAGAAAAGACAATCGATGGTCATCAAGATCGCCAGAGACCACCTGACATGGCTGATAAATGGGAAGGATATCTGTTGTTCTTCCCTGTCCACAAATCATCTTAGCCCTTGTTTCTGGAAACGGACTAGGCAGAGACCAGGGACTAAATTATCTATAGATACCCACCAAGTTGCCCCCACATGTAGTGTTTTGTCTCAGCGCTCCGATATTGAAGTGAAAGACCAACACATATTTAATATACGGCTTACACTTCATGTACAAGGGAAGTAGAATTGACTGTTCGGGGTTCATATCTTTCTTTAGCCATTTCCTCTGCCCCTACCTGCTCTGCCCAGAATCAGGGGGTTAAACATCATACACCAAGTTTACCTGAGCTGAGGGGGGTTCAACGATGGGGCGTGGTATAGTCTGAGCTGGGCCACACTCAGGGGGCATCTCCCCCAAACCCCAACCTGTTTATGACAGGGGTTTATAAGGAGCCCCCAGCATTGCTCTGCTCAAGTGGACTTTTTTCCAACCTATAGTGTCTCCAAGAATGTGCAATCAAGTCCCATTCACTTTGGTAGATGGTAGCTCAGTCCTATTTTTGCTCTATTTCCTGGTACTTGTGGTCACGTGTGGAAATCAAGGACTACAAAAAACATAAAGCAATGATTAAAGAGGCCTGGACTAGCATCTCCCTAATGGAATGAGGCATGTTAACATGCATGGCTACTTACACCTACCATGTCATGTTTTTTCATCCAGCTGTCTTCAGGGGAATCTTGTGTGCACAGCTGCAACCACTCTTCGGTTGAAACACAGAGCCGTGTGACCGTGCGTGCAAAACTGTGATTGGTTCCTCCCTCCCCCCCAGCACTATCCTCAGGCAGCAGAACAAAACTAAAAGTTAGACACCAGAGAATCTTGTGTGACAGCAGGTGGGCGGCCTTCCAATACCATGCATAAGAGGCATTCAATGGGCTTTTGAGGCTGCAGTCGTCTTGGGATGACTGCACATGGACAGATACAGCTGAACATTATATACAGTGAATATAACGCACACATGAGGCTTTAGCTGCCATTGGGGGAGAGTTGCTGGGGCATTTGATGCTGCACTAGAAATGCAATGGCACCACCTGCACATGGTAGACTGCCCCTTGAATATGGTGACCTTACCATGCACATGGGTCATTGACATTGCATGGCAGTTTTGACTCTTTTGAGGGTGCTCTAGCACCTGCACATATTAGGGTGCCTCTTGCATGTTGTGACTATCCCATATATGGGGCGTTAAGTGGCATTTAATGTCAATACTAGGGCATTTGAGTCTGCACTTGGCAACATTCCAGCAAATGTGAGGCGGCCGATCAGATGTGGTCACTATACAATGTGTATGAGGTATTAGCAGAAATTGAATGTTATTTCTGTGGCATTTAAGGCTGAACTTTGTATATTATGAGAGGACTCATATGATGAATGTACTTTTCCTGTGGTGACTTTTCCATGCATAGGAGGTATTAACTAGCATTAGCACCCTTGAAACCTTCAGGGACCAATCATGTGATGGGGAAAATAGGCTTTATACACCCGTTTAAACACACGTTTCACTGCTGTAGCCTCTTGCACACCATTTTCTCACCACTCAACACTCTTCCAATTCTCTGCTTTATCACCACTCGTTTTTCTCAGCATGGAATGTTTTTTTGGTTCCTCCCTACCTGACGCGCCATCTCCGGGGACCTTTCTGTGCTACGCGCACCTTCAGGCATCATCACTTCACTCGCACCCATTTGGGCTACTTTGTGTGTGGGTTGCACTGAGCTCAGGCTGGCACCCTTGTTCCATTCCAGCCCCCAACTGGGCATCAGAGCTACCCTTCATGTGTGCCTCATTCTCTCTTCTCGTGCATGGTACATTTGTTTATTTTCTCATCTTTTTTTCTCCATTTTTGCCAGATTGCCAGGTGCCAGTGGGGATATTGGCCTCGGGTGTAACGTAATGTAACTACATTTGCAAAGCGCTTGATAAGGCCCAGAGGAGTCTAGGTGCTAGGGAACAAGAGACCAGCGAAAAAGAGTTAAACAGAGTAAACGTCTGAAGGACATCCTATTAGAAAAGATACCTTTACTAAGCTTTACGGAAAGTTAGATGATCACTTGTCTCCGGTAGCTGCAAAGGGAGGGGGTTCCACATGCTGGGTGCTGAAGTCGAGGAAGCTCGACCTCCTGCTCTTGAAAGACGAAAATGTGGAACTATCAAAAGATTCTGAGAGGCTGACCTCAAGTAGCGCGTGGAGACGTAGGGGATCAGCTTGTTTTGAAGATATTCTGCTGTCACTGACACAGTGATAAGCAGGGTGAACGGTGCAGAGAGTCTTAAATTTCACACAACTGCTAACAGGCAGCCAGTGCAGCTGCCGAAGAAGATCCTGAGAGTGGCCAAGACGATTAGCTCCCAAGGCCAGCCTAGCTGCAGCCTCTGAATTAGAAAGGACGGCTGGCCTAGGTACATGCCATTACAGTAATTACAGTAGTCTATTGATGCTAATATAGACATTGCTACCACTTTGGCTCTACATTGAGGTTGAAGAAAAAGCAATGTTTTTCCAGGATTTTTAACTTTAGAAAAAGAATTGCAAAACTATGAAATTTGAAGCTCACGGGAGCCATCAGGTTAAATTTGACACCTATGCCGTTTACTGATGTACTCAGTATGGGGCATGGTCCGAGTGATTCAGGCCAGAATTCATTGTCCAGGCTGACTGCACTGTAGCCATGACCTCTGTTTTTTCACCATTAAGTTTTAACCAGTTTCTAGCCATCCACTCCCCTACCGCCTCCAAACAGTTAGAGACCTTACGGGGGCAGTCGGGTGTAGGGGCGTCCAGACGGAAGAGCAAGTGCGTATAAGCCGCATATGTGTAGAACCATACCATCCCACGCGTGTTCCTGAATAAGACATGCAAGAGGCGGAAGAGACGGATTGAACTCTGTACTGAATGGGCTGTACTATATGGCAACATGTCACCGTCCCCGGTAATTCCATTGCTTCACTAAGGCCATTACCTTGGGGTTACCAGACATACAACCTGCCCCTGGCGCCATTCTCTCCACATTATATGGCATTTCTGAGGCAGCACTTGTCACATTTGGCAGCATCTTTATGTCTACGACTTCACCTTGCATATTATAACTATACTTGGGATGTGAAGTACATAACAGTTATAATGCTGCTTTTTATGTATAATGCATATATGCATAACATAGTACCTACGGCATATTATGGCCGGAACAGGCAATATGGGGCTGTGTTTTTAATTGAATAGCCATATCTGGCAGGTGAGGTTATATATCTCATAAAATTGCCATAGCTGGTTATATGTGGCTGTCATATGAACTCATCAATGGCATATAAAGGAAGCTACCCCGATATAAACAGTTGGTAACTAAAGTATTTTGACTTCTTTAGTAACTAGTAGTTATACTATTACTTTTAAACTTAATCAACTTTCTTTTTTTGACTTGCAGCATCACTTCTTGTGAAGCCACTATGGTGAAAGGTCATGTGACATTTTCTGGGATCCTATCAGAGTCAATTGTCATGTGACATTGCTTCATGTGACGTCACGTCAGGTTCCCATGGCTATTTGATGCATTGACCTCCTTTCTCCTGTTAAGCACTGCATGAATTGGCTGCCATTCGGCTGGATGCCAGCTCTAGGCAGAGTTTAATCAGCTAAAATGTACAAAATCGTGCTCTCTCACCAAAAGGTGGTGTCTTGCTTTTACACAGCTGCTAGGCGCCAAATTACAAACAGACCATGTTGTGACTGGGAGCGGATGAAATCCGGCGTGGGTGTCGTGGGGAGGAAATAGAGATGTCTTGCCGAGCCCCCCATCCCTGAAGTGGCTCGTTTCGACTGAACATGTTTCATAATCGCCCTAACAGCTGTTACTAAGAGGCAGCCTGGAGCTTAGGTTGGCAGATCCATTCCATGTTCAGGAACTGCAAAATCACGTGCCAGGATACAAGATGTGCCAGCTGCAACTAAGGACAATGTTGTTCTTTTTAGATTTGACAAAAGGAGCGGCCCAGTTTGTTGAGGCAATGTTTATAAACTCTGCACAGTAAAGGGTGAGTAAGAAGTGGCAAATGAACACCAACCCCCTCTCCCCCCGCCCTCTTTAGGACCACTTTAGTACATTTTACTAGTGCAATTAGGGAAGTGAAACTCAAAGGAGCTCATTTTCCAAGAAGCGTAATGTAAATTCAATGCACAAAAGTTCTGCTTAAGACTATTGTGCATTGAATTTGCATGAAACCTCATTTTCATTCATGTGTATGGCGGAGAGGAGGCACGGCTCATAAGTTATGATTCTGACTCCCCATTCCTTTCTGCCACACCACTACTCCGGGCATGTATACTAATTGACCTTTTCACAGTTGATCTCGGGGAAATTGACCTCGGAGAATTGACCTAATTTAAAAGGTCAATTCTGGACATATATGCGGGGGGGGTAACCCCCTGCAACCCCCACCTAATCCAAAAACCCCTGCAACCCCCCACCCAATCCCCTTATATTATTTATAATTCAAAACCAACCCAATACATATATAAAATAACTAAAATAATCTAAAGGTCAATTGTGCAGAGGATGAATTAGGATCACTATAATTAAGTCAATTAGGACAAAATGTCAATTGTAAAAGGTCAATTTGGGTAATACCATTCCAGCTGGTGTAAATGCTGTGGATTCCTATGCAATCTGCCAGCTTTTTACTCCAGCAAAAAGGAGGCAGATTCTACAGGAATCCATTGTAAATGCTGCCTGCCATGCTTAAATGACAAGTGGTGTATAGTCAGTTTGCACGGCGGAGTGCACAAGGGTGGCATAAAGGCAAATACACCACTACCATTTTAAACTCCCATTTTGCACTCAGACTTGCAAATGTTAAAAATAACGGGGAGAGGGCCTGTTTACACCCAGGTGAAAACACAACAGGTCCCTTCTGCAAAAATTCCAGGGACTTCCAAAATGAGCCCCAAAGTATAAGGCTGACCTTAAGGGCGTGGGAAGACTCAAACATTTAACTCACACGTGGCTATACAACGCCACAGAATTTATGCCAGCATATAAATATCATGTTGGTGTAAATTCAGGAGTATTTGTATGGCTGAAAGGAAAGGTCTGTGCCACCTCTCCGCCGCACACATGAATGAAAATGAGATGCAATGTAAAAGAATACATGCAAGTTTTACGCATGGCTCTTGCACATTCATTGAAGTAGAGGAGATTAAGTAAAACGGCTTGAAGACGTTGAAAAGCAAATTACAATGTAACCTAATCAGTGCTTTAGTAAAAAGCTATTGAAGTTTCCAAGGCATTAACAAGCCTGGAAACCTACAAATATACGAACTGGAATGTCGAAGACTTCTATACATTGCACTGTGACTTAAGTGTGGCTTTGGGCTCAGCAACCTTAGAAACATTCCTCCAGTGACTGATAGAATGCATGCTATGTCCTGCTATATCCCTGAGCCCATCACCCCAATTTGTGTGCCAGGAGTCAGACGCTTACACCTCTGACTAACTGCTCAGCCTACTGTCCACTTCTTAAAGGGAAAAGTGAAAGGCACGTGCCTGATGACTTCCATTTTGTGTTCAAGGCACAGATTTTATTTTATTTAATCTCAGGAGCCTCTCTTGCAAGACTATTCATTTCCTGCAAAAAAAAAACATGGTTGAACACCAAGTTGAAATTTCTGGTTTCCTGCTGTAGTGTGTTACACGTGTCGTCCATGTTGTTAGGGGAGAGTAGGACCATAAGGGAGCGGGGAGGCAGGAAGTGACGTGGGAAGTGGGGAAGTGAGGGACAGGCAGCTAAAGGATGGAGATTGAATAAAGCGGTTGGAACTTGTAAATCCCTCCATTGAGTGTGTGCTGTTATTTGTATAACTGTGGCAGTCAGCCCTCGTCGAGGGCTACAGTTGGCGATGAGCGAGGTAGGCACACGCATTAACCTTGCATCACGGGTAGTGGTGGTGAAATGCTGTCAGGCCCTGGAAGGCACGGGTCACAAAGATGACGTGACTCCCGGGCCTGTTCTCTAACAGAGTTTCGCGGGAAGCAGTGGTGAGCTTTTTTAAGGCCCTGTGAGGTGTGGATCATGGGACCTCTGATTCCAGATGCCTGATTATTGAAGGATTGGAAGTTCTCCCAGACACGTTCAGACAACCATGCCAGGGGCGTGTCTGCCGTGAGAGCATGGAGAACGCTCTGCTCAGGTGACAGCCATGAGAGTGGTTAAATGTGCCCCGACCTTCCTGCAGTGTTTTCAGGAACATGGGTACCATGGTCCCTGCTAGGACGACTGTGCAAGGGAAGGACCATAGAGGGAGTTGATTCTGCATCCCTAAAACAGTGGTTGTGACTGGTGATATCATGTACAAGGAGTGTGATGAGCATGAGAAGGAGTTTGGTGGTCTAGCCATATCGAATGATGAGATTCCCTCCACCATGAGAATGTCAACACCCAGGGTGCTGCAGCAGCCTTGGGGTGAATTCCTTGCCCTACAACTCCCTCAGGTATTTGATTTGAAGGACACCGGCAACATGGGCCGCAGGTGGCTGTGATGGCTAAGAGACTTCATTTTATACGTTGATGCCCTGGGCCTCATAGAGGATCCTAGCAAAAAAGCCCCCTGACACTGGTGGTGGGTGCGGCTATGAGAGACATCCTATATGAACTGCTGGAAGAGTGTGTAGCCTCATATCGGGAGCTGTAAGACATTCTATCAGAGTACTTTGCTCCACACACAAACGTGGATTACAAGAGGCACTTATTTCACTCAACAGTACAAGGGAGAGGTGAAACAATGGATGAATTTGTAATACGAAAGAGAGCCCAACTGAAGCATTGTGATTTCCATCACCGATGATGAGGCACTGAAGTCTGGGATCATCGCCTGATGCAAATCTGCATTGTTCAGGAAGAAACTATTGCAGAAGCTCCACTCTTTAGAGAAAGTTCTGACAATGGCAAGGACAGAGCTAGCCATAGAAACACAGATGGAGTTGATGAACAAGCGAAAACTCAGGTCCCACCCTGAGGAACAAGCAGTGGTGCATCAGGTGACTTTCACAGTGCCAGCTGCAAAACGCCCAGAAAAGTCCTGCTTTCGGTGTGGATATGAATTTCTACATGAGGGAAGAAGCGCATCGATGAGACTGGAATGCACACTGTGTGGAGAAGAGAACCATTTTCGGGCTGTGTGCAAGGCTGCAAAATATCAATCGAATATGGAGACACAAAGGTGACAAAACAAGGAGTGCCTTCGTGGAACAAGGTCAGAGACCAAGGATGGCCAACGGAAGGTCATGAGATGGCAGACCATACAGGCGATCAGCGGAGTACAGGCATCAACGAAAAGGCTAGACGAAACGTCTGATACATTGACGCGAGATCCAACTGAGGGAGTGAGCCTAACTCAAGATCCTCACCCGGCGAAAGAGAGGCTATTTCTACACATTTGGGAACAAGTCAGCATTGGAAAACAGCCGCACTATACGCCTGTTCATCAGCGACTTTCAGGCGGAATTTATTATTGACACAGGAGCTACTGTAAAGGTTACCATTGGAGATATTTACAGACAACTACCTCGTGCTGCTTGCCTGAAGCTGTCACAAGTGGCCATTTATCTGTATGGTGCGTGTACACCATTGCCATGCAAGAGTTCCATTATGGCCACGTGCAGTTACAAGAAACATTCGACCAAGATACAAAATCATGTGCTAGAAGCAGATCCTGACAGTGGGTGCACAATGAGCTTCATGCAGGGATGGAATGGGCTAAAGGGAGCTCAGGAGATTTCCCGGTCGCCCTCTGCAACCTGGGCCTCTTTTGTGTGGCAGCCTATATTATTTGCACATTTTATCATTGGAAAAGGGTTGGGATTCCAGAAAATGTGTAATTTCGGACCACCTTGAAAATTATTTCCAGGGGCTCTTTTTTTCCTAGTCCACCCCTGGCTTCAGGGCGGCAAAAGACATGGGTCTAGTGCATATCATATACAAGATGATGGTGCACGAATACATCACAGCAACAAACAACTGAGAGCGCATATTTCCCTTATTGTTCAAAGGACTGGGGAAACTGAGAAACTCTTAGGTGAAATTGCACATTGACGAGCAGTGAAACCTGTGGGCCCAAAACTACAGAGGATTCCCAATCAATATCCCACATCGGGTAGAGGCAGAACTAGACAAGTTGCAGCAAAAGGACACAATTGAACCTGCCACAGGGCCAACACTGTATGTATCCCCTACAGTACCAAAGAAAGACACAGCAAAATCAATCCAATTATGTGTGGACATGCAACACCTGAATCAGGCCATCCAGAGGGGAAGTCTTCAGGCTCCCCGAATCACAGATATGATACAGCTGCTCAATGGTGCCACGACCGTCTCCAAACTGGATAAGGGATATCATCAGCTGAAGCTTGTGCCGGAGTCCAGATACAATACGTCATTTGTGAAGCATCTGGGCTTTGTTTCGCCACAAGCGACTCAGCTTTGGGGTGTCCGCATGATCTTTAAACAGGAGGTGCACAGAATCATTAGGCAAACCCCCAGATCCAACAATTACAGCAACTACATCCTAGTGTTTGGCAAAACCCAGAATAGTGACAATGACACTTTAGACAGGGTGTGCATGGCACTGGCAGTGTTGCACCTCACACTCAACAGAAAGAAGTGCAAGCTTGGCAAAAAGGCACTGAAGTTTTTTGGCCACATCTTTTCGGAACAGGGCATGAGACTGGACCCGGAGAAGGTGGTGGCGTTAAATGAGGCCCTGCGCCCCCAAAGTGTACCTGATCTGCGGTTGTTCCTAGGTCTGGCGAGTTTCTGCACCCTCTATCTACAGGACTTTGCAACAATCATTGCCCCATTGATGTATCTCACAAAAGAGAGGGTAACATTTGTCTGGGCACCGGAATATCAAAGAGCATTCAAAGCCATCCACTGGAACATTGTGTCCACTGAGGATATGGTCTATGTTAATGCAACTCACAGCACGCAACTCATGGTAGATGCGTGCCCATTGGAATTGGGGTCCATCCTTGTGTAATTTGATCAGGAGGCGCCTCAGCACAAATTTATTGTCTCATATGCCAGCAGGAGCCTTTTGGTTACAGAACCATCCAAAGGCTGAGAAGAAGAGGCTGGTTGTAGTATGGGCATGTAAACATTTCCACCTGTTCTTATACTGGAAACCATTCATGATATACACGGACCCTGTTGACCATTCAAGGGAGCCCAAAAGCCTGTATGTCTCTCCATATCATATGGTGGGTTTGAGGTTGCAAGATTATAATTTTACAATGAGAAATCGGCCTGTTAAGGAAGACAACCCAGCCGATTTCTTGTATATGCACCCGACAGGGTCCGCAAGCGTAAACCCATCCATCACTAACTGCTACATCATACATCATGCCACCCCTGTGCACCTGGATGTAGTTGCGCTGCGGAGAGAATCTGAACTGGATATTTCCCTCTCCATCATAGAACTTTGCCGGGAACAAGGGAGGTGGAAACTCACCAAACAGTTAGCGAAGAGTGAAACGTCGGAGGTGCAGGAGGAAGTCCCAGGCTTATTGCTCGTGAGGAAAGAGTGATCCCCTCCTCCTTAGGACAACAGGTGCTGGAGCTGGCTGATGAAGGCCATGGGGAGTGATGTCGACCAAACGATTGCTCCGGCAGCCGGTGTGATTTCCACACTTAGACTTGTGAATGGAACGAGCACTGAAAGATTGCCAGACATGCTCTGTAATGGCGCTAGTCACATAACCTGAACCACTGTGCATGCCACCCCTCCCAGATGAGGTGTGGGGTATGGTATGAGTTCCTTGGGCCCACATGTGCGAGGACCTATGTTCTAGTGGTGGTAGAAGAATACTCAAGGTTCCCAGAAGTACAAATTGTAGATTCAATGACTGCTTCATACATAATTCCAGTCCTAGGGAGGATCTACACTGCCTACGAGGACCCCAGAGTTGTGAAGTTGGATAATTATCCCCCATACACGGGACAGGACTTTAGGAACTTTGCAGAGTTCTTTGGGATCCAACACTGCCAAGTGATGCTGCTGCAGTCCCAGGCCAATGGCATGGTTTAGAGGTTCAAGGCCAATATGAAAAAGTCCATGCAGATCTCCCACCTTACCAATCGTTCTTTAGAGCAAGTGCTCTACCAATTGTTGAGGGACTCCCTCAATACACTGCACTGCTCCACAGGGAAGTGTCAGTCAGAGGTGATGTTCGGACATCTTGTCAGGACCCGTTTGCTCCAGGTGCAAGAGGAGGAGGTCGCTATTCAGACAATTCTGAAATGCGCTGGAAGGACGCACAAGCGAAGTACAAGATGAAGAGGTACACAGACCTTAGGAGAAAGGCAGAAGAGTCCAGACTCGGGACAGGAGATCAGGTGGTAGTACAGCAGTCACAGAGGTCTAAGGAAATGAATCCCCTTTGTCCGGAACCACTGATATTCCCCCATCGTCGTGGGTCGATGAGACTGTGAGAAGCCAAGAAGGGAGAGAGACTACCACAAATGTATCACATTTTAGAGCAATTTTGGCACCCTCAGAATACAGCCCTGCAGATGATGAAAGGATTGAGGAGATCAGGAGTCGGAGACTGTGAGTTGTAGGACATGGAGTGGAACACGACATGGATATGCTCAACCCCAGAAGAACAAGCCTGCCTGGCTCGTTGAGGTACAAGACAATGAGACTAATTGAGGAAATGGTCTAGCAGAGTTACAGTTTAAAAAGGGGGAAGATGTCTGTGTCAGACATGTCGTCCATTTCGATAGGGGGAGAGTAGCATCATAAGGGAGGAGGGGAGGTAGGTATTGACATGGGGAGCAGGAAAGTGAGGGACGGGCAGTTGGAGGATGGGGACTGAATAAGGAGGTTGGAAACTGTAATCCCCTCAATGTGTTTGCCGTTATTTGTATAACTGCAGCCGTCAGCCTGGACCAGGGCTGCAGCAGCCAAGAATATCGAAGTTGAATCTGCTCCCAGGTTCCAAAAACACCAACCCAGAATCAGGTGTTTTCTTGTTCTAGTCCCTGCTTTTGGAGAAGTTGGTCTACAGCCTTGCAATTGTCTCCTACATTATTTTCATTCAGGCACGAGTTAAAAGCGCTTCTGTTTTCTCATTAGGATCTTTGTATTCTGTTTAGTATGAGGTAGGAGAATGGTTTATCAGGGAGCATGTGGCACATTGATGGTAACTTATAGGGAGCGGAGACGTCATGTGTGGGTTGCCAGGGGTCGCAACTGCGACCCCTCTGATTTCCCTTGCTACCCCCAAAAAACGTTTTTTCTTTTCTTTTCTTTTTCTTTTACATCGAAGCTCCTGGACTGTGGCCAGTGTCATGTGGCTCTTTGTTTCTGGAGTGGCTGAAATTTATGTTGAGGCCTCTTAAAATAAAAGACAGTGGGTTCCACAAGTATAACACTTTGAACAGTGACCCTAAATGAGAAAGAATAGGAATTACAAACAATTTGTCTTTCTGGAATTGTATAAAATAATTGCTAGACTCATTAAAGGGGTGAAAGGTCATGTTCTATCGCTTCCCATGATGTCACTTCGGGGTGGGGTCAAATGCCATCACTTCCTGTGATGTCATCAGAGGTCAAGGGTCATGTGATGTTACTTCTACTACCACTGGCATTTTGGTGAAATAACGTCACTGATAGTGAGGATGAATGTTATTTTCTGTTTGGTTTTTGTATGATAGGGATACTGCAGGGTATTGCTCTCTTTTTGAATAGGGAGTTATCAATTGTTCTGTACAGCGCTGTGTAAAACTATTGTTTGGCTTTGTCCTTTATAAATCTATAATAATAATTAAAATAAAATAAACAACTCTTCTGTCGTGGATGCCTTTTCTCTCAAATTGTTAAGCATGCAAGAATTTAGACTTCCAAAAAGTCAATTACTTTGGCCAGAAATGGTATCATATCTTTTCCAGAAATAGTAAGTGTAAATCTGGACATTAGAACAGTTGCTTGAAAGTATATTTGTTCATACCATTCTGGGATTGATATGATAAGTCATTTATAACGCGCTTGTACACAAGTGTTTCTTGGCTAAATGGGTATTCTTACTCATGTCCTATTATATGTAGGGAAAATCCACCATCACAGGTGTTTTAGAACATGGTGTGGTAAACCATGCATATGCATTTAAATGAGGATACGCACTGTTTGGGTGGACTAGCAGGAACTTATAACAGAGGTACCCAGAACATCACTGCTGTGAAAGACTTCAGCATCCAGTGACAGGTGGGGCTTTCCTATACTGCGAAGTTGGCCAGTAACCCACCACCCATCATGGAGAAGCTGAGAGGTGAAGAAAAGCCAGCAGAAAGACAGTGCTGCTCTCAGTCTGAGTGCTGTGCCTGTGTGGCAGCCGTCAGTCAGTGTCCGTAGGTGCATGAACATTGCTGGCCCATGTGTGGTGGAGTGCAAAGCTCGTCCAGCTACCTATTGGAGACTGCATGGTTCTGCCCAAGATTTCTGTTTCCACATGGGAGTCAAAGAGTGGCCAGAACAGAAGATGCACCGGACTGCAACGAATCCACAGGTTGCCAACACATAAAAGTGTTTGTATGCGTGTGCCTCTGTGCATGGGGTCAGGGTGCCTCCTTGCATGTGTGTTTACATGTGGTATAAGGCTGGTGAGTACTTGACACACCTGCATCTCAAAAACACATGTTATGTGGTATGCATGTATGTGGGGCTGCGGAGGGAGTGGTCTGGGGAGAAAGTGGAGGGTCATGGGCACATTTCAGTGCAATGGGACAAGGCATGAACGGTTTTGGGACAATCAGTGTTACATGGGACAATTATGGGTACACTAGGATGTGGCATGGGACAGTTATATGTGCAATATGAGTGCCATGAGGCAATGCAAGGACAATGGGAAGTGGCACGGAACAACTATGGGAGCAATGACGTGAGAGGAATATAGGGGTCAATCAGACAAAGCATGCAAGAAGTTCTGGCATCACTATATGTGCCATTGGATAATTCAGGGGCAATTGGACATGGCATGGCCAACGAGAGTGACATCGGATGATGTGGCAAGGGACAATTCTGGCAGCAATATGAGGGCCATGGGGCAACTGAAGGGGTACTGAGATGTTACATGGTGCAGTTCTTTTATCATTGTAGATACCAGCTTGATAATGTGCTTAACTGAGGCCCGACTGGCAGTGCTTTGTTAAGACTGGCAGCACCTTCCCCACGTGGCGATGCAGCTACATCTACACTGCACCCAAAAAGTGATAATATCAGTAAACAATGTGTCATTTCAGTGTTGCCCCAGTAATTTACATAATCATGCTGGCACATTAATGTGTTTTACAGGGTCAACACTGGCATTCCTTTGTTGAGATTATCACAATAATCTAGGGATAATGTAGATGCCAATTTGGTCATGTATTTTCCTATAGCAACGCTGGAATGCATGGTACTGTTGAAAGTGGTATGATATTTATAACATATGATTAAATGAAGTGGTTCGAAATGTACCTAGTAATGTAGAAATTGTCATGCCAATCTTTCAACAGACATGCAGGCATATTGAACTGAATGTTTGCATATGTAGTAATCTGGTATTTGGTTTCAAAATTCTTGCAACTAATTCTGACCATATTCATGTTCTGGCATTTCTGATTGTATTTTATGAATTTACACAAGAATATGACATGCATTTGGTGATATGGTGCATCCAACAACTCGGCTGAACACTTTAAAATCTGCAGGGAACTAGTCAACCCTTCTGCAATCTCCTCCTCCCCTCTTACTTCCCAGGCCCTCTGCAACGCACTGGCCACACACTTCACCACAAAAACTCTAGACATCCTGAACACCCTTGCTACCCTCTCACCTAACCCCTCCTCAACCCCCTTGCCTCCTATGGCCCCTCACCCTCCTTCATCTTCTCTCTCCTCCTTCTCCCCTGTCACACCTGATGAGGTCACCAGAGTTGTCCGCTCTATGATGGTCTCATCCAAACAGGATGCCCCTTGCTCCTCCAGGACCATCAAGGACAACATTGCTCTCTTGCCCCTGCTCTTACTGATTTCTGCAACCACTTGTTTGCTACTAGATCTTTCCCCTCAATCCTCAAGCACTCTCGTGTGCACCCCCTCCTGAAAAAACCTTCAGCAGACCCTAAGTGTCCAGCTAACTACCACCCTGTTTCTATGAACCACTTCCTTGGGAAACTCCTGGAGATGTTGGCCTTCCCCCAACTTACCTCACACACTGAACTTGTTGGTGGTCTCCAGAGCATCCAGAGGCACAGAAAATGCACTTCAGAACACCTGTGAAGAACTGCTCACATCTCTTGATCTAACTCTCCAGCTGTCCTTATTCTACTTGATCTCTCCTCTGCCTTTGGCACGGTCAACCATACAATCCTCATAAAACGGCTCCATGATACCCTGGGTATCTTGGAGTGGTCACTGAACTGGCTGACCTCCTCCCTAATTGACTGTCCATCCCAGGTTATTTTGTGCACCTTCTGCTTGCCTACCTCCTTCTCCACCTCTGGTGTTCCCCAGGGCTCCAACCTCTCCCCCTGGCTCTTTAACACTCACCTTGCCCCACTGGCACACACCATTTCTTCCTTCTTCCCCAACTTCCAGTGCTACACAGATGACACTCAACTCTTCTTCAAACTTCCTGCTGACCCTCTTGCCCCTTCCATCATCCCGGACTGCCTATCTGCAATCCGGTCCTGGTGCACTTCCAATGATCTCTGCTTCAATGTCAATGCCAGCAAGCCTGAGATCCTTCCTATTGGGACCCCTGCTCCCTCTTTCTTCCCCTCACTCTGTCCATCCTCTATGGGCTCTACCCCTTCTCCTTCATCCAAAGCAAAAAACCTTGGAGTCATCTTTGACTCCTCTCTCTCCTTCCTCCCTCACATCCAGGACATTGCCAAGAAGTCCAACATTCAACTTTTTCTTCTCAACAGAAGTCTCCCTTTTCTCACTTCCCTCCAGAAGCTCATTAATGTTACCAGAGCTCTGGTTCTCTCTAGGCTTGACTACAGCAACATCCTACTCTTGAATCTACCCTCTTCTTCTCTATGACCCCTCCAGCTAATCCGGAATAGAGCATCAAGACTTATCCTTGGCCTAAAGCCCAGGGTCAGCATCTCTCCTGCCCAAAAAACTCTTCACTGGCTCATGCTTGCTGCACATATTAAATAAAAATCCCTCAGCATCATCCACAAGGCTGTCTGGTGCCGGGGACCACGCTATCTGCAACTTGTTATCACTAAATACTCCCCACCTAGACCTCTATATTCCTCTGGTACCAACTCTCTGTGTGTGAAGCGTTTCGCTAAACAGGGGTCGGAAATGATCACTTGCTTCAGCAGGCTCTCTCTTGTGGAACAGCCCCCTCCTTCCTCTTTGTCTTGAGCCAGACCTCCTCAAACTCCAGAAGCTCCTCAAGACTTTCCTTTTCACTTCCTCCTTCCCTTCTTCCCTCCTCTGCTAACTTCACAGTCACTATGATTGGTAACCAGCACCCTTATGTTTCCTTGGGGCCCTGGCTTGCCACACCCAATCGCCTCTGTTTTTGCTTACACACAGCACTTGCCTCAGCACCCACCGGCCTACCCCACTGTAGGCCTGAGTTTACCAACTTATTGCAGCTCATCGCTCCCTAGCACTTAATATACTCGGTACTTACATCTGCTGCTCACTGCGAGCACGGACATTCCAGCACCTAGCCCAACTCCCTCCTCCCCTCTTCTCTCTCTGAACTTGCACGTTTTGAATACTCACAAGGCATAGTAGGTTCGTCTTTATTCTCCATTGTATATATTGTTTCATTCACATGTTCCCTCCCTGTTGCCATGTGTGCGCTTTGAAACACAATTTACTTGTTGTATACGCGCCTAACGAATGCACAATAAATGAAATATGTTGGTTAGCACACTATTTATAACCTTTTGCAATTTTTTCTGGCAACTGATTTATGTTTGCCATGTTTCCCAGTGTGGCAATCGCACACTATATCAGGCATTTCTGTGCAGCATAAATATTGTCTTCTGTGTATCCATTGTTTCTATTATCATATGGACAATGTCCTGAGGGGCAGGCACATGATCTCCTGCAGCTAAATGCTCTTCTGCACTGGTGGTGACCTGGCATCTGAAGCATTGCAATATTTCATGTGTTCCTCTAAACTACTGTAAATCTTATTTTCACCAACCGGTCTAACCTGACTTCTTGTCAGTTGAGATGAGCAAAGGAGATACGGCCGGTCTTCCCAGGCTTCCACTGTGAAAATGGGTGAAGGTAGAAACACCAAGTGTCAGATGGTAGCCCGGGTTGATAGCACTGAAGGAGGAAAAAACTGTTGATAGAAAAAAACCTCCAGAGATGTGATAAAACCAGGTCTTCCAGCAGAGAAGGACTCCAATTTGGCAAAAAATGTAGAACTGGAATCCAGCTGTAGGACGTGGCAGAAGAGTGACCAGGGATCTGATTGCAGGACTACGATGAAAGCGTGTTCAGGAAGGGCAAGAGAGCAGGACACAGAATAGACAGAAACGAGAAGTAAGGAGAGGGAATTGGAATTGAGGGGTAAGATGCATACCTTACAATCAACGGTGACAGCGTCTGTTTAATAAGGATGGAGCGTTGAGACACACTCTTGTTCCGGCTTCATTGCCTTTAGCCTCCTGGACGGAGAAGTAATCACAGGCATTACACCAAGTGTCATAATGCACGCAATGCAACATATTCCTGGACGCTGGTGGTGGCCATCTTGGAATGGGCACTCACAGTGCTCACTAGATGGTAAGGGAACTGTAACAGTATGCCTCCCTCTAAGCCGGTTGGAACAGGGATTGGCAGGGTTATCATGATGAAAACGACATAGCAATCATTGAGCAGAAACATTGGAGCAGGTTCGCAAGTTCTGTCACATGGATCCCATCCTTTCCAGTCGATTAGGTACTGCAGTTTACCACGAAAATAACAGTAAACACAAATTTCCTGACTTTATATTCAGGACCTTGTAACACACATATCGGAGGAGGTGGTGGTCTGGAGTGCAGCAAAAAGCGACTTGCAACATATTTCTTTAGCAAAGACACAAGGAAGCTAGGATGTCTCTTCTTCCATACAACAGGTAGCTGTTGATGGAAAGTAACCATGTTAAGTTTCTCGAGTATCTTGAAGGGTTCAAAATACTTAGGCAAGAATTTAGTCAGGCATAAATGTGAGGGCAAAAATCTAGAAGCCAACAAAACCTTGTCTCCCTCACGATAATCTGGCTTGTGTTGACGATGTCTATCGGCTGTTCTTCTCATCTTATATTAAGCTTACTTCAGTGATTACCGAGCCGTAGTGTGACCCATTTGCAGAGTCTGGATACGTTCTTCCACTTTAGGCACCAATCCTATTGGGCCAATGGCATTGGGGAAGGCTTGAGGGTGACATCCATAGGTAACATAAAAGGGACTGTTTCGAAATGAGGCATAGACTGTTATTTTAGATAAATACAGCAAATGGAAGTAGATTTCCCCAATTGTCTTGGGTGACAGATGAAAAGCAATGAAGATACTGTTTTACCATCTTGTTCAGTCTTTCCGAAGAGTTGTTCATCTGGGCATAATAACCTGATGAGAATTAACGCTGTATGCCTAATTTCTTACAGGTTGTGGCCAAATATGAGGTTAATTGACTTCCTCTTTCAAACTGATTGTATCAGGTAGGCTATGTAACCGGATATTCTCTTGAAGAAAAGTGGAAGCCATTTAATCTGCAGTAGGCAATTTCAACAGTGGGGTGAAAATAGCCAACTTAGTCGATCTACTGTAACTATATTGACCGTATGCCCTTGTGAAGGGTGACGATCCACCAGGAAGTCGGCAGACAGATCTCGCCATGGTATTTGCGGTAAAGTAGGCGGACATAACTTCCCAACTGGAAGGCTTCTTGGAATTGTGTTAGGTGCACAGAATGAACAAGAAGCAATATAAGAGTTCACTTCCTTGTGTGCAGAGGGCCACAAAAAGTACAGTTGCAATAAGTCCCAAGTTCCTTGAATTCTTCTGTGACCTGCTATTCGAGTGTCATGGAACATGGACAGAACTTGTTGTAGATTTGGGTCAGGAATATGTATTCCATTATCACAGAATCCAAATCCTTTATGTTATTGCAAATGGAAGGATGGGGTATGTGTGGCTTGAGCTTCCCTTACCCCTTCTAGAAAGGTATGCACCTCAAGGAGAACCTTCTTTCCATCCAGGATCTTTCTGGAGTTTGCTGTCTTCCCGAAATTAGAATCTTCTCTTCTAGATACTGCACCAGAAATTATATTGGATGTTCCAGGAATGTATGTAACATAAAAATCATATTGTGCAAAAAAGAAGGCCGATCGAACCTGTCGGCTGTTAAAGCACTCAAAATTCTGTAATATCCAAAGGTTCCTGTACTCTGTTCTGATTTTGAACGTGAACTTAGCTGCCATTAAGTGATGTCTCCATTCATTACAGGTGATCTTTAAGGCCAGAAGCTTTTTCAAGTACGGAATGATGTGTCTCTGTTTCTGTGAGTGTGTGAAACAGGTATGCGATCGGATGTTCCATGGATCTTCCTGTACCTGTTTTAAAATTGCACCTATAGAGGTATTTGAAGCTTTGGCTTCTACTATAAATGGTTTAGAAGGGTCAGGTTGTCTGAGAAAGGGAGCAGTTGCAAAGGCTTGTTTCAGTACTTGAAAGGATCTTGTCATCTTCTGACAACCAGTGAAACTGGACATTGCCCTTTAGGAAGTTAGTAGGTGGTGAAGTCAAGGTAGAAAAGTAGGAAATCAATTGAAATTAATAATTTGTCAAGCCCAGGAACCGTTCTTGGTTGAAACAGGAATGGCCATTGAAGAATTGCATCCACTTTATGGGTGTCCTTGCTGATACCTTCTGGTCATAGCCAAAAACCCAAATACCAGACAGTAGAAGCATCACATAGGCATTTTAACATTTTTGCCAGAAGGTGATGGCTCCTATGTCTTTGATGAACTTCCACAACATCCAGTGTATTTTGTTCTGATGTTTTGGAGAAAACCCAGATGTCGTCTAGATATACAAGAGTTGAATAGCCAACAAAAATTTGCAAATCATGGTCCATAAAACTCTGAAAAGGATTGGCTAATCCATTACCCTGTACTCATAGTGGCTGTATGGTGTTCTAAAGGCCGTTTTCCATTCATTATCTGGACAGATTCAGATCAAATTATAGGCACCCCTCAGGTCCAGTTCTGTAAAGATGGTAGCTCCTCGAACTGATTTTAGCTTGCCTGAAATCAAGGGCAAAGGGTACTTATCTTTGACTGTAACTTTGTTAAGGCCTCTGTAGTCAAGGCATGGCCTTAGTTCTTTGGTGTCTTTCTTTGAAAAGAAGAACAATGAAGCCCCTTCTGGGGATTTATAGTTCTGTATAATACAGTGTCTTAAATTGACGTCTAGGTAATCCTTTAGCACCTTCATTTCCACCTCCGAAAAGGTAAACATACAACCACAAGGTACTTTTGCATTTGGATGAAGATCAAAAGTGAAATAATCCAGTTGGTTGGGAGGTGAGAATTTCTTTCCGTCGCTTTTGAATACATACAGGAATCATTGGTATTCGGCAGGAATATTCCTCGCATTTATCAATACTGGTTCTTGCTTGGAAATGGTAAGAGCATGCTCTTTGCTAATGGCTGAACAATGAGAGGTACAGTATATAGACTCTAAAAACAAAGGACTGCCAATCAGTTCATGTAGGGGTTGTTCCTCCAGTGCCACAGATACCCAGTATATTGGGAAAATGGGCAATAGTGATTATGTCAAATGAAAGAATCTCTCTATGTGATGCTATTGTCATAGATGACGGAGCTGTCTGTTTTGTGGCTGGTCTGCATATCAACTGCCTGCCATCCACACCGTTGACACTGACTGCTTCTGTTTTAAGTTTCCAAGGAACCTGATGGCAATGAGCCGATTCGGAATCCAGGAATATGCCGGCTGCCTCAGAGTCAACTAGAGCGTTATTTTCCATTACTGACCAGGGGGAAAAAGATATTTCCACCAAAAGAACCAACAGACTACATCATCTTCTGCAGGTTTTGCATGCATATCGTATCCATCGGCCCAGTTATGGATGGGAGAGGGTGTTTGCTGCAAGCTGCCGACCAGCAACTGGGAGGTCCTACACCAGATGCTCACTGGATCCACTGTACATATATAGAACCCTTTGACCATGCCAGTTACATTCGTCCAAAGTGAAAGTGCCGCTCATACACCCTACTTGCATAGGTTCTGGCAGTGCAGCCTGATTAGCGGTTTCCACTTGACTAGTCTGAATCCGACAAGGGCCGAAGGGACGAAGCCGGTTATTCCTCTTCTCGTTCCTTTCCTGTGTTCTATATTCCAGCTGCATAGCTAAAGTGATAAGTTCTGCAAGTGAAGCAGGTCCGGGCACGCTGGATAGCTCATCCTTTAGTTCATTGGTCAACCCTCTACTAAATGTTTAGGGAATTGGGCCTCCTTTGGCCAACCAATCTCCATAGCGAGTTCTCCAAATATCATCAATAAGACATGACATCATGGGATCCCTGTATTAAGTCCAATAACTTATCCCATAAGTGTGGGATGACCAAACATTTGGCATAGGGCCAGGACAAATCCAGCATAATTATCCAAGAGTGAACTCGCTAATGTCACTAAATGAGTAGCCCAAGCTACCGCACTGTTAGACATGTTTTTATTTTTTAAACTTTGTTTTTTTATTGGAATGTCGATATTCACATAATAAAATAACATTATTTACAGTGCAATGAAGTTACTGAAAAGCTTGATACAAGGTACCCCACTTTAACACGATATGTATGAAATATCATGGGATGAAAGGTAAACTGCACATGACTCGCAGTCAAAAATTGTTGGAGCACTCCTTGATGACCCATTGAAAAGGCCAAAGCCCAATGGAGGTGAAGGAGTCTCACTATGTATGGTATCTCTGGTGGTGACATATTGTCAAACCCCTGTGTTATCTGATTTGAGGGCCTGAGACCCATTAGTCAAGGCTTACAGAGCAGCTGCCATTTCCTGGAATTGTGCCATTTGTCTTTGAGACCGTTGGCATCGCAATCTTTGACCAACCGGCCTTTCCTGACTCCTTGTCAGTCGAGATGGTCGATGGAGATAAGGCCAGTCTTCCTGGGCTTCCACTGTGGTAATGGGTGAATGTAAAAAAAACAAATGTCAGATGGAAGCCTGGGTTGATAGCATTGGAGGTGGAAAAAACTATTGAGAGAAAAATCCCATCGGGAATTGGAAAAACAGCCCTTCCAGCAGAGAATGACTCCAGTTGGCAGCAGAGTTAGAGCTGGAATCTGGCTGTAGAACCTGGCATAAGAGTGCCCAGGGACTGGTAACAGGAATAGGATTAGAGTGTGTCTAAGAAGGATGAGAGAGCAGGATACAAAATAGGCAGAAACTAGAAGAAATGAGAGGGAGGAGAATTGAGGGGTAAGAGTCATACCTTACAATCAACGGGGACACTGTCCAATCAATAAGGACGGAGAGTTGAGATGCACCGTTTTTCTTGCTGCAGCAATTTCATCTTCCTGGAAGGAAACTCACTGCGGGCATTACGTCATGCATTGCAATGCACATTGCGCAACGTCTTCCAGGATGATGGTGGTGGCCATCTTAGAATGGGCCCTGCAGCACTCTAGATGGTATGGGAACTGTGACATCTAGGGCTTTTATCCAATTTACCCTGATAATTAAGCTGTAAAATGCACCATTTTGATACATTTTCGAAATTAATGTTATTGACATAAACCATACGCCCACTAGGTGGTGTTGAGTGAGTTTGTTCACTATGCTTGTTCACTTGCACCTATTTGGGCAGAAATCTGTAGCCAGCGCATTAAAAGTTCAGCAAAGTCCTCGGTCCTGTGCTCTCCAGGCAGCACCTTTGCAGTAAACCAGATGGAGTCTTTCACTTCCCACATGCACCCAGAGGTTAAGTCCTGTTGTGTGCTGTGTAAAAGGGCTCACTCAATTGAAAGCTCACGGATTTCTTATGTTGCGATGGACCGATTTTGCTTCTTACAGAGGTGGGTCTATTGCTGGACAAACTTACCTTTCCTCCCATTAGGAAATAATAAAAGTGAGATAAATTCCCCTACCCTAGTGTCACCACTCCTAGGAGCATGGTATCTCCCAGGGTTCGTGCTCATGTCTCGTGGCAGTGACCACATGACTTTAATCAATGAAAGTGATGAGCAGGTTCCGGCTCATCAGTCTTGGAACCAACTGACTCCTGCCTGCTGTGTCGTTCTTGCAGTGCGTGGCGCTGAGTAGCTGCAGATGGCCTACCCTGTGAGGCTCTCCACCGAGATGGCACCCCCGCTGAGCAACACATCCCCATGTCATCCTGCCATAGCAGAGCCCCTGCTGGCAACTGTGCTGGAAGGAGCCAGTGCCCCTGATTGGCAACTCTGGCCATGTCCCGTGGTGATCCAGATAGCAAAAGGTGTCCCCCCTATGGTCTGCTCTGCTGCGTGCTTGCAGCCTGGTCCGGGTGATCCTGGCAACGATGTCCCGCTCCGGTGATCTAGAAGCGGGACATAACATTGGAGATGAGGAGTGAGGGCCCCCATACCCTGTAATGTATGTGGCGTGTTCGACATGACTAAAGGAGGAGGAGCCAGCCCGGCCGATGTGGCTGTCCGGTGCCTGTTCGCTGGGCCCTGCGAGGAGTCTGTGTGGTGCTCTGTCCGCCCTCCCACCCCCGAGGAGGTAAGGAGGGACGGTGCTGCAGAGAAGTGCAGTGTCACCGCACAACAGTGGGCGTGGCCTGGGGTAGACCGGGCCGCCTGGCTGTTAGTCCATATATGGAATAAAGGCACAATAACCATATACTAAATGACACGCCAGTCGTGTGGTTCGAATTCCAAACAAGTCTGGTTTATTCATAAAGTATCTCAGTCGGCCGACTGGGTCTCAAGGCCTCACAACGTGTTTTCCCAGACACAGTGAGATGAGAGAGAGCGAGCAGCGCCAACGCAGTCAAATATATACATAATACATCATCCTTTACAATATCATTCGGCCCGCCCTTATACATGATGAACAAGCTAGGGTTCGGTAATTGACAGCTATGCATGTAACTTCAGTCAGTCTAAACATTAGTATTCTAGCAAAGGCTGCAGAGACAGTTTTCTATTATGGGGAACACGGGGCACTGGCACAGGGGAGGATATCATGTTCTAGCAGGGAGACATTCCAACCAACGTTATGTGGTCGCTGCGACTCATGAACTAAAGGTCAGACAGTTCTGAGGCAGAGAAAATTCCATCCTCTGTGAAGGAGCACCGTTAGTTGCATATAATTCACATTTAACTGCCTTTTACAACAGCGCTTGCAAGACAAACTGGCACCTGGGCTACTGCTTAGGCGCGGCTCTTTGCACAGCTCAAGGCCTCCATGAGAAGAAAACAATGTATTTCTGCACGGCTCTACATTCCTGTCTACGTTAGCATTTCAGAGTTCAAGCTGTGGCCTTACACTGTGTGTGGATTTGAAGCATATAATATATTTGCAAAGCATTAAAAAAACAAAAATGGCCGGCATTTACAAAATGGACTCCCAATGGTCACATTCAGGCTTCACGGTTTGCAATGTTTGTCACATGATGTGATTTGCTTCTGGCCAAGATACTATTCATATCATTCGGGCTATGCATTTGCATTTTCAGTATAACATGGCGGTGAACATTTAATGATATCCGTGATGAGGAAGTGGCAGCCACCGCACCGTGTATGGAGGCCACTGAGCAGCAGTGTAAGAAAGGAAGCGCTGAGCCCCGGCGCTAAGGTATGTGCATGGATGGGCCCTCCTCACATCTCGGGCCCATGTTACGCAGTGTTCTTGAGTCTGCTCGGCCCAGGGACATACTGGGCCGCTAGGCTGTGAAGGCTCCTGCACTCCGCAATTGAGTTTGAGGAAAAGGTGGGTGTGAAGGAAGCCTCCCGCCGGAGCGAAATGGAAAATAAAGCGCTCCACGTCAGAGCACAGATCAGAGAGCAGTGCCTTTTTCTACAGCATACCCGGGCCAATGGCAGTGATTTGTTAGACAAAAAAGAAAAATGGAATGCACCCAAAGGCAAGTGTGTGGTCGCCCGCGTTCAGTATACAGAGGCAGGCCACACGCCAGTGACAGGGACTGTTAAGGAAAACATTATGATGAGAAGAAGGGGAACAACAAGGTATGGTTGCAGCTCTCAAGAGTGCATGTGCGCCCTCCTAGGCCTGTGGCCCAGACCCTCTGCCACCAGCGTCTCCCTGTCAGCCACCCTCAAGTGGAAGGGGAAGTCTAAGGAGTGGCCTATCATCCCGCTACCAGGACCCTGCCACTGGTTGCCCCCACTGTATATGGACCAGACCGATGTGGCCCCTTGTGTGCTCAGGTGCGGGTTTGCCAGTCACTGAACTGTGGTAGTGACTGTCCTGAACTGATACTTGGCAACTATGAATTGGTCTCCCGCAACTCCACAAGTGCATAAAGTGGACTCAGTAGCATGCATTTGCAATGCTATTTGTCTGCATGTCATGTATATACATTTGAACTAGGACCCCTTTAAGCATATGCTTAACATATCCTAGTTCAAATGTAATCTGCAGTTGTTCTCCCGCACATCGTTGGTACGCTTTATACGGTGCCAGGAGCTAACATGGTGTCTTTCAGTGGCTTTAAATTTCACTCACACAGGTTAATAAAGGGTCCATTGATAATGTGGTGAAACCCCCAATGTGCCACCAACCCTGTCACCCTCAAATATGTGTAAATGCTAAATGCATGTTTTATGTGTGTACCTGTCAGAGAATAAATGTGTGTGAGTGTTGTTTGCACCCATAATCACAAGTCTTGCTATTAGTGTTTTTATTTGTTTTGATGTCCAGTGATTCTTGTCTTTTGTTTGTTCCTTACGGAAAAGGAGGAGTGTGGTGTGTCACCCCTCCTGGGAGCATGGTATCTCCCAGGACTCGTGCTCATGTCTCGTGGAAGTGACCACGTAACTTTAATCAATAAAAGTGATAAGCAGCTTCCCGCTCATCAGTCTTGGAACTAACTGACTCCTGCCTGCTGTGTCATTCTTGCAGTGCATGGCACTGCGTAGCAGGCCAATGTCGTACCCCATGAGGCCCTCCACCGAGACGGCGCCCCTGCTGGGCAACACCGTGCCCTATGTCATCCTGCAGTAGCAGGGCCCCTGCTGGGCAACTCTGCTGGATTGAGCTGGTGCCCATGATGGGCAACTCCAGCCGTGCCCTGTGGTGGACTGTGTGGCGCTGCCCGATGACTGCTGGGCGCGCACGCGGGGTGTGACGTTGCACGCCGCCGCGTGCAACATAAATAAACGGGGTGTTCCAGGCCGCGGCAGAGCGACCGGGAAACCCGAACCGAGAGGACGTCTCTGCCTGAGTCCTTCAGGGTTTGGGGGCTTACGGAAGGCGCTGAGGGGTCCCGACCAACCCCCAACAGTGGTGACGAGTGGGGGAAACAATGCCTGGGCTTGGCGGTGACTTGACCGGCAATTTTTGTATTATTGCAGCGAGGTCGCCTTGAGACTTCGTTCTGGCCCGCAGGCCGTGCATTACCCATGCGGCTGGCGGCCATTTTGTGAATCAGGTCGTGAAACTTCTCCGAGCTCCGGTTTGAGCTGAGAAGTGCATCAAGGTCTAATTTTTGACAATCCTGTCAGCAGGCAGTGATACCTGCATGAAACTATGCCCAGTTGGTAATTTTGCATTTTCCTGGGTCTCCTACGTCGAGTGCAAGCAGGAAGGGGGGCTACAATGACTGGGCCTGCATAGCCCATATTTCTTCCTTGTCCTAATTTTTGGAGCAGCTGGAAGCTGAGGCTTCTCTTCATCTTCTTCATCATCAGACTGGTGGCCCCACTGATCTTCATCCTCTTCATCATCACAGAGGTGTGGTGCAACAGCTGTTTTCTCCAATGGTGCTGGCTGGAGGTATTTGGACTGGGTGTTTAAGTTGCGTCCCCTGTCTTCCACGCAGGGGGTGCCTGTGCGCTCGAACTGATGAGTGATACTGAGGACCAGGACGGAGCGGCGGTGCAGCAGCCTCCACGTGCGCCAGCAGCACCCCAAGCTTTGCTGCCTCCAGTGCAGCCAGCACAGCAGCCTCCGGTTGGTCAGGCAGGCTTAAGGGTCCTCTTCTTCCAGCACAGCCTGTGGCAGCACCTGTTGTTCAGCAGATTCTCCCCGTTATGGCTCAGGTACGTGCTATCGGGCCCACCTTCCAGTTTGGGGCCCAGATGGAGGAGGTGGGTGGACCGCCTGGACATGTACTTTCGGGCTGCCCAGGTGGTAGATGATGATACCCGGCTGGCAACCATGCTGTACTCGGCAGGCTCATCTGTCCAAGAGACTTTTTAATCGCTTCCGCAAGGGGATGGATCCTATGATCAGGCAAAGGCCGCTCTGCAGGCCTACTTCCTGCCTCTCGCCAATGCGGATTATGAACGTTTTGTCATGCTCTCTGCCAAACAGAAAGACAATGAGACTCTGGACACTTCATATGGGCGCCTAAGGCGTCTCTCGCTGGCCTGCGCTTGGGCTGATGCGGAGGACATCATCAGGACGATGCTGATCCAGTCTTGTTCATCAGGCAAACTAAGGCGCCAGGTGCTAAGGGAGCCTGAAATTACGCTTCAGCGCATCCTTGAACTGGGGAGGTGCCATGAGGTGTCGGAGGTGAGGGCAGCTAGAATGGAGGCCGGGTCGTGCCCCATCAAGACCGAAGAGGTATGTGCGATGTGGCGAGGTGGCAGGGGCACCCGAAGACCTGGCAGCAGTCCCTGGGATCGAGCCGGGAGGGCAGGAGAAATCTGCCAAAAATGTGGGTTTGACCTGCCCCACCCTGCTGAATGCCTTGCAGCTGGAAAGACATGTGGACGGTGTGGTTTACCGGATCATTTCTCGAGGGTATGCAAAGCAGCAATGCCGGTATTGGTATCAAGGGGCCCGGGGCGGTCCAGTCTCAATCGCCAGGGTTGAACATCCAACATTGCTCAGGTGGATCAGACTGAGGAGGATGCCCAGGTGGAGGAAGTGGAAGAGGAGGACGAAGAGAACGTCTTCTTTGTCTCGAGTGTGGGGATCCTGAAAAGTAAGAACAGGAGACAGCCAAGGTGCGTGGTCGAGGTGAACCGATCTCCAGTCCCTGTCCTCGTGGACACTGGGGCGTCGGTGAATGTAATGACCCGTGGACACTATGATGCCATTGGCCAGCCCCCCAAGCTGGCTGCTCCCAAGGCCCACATCTTTGCCTTCGGTGGTGTTGACCCCATCCCTCTGGACGGTGTGTTTGTGGCAAAAGTAGAACATGAGGGATCCCAAATCACCGCACGATTCTGCGTGACACCGGTGAATACCAACACGCTGTTAAGTTGTGCTGCAGCATAGGCCCTCGGCATCGTCAGCTTTGCATACTTGTCTATTTAGAGGACATTAATGACTTGCTCGAGAAGTATGCTGCACTGTTCAAGGGGATCGGGCAGATGGCCAGTGACCCAGTGAGGTTACACATTGATGAGTCGGTGCAGCCCATTGCCCTGAAACATCGAAGGGTGCCGTTCCACCTCCGTGAACTTGTCGACAAGAAACTGCAGGATTCAAGAACTGATCCACCTCCTGATCCAGCCCCAGGAGAAATCCATGAGGACGAAGGGGAAACACCATGTCTGCCTGAGTCCCCGGCCCCGGGCATGCCCGTGGACAGATCACCTGTGCCGGAGGTGAGCAGGAGGTACCCCCACAGGGATGGGCGAGGGAAACCTGCTCACCTCAGCGACTACGTGTTGGGTCACCTGGCTGATTGTCCCAACAATGAGAACTGCTAAGTAAGGGGACCCGTGTGGATGTCAATAAAGGGGTGTTTTGAACATGGGGTCTCATGAAATGTTAAGTATTCGTTTTGGTTTGGTTTGCAGTGTCTAGTATTAGTATTGTTATTGCTCTCCCGGAAAAAGGAGGAGGGTGGTGCTGCCCGATGACTGGGCGTGCTCGCGGCGGCGTGGGCTTAAACGGGGCTTTCCCGCCGCGGCAGAGCAACCGGGAAGCCGAACCGAGAGGACGTCTCTGCCTGAGTCCTTCAGGGTTTGGGGGCTTACGGAAGGTGCTGAGGGATCCCGACCAACCCCCAACAGACTGGGATCCCCCAGGCCATGAAGAAACCCGTGTTGGCTGGGTGCCCCCAGCACTGTCATCTATCTGATGATCCAGATAGCATAGGGTGTCCACCCATGGTCCGCCCTGCTACGTGCTCGCAGCCTGGTCTGGGTGATCCTGGCAACGATGTCCCGATCCGGTGATCCGGAAGCAGGGCATAACACCTACTCTCCTTCCACGTCCACATTTTGAAGATCTACGGACATAAAAGCAACAAAAAACGATTAGACGGCTCCAATGTGCCCAGTTGACTAACTCATCGTACTGCTAGCAATAAAGAGATGGTGTCGAGCTTAGAAAAAAAATGGAAATTGATTTTTTTTAACAGTACATAGTGCCGTCTCATTGCTGAATAAAAAGCTCATGGCCAAAGTGACTAACTCTGGGCATAATCATTCAGCAATAGAAACACTCTGAAGACAAGCCAGAGTTAATAAAGGAAAGATAACATTCGGAAAAATAAAAATTAATCTGTCCACTGAAGGGATTCTTGTAAAATATCAGGGATTTCACTTAAAGCGAGCGCCTACCTTCCCCCATTCAACCCCCGCCCCCTGAGCTGAGGTAATTCCTGTAACCTGATTTAAATACAGAGCCAGGCACGTGCAATCGATCCACGATGAGGAAATATGATTGTGACGCAGCCACAACGATCCAGCCCAAAGCAAGATCCTCTCTTGAGATGGGCTGAGCATCAGTGCAGTGGCCTGGGCAGGTTTATGTGCCAGAGAGGGTGATGGGTCACTGATGGGACTCCAGAAAATACCATTTAATATCTAAGGTGGGTGGCAGGGGAAGGGCGCATCAGGATCTAGAGTGTGTCCCTTGACGTGGGCACTTTGCCCCCCCCTCCATTCCCAACCCCATACCTCTGCCACTGTAGAGCATTCATATATATAAGTGCACACGCCCTCCCAGGAGTTAGGGCCCACTCGACCGTAGCTGTTAACCTCCAAATCCTCTATGTAAATCTTTCCTGTGCTTCAGTGCCAGGCTTTTACCCAACACTCTTTCCGGAGAGCCCGGCTGAACATGTGCAGATCTCGGTAAGGTAGTCCAGTGGGGTGAGCTCCAGCTGCAGAGCTATGGAAAGGGCAGCGTTTCGAATCCTGGCAGGGCCGAGCATTTCATCCTTCCAAGGTTGATAAAGTGAGTACCACTGAGATATGCAATTGTAACATCTGTCACAGAATGATAACGTTGGTGTTTTATGTAGCATCACTACCACCATGCATCCATTTTCAGAGTGCTTGGTAACTGGTGTTCTTTATTAACATAATTTCTACCCACAGCTGGGATTCTCAATTTCTGACCTCGGAAGGGTGGAGACATGAGTCAGCCCATTGGAGAATTGAACCCTCATCCGTGCGGCAGCTGCTGCTCATCAGAGACGTGCATGCTATGTGTAGAACTAGCCACACTTCCCAAGCCCAGTGTAAGCCCAGAGACTGCCGAGTGTGTGCTGTGTGGTGCGTACATCTGTGATGTTATGACTGGAATGGAAGAGTAGCTTTGTGGTAAGGCGTATCAACAAACTATTCCACAGTCACAGGACTGACAATATTCTATAAATCACGCCTGCACTTTTCTAACTATGCCATGGTACCACACTGCCATCAAGGAAACCTTCTGCCACCACCCACAGCCAGTCACTGGGCCTCATTACAACGAGTGCGGTAGAGGGTTAATGGTGGCGGTAGAGCTGCTGGCGCCGTTAACCCTCTACCGCCTCATTACGAGGGTTGCTCACGGGTCCCGCAAAGGACGTCTGGTAAAACCAGGCGTCCTTAGCGGGACCCGCTAGCAGACCCCAGTATGCTAACAACGGGCCAGTCAATTAACGGGCCTGTTGTTAGCATCCTCCACATTCCCATTGAGCCTTATGGGGGCTCAAATGGGAATGAGGATGTACCGGGTCCGGTTCCCAGGAAAGGGAATTACCGGCCCTCCAAGGTTGGAATGGCCCGGTAATTCCTCATTCCTGGAACCCGGTACCCGGTATGAGGGTAGCCATGCCTCTAAAAGCAGCATGGCTACCTCCATACTCGTAATGTGGCCCACTGGCTGGCTTTTCCTGCCTTTTTGTCTGTCCCTCCGATTCTTTCTCCTAAAAGGGACATACAGATTTTTAAAAGGTAAAATGTGATTTTACTAATTGTTAATGTTTTATCTTCTGTCTGATTTTGGACATCTTTTTAATTGTATTTCTCTTGCTAAAGAGGAAGTTACATCACGGGGAGGGAGAAGAAGTACAGCCTTCAGATCCATTATGGCTGCGAAGGGGCAAATTAAAAGGTTACATTTTCTTTTACTTGGCACCAGCATGTTTACTTACCTACTAATGTGGACCTCACTAGTACTAGTAAAACCAGAAATAATAGTGCTACTATTAGTAGTCAAATTATTACTACTACCAACTGTTGTAGTACTAAATCCAGCAGTAGTACTACTACTGCTCTTGGCAGTAGAATTACTGCTAGTCAGATTAGTGGTACATTTAGTAGCATTCTATTACTATGAGTAGCACTACTACCTCTAGTACTACTGCTGGTATTGCTGCCAGAGGTCATCACAGTAATAGTACAACCAAAAGTAGTACAAAACATAATTTGACCTAACCTTACGTAAATAACCCTAAACTTCGTGCAGACAGATGATCACCACAGCAAAAGCCAAGTACTACCCAAACATTGGATGCATCAACTAAAGCAAGGCGCTGTATAATCCAGTGATACTTTGCATCAATGTTTCACTGGCCCTCCCTTACAAATCTCCATTGAGAAATTCAGTCTTCAACATATTCTTCATTGAAAGATCAGCAAAACACACCAAAACATTGGGCCTCATTACACGGAAGGCGGTGAGCCATGGCGCTATTAGCGCCATGGCTCATGCCGGTAAAATACCGGCACCGCCTTGGCGGAAAGGAGATTTACTGCCCCATTCCAAGGTTGGAGGGGCGGTAAATCCCCCTTCCGCCATTGCCCTTCCCCATTCCCATTTCTGCCCCATAGGGCTCTATGGGAATGGGGAAGGCGCTAATTACGGCACCGCAATTTTGCGGTGCCGTAATTAGCTCCGAGGTCCCTTACCGGGTTGGATTTTAACGCCCAACCCGCTAAGGGACCTCGTAGTAAGGCGGTAGGGACGGTACCGGTAACTCCCTAACGCCATCCGTGTAATAAGGCCCATTGAGTCCAACACAAATGCAGACAATGGGCCTCATTCGGAGTCTGGTGGTAACCCTGCCGGCGCTTCTGACGGGTTGCCGCCGGACCCATAAAATTTTACTGGCACTCTCGCTTCCCCGTGCCATCGGAACATTACAAGTCCTGGCGGACTCCAGGTGGCCAAAAATGTTAGTCCCCATTCTGGGGAGTCCCATTGGACTCCACGGGAATGGGTTGACCGGCACTGTTAAAAACAGTGCCGGTGCTTCCGTGATCAGTCTGCCGACCGGGGCCGCTGCACTCAGCAGGGTTAGACTTGTCAGGCGCAGTTGCCCCGGCAGACAGACTCGGAGTGTAGCAGTCCAGAAAGTGGTGTCGGTAGGCTTACTGGCACCCTTGTTTCCGGACCGCCACACTTGTAATGAGGCCCAATATCTTGCTTGACCCCAGCAGGCAAAACAACATGATCTACCTTCAAATCACTGTCCATGGAAGACCTAAGAAAGTCTCCAGAAGCCTGCAAAGCAACATTTTACTCAGGTGACATCTTGTTAGACTCCATCATCAAAGCACTTCCCATAGAAACCTTCCAACCAATCCTGAAAATCAGGAATACATTGCTCACTCAGGGTACCTCCAAAATGGAACACATCTTCCCTGCTTAAGAAACCAATGCTGGGAGCTGATGACCTGAGCAACTACCACCCTATCACACAGCTTCCTTTTCCTGGCAAGATCATTGTAAGAGCTTTAGCCAGCCAACATCAAGCACACCTTAATGCTAGTGGCATTCTACAGACCTATCAATCTGGCTTCCGGCACAGATGCAGCACAGAGACAACCACCGTCAAAGTGGTGGGCAATGCAATACATCCTCCATAACAGATACAACGCTTAGATCATGCAAAAGCCTTTGACAAAGAAGGCCATCAGTAGGCCATCAAAAACTGAACATTTTCCACAACCTCATCAAAGAAGATGCACTATGTTCACCAGGTTCACCACCTGCCACCATCAATTTTTCTGGAAAGATACCTCCCAATTACAATGTGTAGCCATTATCTATGGTGTCCCATAGGGATCTATTCCCTCACTCATGATCTTAGCCCTCTAGATTGCGCCCCTGGGAACTCTCTTCACAAAGCATGATTTCCACATACACCAATATGCAAATGTTGCACAACTTTATATACAAATATCATCCATCAAAAACACCCGCCAACCCAAGGAATGTCTTTCTCTAATCTAGACCTGGATGTCCAGCGCTTATCTGAAACTGAATCCCACCAAAAGGGAAATCCTGCAACTCACCAACAACACAGAACACCCCCACATCCAGACATGACTCACCGTACTACTCATCAGAACATCAGTGAAAGGGGTCCTACATGCAACTGCCCACTTCATCAAATGTTTCGGCAAATATGACTATACAAATTCCATCCTCAACAACCTTTTTCCCACTACCACTACAAGCGTACATCACCTTCAAAGTCAGCAGAACTATATACAAAGCTGTCCCTGTGTACGCTCCTCCCCAGGGGTGTTGCTAGGTCTGGAAAAGATCCAGGGCTACACTCATTTTGGGACTGTCAGGACTAAGGGCAAACTAGCCTTTTTGGTCGTAACCCCTGAGCTTCTATCCGGGGCTACAACCAAAGGACCCGGGGCTATAGCCCCCTCAGCCCACACCTAGCAATGCCTCTGCTCCTCCCTACCTGAAAGTCAAAGTCACCAGTCCTGAGGTTATAGCGTCAGCAGAAGCCAGGGCCTGGCCAGACCAGCACAGCCGAAAGGCAAAAAAGAAAGGATCAGGAAACACATTCTCAGTCTCTGCCCCAAGACTGTGGACCCTTATGCAATTCAGACAAGAAATCAAGGACAACTGCTTTGCAACCTGTAACACATATCCCCCCAAATTCACCTCACCTAGTATCCCTATGAATGACTACTCTTTAAATCCCACCCCAATGTTGCACACCAAAAATCCATTGCCTCTTTTCATTGTAACAGGCTCGTCATTAACTGTAAATGTTAAATATATCCCGCTACACTAATTGGTACGCCAGTAATTAATGCTATGCTTAAATACTGTTCCCTTTGCACCTTCTAATGTAAGCCTGTTGCACCTACGAATATACAGCCGTCCATTGCTTCCAGAAGCTAAGTTTATGCTCAATAAATACACAAATGGAAATACATAATAAATAATGAAACAAGGATTACATCTGTGGATCAAAGACCCTAACCCTTTATTTTCTCATTTGAAGACAGCATATTGGACTGTTTATTGTATTGTATTGTGCTAGTCATATATATAGCACCTTTTCCCATTTGTATAGCCTGAACACGCTTTGTGCTAGGAACGCCCTCGGGGACCGAGGTTCAGGTATGGGAATGTTCTAATGGAAGGATTTATATGTGTGTGCATTTGGCCACAATTAGAATTTAGGGGGCTGGCTAGGCTCCAGTAAGCAACCCTGGAGGTCAGGCACATGGGTGGGTGCTGAGGGAGGTCACGACAGAACGCTACTGCCGGAGACTTGATATGTACCCAGCAAGACTGAAATTTGTCATAGGTTGTTGCTGTATTCTAGTGGCAGGGTGTTGAGGCAAGTTTGGAGTTTCAGTGCGAAAGAACGTTATGTGACCAGCTAGGCCTAATTTGCCTTAGTCATAGCTGCATTCTAAAGTGCGTGGATGTATTACCATGCCTGCAGCAGATGTCCACTGAAGTGGTGCATTTATACATACCTTGAGCTCAGAAGGAGCTTACCTTTGAAGTTACTAGGTCCATTCTTCTGTGGAGAAGCAAAGCCTGCTACCATCATAGATGATTCTGGGCATTGTGGGCAGGCTATCCATGGGTCAAAACCAAGTGCAACCGACTGGTTGTCCTTGAACATCTTCTAGGAGGGGCAGACAGGCTACCAGAAACTAGGGTAACGGGATTCTCTCAGCGCAAGAGACTGGTTATCTCTCTACACAAAAAATGTGCTTGTAAAATACGACCACTGAATCAATTGTGGTATGGTTATGTTGAAACACGTCCTGTAATGTCTAGAGTATCTGAGACGTGTGCAGCTTGATCTAATGTTCTTTTTTAAGGTATTTAGATTTTGTACATGAATAAAGATTTGAAAGTAATAACCATGTGATGTATGCCCAAATAAAAGAACTGATCTATGTAATGAATGGTCTGACGAATACGAGGTGAAATGAGATGAAAGCCATTTGGACCTATTAAGAACATTATTATCAAACCTTTTTCATGGGAGCACAAACCTCCCAGGATGAAGCAACTTCCAAGTGACAAAGGGGGTCTGAGCGTATCTGACTTCTCCAAATATCACCTTGCTTTTATGGCCCGTCACATGTTGCCCTTCCTAAGAGAACCTTTTGATGAATGGTCAATGGCAGAAGCAAGCATGATCGTTCCATTGGAACCAGCCTCGGTGCTGACTGCTAGCAATGGCAATGGGAGGGACTCCCCAGCTACAACCAAATTTCTGCGTAATTGCTGGCAGGACCTATCAAAGCTTTTGAAACAAGAGGCATTGCTTGAAAAAGCTGTGTCTATTTGGTTGTATCCTTCAAGCAGGATAAATAAAAAGATGCTATTCTGGCCCAATTGGTATCTAGGAGGAAACCAATGGGTTGGAGATTTGTTTCAGAATGGATCCTAGATGTGCTTTAAGAATCTGAGAGATATTCATTGCCTCAGTGACTGTACCTACGGAGAGTATAGAACTCTCAGATCTGCTATACCAATAACAAAGCTTGCTGATACTGATCTTAATGAAACTATTGCTCACTTGAGTGGACAGGACCATATGGACTCGGCTGTCGACAAGCTATTGAGTGGCACACTGGAATGGAATACCAAACTCCTAGAGAAATGGTCGCACTGCCTTTCATCTGAGATGACAGAGTCAAGGTGGGGAACACTACGTTGGAATATGCCAAGAATGTCTGTTAATGTTGGGGAAAGAGTGAGGCAGATCAAATTGCTGAAAAAGGATATATTGGATATATTGGAGTGAGGTTGCAGAGGTTCTGAACCAAGTTCTGTGTTTGGATGTGGAATATGACTTTGATACCCTGATCTTGGGAGAAAATGCCAAGCTTGAGGGTTTGACTTATTCGCAGATGAGTTGGCTTTTCAGGCCTATGGCTTCTAGGGTGGCCAAAGGGATTATTCTAAGAAACTGGAAAACCATCATCTTTCCTACCAAGCCTGTGTGGCTTCAAGAGATGTATTCCAATACTGAGAGGGTTGTTCTGAGATATCAGAATAGGACCAAGATGTTTGAAGATATTTGGAGCAGGATTTTGGAGATGGACTTGGAGTGATCTCTGTTTGGGGGACTTATTGGAAGGGGTAGTCTCTGCTTAAATGTAAAAACAAATCTCTTCTCTTTCTCCTTTCTTCTTTCCTATAATTCTTCCTTCTCCTTCTTTTCTTATTCTTTTTTAATATGCAGCCTTTGATTTTCATTGTGAACGTTTCAACTGTGTTAAGACCATAAAATGTAATTAAAAAAAAAAGAAAATGATTATCCATCCACTGACGTGGTTGTATTCAATGAAAAGGTTACAAACATTCAAAAGAAACCCAAGATCCCAGCGCCCTGCTAGTCCATTACTGGAAAATCCCTGACAGGCCAGTCAATGACTTCTGCCTTCTAATGGACAACCATCACACTCATGTCATACTTGGCAGCATGCAAGCCGCACCATTCTCCAATGTCATCCTCCACCACAGTCCCCTCAAAGAATGCACAGATATCTTAACTCTGACTACTTTACACTATATGATCCTGTCTTGGAAAGAAGGAACTAAATTGCCTGTTTACAGCAAGTCAGCATCTCACTTTTCCTCAAAGAAGAAACTAGTGGTAGGTTAAGTAAAATCGCTCTGTGTCAACCAATATGGCCCCCATCGCCGCCATGGAACTGATCTGCTTTCTTAAGACCCTTAAGCAGAAGGAGAAAACATTTTACTCATTGAACTATTCGTCCTTTGGGCAGCATCCACCATTGAAGATGATATTACCATGCTGTGCTTAAACTCCAATTTAGCTAATGTTTCATTCCACACTCCACTAGTTCACCCCCTTCCTAAACAAAAATTGCTGACAGTGCATTTGAAAGCCCTTCTATCTGATAGCCTCCAGGAGACACACAGTGCCCCCAAGTGTTCAAAGATGTCACCTACTCTCTTCAACATCTGCCTAAGCCCCCACATTTCTGATCATTCTTATGATGATCGTTCTGACCACATATAAATAAAATGCATGTGAAGACTGGCTGTTCTCTATCGGAGAATGAATGGTCAAGAACTTCTTCAAACTTAAATGTCCAAAATAGAGCCATTTTTCCTCTTCTCCAAACACAACCCCAGCCCCCTCCATCCGCACTCCTCACTGCCCATATTCAAAAATTGGCGAAACTCAAAAGTCAAAAGGAAAGTATTTACACTCCCGTGTCAGTAAAAGGGAAAAACACAACTACAACTTCCAGACTGCAAAGAAAAAAAACAAGTCTGGCTGAACTTGACATAGAACAGCTTATCAATCATAAACTGCTCTATGTCAAGTTCAGCCAGACTTGGTTTTTTTTCTTCTTTTCAGTCTGGCACTTGTAGAACTTGAGGTGTGTCTGATGTAGTCTGTTACTCCCTTTGAACAGCTGTTCCTTTAACTTTTAGTCATTTCCCTTCACTGTGTGGGGTGCATCCTATTTGAGGACAAGGAACCAGAGGTCTTCCAAATCAGTATTAAGGGGCAGCTTAAGTGTTTGAGCATGTGGGTGTGTGTGTGTGTGTGGTTTACAGGCTACCTCCCAACCCATACTTCCACCAAGTAACCAACCTCCCATGTTTTATTCTCTCTGTCTACCGCCATGACATGTAAATATGCACTCAGCAAGAGGAAATGCCAATTCGTTGCTTGAAGGAAGGGGCCGGGGGTGGTGCTAAACTAAGAGTACAGACGATGTGGTGGTGGTTAACACAAATACATTAGCCACACATATATTCTCCAGCATTAACTCTATATCTGATGTCAGCGACATAGCATTAACACAATATGTAGGGCGCAGATTAAACCTCAGCCATGCATGTCACCTCAGTGAGTGTCCAACTCCTGAAAGCCACTATGACTGCTTTGGCACTAACCACATGAGAGTGAATCCCAGGATATGGATTAGGTAACAGTCAGGGATCTGAGGCACCACTCAATGACCACTATTTGGAAGGCTCTTTCATTACATTTCAACAACAGTAGGGGTGAAAAAAACAATTTGATGACGCTGCAAGGCCTAGATCGCCCCAGGCAAAAGCACTGAAAAGCAACCCTGGGGCAAAATAAAATTAAAATGGCGGAGAGCCCTCTTGGATTGGCAAACACGTTGAAACAACTCTTGATCTATGTGTAAGACTAATAAGACTTTGGCCTTGCAGGAGTCAAGGGTATGAATAAAGTCCTGTCCCTGTAGAATAACACATGTGCTGGTTTCCTGCAAATGTTACTTCTAGATTGTTGACTACAAAGCTGCAATATATAAGGCAAAAAAACTGCATCATGTGTAATGCATCAGAAGGGCTATTCATCAGGCACAGAGAGATACTCAAAACAATTAAGAGGATGGGAAATCCGGCATCACGCATACACAGCGTCCCCAAAACTATGGGCGGCTTCGCCAGCCACTTCCAAAACAAAGTAAAACATCAAGCATGCCATGGACGGAAATCAAGAGAAAGGATGATACTCTTCACAATGGACTCACACAATCAACTGCATTGCTTAATCTATTTAAACCCATCGCTGAAGTGGAATCCTCCAAACTGGTGAAGCAGGCTTTTCTGCCAACCAATGCCTGCCAGATATCTAAAAAGACATCTGTAGCAAGGAATCCAAGCCTTTGTCTATCGCAAAATCATGAACCCTTTGCTGGCAATAGGAGATGAACCATAATATTTTAAGACGGCCTACATTAAAACATTCCTCAAAACCACAGCTGGAAACCTAAAAGCGCCTCAGAAACTATTGAACAATCTCCAACAATCCATTTACAGCTAAAATCAAGTTTACGGTCAAAGCTTGGGACACAATGAGCCCAGAAACATCCTGAACCATGCCCAAGTAGGATTCAGAATAAGGCGGGAAACAGAATATGCACATTTCTCCATTTGGCTCGACCTTAAGATCAAACTGGAAGCCAAATTTAACTCAGCCCTCATATTCCCCAACAACTCACTTGCTTTCGACTCTGTCAACACTATCGATAGTAAAGTGACTAGAAGAAGCAGAACTGTGCAAATAGCACTATAATGGATGAGGTACTTTTTCATGGGCAGAACAGCAACAACCTGGCTACAACCATAAAGATCAAACTCCTGCAACATAGCCTGTGGAGTTACGCCAGGATCACCTCTGCTCTTCAATATATACATGGACCTAATCATGAGGCTCACTAAAAGAGACAGCCTTACCAGCTACAACGACACCAAAGTGCCCCCTCAAGCAAACACATGGTTGATGAATAACATCCTACAACTAAACCCAGGGAAGTGGAGATCATGATATCATCACCAAAACATCACAAGACAAGGTTAAATCCCTTGGTCTACAACATGGGTAACTGTCCAGAAACTTCCAAAGTTTTCAAGAATCTAGAGATTTTAATGGACAATGGAGAAGCTATGGAATACAAATTAACACCGTTTTGGATACAAGTTTATATTACACAATATATAGGCAAGTAAGACTCCGTGAAGATCATGGATAGTTAGTTCTGCTAATTTCCCATCTTATTGTCCTTGATATCTTGTGGCAGGTGGTGTGTTTGTAATGCAACTATTTAGTATTTAGGTGTTTACAATGTTGGAAAAGCAAAGAAAGCAGCTAAGGCAACAGAACATGAAAACGAGCCACAGCAAATTATTAGTTGAAACACTTGTCACATGTTTCTGGTTGATGTGCTCTTGTGGCTAGCAGGCACTGGAATAGACAAACAATTGGTATTTTTGCAGCTGTCTTTTCACAGGGAGAACTGAGCAAATTGCAGGTACTGCCTCAGTGTACTCTGTTTGAAGCTGGCTCTCTGCGCATTAGCGCATTTGTAAAATAGCTGGAGGAGGACTCAAGAACAGAACAAAAGTAAAATAAACACTAATGGAATCTATTACTAGTCAGCAACACTAATGTCCCTAGAACTATGTCACAACAGCTGCAGCATGTATGGGGAAACTGTGCAGACTGGTGGATAGTATGTTGACTGTCAACTAGTGAGAGGGCTACTGTAGAGGTTTTTCAAGTTCACCCCAGTTATGTACATATTTTCGCAGCATACGGCATTACAAAGATGCAGTGCCCATTTTGTTCAGGCTTTTTCTGGTACACCAATTGACTTAATGGAGTGCAGATGGAGAGGTGCTCTTGTCCTTTGTCCTGTAGTTCCACACTTTGGACTTTCTTGCTAGAACAAGGTGTGGACTCCTTTGCTCTTGTGGCTAACAAGGTATTGCTTCATGTGGGGAGTTGGTGATGTGACTGCCACATTCTGATATTTTTCACTTTTGGATCTAACAGGCTGTCTTTGACAGACACTGTGTAAAGGTTGAGGTGTAGATTTGTTCCTCCATCCTAGCTCTGTAACTGTGGTAGCGCCTCTCTCCTTCTCCAACTGTGTATCACTGGTTTCATAAATACTGTGCTGTGGCCTGGACTCAGATGGGTCAAGCTCTTTATCTTGGTCATCATTACCATCCTAATCATTATCTTTAGACTCAGTGGATGTGGGCAAGGGCGTTTCTAGATCTGGAAAAGATTCGGGGCTACGCTAATTTTGGGACTGTCGGGACTGGAGGCTAGCTAGCCTTTTTGGTTGAAACCCTTGAGCTTTTATCAAGGGCTACAACCAAAAGACCCGGGGCTATAGCCCCCTTTAGACCCCCCTAGCAACGCCTCTGGATGTGCGTGGTGGGGACCTGGAATATCACACATCCAGCTTCTCTGCACTTGTTTCTTCTATCTCATCAGTAGATACAATCTGCAACATCTCTCCCCCTTGCGACCCAGGGACAACAGGAGTTACTTTATCTGCATGCTTCCCAAACCCCTGGCAGTTTCAATTGTTCCAGACAAGTTGGCACTCACCCTGAAACCATTTTCTTGCACCAGGTATTTGATATGGCCATCAAAGGATGATGCAACAATTTTCTGTCGCTGTATTTCATCTAATTCTTTGCCTGTCTCCAAACAATTTCTGTGGTTTTAACCTCATTCAACCGACAGAAATATCATTTGCTTTTTTGTCTTTCAAGTGAATCAGTCACTACACTGTAATTCTCTCTGCCCCACTACTTGTGGGGTGCATTAACATACAACCACTGAATATAGTCTCTTACAGAATACCAGGAATTACAAGACTTTTTCTCTGCAACTAAGATTTGGCCTGGCCCCCAAAAGATTACACAATCATTTACAGCCACTAAACATAATGTTCTGCAGCCTACCAAGAACTATACATTATTATTCCTCCTACATATAGTATTTTGCCTGGCTACTTAAAGACAGCACACTCTCTTGCAGCCACTGTACATAACCTTCTTCAGGCTTCCAAGAATTACAAGTCATTTTTCGACAACTCACACTGGGTTTTGCAACTACGAAAGGGCAGAGTCACTTTCTCTGCAACTTGTATTTGGTCTGGCTGCAAAAAGAAATTGTAGTCACTTACAGCCACAGATTATAATCTCTTCCTGTCTACTAAGAATGGCAAGACTTTTTCTGCAATTAGTATTTGGTCCGGCCACAAAAAGATGAAACGCCCAGTTACAGGCCATGAATACACTAACTTAACTCAAAAGAATATGAAGATTTGTTATTCACAAGTTTTCCAGCAATAAGTATTTGTTCAAGCCACTAAAAGATGGTGTTATTCTCACAATGACAAGAAATGTCACTTGCTTTTATTTCATGCAAGGTCCTCCTTGGGACGATAATGGTGCAGCCATTTACAGGCACTGGATATAATCTCCTGACAACCAATATTTTTAAAAGGTTTCCCTGTAATTCATATTTTGTCTGGCTCCCAGTACATGAAAAATGTATTTCCAGACACTGACTGCACTATTTTTCCTAAAAAGACGTATACGACTTGTTATTTCCAACTTCACTAGCAACAAGTATTTGATCTGGTTACTAAAATATGGACAACTAATTTTCAGCCTCTGAATATAATTGAAACTCCTTTCTGAGCATGTTGGAGTGGATTTTGTAGACTATAGACTTCTGTTGTCATAACATCATTGGCAAATTATGGTACTGCCTTGTGGGGGAAAAACAGCATCCAGGTACTTTCCTGTGGTGAAAGGCATATCCCATACAATGTTGGATTCTAGATGATTCTACAGAAGAGTGGGGCAAGTGGTGTATTGCCAATATTCTATCCAGTTTAGCATCGAATAAGCATTGTCTCTCATGTTACTTGTAATGTTACAGCTGATAAAACAGTTCCATAAGAGTGGCCTAGCACAATGGGACATCCCTGTTATGCATCACTGTTGTACTAGGCATAGGGCTTAATGTTCAACATAATGACAAGCCTACACTATTTTGGGGGGCAATTATTTAGACTGGGGATGATATGGTGCTTGTCTGATGTTATGGGAAGTGATGCACCTAATCTTTCTTTACTTCTTACCATGTCTATGCGTTGTGATGTAGCATATGGGACTGAATAGATGTGGTGAACAAGTTGGTCCGTGCCTTTCCTCATGACACTCTTTTCTAGCAGAGTATGCAAGTGACCTAATTCAATTGCTATTTACTATGTGTGAAGTACTACCATACCTTTGATTGTCATTGTGTGATGACAACAATGAAGCTGGGCTCATCTGTGTGTGATGGTACTGGTGGTGATGGTGATCTAGATACTGTAAGTAAGGCATGGTATCAAACAGTGAAGACAGACATAAGTGATCACAGTTAAAGGGTGTTTATTGAACTTCAAAGGATTGGTAGAATGCCTATCTAAATCTAAATCTAAAGATGGGAGCAAGCTACAACCATCAAATAATAATAACGCAAACCTATTGCCAATCCTCATTTCTAAATACAAAATGGTGTGGGATAAAAATGTATACAAAAGAAAAGTGTTAGCTTCCCTTCCCACGTTTTCAGCACGGGGCAAGACGGAATGTGCAGGGTTCACACACACTCCGGTTTCTTGGCTGTGAGATTACAGTTCAACACATAGGGGGTCATTCCGGGTTGAGCGGTAAAGGAAAAACGATGCTGGCAAAGGATTACCGGCATCGTTTCCCTTTACGGCCCATTCTGACCCACCAGACCGTTATTTACGGCGCCGTAAATTACGAGGCCGTAAATAGCGGTTTAGTGGCGCGCGCCCGACACTCCATACCGTAAATAGCGCCATGGCGTAAACCGGAGCTGATCCAAAGTAAAGCGGACATGGAAAAAACGGCCTCCACAAGGCCGCAAAGTACCTTACCGCCATGGAGTAAATACCGGCATCACCGAGAAGGTGTTAAGAACCATGAGCAGTGTTTCAAAGAGGCACAGGTGCACTCAATCAGCACAGGTGGAGGCAATGGAGTCTGTCACAGCACAAAAGGAGCACACCCACACACCACACCCCCTCCCACACCAAGATGATACCAATTGTAGCAGCATTCCTGGAGCTGGAGGCCCTGCTTGCAAGGCAGCAACTACAACAACAGCAACAACAACAACCACAGCCCCCACCACAGAGGATACACAGGAGGAGAAGGAGGGTGAGACAGGCCCAGCATGCCCTACCGGTGCAGCCACCATTACCACGCCGGCAGCCCCCAATCCCCCGCATCAGAGCCACCCCCTTCAACCTCACACCAGAGCAGATCCACACCCTGTACCGGCTTGACCGAGACACCATTACCACCATAGTGGACCTGATACATGACGACATAGTGAGCTACATAGAAACCTGCACTGCCATCCCCCCTCTACTGAAGGTAGTGTCTGTGCTTCACTTCCTTGCCACAGGCACCCACCAGCATACAGTGGGGCACATGCATGGCATTTCACAGCCCATATTTTCCCGGATACTCAACCAAGTGCTGGATGCCCTCCTCAACCACACAAGGGACTACATATCCCTACCACGGACTCCCCAGGAGATATATGATAACAAAGTTGCCTTCCATGCACTGGCAGGCATGCCAAATTGCATAGGTGCCCTCGACTGCACCCACGTTGAATTGGTGGTCCCGCATGCCATGGAGGTGCCGTATCGCAACCGCAAGCAATACCACTCCATCAACGTCTAGATGGTGTGTAATGCCAGTAAAGCCATCACACATTGCAATGCCCGATACCCCGGATCAACTCATGACTCCTTGGTCCTGCGGAATTCAACACTATCATGCTACATGGAGCGACATGCTGGACGACGTGCCTGGCTACTTGGTGAGTAACCTGAATGGGCCATGGCAGTGCATTGGGGCTGTGAGTATGTTGTCTGCATACTCCACCTGTGTGGGAAAGGGGGGGGAGATGCATACTCCACCTGTGTGGGAAAGGGGGGGAGATGCATACTCCACCTGTGTGGGAATGTTCACGCCAGTGCACGATGTGCACCTCACAGAACACTGTGCCCTAAGACAAGTGACACGGCACATGACCACCTAACCACACAGTGCTGAATCCGAGGCGACACCTAACACTACATGACTAACAGGAAACCTGGCCAAATACCACAACACATGCACCACTCATCGGCGGCCCTTACACACCGTAAGGGCATCCTGCACCGTGCAGTGCAATAGACCATGTCGCTGACTCCTGAATCACAACACACAGGACAGTCATCCCTGGGAGTGCACAGAAGTGAGTCTAACAGGGATCCCACAGCATGTCACTGGTCCTGCACCCCCATAGGATTGCTGCAAGTCGCCATGGTAGGGATCAGTGCAGAATGACGAGTATGCTACCAACTACATCCAACACCCCCCTGTCACCAAATCTCGCGCATGAGATCAATGAATGCAGTCCAACACTGCTGCATGCATATACGACGCACATGCAACAAGACGTGAGTGCACACCATGACCCATCAGGAAGAAGCTACCCCCTCCATCATTCCATTGCACAGGACACATACCCGGGCCAGTAATGGGGTGACTGTATCCTGGGACATGTGTGCATGGCCAGTAATCACCTGCTGCTATGTAAGACTAGTACAGTTCTGCACCATGAATGTACAAACATACCCGTACACGGGTGGTGATAGAGCAGACCTTCGGCCTGTTGAAGGCACGATTTCGTTGCCTCAGCCGGTTTGGTGGGCCACTCATCTACAGCCACGAGAAGGTGTCCAAGATCACCATGGCATGTGTAATGCTGCACAACATGTGCATCCGTCGGAACGTGCCACTGCCCCCTGACGTGGAACTGCTACCACCAGATGATGATGAGGGGGAGGAGGAAGGAATGGCAGGACAGCATCACGGTGCCGATGCCCAGGAGGGACGTTCCGTGTGGCAGTCATTGATCGGACAATATTTCTGACTCACAAGTCAGCTGAGGGTGTGAGGATGACAGGACATTGGGCACTGGGTGTGGGGATACATGTACACCATGCAATGTGAGACATTAAAGGACACATGCACAATGATCAATGTCCACTCTGTTTGTTAGGGATGATCAACCAGTGTATTGAGTAATAATGTTCAAACATGTACAACAAAACCTCCACCCTCACCCCACTCCCCCTCCCCCCCAACTCCCACACACACCCTCACCCCCCTCACCCTCCTCCCAACTCCCACACACACCCTCACCCCCCTCCACCACCCTCCAACTCCCACACACACCCTCACACCCCTCCACCTCCCCCCACAACAACCCCACAATAGTCTCATTGGTACAACATAGGCAACATGTGTGCCAGCATGGTCAACGTGCACTCCCAGAGCCAGGGGGATCCATGTCGTGGCGGCGCAATGTACGCAGTGAGCGTCGGACCGGGCTGGTCTGCGTGGACGAGCTTTGGGAGGGTGGGTCCACCCGCTCGGGCTGTGGTGTGGGGTGTGCTGCCACCAGGGCATCTGCGATCCGGCCCAGCACCTCGCAGAGCCAGTTTGTGTTCGCCGTGATCACCTTGCCCAGAGCCTGAAGGTCGTTGTGCCACTCCAACCTAGAATCACGATTGTCCCTGATGAACTCCTCAATGAGGCCTGTGAGGTGCTGGGAGGGCAATACATCAGTGGCCGATGTGGCCGATGTGCTCGGCAGGCTTGGTATTGGGCCTGCAGGCCTTTCCAGAGTGTCTGCAGGGGAAGTGGATTCAGGACAGGCAGGTTGTAATCCTTGCCCTGTGAGCCCTGGGGTGTCACTCTCCCCGGAGTTGCTGTGTGCCACCTGGCTGTATGATGGTGTGTCAGGGGTTTGGCCAATGTCATTGGTATCCTCCGCGTTGGCTCCGGAAATTGATGGTGGGCTGTCTGGAACATCGAGGAGGCACATGGCTGCATGCTCCCCAGCCACACTGGACTCCTCTGAGTGCAGCATGGGGCCGGTGTCCAGCAGCACTGCAGGCATGGGTAGGGGTGCAGGTGGGGGTGGTGCACCCTCCATGGGGGTTGCAGGAGCAGGTGGTGTTGCTTGTGTTTTTCTCCTGCTTGCAGGTATACGTTGGCCCCTGCCTCTGCCCCTGGAGGTACTGGCCCGGGTGCTTTCCTGGTCCTCGCTGTCATGCCCGCTGCCTGTGGGGGGGGAAGAGAGAGACGGCATGAGCAATGATTTGGGTGTCAGCATTTGTACATGCCTATGGTATCACAATGGGATTGCAGCGTTTTGTGGACATTTGGGTGGTGAGTGGGACAGTGATCTGGGCTTGGATGCTAAATGCATGCAGATGTCTGGGTCACTCATGTTGGCGGCGTACTGTGATGACTCACATTCACAGTGTTTACAATCACTGCCCCGTGTGCCTCACAGATTCGGCCTCTTTGTGTGGTATGGGCCATATGGGTTACAGCCTTGCACCAGACATCAGACTGGGTCCCACTTGTTACGGCATGATTCCATTGGGGGGGGGGGGGTTTGCCCAACCATGACACCTTGCCCAGCCCTTGGCAGTGACTTACATTAGGAATGCATGTTCTGTCTTGAATCATGACACTCACCTCCATCAGCGGATGACGCTGCACTGCACTCCATTTCGCCAACCCCTTCAATGGCTTCTGTGCCCATCATGGCCGCGCACGTTTCCTCCCACGGCATCATTTGATGGGGGAACCTGGCCCTCCTTCTGTCTCCAGGGCCTGACCTCGGTTTGCGGAGAGGATGGCCTGCACCCAGGGACGGAGGTCATCCCACCGTTTCCGGCAATCCTTGGTGGTGCGGGGGGTGTTTCCTACGGCGCTCACCCTCTGTGCTACCAAGGCCCAGATCTCTTTCTTCCTGACGACGGTGGGCCTACGCATATGATTGCTGAATACAGTGTCTGCATGTTTGTGCAGGGTGTCCACCAGTATCTGGAGCTCATCCTGGGTAAAGCGCTCCTTTCTTATGCGTGTGGCCCCCTTTTTTAGTGCTTTAGGCATGATGCTGGTCTCGAATGCCAATTTCTCTCTTCGGTAAATGCCTCCGGGTCCTGTATGGAGAGGATGGCAATGGATTGTGATTTTAAAGATGGCCGCCGTGCCCCTTCCCGTTCCTGTGCGGTGACGTTTTTTCCGGTTCCGTTCTTTACCGGTTACCATAAATAGCGGGGACCGCTATTTACAGTCACCGCTGATTACTCCATGTCGGTAGTGTTATGTACGGTGCATTTGTTGGCGGTAAGGGCTTTGGGGGCACTTTTGCGGCATGGCGCTAACGTTCATTACCGGCATGGCGGTAAACGCATGCTCGCGAAGTCAGAATAGGCCGATTTTTACGGTCTAGTGCCAGCACGGAAACGCTCTTAACGCCATGCCGGTATTTCCCTATACTTACCGCCCAACTCGGAATGACCCCCATAGGCATCAAGGCCTTCCACCAAAGTCTCTCTCTCTCAGAGAGGTGAGGCTGCTCCCTACTTGGGGGACTGCTTTTTAAAGCCACTTGTTGCTGCTCATTTTTATTACGCTTCCTTTCAATACTCCTGATGAAATGTGATTGTTTTTAAAATTGTATTATAATTCACATTGACTGAGCTTCCCAACTCCACTGTTGTATCTACTCACTTTTCTAAACCAGTCTCCTTTCTTCCTCTACTAATTTCGCACTCTTGCGCGATCTGCTGTTCTCTCCCTCGCGCCATAAATGTGCCGGAGAGACGCATGCTGAGGAGAGAGGCGAGGCTGCTCCTTACTTGGGGGACTGCTTTTTAAAGCACTCGTTGCTGCTCGTTTTTAAAATTGTATTATAATTCCCATTGACTGAGCTTCTCTCCTCCACTGCTGTATCTACTCGCTCTTCTAAGCATGTCCCCTTTCTTCCTCTACTACTTTTGTGCTCTTGCACAATCAGCTGTTCTCTCCCTCGTGACGTAAATGTGCCGGAGAGACACACGATGAGGCGAGAAGTAAGGCTGCCCCCTACTTCGGGGACTGCTTTTTAAAGCCCCTCGTTGCTGCTAATTTTTATTACGCTTCCTTTAAATACTACTGATGAAATGTGATTGTTTTTAAAATTGTATTATAATTCCGGTTGACTGAGCTTCCCTCCTCCGATGTTGTATCTATTTGCTCCTCTAAGCTGGTCCCCCTTCTTCCTCTACTAATTTCGTGCTCTTGCACGGTCAGCTGTTCTCGCCCTCATGTCATAAATGTGCTGGAGAGAATGCCAATGCAGCGGACAGGTGCAGCGGGCTCGCCACCAGCACACCGAAGGAGCTTAAGGCAAGCCCGTCTGTGCCCGTCCAGGACCGTACAGGGCCATGGGCCCAACCAGCTGTAATAGGCGACTGTAGTGTTCTGTCCTGCGTAATGTACTCGCACAATGAGCTAACTACCTTGGCCCATCACAAACTCTGTTGGCCCTGAGGTTTCACTACAAACCTCTCCTATAAAACAGCTTTGGAAAATAGATTACACAACCCCCATATGAAAGGCTTCACCGCAACAACATTGTTGCCATTTTGGTTGACATCAAGCCCGATTTTCTATGTATAACAGAAATCTGGTTCACTACTACTTCTGGGCCAGACACAATCCAATTGCCAAAAAGGTCAAGGGTGTTGTCCCTCTCATGAACCTCTCATGCCTGTCTGTCTTTCTCTTCTCATTCAGCTGCTGACTCGAAACTGATGTATCTTCATGTGTTTTGCCTTGCTCCAAGTATGCTCTCATGCTCCGCCTTTTATCCGCGTGGGGAAGTGTAATGGAAGTTAGGTGTGAGTGATTGTCAATAATTGCCTGACCTCGCCTGACCATAGTATTGGGACATACCAGGTACACAGCTCGGGTGGAGCTTGTTTTCTCCCAGAGCGGGCTGTAAGTGTAGGAAAATGGGACAGGGGTTGAGTTTCTAAATATCGCTTAGAATAGGATGGGGTAAAGCTGTTAGACGGAAGAGAGGGATACAGCGTCTCACCATACAGGTTCCCTATGCCAACCCACGAGGACCCTACACTAGGTGATCCTCCAGCACTGGTCCACCCCTATGAACTGGCTACAAAAGTGATGGCTGTGTCCTGGCCTCCTGAATGACAGATCCCTGGGTATTAGTGGGTGAGATACCTTCTGGTTTCTCACAATACTATGTAATGATGTGATGTACTTTTGATCAGTGACAGGAAGGCTGTTTCTCATAGCAGCTGTGAACAAATATGGAATTGGGGTTAAGCTTCTATGACCACTTTAGGCTGTGTATATGTGGTGTCATTCTCATCCCAATAATACATGTTCCTACTGGACTCTGACAGATCATAGTCTTTGTATTGATAATCATCTATGTTGCTGTTATCATGATATGATATGATTTTTTTTTATAGCGTGCCCATACACACATGTTTCAAGTCGCGATGAGGCAAGGGAGGGGTACAAGGGAGGACAAAACAACAATCTTACTAGGCCCAGTGTCATTGAGATCACACAAGTTCACGTGAGAGAGGGAAGGGGGAAAGTGCATGGGGCAGTGGTGGAATGGAAAGTACTGAACAAGGGATCAAACAACAACAAGGGGTGCAGCCAGCAGGTGGCAAGTGCAAGAGTTAAGCGCAGACAACGGGTGTCAATAAGTGCAGCTAAGGGGACTGTAGGGTTGCAGATACAGGCCCATGTGCAGGGGATGCCAGGAGGCAGTGTGGGGTAGGGACCTGGGCCTGAATCCAGAGGGTAGCCAGGTGCCAAGTTCCAGTTGCGGACAGAGATCAGCAGGGGAGAAGAAGAGAGAAGGCAGAAAGAGGAAGGTCTTGAGGTGCTTCCGGAACCGAAGATGGTTCTTCTCAAGTTTCAAGGTTTTCAAGTTTCATCATCATTATTGTCAGACTTACCAGTGGATGGAGCGGTGGAGATCTAGAGACTGGGAATTTTCCAACTTCCTTCACTGTTCACCTACACTGTGTACTGTTCTTCCCTGATCTTCAGTAGATAGAATCTGCATATACAAATCCCTTTTTGCTCCTGAAATAGTGGATGAAACTGAAAGTGAAATGTACCCTATTGGTCTCAGTGGATGTTTATCATTGTGGTGTGACACATGTGCATGTACCTGTACTAGTGCAGGTACCCCCAGTGGCTTGTGCCAACTGGTGTGGAACTTGAGTTGTATGATACATGCAATAGACCAAGTGAAATTTCTGTCATCCCCAGTGCACATAGCAAGTGCTGCTGATGATGTGGAAAGGCCAAGCACCTCTCTCCATCTCTGGCTCATTTGGGTGTGGCATACATGTTGTCCAATTGTGCAGTTCGCTCATCAAATCGTATCTTCCACCTGTCTTAATCACAGCTACTTTCACCCACAAAACTCATACAAGGCAGAGTCTAGCACTAGCTGGACTCAGGTATCCACTGCTCAAGAAACTCTCTGTTCCTCATGCACAGTCTCCCAAATGTCATCTGTTGGCCTGTGCCCCGTTTACTCACTTCAAGAGACAGACACTGAATGGTATCTGCTACTTTCCCCGACTGAATCATGCAAGCATGAGTCTCGTATACGATGACCTCAGGTATTCTCTGCTCCTCCCCCCAAGTGTCAACCAGTGGCATGTGTGTTGTTTGCTCATAGCAAAAGATGATACAAAATGGTGTCTCCGGCCTTCATGAACTCTGTTACTTTCACATAAAAAATCCCACAACCATGCATCTTGCACAAGCCTTACACAGGCATTATATGCTCCTCCCTAGTGTCACCTGGTGTCACGGCTCGCTCCCTTCGTTCCCGTCCCCGCCACTTGGGGGCATGTTCTGGGGTTTATTCCTTACTGGACATTTCCTTCGAACCCTATGCTACAGTGCTCTGATGAATTGGGAGCGTTTAAACCTGATTTTCCAAGTTACTTCCCTTCCGGATCCATTCCAGGTTTTTGGCAGCCAGCATGCTACTTAAATCAAATGACTATGTTTCCCAGAATACCTTGGCTCACTGCTTCACCTCCTACTTTCCAGAATGCCTGGCTCACTGCTTCATCTCCTCCCTGGCAGCCAGCATGTTACTCAAATCAAAGGACTACGCTTCCCAGAATGCCTTGGCTCACTGCTTCACCTCTTGCTTCCCAGAATGCCTGGCTCACTGCTTCACCTCTTGCTTCCCAGAATGCCTGGCTCACTGCATCATCTCCTCCCTTGCAGCACAAGGCTGGGAGGAGGATAGGCAACACCTGTGGCTCCAGGTGCAGCAGGCAACACGCCTGGGGGTGTGCTCGTTAAGCAGCTTTAAAAAGCCTCCGTTTGCTTCAGTCCGGCGCTGGTCATCGTAGCAGTGTTCCTGTTGTGACTAGTCCCTGTTTCCTGTACTTAGTTTCTGTGCCTTGTACCTAGTTCCAGTACCCTGTTCATAGATTTTGAGCCAAGTATCTATTTCCAGTTCCTTGTTCCTAGTTTCTGTGCTTTGTATCTAGTTCCAGTTCCTTGTTCCTAGTTCCATGCCTTGTACCTATTCCTGTTCCTAGCTTTCTGCCCAGTTACTAGTTCCTGTATCTTGTTCCTCTGTCCTGGATTTCGGATTTATGCGCTTATTTGATTTATGCTTTCTGAATTTCCCTTTCTGTCTTTCTCTGTCTGCAGACAGCCTTTCTCTGTACTTTACTATTTGATGCAGCCCAGTTTGCCGGTGTTTTCTGTCCCTTTATGCTGCCCTGGTTACTGAAAAGCATGATGTATTATTATTTACTTTCGTAGAATTAGTTACTGCCTTTTCTCCTTGGATTGGGTGGGAAAGGTTTCCTTTTGTGATATAATTTTCCCTGCTCCTGATCCAATTTATTGAGATTCCACTCCATGTTTTCCATTGCACTTCTACATTCATTTTCCATTTATTATTAGGTGTGGGTTTGTTGTTACAAGTTCTAGAGTGTTCCCCTTTTAGTTTTCCTCACGATTTATCCATTGCATTTCTGCATTCATTTTCCATTGATTATTAGGTGTGGGTTTGTTGTTACAAGTTCTAGAGTGTTCCCCTTTTAGTTTTCCTCACGATTTATCCATTGCATTTCTCCATTCATTTTCCATTGATTATTAGGTGTGGGTTTGTTGTTACAAGTTCCAGAGTGTTCCTCTTTTGTTTTCCTCACGATTTATTATCACAATTCAGACTTGCCTTTTACTAGGGTTTATGTATTTTGTTATCTTTAACCCTTTGCTTTTACAGCCTTCTGGGTCCCTGTTTGATCTACAGGGTTCGTGAAATCACTGACATTCAAGTGGTCTTTCCGGTCCTCGTGAGTACTGTTTATAATTGTCTTATTCAGTATTCTACAGATTGTCAGTTCACAGAATCTGTCCTTGCTTGCCCGCTACGTGGGTTTAGCGCTGTCAGTATCTGTAAGAGCATAGTGGGTAAAGAGTTTGCCGACTTTTCCTTTCAACCATAAGGAGGTCCTAAGTGTTTACCCTACATCCCTTTTCCTAGATTGGTAATACTGTTTTACCTTATTGACATTCCTGGGTTTTACAGATATACACGTTGTTAGATTCAGAGTTGTTCACAGTACAACTGTGTGCTTTTTCCCTTTTGCCATAGTATGCCTTCTTCCTTTCTTAACACCTGGTGGCACATGTGTCTTCTTGACACTTGAAGATACACACAATGTCGGCCTCATTGAATCTGTGCTTCTTTCTCACACAAACATCACAAAGGAATGAGTCTCACACAAGCTGCCATCAGGGATTATCTTCTCCTCCTTCTCCCAAGTGCCATCTAATGGTATGTGTCTCATTCACTCACTTCAAAAGACGGACAGTGCATTTTATCTCCTACCTCTCTGAATCTCTGGTACCTCTCTGAATCTCTGGCAGTTCCTCCCAAAGTAATTGCACCAGTGTAAATCTTGCACTCACTGCCCTCAGGGATTCTGTGCTCCTACTGCTCCTATTTTGAATTGGCACATGTTTCATTCACTTACTTTAAGAGGTGATAATTGAAACATATCTTCTACCATTTGTAAATCTCTACTACATTTGCCAACAAAAATCATATGAGAATAAATCTCCCACAAGACATACACAAGGATTCTTTGCTTCTCCTCCCAAGTTTCACCTGATTGCACATGTCTCGAGCACCCACGTCAAGACACATGCATGGAATGGTATCTTCCACCTATGTTGATATCTGATACTTTACCCAGCAAAGTAATGTGGATATGTGTTGCCTCAGGGATTCTCTACTTCTCCTGTTCCTGCTTGGTTGTGTCACCTGATGGCAGGTTTCTTGTTCGCTGACATTCATAGATTCACCCTCCCCAGATGCACCAGTTGACACTTGTGTTGTTCACCCATTTCAAATCACTGAAGATGTCACAGAGCATAAACAAAGCATAAACAAAACCTAACATAAATGTAACTGCTTGAGTCCCCAGTGACTCACTGCCTCTCCACACCTTTCTTCCTACTCAATTACTGTATCTCCAAACCAATTTATTAACCCTGCAGAGCAGGTAACGTGGCATTTTCTATAAAATGTCTGCTGGGGCATTTCCGGCAGAATGAAAGACTCCAAATTTTAGCTACAGTTTTTTTCTACTGCTGGAAAACCAGCAGGCTTTAATTCCATCACACTCCAATTCAGCCCACAATACCTAACAGACTAAATTACACCACACATTCCTGTGTGGGTTGGTGAGGTGAATGGGAAGCCAAATGAGTGGGGTGAGTTGGGTGAATGTGTTGAGTGATGTTAGTGAGTTAACTGCAGTGAGTGGAGTAGTTTAGATAAGCCAATGCTCTCTCACTCCCACATGCATATTCTCACTCACTAGTGATTTTGTGAATGGTGAGTAAGGTGTGGAGTTTGTGTGTGTGCATATATGTTTGTTGTGGCAAACCCCTAGATGTGGTCACTTCTCCCTGAGGGAGAGCCCTTTCCCATGAGGCCAGGGAGGGGAGACCACTACCTGAGGGGTGGTATTCAGCAGGAGGATCTCATGGGGAGAGACTCCATCTCTGGGAGCAGAGACAGACATCTAGGGAGAACGTGGTATGACCCCTCCAATTATCCCTCCTCAACCTATAGTTGTTGCACACCCCAAGAACATAACCAACCACCTCAGGTACCTGTGTAGGGCCAGTGACAGTAAATCCACTGAGACAAGGAAGAGTAGGGAATACCTAAGGATGACCCCCTTGACAAGTACTGAGGTGAGGAGGAGGTGCTGTACAATGAAGAGCCATAATAACTTAAATGGGCATTCTAGTTGTCAGTGTCCATTCAGAACAAGAGACTTACTTGTGAGTTGAGCCCTCCCTGTAGGAAGCTGCGAGTGAGGAAGTAGTTCTGCGGAGTAGAGAGCAGAGACGGCTGGTCGAGACATGAGCGAGGGAGCTGTGATGTCCCTGTTCGGTCCGGCGAGGAAGGACCACATGCAAGACTGGCAGGTCATAGGTTCAGGCACACAAGGAGCCTGGACAGGGCGCGCAAGTGCAGATGCATGTGCGCTAACAGAAACTACATGCTGTAGAGATGTGCGAGGAACTTAGACGGTGTGCACAAGTGTAGACGTGCACGCTGAAAGAAACTACATGCTGCTGAGCCGCTGCAGTCTGCCAGAGAACATGAGAAACCGGGGGAAGACCGAAGCCAAAGCCCGAAGAGGCCGAGACATACCGTAGAGAGAGAGAGAGAGAGCAAGAATCCCAAAGGCACTAGGATTGCTGGGACAGTTGGTGAGAGTGTGAGGGAGTCATGGAGGACCCCAAACACACTGTGCAGGGGAAAAGAGGGAAACCCTGTGCAAACAGCCTACCCACAGGTCTGGGACCCTCACCCACAAAAGAAGATCCAGAGAACTCCTCTTTTACAAGGCAGTACCTGGAAAGAGAGTGAACCAAGTTAGCCTGAAGTAAGCCATAGAGAAAATAGGGTCTGGGACTTGTACCATCCAAAAAAGATCCATCCAAAGTCATCTTCTTTGTGGCAGTACCTGTCAGGAGAGTGAACCAGGTCTGCCATAACTAAAGCATAAGAGAATCCAGAGGAAAGGAGTAATTCCCTCTTGTGTTGTGAACTGTGAAACTAAACACAAAAGACATCAGGAGAAGGGATTAATTCCTCCTTGAGTTGTGAACTGTGAAACTAAATAATAAGAGAATCCAGAGTAAGGGAGCCATTCCCCTGGTGTTGTGAACTGTGGTAAAGTAAGTGGAAGAAAGGCCAAAGGGAGGGAGGCAGGCCCTCTGGCCCTGTTAAACCCTGAATTCAAGATATCAGGAGAAGGGAGGCATCCTCCTGACAAGCAAGAAAGACCAAGGGAAGGGAGTCATTCCCTCTGGTTGTGTTGAACCGTAAAATCCAGATGCCAGGAGAAGGGAATAATTCTCCTGGTAACCAGAACTGTAAAGACTTTGTGATACAAAATGGGTCTGTCAAGGAAAAGTGTTTGAACTTTGCCTTTTGTGGTGGAGGACAATTTGGACCCGGGGAAGGGAATCATTCCTTCTTAGAAGAAACTGACACCTGGAAGTGAACTTTTATTCCCAGTCCAGAAGATGGGAGTCAGTCTTCTGGACCAAAAAAGATCTACCTTATCTTTTGTTTAGCTCTAAGTGTAAGGGACAGAAATAGGCTTTTGAACACATGACGGTGGACTATTGATGCATACAGTCATACTGACCAAACCCATAGTATTTTAGTTGAGGCAAGGACACTCCTCTTAGAGATAGGGAAAATTAGGTTTCTCTTTATTTTATTGACTAATACAAGTCAATAACAATCACAATGCCACCTGTGTGTCAGTTGCCTCCTCCTGGACCCTTGTGCATATATGTGTGTGTGTTGCAAGTTTGTAATAGCTGTAATTGGAGAGGGGGTGCTTCCGCCCCAGGGTGAGTGTAGTTGAGAGAGAGGGTGTGGATGGGGGCTTTTTTCTCAAGAGCCCACATGCCACCTGATGAATATGTACACATTGATTATGCCATAGGTGATGCCATAAGTGATATCAGTGGATTGTTATTTTAGCAAACTTAACTGGCTAATTTCTGGTGTTTCATTCTTTTTGCATTGAACATATAATGTCCCTTTAACAATGTTGTTAACAAAATTTCTGTGGGTTTGGGAAGGTACACTTAAACAGACACTTAACTTTTTGTCTCTCATTTTCAATTTTTCTTTAAGGGACATTTAATTGTAACATTCCTTTAACTGACTTTGTACACTGAATTACAAAGGAGAATATCACACGGTTGCAGCGCAAATGAGAACACTGGATAGGAAATTTGGCAAATTTTCGCTAAGCCCAGCAATTAATTTTTACAAATCGAAAGTTGTGCCGACGCTAATCTTTGGAACAGAGGCCTCACTTAGCATGCCTCAGACGATATGGAACAAAATAGAAGGTATGGTCTGGAAAGCCGCTTTAGGGCTACCAAATCAACAGCAATTGCGGCTATCAGAAGAGAGCTGGGACTGCTATCATTGGCATCAATAGATGAGTTCAGTGCAATGAGACTATTCAGAAAAATCAACTTAGCCGACTACCTGCCAATATACGCTTCAATCAAAGAAGAACTGGAGTACGGTAACTGCGCCGCCTTCAAAAAATGGGCCAAAATCAGAGAAGAAAGTCTATCGGATATATCATGTACAGAAACAGATCTAAAAGAAAATCCGGATAAAACCAAACGCAAACTCGAAGAAAGGGACTGGATCATGACGTTGCAGGCAGCAGCTGACAACAAACTATTACAACACCTTCCGCCCAAGTTCAACAAACTGAAAGTGCCAATCAAGTATGTCAGCAAATTTCCAGAAAAGAAAAAAAGACTGCTGTTCATGAAAGCGAGACTCAACATACTGCAGACAAAAGAAATACTCGCCATTCGAGGCATGGCGGAAAACCAAACCTGCCGACTATGTAAACACACGGAGAGCGTGGAAACGCTCAGGCACCTGGTGCTAACGTGTCCCTGCACCAAACAAAACAGAATCATTTATCTGCTACCACTGATTATGAACCCCCCTGTTGGCCCAGGAAGACGATATGTGGAAAAGATTAATCTCCGGAGAATCCACACGGTGGACGGTGGACATGGCGACCCTTGTCAAACTGGCTTTCACACAGATCAACAAGACCACCCTTTAAATGAGGCAACTTTCATGCAGCAAGCTTATTGGACAAATCGCGCGACGACCTCTTTAGTGGCTGTTGCATCCCGCACTACTCACCTAGTTTTTGATCTGTGGAAAGCCTTTTTAGAAAGAACCTGGAAAACCTTTTTAGAAGAACCTGAAAAGAAAAACTATTCAAAAACAAATTCTCAAGACTTCCTTTGATAAAATTACAGGTTCACCTGAAATATAAATCAAATAAAAAAAAATAAAAAATAAAATATCACACGGTTGCACCGGGGACCAAGTAGACTCACAATACTGGATTGTAGGATTTTTATCTATAGGGTTTTATTATGAGATTGGACAACTAAGAACGATGTGGTGTCTCCCAAACAAAATATGTCAGGATGTTCTTTTCCATAACAGCTTTGTGTTCCTTCCTCTTCAGGAACTCTCCATGTCAAATGGGGGTAATTCATAGAATTCAGTGCACAAGTGGCACACGCGGCTGGCGCACAGTGTGTTCGTGCGACTTTCTGCGTCTGCCACGTGCGCTAAAATCCATTTCCGCGCACAGCGTATTCATGGTTTTTAACATCCAAAACCAGCCGTGGCGCAGAGTGGTGCAGCGACCCTGCAGCAGCGCCAGTTACCCCCCAACCCCTCCCTGTGCGCCATGTACAGCGCACAAATCCCGTACATGGCGCACAGGCTCACAACCACGAAAACGCCTGTAAAACTCCCCACACACTCCTCCGAATACACGTACCCCGCTGCGCGGGTAGTCTCACATGCGATTGGGCCTGTGCGAGTGGGGTACGTGTATTACTGGGGTTCGCGGGAAGTTTCACACGCGATTGGCCCTGTGCGAGCGGGGTATGTGTATTACTGGGGTTCGCAGGAAGTTTCACACTCAAATGGCCCCGTGCGAGCGGGGTACGTGTATTTCTGGGATGCGCATGAAGTTTCACACGTGATTGGCCCTGTGCGAGCGGGGTACGTGTATTACTGGGGTTTGCGAGAAGTGTCACATGCGATTGGCCCTGTGCGAGCGGGGTACTTGTATTTCTGGGGTGCGTGGGAAGTTTCACACATGATTGGCCCTGTGCGAGCGGGATACGTGTATTACTGGGGTTCGCGGGAAGTTTCACACGCGATTTTGCTGTCAGAGTGGGGTATGTGTATTTCTGGGGGGCGCGTGAAGTTTCGCACGCGATTTTACTGTCAGAGCGGGGTATGTGTATTTCGGGGGTGCGCGTGAAGTTTCACACGCGATTTCGTTGTCAGAGCGGGGTACGTGCATCCAGTGTGGTGCGCGGGGAGTCCTACACGTGAATTGGCAGTGTGGGTCCTCCCAGGTGTCCCCTCTACCCCCTCCACAGCCCCTGCGGGCAGCCCACACCACAGGGGACTACCCTGCACCCCTGGTCATGTCCCGCAGGCAGCCCATCCACCATGGGCATGCCCCCCAGCCAAGCCACATGTCACGTTGTAATATGATCACAAACTCATGTCCCCCAGCACCCCCACCCCCCAGCAGTGAGGGGCACCTGCCAGCAGGGCCCCACTCATGTCCCCCAGCACCCCCACTCCCCAGCAGTGAGGGGCACCTGCCAGCAGTACCCCACTCATGTCCCACTCATGTCCCCCAGCACCCCCACCCCCCACCAGTGAGGGGCACCTGCCAGCAGGCCCCCACTCATGTCCCCCAGCACCCCCACCCCCCAGCAGTGAGGGGCACCTGCCAGCAGGCCCCCACTCATGTCCCACTCATGTCCCCCAACACCCCCACCCCCCAGCAGTGAGGGGCACCTGCCAGCATGCCCCCACTCATTTCCCCCTCATGTCCCCTAGCACCCCCACCCCCCAGCAGTGAGGGGCACCTGCCAGCAGGCCCCCACTCATGTCCCACTCATGTCCCCCAGCACCCCCACCCCCTAGCAGTGAGAGGCACCTGCCAGCGGGCCCCCACTCATGTCCCCCCCTACATGAAATAAAGATGCACAATCACGGCCCAATTCTACACCAAAATACCACAGCACGCCACCCCATTCTTGAGACGCAATGATTTCCCAATCCACCCCACACTGACATGCCTATCTCAAGAAACAAACCAAAAGTCAACTATGTACATCAACACATGTCCGTCACACACACACACTTGTTGGCATTGATTGTGTAACCCACATTTTCACATGCATTAACCCAATGAGCGAATCCCACACATGGAACTAAAATATGAAAATGTATTATGTACAAAAATAAAGCAATGAAATGAAAGCATAACAAAATAGCAAACATGAAATGAAAAGCATGTGCAAAAGATGAGTAAATGAAAAGTATAACCAATCCAAAGAAATCCGAAAGAAAAATAGTCCAAACTCTCCCTCCACCAACGCAAATCCAAAGGAAACGTAAAAAGAAAAATCCATTGATCCATGGTGAAATCAAAAGAAAATGTTCAAAATAATCCATTGTCCAACTATGTACAATCCATTGTCCAAAAGAAAAATCCATTGATCCATGTTCAATATCAAATAAAATGTTCAAATAAATCCATTGTCCAACTATGTACAATCGATTGTCAAGGGTCCATGAGCCCAACGAAAGAAATGATGAAACCTACCTAAGAAACTACCTAATAAAAAAAAACTATATACAAATGTGTATGGCATAGTCCATTCACCACAAATCAAAGGAAAAGGAAAAGGAAACCTAACTCTAAAAACTATTTACAATGGCAGCGGGCTAGTCCGACGGCTCACTTCCCGATTTCCCGGGCCAGGGCATCATCGAACTCCTGCTCGATGTCCCGGAGGCGGTCCTCTTCCATGGCCCCGAGGGTTCGCAGGGACGATGACATGTGGACCTCCAACTCCCTGCGAATTGCCTCGAGGCACTTGGCCCACCTCAGAGTGCTCCGCATGGAGTTCTCCACCCTGACCATTGTGAGCTGTGCCTCTTCTGCCCGCTGCCGCTCCGCATCTATGGCCTGGGCCAACCGCTGCCACACGGAAGACACTTTCAATCCTGGGTCCTCCTGTCCTCTGGCCAATACCTGCCCCTCCGATGTTGAAGAGCCCGAGCCATCATGGCTCCCATCTTGTTGCTGCTGCTGCTGTGCCTGTGCCCTGGCTCTTGATGCCTGCACGTCCTCCTCCGGCTGGGGTGCAGTTGTTGAGGTGGCCACCCCTGCTGGACATCCGACTCCCGACTGTGGCAGGGATGTGTCCTCCATCAGCCTGGCCGCAGGGTCAGAGGCAGCTCCACAGGGTACCCAGGTGATACATGGGTGGGAATATGGCATGGAGGACGACTGGCGCATAGGGGGTTCAGGTGAGGAGGGGGTCGGAACAAGGTCCAGCAAACGGAGGAATCCGGCCCTGGTGACCCGTCCCAGTAGGTCAACGAGGCATTTGAGATGACGTGCAGTGTCCTCACGAAAACACTGCAGGTCACCTCGCATGCCCCGTTGACGCAACGCCATCCCACTCAGGACAGGCTCAACCCAGTCCCGGATAGCCACGTCCACAGAGAGAGGAAGGCCAATTGTTGTAAGCGGATCCCCTCCCTGAAAACGGGTCTGGACATAGGCATCCCTGCTGGTGCAGGATGATGCGGTCACAGGATCAGGGACAGGATTATACACAGGCACCTCCCCGGCGGCCTGTGCTGCCTCCTGTCCCTGCCCCTGCACTGCACCACTAGCACCAGTGGAATCCCCACCTCCAGACCCCGTGTCTGTCCCTTCCATGACCTCCTCCTCCACCAAACCCCCCACCAACCTGGATGACTCTGTGCCATCTTCCTCCATCAGACACTGTGGGGTCTCAGCTGCCCCTTCTGCTGCCGAGGAGTCCAACTCCGACCTCTGCCTCTTGGACCTACCCTTGGCAGCTGCGGCCTGGGACGTGGCATTGGACTCCTCACTCCCTGACGAGATGACAACCTGGGAGGGGAGCCGGGCCTTGCATCTCCGGGTGGCGGTGCGATCCCTGCCGCCTTGCTCCACAGCACCATCTCCGCCCTCTTCATCAGTTGACGCTGCAGACAGGGAGAGATAGGACACAGGCATCAGGACACTGTACAATGGACTGATACACACATGACAGTTGCACATGAGTGGCAGTGTCAAACTTCAGGCATGGCATCACAATCCCCAACACACATGTCATTTCAACTCACACACATGAGCAATTCCACAGCAATATCGCACCAGGCAGCACCATCCATACACATACAACAGCATGAGCAGCCGAAGGTGAGCCTGACATCACATGAAATACAGGGAGTGCACAAGACATGCACACACGCCACCACACTTACATGCAAGTGTACATCTCCACCAACGGTCGCAGCAATGAGATCGCCATCCATGTCACATCTGGCATTCAGCCTTCTACATATCATTGTCACATGCATCCATGTTGCATCAGAGTTGCACACTTGTCAAATACACACACATGCACATGTACACAATGCAGATACATGCAGCTGGAACCAATATCCATGTGTGACACCACAACCATGCCAACGTACATGCACAGTAATGTGCGCTCCCACATCTGCATTCGGCCTGCATGCTTACCCACACATACACCATCCATGTGTCTCACACATGAGAGGACTCGCATGTGTCAGCCTCACGCCCCTGTACATACACATCCATACATGGCCCTACAAAAACACATGTGCAACCTGCACACTACTGGCACACTATGACACGCACAGCGTCCAATCAGTATGCATGTACACTTACCGCTCAACTCCAGATGGGTCTGCCTCTCAAGGACCTGGATGTGGAGTGCCGGGCATATGCATTCCAGGACCCTCAATTGGTGGTCGGACGGGTGGCCCTGGGGCCCCTTGGCATCCGCTGCCTTCAAGAGGCGCCGGGCCTTGTCGAGGGTCCTGGACCTGAAGTCCTCCCAGCGCTTCTTGACATGTTTGATGTTGCGGACTGCCACCCCCTCCTCGTTGATGGCAGTCACGATGTCCATCGAGATCCTGGTCTGTCCTTCATAGTCGGCGCGAGAACTTCCAAAGAGGGCATCATACTGCCCCAGGACTTGCTCCACCAGGACACCAACTTCCCTGGCACTGAATCTGGTAGCCCTCTACCTCTCTGGTTGGGGGTTGCCAGTGGTGCCAGATGGTGGTGTGCCCGACATGGCAACCCCAGAGGCAGGTGTGGGTGGGCAACTGGGTCCTGGGGCTGGGCTGTGGAGCAATGGTATCCCAGTCGGGAGTCTTCAGTTCCAGCAGGGGTGGTCACAACAACTGCACCCCTGCAGATGGATGATGTGCAGGCAGCAAATAGCAGGGCACGTGGGCCCTAGTAGGCCTAGCAGGCAGGGAGGCAGCAGCAGATTGCAGGTGGGAGTGTGCTCGGGGCTCTGAGAGGCAGTAATTCGGCCTTCTGGGCAGGAGCGTGGTCTTCCGTGTGTTGTTGCGTGGCCAGCTTGATACAGAGTGATTTGGCATGTGAAAATCTTGCACGTCTGCGTGTATTTCGAGGAAAGGCCCTTAGCGCGTAAGCGTGTGTTTGACTTAACGCGCGTGGGCGTTTCCCTCGTGAGGTGGGAATAGTGGTTCATGGCGTGTGAAAAAAACTGCACGTCCGCGTGTGAATGCGTGCAATCCGAGGAAAGGGCTTACGCATCTGTGATGTGACGCGCGCGGGCATTTCCCTCAACACGGGTGCATGTGCATCGTACACATCCAAAAACTGCACGTTCGAGTGTCAGCTCATGTAATTGGAGGAAAGGGCCTTAGCGCGTACACGCATAAGTGACGTTGTACGTGTGGGCAGGTTTAAAAGGTACGTGTAGGACCCCATTTCCTTGTACGTGCTTTTCGTGGAGAGCGAGTGGGTGAATTCTGTACTTCTTGTCGGTTCACAAGCGATTACTTCACAGCGTTTCAAGTTCGTACTCCCTGTTACCTCTGACAGCGTTAATTTTTTTTGTTGGGCCTGTTTCCTCAAACAGCGTTCACTTCTTCTTTTGTCCTGTCTCCTCCGACAGCGTACAATTCTTCTTTTGGCGGAGGTGTTGCCAACGCGCACACGTGCGTCTTTTTCACGTTCTTTTCCCAGGCAGACGATGAGTCACGCACGTATTTACCAACTGTGCTTTCCCCGTGTGTCGCATACCCCTTCAGAGGTCATTGTAGGCTGCGTGTAACACACGTACGCTTATTTTTGTGTTTCTGGGTGCCACAGCGTAGTGCAGGTTCCTTTTTCCATGCACGTGGTCTACGAGGGGTTGCGTGCACGTTATTTTTTGTTTTCGGGGTGTCTGTGCATTGCGTGACCCTTCATCTTCCCCCAGGGGTCACAGACAGCCTTGCTAGAGCACTAGGGTATGAATTCCATCTAGTACCCTACCCCTTTCACCCCCAATTGCCCAGGACAATCATTTACTTCTACTCCCATACGCACAACAATATTAGTGCCATGGTTGGGAGGTGACCAAGCAGTAAGGGAGGCAAAGGTGGCCGAACTCCAAAAGGTGGGCGTGGTGGGCGCGGTAGGGGACGTGGCCATGATTTGCAGGGTGCCTCTAGACCCCCATGTGTGGAGGATCAATCAGGGACGCCCATGCCCCCCGCCCATGGTTGTGGGAAACATAGCTGACACCATCCCTTCTCAGCCCTTGTTCGACCAGCCCATTGTGGCACCTGAACCGGCACAGGATGACTCCCAGGCTGACTTCCAGGTCAACAAGTCTACGCCACGTGTGGCGGTGCAAGTTGGTGTCACCAGGCCACGTGGATCTGGGGCAGCTATGTCATCTGCTGCCCAAAGTAGGCAGGGTGGAGAGGCTGCAGGGGCAGCTGCAGCTCAATCCACCCCAGCTCTGAGTCTCCCAGCCGGGACAGTGTCGGTCCCGGTCCATCAAACCAATGTTGCCCCTGCCAACATCACCCTGCAGCCAGTGCCTACACCAAGACCTATGGTCATTGTGCAATCGCACACTCCTAGTACCCAGTCCACCGGCGCTTCTGCCCCTACTGACCAGAGCGGCGTATGCCACTCAGGATCCGCACCACCTTTGAAAAAGAGGAAGAAGGGTGGTCTGGCACTACAGGCTGAGACCCCAGACACGGGTACACACTCCGGCACGTCAAGGAAGCCTAGCTTTAATGACGCCAAACTTAATGCACTAGTGGCCTATGTGTCGGCACATAGCCGCGAAATGGTGGTGACTGCAGGGTGCAAGACCACACCTGGTCAACATAAGGCACACTGGCAGACCATCGCAGACATCATTAGTGCCCTTGGATTTGTGAGGCGCTCAGCTGATGATTGCTACAAGCACAGAATGACCTGAAACGCAGAGCAAAGAACAAGCTGGCCTCAAATAATGCTTCTACTATGGTGACCGGTGGTGGGTCTCCACAAGAGGACAACCAACTCACTGAACATGAGTCTGTTGCTGGAACCTTCGTCACAGAGGAACAGATCCAAGGCGTGGGAGACCTACCAGATTACGACACATTGTCCGGTGAGTGCCCATGCATGTGTGTGTAATCCATGTGTATGTTGTGTGGGTGATGGGTTCTGATTGAGTGCCAGGTGAGGGTGTGTGCACCTGAGTGGTATGGGTCACCCATGTGCTTCCTCCAAAACATTCACTGGCCTTGGATTTGGGTATGACAGTATCCCTTCTGCCCACAGTAGCCATTTAGTGCCACATTACTGAAGTTGCCCTTGAACTGTCATCTTGCAACAACATTGTTCAGAATTTTTCAGTGTTCACTGTTCATTCAGGCTGATTGTTTCAATTCTCCCACTTTTGCAACGCATTTTCCAGCCCTATTGTCACATATGTGTGACCCCACATTGGCCCACATTTGTTACCTTGTTATGTGAATGATTAGACCATTCAGGCTGATTGAGTATTGGCCTGTTTGTATGTGGTACTTGATAGTTGTTTCCTGTGATGTTTAAGTGACCAACCATTGATGTGTACATCTGCCTGCAATCACTGTATTCTTGTATACTGGATGTGTTGCAGTGAGTGGCACATGCGTATTTTGTCACACTATGTAACATTGTTCATCTCATCACGTCCATCTCACATGGATGGCTGACAGTACTCATTCACTGACAAATGGCTGTACTTGTCAAATGTACCATGTCTATGCTACATGCCATCTGTGTGCTGGCATGTGTCATGTATGTGTATTGGGCATGCCACTCACAGGCTAATGTGTGATGCCAGTGCTACCCACCATGCAGCAAATGTGTTGCTTTTCCATCTTGGTGTCATCATTGTCTGCTTTTTGCCTCCCCTTCCAACTCAGTGACAGTGCATGCATGCCAGGGTTATAGTCATGTGGTACATGTGTAAATCATGTACTGGAACTCTGATTTGTCAGGCCTATGTGCGTGCTATGGTGCTAATGCATGTTTCCATTTTTTGTGTTTCATGTTTTTGCAGGTTGATGACGCACTTGATGCTGTTGAGGTTGAGGAGATGGTGCAGACCCCGGAGGAATCTCAGGCCCGACCGGGCACCAGTGGGGGACGTGGTGTGGTGGTGGGTGAAAACTCTTTCATAATGCAGACCATACTGTCCAGGGGTGTCTCTGGGTGCACCTCCCCAGACCTCTATTCAGGTGCTGAATCGGATGATGAGACTTATGTGCCGTCGCAGGTGAGTGTTTCTGGCAGGGATTCTGTTCTGTACAACCCACCTGCACCAGGGGTAGAAACCTCTATGGGGATGTCAGTGTTGGTAAATCCGCCTTTGGCGGTTACGGATGCAGGGTCACACTCCACAACATCTGATCCTGTTCCTGGGCCAGCAGATCAGAGGTGGAATGCAGTCCTGCAGCCTCAGGCAGTGCCAGCACAGCAAGGTGCAGATCGCCTTGCCCCGAACAGGTGCGGTGCCCGCCGACGCGGTGGCTGTACGCCACCAGGCAATACTATATGGGAAAACTCCATGTTCGGTATGGCAACCCAACAGGCAGCATCAGTTGAAATGATGGCTCAGGCAATGGAGAGGGTGGGCACTTCCATTATCCCCCCTAAGAGTCAGATGGAGCAACAACAGCAGGCAACAGACTCCATTTGCCGATCACACAGGGAAGACATGTTGGCGTCCAACAGGGACCGACGGGCGGCCCTGGACACTCTGTGGGAAGCCATTTCTATAGAGTCACAGAGCCACGGGGAAGCCTGAGGGTAGAACTCCATAACCTCAGGGAGACTCTTGTTGAACTTGAGGCTTCCACAAATTTGAGGACAGAACAGCAGCTGGAGCGGCTCACACGTTCACTCTCAGCTGAGCTGCAGGCAACTCGGGAGGAGATCCGGGCATCACGGGAGGCCATGCGTGCAGAAATGCAGGCAACCGGTCAGGTGCTGCATGGGGATCTCCGTACTATCATCCTCCAGAACGAGATCTTCCACACCCGCATGCTTGCTGCCATGGAGGACCATACCAGGGCTTTGTGTGGGCTGCCTCCCATAGCACCACCACCTCCTGTTGCAGCAGCAGAGGGTGATGAGAGCAACAGCAGCACTTCTCCCAAAGTAGCGTAGCCGTGCAGGCCATGAGCCCATGGAGGTGTTTTTTTTCGCAACATCCACACAGGTGGGTGTTGGTGTGCACCCTGTCCTCGGACCTCCTGGGTGGATCCCCCCACCCCCCTGGCCCCCACATGGCCATTTTTGATTTTTTTTTTTTTTTTTAAATTTTTTTACAGTGTGTTGCCTTGTGTGGCTCTCGTGGGCATCCACTGTGTATTCCGGCTGGGCACATGCAGGCTTGTCCTGTGTTTGGGTTAGATGCTTGGGTTCCTGACACACACACCCCTCCTGCTTCCCGTTTCAATGGGCTTGCAAAGGGTGTGACCAAGTGACAGTGATTTACACAGTGACATTGGGCTCCCATGAGCTGTGTGGGCAGTCTGTAGTCATAACTGTGTAGACATCCCTAGTGGGGTTTGTTTTTGTATTGAACACTGCATGGTGTATTGATTTGTGCTTGTGCATCCATGTCTTCCTCCTTATCCACAGGTACCTTCTTCATGTCTTCACAAGGCCGTCTCCTTTGCAGATGCAGTTCATGTTGTATGCAGTACACTGACACATTTGCCTGACAGCAACACTCTGGGGTTGGAAGGGGTCGATGTGCTGGCTCATTGAGGATGTATGACTTACATTACTTTGAGTTTGTACTGTCATATTTTGGCGATGTTTCATGCTGTGTTGCTGTATTGTGTTGCTGGTAAGTATTTGGTCACGTGTGCTGTTTGTTATTGATTACTGGGATCAGATTGTCTGTGGCCTGTTTCCATTTGGGACAGTACACTTTGTGACACTTGTGTCATGTGTTGTGCATTCCTTTGTTTGCTTTCACATGGCAGGACATGCCATGGTGTGTTGGGTGGCGGAGATGGGGAGGGGTTGGGTGACATGGCACTATTTTCATGTTGTATTTTGCAAGGTGGTAGTCATTCATGCAGCATAAATGTGTGTCTTTTTGTGACACAGCATTGGATTTCCTTCGGTAGGTAGGAATGCACACAATGTAACACTTCCAGGTGACCAATCTGGTATGGTATGGTTGTGACAGTTGACTGTCCCTTATGTCATCATCATTGAATGTCAGCTGGTATGTGCCAGGGCTGTGTGCACTCCACAGGGGTGTGATTTTAGGTGAAGTAATTAGCCACCAGCTGCGTACGGGCTGCCTCACCACGTGCCCTTTCCCCTCCCATGCGCAGCAGCCGTCCTTGTGGTTGGGGATGTGGGGGCACCACCATGTCCACCGGCAGGCCCCGGCATGTTGCAACGTTGTGCAGGACACATGCTGCCACTAGGATCCTGCACACTACTGGGGGCGCGTATAGCAGCTGCCCACCAGAGCGGTCAAGGGAGCGAAAGCATGACTTGAGCACTCTGAATGTGCGCTCCACTATGCCCCAGTATGCAATATGGGCTGTGTTGTATCTTACCTCGGGTGGTGTGGTGGGGTTCCGAATTGGCGTCATCGTGTGGGTGCTCAGAGGGTAGGCACTGTCCCCTGGGGAGGTGATGATGGGTATCATTAGTGGGGTTGTGACATTACTCAGTATCTGACATGCATGCATGTGCAGGGGCATTTATACTCACCAAGCAGCCCTGTATCGCCATGCCGCCCAGCCTCTAGGTCCCGGTTTAGGGTTGACATTCTGTAAATGAAACTATCACGGGTGGACCCTGGATAGTTGGCATATACTGAGGTGATGATTCCCTTGGCATCACATACTACCTGCACATTGATGGAATGCCAGTGCTTGCGGTTTCTGTAGATGTGCTCAGTTGCCCTGGGAGGACGTAGAGCCACATGGGTGCAGTCAATAGCACCTAGCACTTTGGGGAAGTGTGCCACCCCGTAAAAATCCTGGACGACAGCCTGCCTTTCTGCAGGTGTTCTGGGAAGGTATATGTGCCTGCGGACTGATGGGCGTGCAGTCATGATGGCCAACACCTGGTGCAGGCAGCGTGACTGCGTGGCCTGTGACACCCCCCCACTATGGCACTTGTCCACTGAAATGAACCAGTGGCCAAGAAGTGCAGTACATTGAGCACCTTTTCCAAGGGGCTCAGTGCTTGGAGCACAGGGTGGGTGATGTGAGGTCATCCTCCCACTCACTCACCAGGTCGAGTATTATGTGAGGTGGAAACCTGTGCCTCCCATACACCTGGTCATCAGGCATCCCAAAAAGGCTGGTTTAGGGTGTAGAAAATCTGGCCCTGACTATCCTTCTCCTCCTGCGGTATCCCACGACCACTGCTGCGAGGAACGGTATATTCATTTTAGCATCTCAGCTTGTTTGTTGTTTGCGCGCACTTTTATGCTGCGCGGGTCCACGTACGCCTGCTTCCTGCTGGCGTACGTGTTTCCGGATTAGCGCGTCTTTTTTAGGCACGCGTGTGGGCATTCCGCAGATTTGCCTCCTGTACTTCCCCCGTGAGGACATTTTCACGCGTTGTTCCCCATTCCGCATGTTACGCCCCGTGTTACGCCTACTGTTGTGTGCGCTGCGCTATGTGCGCTTTCGCTGTGTGCGTAGCGCATGCTGTTTGAAGACCTGTGCGCCAGCGTGCGCCACGCAGGATTTTAGCACACATCCATGGATTTACACACGCACGGACTTCCATGAATCGCTGTGCACTGGTTTTTCTGCGATTTTCGCACTTGCGCTGCGATTCGCACGCTTTCGTGCGCTTTCGCATGCTTGCACGGAAATTTTCAGTGCACATTAATTCCATGAATCGGCCTGAAATGTCTCTTCTGATGGGTAGTCCTCCTTGGCCTTAGAAGCAACTTACAGTTCCTCATGTTGCTGCCTCTAGTGTGACTCTTCTTCTTCTTCTTCTTCTTCTTCTTCTTCTTCTTCTTCTTCTTCTTCTTCTTCTTCTTCTTCTTCTTCTTCTTCTTCTTCCTCCTCAGGTGTGGACTTTCTGGGGAAATGTCATTTTATATTCTTGTTAACATGCTGGTTACTGGACAAGGGTGGGAGGGAGTGCTAGAGACGGGTGTCTGTGGTGTATATGGCTTATCTACTAGACACCCCTTTCCTGCCTCTCTAAACTCACCATAAACTCCCTGATCCTAACTCATATCTGCTTTCACTGCCTACTGGAGCGTGCCTGTTCTTACTAGCTAGTTTTTCTCGCCCTCTCTCTCTCTCTCCAGCTCTCATGATTTTCACCAGTGTCCTCCAAGCCTCCTTCAATAATGTTGGACCCTCCTCCTTCCTTTTGGCTCTTCCACTCTCTCCTCTTTGTGTTCTGTCTCTCTCGCTATTTCCTCTGTGTCACTGCCCGTTTCTACCACCTACTTCCCCTGGAGCTCACTACCTCCACCTGAACCCTTGTTGTGTTCCACTCTCATGGCCTCATGTATTTTCTTCCTGCAACCTTCCTTCTTCTTATCTTGTCACCTCCTGATCCAAACCCTTTGTTCTTACCAAGACTTCCTTCTCCCTTTCTCCCTTGGATGCTATTACCTCTTCCTGTCTATCTCCCACTTTGATGTTCCCACATCCTCCTTCAGCTTAATCCCCACTGGCTCCTTCTGTTGACTCCCTCCTAAATTATTATTGCTACCTTCAACTGCCACCATGTCCCCCTGTTCACTTTCTTCCTCCTATGTTACCCTACCCTCTCTGACCATTTCAGTCTCACTACCATATCCTGCTCTCCACTGTTGCCACTCATACACTTCCCCCTGTCTCTTTCCATCACTCTCCAACCTCCAACCTTCTTCAAACACAAGCTTCCTGCTCCTATAATCCACATTATCTGATCATAGCAGGGATCTGTTATAGTGGGCTTTGCCCCTCTCCCCCTGGGTGAGCTTCCTGGTGAGGGCCTGCATCTGTGGCTGATAATTATTTGAGGGCAGTGATTGGCTAAGCTCGTTGTGTGCACCTGGATTGGCATTTGGTTCCAGGGTCTGGGTGTAAATGCGGACCCTGTGACATCTTGGATCTTACTTTCTATTTCAGTCAGAGGACTTTATCAGAGGGAATCTTAACCATAGCATTGCTTTAAACACAGTTTTCTCACTGAATCTTCATGTTTTTAAATGATTGTAGACTTTTGAACTGGGTGACCTCCAGCCCTTTAAGATGAGTAGCAATTCCCTTGAGATGGATGGGGATGCGGATTTTATTCATACATCAATAATCGAAACGACTCAGGTAGTTGTCAAAAGAATAACTGTTTTAATAGCAATTATCTAACACAGTGAGTACAAAAGACATCATCTGACGTTGCAAAGCAAATCTCTCAATGCATTTAAAAAAAAAGTAATCTTATATAGCAAAAAATCACCATAGGTGACATTCAACCTGTGTATTATTTACGTCATCCTACGTGGCAAACTTCTAAAACCTATTGAGAAAAGTGGGTCTAAGGAACTATCTAAGTATACACTCTATACTAGTATGGGACAATGAGTGAAAGTTATAGGTTTCTTAACATCAGGTGGGGCAACTAAGCCCTCCCTTCAAAATGGCCACTATGAACGTCACTAAATACACAACGTCCCATTGGCTACTCAACTATAGGACCCCTAATTACATGGTCCCTTCAGTTGGCTGGAACTCTAACCCACTTCAGTACTTTTCCACCTACGTTAGCAGCACACAGATTGGACTTCCAGTTGCTGGTGAGCTCGTCTGAAACAGAGCTTCCCATCAATTAACATATTCATCTATCATCACCTCAGTGGTCTGCTGACAATTAATACTTTGAACTTGTCCTTGGGAGTGTTCTTAGCTCTGGAGAATTCAGGGGGGTGAAGGCATGCTCTGCCCTCGTGCATAGGTGTGACCACCTCGTCCGTCCAACTTCATCTGTCCACGTGACTGTAGACCATGATTTTGAGCTTCTTGTGTATTAAAATACAATTTTTTAATAGACCTCTGACATCTTCCTTGTTTGGTTCATGCCTTCTGAACAGGAGTTTTGTTCTTGCACACAATTTGTATCTAATGCTTGCTTACTCCAGCCTGATAAGACCATGACTTTCTTGGCTTGGCTTCATGGATCATCCAACCTCACCTTTCTGAGATGCAGTTTTAATTCATTTGTTTTCTTTACTGCGACACACTGAAAATGAGGCCTTCCTTTTTCCAGTCCAATTCTGCTATAACACATAGTGGAAACATCCATCCTTTATTCTTTATGCATATAGGTATGTATTGGTGCATGCCACAACTTATTCACTACTTAGCTAGCCTGAAGAATACTTTGTCTACTTGTGTTTCTCTGCATATGTAAACATGTAAAACAACTTGATATCTTTCTCATTTCTGTGGCATAAGCTTGTTCACCTTGATCCCAAGATGTCACTTATCTTTGATTCTTTCTTGATGCCTTATAGAATATCTTCATTCTCTTGTCTCTGCATCTCTTCTATGCACGTCAGCTTGATTCTGCATGACATCACCATTCTTCTTTGCCATTCATTTGCTCTGCTTCCTCTGGGATTTCATTCAAATGGCCATCATATCTTCTTTTATGCAGGTATGGTTTCCTCAATGGGAACCTTGCTTCCAGAATTCTCATTGATATCAGTATTCTTACTGGTACCGCACGTGTCTCACCCTTTGGCTCCCAACCTATAGGCAATATGGGCAAAGTGGTTTAGGTGGGGTACTTGGCTGCTCCTCTACACTCCACCCGCTGGGCGATTCATCGACCCCTCTCCCATCATTCTTCACTCCTAGATATCCTTGCCTGAAGAAATGTTTCTTTGGGATCCATATCTTTATGACTCCCTTTAGGCATTCTGATGATTTCACATGCTCATCTTTGTTCCAAGTCATAGGTATGCACTGTCCGTTAGGACTGTAGTAGATCCATCTTCCCAAGCGCTTCTTATGGTTCTTAGGATACAGGAATTTTGTTCCCTCGGGTGCATGGATACTGGCTTTCACAAAGTTTCTGATTTCTTCATCTGTCAGGTTTTTGCCCTTCCATCCTGATTCAACATCAATCATGATTTTCATCCGTATGGCTTTCTTTGCTGTCTTCTTGCATTGTGTAATTATTATCTTGATTACACCGAATCCAAGTAACACTAACACGATCAGGGCTTCAAGGAACCTCAACATATCTGCCATGCATTGTGGGACTCAAGAAAAGAGTGATCCAAACCAACTGTCATCAGCAATTTCCTCTACTTTGTCTATCATCTGGACATGTAGCTTTGTTAGCATTCCTACTGCCTCCATCAAGGTTCCATTCTCGTCGTCATGAGACGGTATGAATGTGCAACATGATTCTCTGATTTATATACAAACACCTCCATCCATAGCTGTGATCAAGTCTATGACATATCTCTTCTGGAGAGTCATCAATCGTATGGCCCTCAGCTCCTCTCTGATAGCATTGAATCCCTTTATGGTTGTATTGATCGTTTGCAGCAATTCCCATCTGGTAATCTGCAGCCATTTGGTATTTGCTCCAACCTGGATTCTCGGCATAAAGATCAATGAGAAGACTGACGAAGTCTGTCTGAATAGTCTATGCTCATAGGGAATAGCATCAAAAGCTTCTATCAACTTTGCTGAGAAATAGTTTTCTCTTTTTACTCGATTCAGAAGTTCAGTAGATCTCTTCTTTCTTAAGTGTGCATCTGCTTTCGTAAATTCACTGATGTTCAGGTCACTCTTTGTAATCACCAGTGAACATCGTCCTCCCCAATCTGCTCGCAGCTTCATATATGCTCTGGATCCACAAGCCCACTAGTGATCCATGATCACTGCTGTTCCAAGTTTAATTCCTGGTACATCAAAATTCGACCACAGTTCTGGTTCTCTCCAACTTTTCTTGTGCATTATTTTTGAAACACAATTTTGCACTTTCTAAAGGTACTATCTGCAAGGGTCCTCCTTTGTCTTCGACCCAGGTCAGTAGCTTAGCAAGTCTCAGCCATAGTGGTTTGCATCCTTTCTGCACAATGTCAATGGCTGGTTTATAACGATCAATAACCACCCAGGCTCTGCAGATGACCACTCCTTCTTCCCAGCTGTCCGGTTATAATACTGCAAAAACAAAGAGGTGATGGCTGGAAGGTTTAGAATTAATCTTAACCACTGGCAAGGCTCTGGGCAACCCTCCAGACCACCGTTCTTCGCCTGCCAAGCCATTACAGAAGGGAACGACCATATGCAAATCAGGCTTGGCCCCACCCCAAAAGGGGCAGTCCAGCCCGAACTGCTAGGCCACATCCCCTCTGCACGAGACCACAAGCATCCCCAAACATGTTTCGCCCTTGTTGGGGCTCATCAGTGAGGAGTAGCTTGGGTCTCTAGGCCCAGCAGGCACGGGACCCACGTCTGGGCATACCCGTCCCACTCGGGGTGACATAGCAAAAACAAAGAGGTGATGGCTGGAAGGTTTAGAATTAATCTTAACCACTGGCAAGGCTCTGGGCAACCCTCCAGACCACCGTTCTTCGCCTGCCAAGCCATTACAGAAGGGAATGACCATATGCAAATCAGGCTTGGCCCCACCCCAAAAGGGGCAGTCCAGCCCGAACTGCTAGGCCACATCCCCTCTGCACGAGACAACAAGCATCCCCAAACATGTTTCGCCCTTGTTGAGGCTCATCAGTGAGGAGTAGCTTGAGTCTCTAGGCCCAGCAGGCACGGGACAGATCCACCCTACTGATGAGGTCCAACCAGACCGAAACACGTGTCTGGGGTTTCTGTTGGTACTCTTGTTCAGAGGAGAATTGCCTAGCATTTCGGTGCTGGACTGCCCCAGGGCAGGACAAAGACTGATATGTTTGGGATATTTCTTCTCTGTTAAAGATAGTGAGCTAAAGACTCTGGGTAAGTCTCTCGTAACCAGGACTAATGTCTGGCAGAGGGACTCCCAGGACCCCCTTGTTAATTTGCATATTCATGTAACTTTGGGTCTCACCCTAAGTTACTAGGGGAATCCAGACGTGGACCCCTTGCTCACTATTCTTAGAGAGGCACAGATCCACCCTACTGATGAGGTCCAACCAGACCGAAACACGTGTCTGGGGTTTCTGTTGGTACTCTTGTTCAGAGGAGAATTGCCTAGCATTTCGGTGCTGGACTGCCCCAGGGCAGGACAAAGACTGATATGTTTGGGATATTTCTTCTCTGTTAAAGATAGTGAGCTAAAGACTCTGGGTAAGTCTCTCGTAACCAGGACTAATGTCTGGCAGAGGGACTCCCAGGACCCCCTTGTTAATTTGCATATTCATGTAACTTTGGGTCTCACCCTAAGTTACTAGGGGAATCCAGACGTGGACCCCTTGCTCACTATTCTTAGAGAGGCACAGATCCACCCTACTGATGAGGTCCAACCAGACCGAAACACGTGTCTGGGGTTTCTGTTGGTACTCTTGTTCAGAGGAGAATTGCCTAGCATTTCGGTGCTGGACTGCCCCAGGGCAGGACAAAGACTGATATGTTTGGGATATTTCTTCTCTGTTAAAGATAGTGAGCTAAAGACTCTGGGTAAGTCTCTCGTAACCAGGACTAATGTCTGGCAGAGGGACTCCCAGGACCCCCTTGTTAATTCGGTTATAATACTGACCACCCAAATTTGCATCTGACCTCTGTTTTTCCATCTACAGACTTCTTCTGCAGATTTTTCTGGACTATCAAGTTTCTTGTTTACTTCCCATCTGATTCCAGCTGCTTTTACTCCCGACCTCTCATATCTGATCACGTGATTCTTGGTATGAGCTCTGTCTCTTGTCTTTGTGTCCTGGATATAGTCATCTTCATCTGGATCTGTCCATTCAGTTGCCCATTTGAGATATGCATCACGACCCAGGCACTGGCCTCTTGTCAGGCAGAGTCCTATGTGTGATAGACAAAGTGCTGTCTGGACATCTATTTCAATAGCTATGAAGGTTTTAGACTTCCCCATGCTATGCGTCAGGAGTGCACATACAAAGCATTCCTCCTCCGAGGTCCTCCTTTCAACTTCCTTCATATGCTGATACCATATGATGTTCCCCAAATGTGCTGTACTATCCAGGTAATCATTCAACTCCTGGTCATTCTCCCTTGCACTTCTCCTAGATCTCATACTTCTCTTATGAGTTTCTATTATCATTTCATTAAGTATGTCAGCATAATTCCTTCTTACTGAACTAATTACAGAAACATTTGTCAGTGGACTTGGTGTTTTTACATGTACTACATATGTAGGAGAAAGTTCCAGGAGTTTCATTCTATCATCATAGATTTTAGGCATCAAAATATCTTGCATAACCTCTGTACATCATTTCCTTCTAAAAGGTAACCCAGGCTTATTCATCACAGGGACAGGTATTCTCGTGTTTATCTCTAAAGTAGGAATAATCACATAAGGTCTCGGCTGCCTAGTAGTTGTCATGTTTGTACCTTCCTTCTGTTCAGGAAGATTCACAGGAGTTCTCGCTCCCTTTACGTCTATATAACAAGATGTACGCACTATGAGTGAAAGCAATATCACTATAAACATAATGCAAGCATAAATCACACAAAGATCCGTCTTTTTGCCGAAACGATTCTTAATACATCATGGATGTCTCACAGGATCTGGCATGACAATATTGCTACTAATGCTGCCCATTTTTCTTTTTTAAGGAAGGAAAAACACTTTTTAACAGGGCAACACTATGTACTTCTGGAACCTGCTCAACCAGTTGTGTAAGTCTTCCCGATCAGCAGGCTGATTACTGGATGATGAACACAAATTCCCAATGAATGACATGAATTGGCCTCTCACCAGACAACAAAATGATTTTCTTTCAGCATGAAACGAGTTCTTTTTCCAAATGGATCTCGGATCTGTCCCTCGTAAGAAAGTCTCATTCAGTTCTCAATGTTCTCTCAGAGTATCCATTTTCCTGAAATATAATGTCTCTCAAAATGTCATCAGGTCTTCTGTCAGTGGTTCAGCTACAAACATGGCAGGATTCAGCATTGAACTATTTTAATCCACGGATTCGATATGACCACTTCATAAGCAGAAGCCCTTTGAGAAGTTAACGTACCTTTATGTTTCTCCAAAATGGCAAATAATGCATGTTCAACAAATAACATCATGGAACATCCCATTACTATGCTGGCAGCCTTCTCAAAGGTGAACGCGATGGCAGCCAAAGACTGTTCACATGGAAAATGACCCTTCATTACTGGGTCCAGAATCTCACTGTAATACACAAGGGGCTTGTACCCCAACGTGGTTCTCTGCGTGAGGACTGCTGTCATAACAGTACCATCCGTGTGTGAAAAAAAAAGAATTTCTCAGTATAATTAGGAATTCCTAGAACTGGAGCAGTACAAATAGTTTTTTCAGTTAATCAAATCTGTCTTCCATTAACTCGCTCTAAACTATTTTTTCCCGAGTTGCCTGTGTTTTCTTCAGAGTTTGCAATAAGGGCCTTACGTATGAACTGTAATCAAAGACCCATGCACTCACATAGTTACAAAGCCCCAAAAGTCTATGCATGTGCTTTATCGTCTGTGGCTTTACTGTTTTCAAAATAGCCTCAGCTCTTTCAGGAGTAACCTTTTTTCCTTCATGCGAGATTAAATGGCCAATGTACAACATTTCCAGTTGACAATACTCTAACTTCTCTCTGTCAACCTCATATCCTTTGTCAACAAGAATAATCATTAGCTGAACAGAATCGTGTCTGCACTTTTCTTCTGTGGTGCTACAGACCAATATATCATTTACATACTGTAACACAACACTTTCTAAAAGTCCATCTGCAGGACCCTATTGAAAATTAATGGAGACTCACAGTATCCTTCGGGTAAATTAGTGCTTTTTAGGCGAGTCTGTCTGAACGTAAATTACGTGGGATCTTGCGAGTCTTTATGCAATGGGATTGAGAAAAACACATTTTTTCAAGTCAATCACACTAAAATATTGTGCCTCAACAGGTATATTACATAAAATTGTCACAGGATTAGGAACTAGAGGGAACTCTGCCTCTACAATCTGGTTAATTGGTGAACGTCTTGAATTAAACACTACGGCCCCCCTTTCCTCTTTTTGATCGGTTAGATTGTGGTATTACACAATGACTCTGACATCACTAAGATGCCTTGTTCCATCATAGCTGACATTGTTTTAAAATTTCCTTCATCTGCCTCTCGAGACATGGGATACTGCCTTGCTCGAGGTAAAATTGCTCCTGGTTTCAATTTAATCTTCACTTCTCCAACCCCCTTTAGTAGTGTGGGATATTTGTACCCATGCTGATGTGCCCCACTGCACACCTTTACCAATGGGGAAAGAAACAGCCAAAAATGGATGCGCTAACCCCTGTGCACGCAAAAATCTGCACAACTGTATGTGGGTCACAATCACAAAAAGCTCCACACCCCTGCCACACACAGTCAAAGTGGGGGTGAAAACAGAACTCACTGCAGGAGAATGCCAGTTACATTTAACATGGAGCAAGGTCACAGAATTGGGCTAAAAAACAGAAATGCCTTTTAAAAATGCAGCTTTGCAACCTTCAAAGTGCTGTTTTGGTGCTAGATACATTCATTTTTCAGTGACTCATTGAGAGTAAAAGAATTACAGATCATCCAGTGTGGCCAGAGAAGCCGGGCCTCATTGACTGACAGCAGTTGAGAAATGTATCTCATGAAAAACCAGCCCAGCAACATTTCTTTCAGTTCCACAGGAAAAATGCGGCTAAAAATGGCAAAACATATAACAATTTCAGCTGTGCAGAGAGAACTCCAAGCAAAGGCTGGATACATACATCCAGACTTCAGACAAATCCCAGCAGCACTTAAATGAAGAACTGGTGCTGAATAAATATGTGTGCTGCAGAGGAAACTCTGATGTAAGGATTCAGTTTAAATGCACTTTTTCCATGAAGAAGTGCAAAATCGCCTGTTCAAAAGCATGTTTTTGTGAAAGGCCTAATTCTTTAAATGGCAAAATCCCCTATAAACTGTGTTCATTTATATTTTAAATGAAAGATTTAGGTGAATCTTAAAGTCAAAACCCAGTTTGGAGTTAACTATTTAATTCTGACTGGACATTGCCCAGCCTGGGAAAGATTGACACTTCAGGTTGACACTCCACTGCTAGCATGAAGGCTTAATTAATGCTGGAGGTTCTCGTATATTTAGAACAAAGACCTCATCAGACTTTTGTCTCTGGCCCAGCCAAGGACAATGGCAGGCTGAACACTGATCCCTTCAGGGGAGGGGCAGGAAACTTCCCTCTGGACCACCAACCTGATCAAAGGAACATGACAGCTGTTGCCAGTTGAAAGGAAAGGAAAAATACTGCTAAAAGACATTTGTTGTTGAAAATGCCTATTTGTGATTAAGTTTTGAAAACCTTTAACTTTGCCCCATGAAACAGGACACATCTAAAAATTGGTAGTTGTAAATTTAATTCTATGCTCTTTCTGTGAAGACATGAGTGAACCCTGTACTACATAAGAAACCAAAGTTACACAAAAAGAATAATTGTGGCAAAACTATTGATGCTGCAAATATAATATTGTATACCCGTGTTCTAGTGGTAATTGCATAGCTATGTACTGAATTAGGAATTGTTAGGCCAAACCGTTATGATTAAAATTGACAAAATTCCACATAACGACAAAGACAGCTCTCACTGAGATGGGAGTTAGATATAAGGATAACCCACAAAGTACGTATTGTATGTGTCTGATTTTATTAGAGGGCATAATTATAGGAATATGCATTCGTGGGAAAGTTAAATTGTGGTTCAAATCAATGTGGGAGTTCCCAAATCACATCATAAAATATGACAGCTCTTTCTGACTTCCAACCAGAAAAAGGCATGTGCCTTTGACCTATCACAGCTGTGGGGGTGTGGTTTGAAATTCTGCCCCTACCATAAACTTTGTGATGTCACTTGGCACTACACACAGACACACTGATTCCTGACTACATCCTGATTTCCACGCAGTGCTTTGTCCTGACTTCTTCATCCTGTTCCAGAATTCTTCATCTTGTCCTGATTCCAGACTTCTTTACCAAGCCAAGGCCTCAGCATTTGCTGAACTCATTTCAGCTAGGCCCAAATCCTGAAACCATCCCAAAAGAACTTCAGGGAAATACTTTTGATCCAGTTTGGCTTGCTATCATTAAGGCTTGCCTGCTGAAATTTGCCATACCACTAACCTGCAGTATCCAGTGACCAGAAGGGCAAATCCAATCCAATCCGGCATGAGGTACCAGTGCAATTGTCCAGAACCGCCCAGCTGATCCAATTCAGCCAGAGGTGCCCTGCTGTCTGTAGACCTGACCTGTGATGACCAGAACCTGGTGGTCCAATCTTAATTTACGGTGGATTGTAGGTATAAACAGGAATCATAGTAACCCATAGTATATTTGCTTTGTCCTATCCGAATCTCAACCTATCCCATCATTAACTTCAGAACCTCTATTATTGTTAGAACCATGCTTGCAACCCTGTTGTAATTCCTAGTGTTCACGCTGATTTTTTTATCATTTGTTTTATTAGACCAGAAGCCATTAGTGATTTGGATTAAATAAAGTAATTCCCATAAAGAAAACGTAGTATCCGTCATGTGAAGAGTTACAAGCGGCCATGCGTATCTGTTGAGATTCCCGGGTGCCATTTGCTTTTTCTTAGTCATTAATATAGTTTTAATAAAACCAATCTGTCATTTTTAAAACCGAATTTCAGCTTTTCTCTGTTCTATTTCTTTTCTAAAACGCCTCTCATTTAAACTTGCATAACTTCTTCTTTATAGTTAGAGACCTAATTCCATCTCTGAGTTAAACCTAAGACCTGTGGCTACATCCACAACCCAAAATCGCATTGCAAAACAGTGTATTTGACCCGTTTTTATTAAAAATCGCATAGTGAAATTTAGGCCGAATTCGCATTTTGCAAAGGTTTTACACATGGAAATTCCCATTCAAAGTGTTTCTTAACTTCCTTTCTGATTTAAAGTGTGTTCTGTTGCTCATCTTGTAGCTCATGTTTGTTAGGACCTGTTCAGTGGTGCTCTCCTAAGAATTTCTATCAAGTTAAGGATTTTTGCACATTTTTCACCATTGTTTCACAAAGCCATTTTCAACTGTCAGTTTAAAAAGTGTCAATTTCCAAAAGCGCTTTTCTCTCTTGTTTGGGGAGGGAAGACTATATTCAAACACTGTACTCTGTTCCTTTATTCCTGAATACCTGCTACTTACTTACATCTGTTTAGAATTGCTCATTTGTGAATTGTGAATCTTAACTTAAATGCTATCTTTTCACGAACCAAAACTGTTCTTTTTCCTGTGTTTTCTATTCTGTATTGCTATAAGTGAATTCAACTGCTTTACTTACTTTCTGAATTGTATTGTCACCACATTGGTGATTGCTGCCCCATATATATATTAAAATTTGTGTTTGATTTGAATTTTAAATAAATAAATAAATATTTTCCTTTACCAACCAGCCTTATTCCTGGTCCACTGTGACCTGGGGGGTATTTTGAGGAGGGTGTGATATGAGTGGTATATCACTCAGAATATTGAACCTACAGACACAATCAATAAGTATTTAATCTGTGCATTACATGCTTGGCGAGACCCGGGTGTATTGCCTGATTGAAATCTTTAACAGTAGGCCTACGTCATAGGGGCCTGCCGTCCGAAATGAAGCTAGCACTTTCACCATGTCTTCTTCAAAATTCTCGAGACGTTTTTGTGCTAATATCATTTTCTGGGGAACCTCACATTTAATTGCTCTCACCCAATAAGTGATACTCATCTCAAATACTACTTTGTCATCTGATGGATGATCTCCAAACATATCCTCATCGGTGAAGTCAGTCAATCTGCACCCCCCCAATGGCAATCACTGTGCACCATCGTCTGCCATCATAATCACTCCCATCAAGCAAAGCCATTTCTCCTTGCACTATGGCTGCTTGTAATTCCAAAGGAAAGATTCACACTTCCTCTTCATCCATAGGTATTTTTGGCGTGAATAAGAATTCATATGGTATTCTCATAGTTCTGCCCACTAAACCTTGCAACCATGTTAACAACATGCGTACACCATAGTGAAACACTTCTGGTTCTAATGGCACTCCTCGTATGGCCACTTGTCCTGCAAATGCCATAATAAATTCACTCACATTAAAAAAAATAATTCCTGGTGTTGAACACACTATGCCTTCATCAGTAAACGAAATGGTCATATTTAACTTGGTTATCAAATCTCAACCCATTATATTAACAGGAACCCCGCCTTGAATATAGCAATGGCACCGACATATCACACTCTCCTAAAGAGACTGGTCAATCTTTAGTAAAATGAACTCTGCTTGTAGCTCCTGTGAAACCTTGAGTATTCATGGCATTTCCAGACATCGAAAAATTCCCCTCTCGTATACATGAGCACGTTGCACACGTTTCTACTAAAAACAAAAAAGGTTTGCCTCCTATATTGACGTCAACCCTTGGTTCCTCTTGAGGATTAGGCATGACAGATAGTACTGAACACATCAGGTCCCTCAGTGATCTGTCCTATTGTGGATACAGCCTCATCCATTTGCCTGTAAATGGATTTCCCCCATCGACCGTGACACCTCCTACCCTTGGAGTCATTAACTGTCCTGTGCTTGTGCTTTCCTGTATCTGCATGGGTGAATGTTGAGGCTGCCCTTGTGGCATACTCATTGTCTCCTGTTGTGTTTGTAAACCTTGCAGTACTCTCAGCGATTGTGTCTGCTGCATTGTTGCATTCTGGGCAAACCCATCTCCACTCTGCTGTGAATATGCAGGCGGGTTTGAAGTCCCCCCTCTTGAGAATTGATTGGTCTGCACAAATCCTTGACTTCTACATGGTCTTTCCATTTGTCCTCCCTGCATGCCTTGGTTATCATTCTGAAAATTCTGAACCCCACCTTGATTATTCTGAAAATGTCCCTGGTTACTCGGAAATCCTCTTCCTCAAAAACCTCCTCTTCCTCGCGGTTTAAACCCATTATTTCCTGAATCAAACTGCCCATGGTTATTCATCTGCAGCATGTTTCATACTTGCAGTGAGCACAATCCATCCCCACTGGTTAGCATTGCCCATTCATTGGCATACTTGGAGAGTTTTTTCTGCAATAACTTTGCATCTTTGCTTTTCCTAGCATCGTCTTTCTTGCGATTCTTTTCTTGCAAGAGCCTGCAATAATGCCAATGGCCAGCTGTATCTCTGACCATGGTTTTGCTTCCATGCCCACCAATTTCTTGAGCTGATTCTGTACTTCTTCTGGCAGCCCTTGGCATAACATATGATAAAATACAGGTATAGATTTCCCTCAAGCCTCACATGTCTCCAAGGCCCTCTGTCCTTGGAAATTCTGTCATTATAGCTCCCATATCTGAAGTTTCCAAACTGCTGCTTTGCAATTATTGAACAGTGCTCCATCATGAGCAGTGTTTACCGTAGCAACACCAGAATATCCTGTTCATACCCAAACATCATCAGCCCTTTCCCCAAGGATTGCATCAGGAGAGCCTTAATGTCCCCTATAGCCAATATATTTCCTCCCCTCATTTTCTCTAGCTCATGTATCCATTTCCCAGCACCAGAAGTTAAACTTGAGAGTTTACACCTTAAATTATCCTTGTTCATTTGCAGCCAAGGTATATACTGTAGTCTGGCTCCTCCCTTTTCTAACAAAGGAAACTGTGAGACCCCAAATTCGCCTTCATCTCTCATCATTTGTATCCACATTAGGGACAATGGTTCTGCCCCGCCTTCTTCCTGGTAGCGACCTTAACCTGCTCATGCAAGGTGGCGAGTCCCCCTCTGACCATGGGACTGCCCTTTAGATGGTGGATTTAGCCGCATCAGTGACTCTGATGCCTGCGATTTAGGTAGATTTAAATTTGACCATCGAACGTCCTTATCCATTCTAAAACATCCCTCAGGACCACATGCATTATCTCCCTCCTCCCCACGGAAGGTTTCTCTGTCTTCATCTGACATCTCCTGTGCCCAACTCGTGTGATCTCTCTCCAGAGTCAGTCTATCTAAAGAGAGCTCTCTGGGCTCCAAACTGCACAAGGCTCCTTCCTTGACGTACAGCTGCGTACTCTCAAGTTGGCAATTTTTACCCTTCCCCTGCATCGCTTTCTGAGTCTTCATATCATGATAAACCTTATCAATAGCATCTCCAATGCTTCTGGAATCAAACTCATCCTCTAGATTAATTCCAGACAGAACCGCTATTAGCCCTTGTTCTGGGAAGCTCTTCTAAATCTTTCCATGATACTACTGGATCAGGATTCCTTACCTCCTTCTCCATGCGATCAAGATTGCGTGCTTTCTGTCTTCTCTTTCGTTCTAACTCATCATCAAACTCCCTTCACTTTCTTGCTTCCTCTCGTACCCTGTTTTCCTCCTTCTTCTTCATGTCTCTTCTTTCGTTTGCCCTTCATATTTCTTCATCTCTACAACTTTGCATTCTTTTATCCCTTAATTCCTGTTCCTCTTCTTCCACTTGTTTATTTTCTAATATTTCCTGCTCTTTGATTGCTCTCTGTCTATTGTCATATTTTCTTAGTTCTTCTGCACTTTCTTGTTTCTTCATTTGTTCATCTTGATACAATTGTTCCCTTCTTTGTCTATCCTTTCTTTTTGCCCTTCCGTCTTTCAATCTCTCTTACCTTTCTTCATCTCTTTTATCCTGCTTGACTCGATCTTCCCTTTGCCTTACGTCCTCGACGCTTTTACCATTGAGTTTGAGCAAAATCTGACCACCCATCCATTCGTTCTGTATAAGTGCTAACTCATCAGCCTTATCTCTCTCTCCTTCCCATCTTTTTATTTCTCGTCCTATATCTAAAGATATGCTTGATCGTTCACCTCTCTCTTTATCACATCCTTCTTTGTCCTTTGGGACCTTAGAGATTACATCTCTTTCAGTATTTTTCTTTGGGCCCTCGTCGCTGCTTTGCGCAGGCGACTCATGTGCCGGGTTGCTATACCATGCTGCTGCCTGAAGCTCCCTTTATGGGTACAACCCATCATCTTTCTTACTATTGCCTTTTATCTCAGGCGTGGCGGGTGGAGCAGAAGGCTCCTCCACCCCTCTATGCATACATTAAGTATCCAATCTACAGGAGGCGGCTCTTCTCTCTCCTACTGTTACATTTTCTAGAGATCTAAGCTCGCTAATTGTTTATCTACATTTTTCCTGTATATGCAGCATGCAAATATGTCATCATGTGCTGCAAGACTACCCTCTATAATGATTGCACTTATGGGCATGGCATGAACATTTTGTCTGCAGTTCCCTTAACCCATTCTGCACTGTAATGCTTGAGCTTGGGTGCATGTTTCGGCAGCTGTTTACACAAGTGTATAAGCGGAGTAATATCCTCAATTTTTGACGTGTCACTCTTTGATCGTCAATACTCACCTTTAACTCTTTTCAATTTTCAATAATACTTTTCAAGAAAAACAAAATATGAGCATGTACCAATCGTCCCAGGCTCCAATCCCTCTATATCACATTTTTTTACTTTATTCTGCTAAAAATATCATTAATTCAAGTTCTTCAAAAAAGACATGCTTAATTCCTTAACTCTCGTTTTCCTCCTTTTCACGTTTACCAATCTTGTTTGTTATGTCGTCATCATTACACAATCACATAAAACAAAACAGACAGACAAACACACTTGGCCGGCCACATAAATCTCTCACAGTCTTCTCATTAAGCAATTTTTGGCATTTTCTTTGTGATATTGTGTATCTCTAGTGCCTTTCTTCAACTACATATAGCCATCAGAAAAGTTCTTAAAAGGGACATTATAGTTGCAGCGCAAAACAACACAACCTATAAAAACCCTTATGGTTTCAAACCCAGACACATCTTTGTCACTGCTGTCATTATAACACCGTAATGTGCACCCCATATATTGCTTATGTTGTGTCTCGTTGTCCTGATTGACATAAGAAATCGGGTTCTGAGTTCAATTTGTTCAGTTATCAACACAGTTTTTATTTTGTGTTATCCCGCACAATAAATTTCAAAATGAACCTAAACAGAGCACTACTCTTTTTCTTTAGCTCTTTTTCATTGTTCAAATACTGTATGAAGTGGGCATATGTGAGAGTTGTATGTGGTGTTGTGAGCGATGCTGACAGTTATGGTTGTTTCATGGGGGTGGGGAGTCTTGCCTTTATTCCCACGAAGTGTAAACTGCCCTCTTTAGAACCATCTTTAACTGGGACCGTTTTTTTAAGTCGTCCACTATGGGACTTTAGGTTCTGTTTCTTCTGACTGTTCTTTAAAATGCACGTATCTAGGCGTATCCTTTCTTGTGAACTCTCCTAACGGTCTCTCAATTTCTTGGTGTTTACTCCTCAAGCCAATTGTTTAATATTCAATCCCCATTATTCTCCAAGTTACTTTACCCCAACCTCCCTCTGTTACTCAGTTTTCCCCTTATCACTTTTCTCATTCATTATCCATACACAAATTTGCCACCTCGCTCAGTTCTACTCACCATTCGGATATTTGTCTTCCGACTCTCGGGATCGTCCGCCTCATTATCGACTCTTCAACTTTCCATTCGTTGAGCTTCCCGTAGATGCGGGAGGGGATTCCGTAGAAAGCGTGAGACCCCGTCACACCCGAGCTTGCAAGCATAAAAGTTTTTATCTAATGCTGCTATCTACAGGGTGCCTCACGTCCATTCAGCCGAATGGCAGAGGTTGTGTGACATTTCCCGGAACCTGAATGCTTACTTTATCTCATTGGATATCTTACCATCCTCTCTCTGCAACTTTGTGAACTGGGTGACCTCAAGCCCTTTAAGATGAGTAGCAATACCCTTGAGATGGATGGGGATGCAGAATTTATTCATACATCAATAATCGAAATAGCTCAGGTAGTTGGCAAAATAATAACTGTTTTAATATCAATGATCTAAAACAGAGAGTACAACAGACGTCGCAAAGCAAATCTCTCAATGCATTAAAACAAAAGTAAACTTATATAGCAAAAAATCATCATAGGTGACATTCAACCTCCATATTATTGACGTCATCCTACGTGGCAAACTTCTAAAACCTATTGAGAAAAGTTATTGGGCCTAAGGAAATATCTAAGTATACACTCTATACTAGTATGGGACAATGGGTAAAAGTGATACGCTTCTTAACATCAGGTGGGGCAACTAAGCCCTCACTTCAAAATGGCCACTATGAACGTCACTAAATACACAAAGTCCCATTGGCTACTCAACTCTAGGACCCCTAATTACGTGGTCCCCTTCAATTGGCTGGAACTCTAACCCTCATTAGTACTTTTCCACCTACGTTAGCAGCACACAGATTGGACTTCCAGGCAATGGTGAGCTTGTCTAAAACATAGCTTCCAACCAATTAACATATTCATCTATCATCATCTCAGTGGTCTGCTGACAATTAAGACTTTGAACTTGTCCTTGGGAGTGTTTTAGCTCTGGAGAATTCAGTGGAGTGAAGGCATGCTCTGCCCTCATGCGTAGGTGTGACAATCTCATCCGTCCAACTTCATAATTCCACAACACCGTAGACCATGATTTGCAGCTTCTTGTGTATTAAAATACTATTTTTTAATAGATCTCTGACGTCCTCCTTGTTTGGTTCATGCCTTCTGAACAGGAGTTTTGTTCTTTCACACGATTTGTATCCAATGCCTGGTCACTCCAGTCTGATAAAACCGTGGACCACATAGGTTTGGCGGTAACCTTGCAGGTAATACTGGCAGGCTGCTGCCAAACTTCTGAAAAATTCCAGCACCCGCGAATGGGCAATTACCGGGTCATTACGGCCCTGCCGGAACTGGTAATTGCCCATTCACGGGCGCCAGAACGGAATGCTCCCCATTCCCATTTGAGCTCCATAGGGCTCAATGGGAATGGGGAGGTCGGATGCACCAGCACCATTCAGAATGGTGCTGTTGCATCCGATCTGTTGTGCTCGCGGGTGCCGCTCTGCCCACCAGGTCAGACCTGGTAGGCAGAAAGGCACCCGCGAGCACAACTCGTAGTTTGCCGGTCCGAGAACTACGGTACTGGCAAGCTTACCGGTATCGTAGTTCCGGGACCGACAAACTTGTAATGAGGCCCCTTGACTTTTTTGGCTTAGCTTCATGGCTCATCCAACCCCGCCTTTCTGAGATTCACTTTTAATTCATTTGTTTTCTTTACTGCGACACACTTTCCTTTTTTCAGTACAATTCTGCTATAACACATAGTGGAAACATCCATCCTTTATTCTTTATGCATATATGTATATGTTGGCGCATGCCGCAACTTAGTCACTACTTAGCTGGCCGCAAGAATACTTCATCTACTTGTGTTTCTCTGCATCTGTACATGTGTAAAACAACTTGATATCTTCATCATTTCCATGGCATAAGCTTCTTCACCTTGATCCCAAGATGTCACTTATCCTTGATTCTTTCTTGATGCCTTATAGAATATTTTCATTCTCTTCTCTCTGCATCTCTTCTATGCATGTCAGCTTGATTCTGCATGACATCACCATTCATCTTGGCCATTCATATTCTCTGCTTTTTCCGGGATTTCATTCAAATGGCCATCATATCATCTCATATGCAAATATGGTTTCCTCAATGGGAACCTTGCTTCCAGGGTTCTCTTTGATATCGGTATTGTTACTGGTACCGCACGTGTCTCACACTCTGGCTCCCAACATATAGGCAATATCGGTGAAGTGGTTGAGATGGGGGTACTTGGCTGCTCCTCTACACTTTATACCGGAAAGGCACCACTACCAAGATTTTGCCCAAGGGACAGCCCTGCTGAGTCTTTGCCATAGCCATACTAGATGAAGGCTTCAAGCTGCCCAACAGGCCGCCCTCAAACCTCCCCACACTAACAATCTCTACTTGTATGCCAAAACACGCTATAGCATACGAACAAAGCTACTTGCACAAGGCAGTTGTATAACCCCATAAAAGCCATCAAACAACAAAATGTTGTACCTCTTCAATCAGCTTATATTTCTCATTATTGACCAATGCATTCTAGCGCCACAGGCACACAAGGCTCCTCTCTGGACTTTCGACACCGAACATCTAGAAGCTGACCCGCTCTAAGAGCTTCTGGGTACTTCCGGTCTGAGTGCCTGAACACAACAGCAAAGCTACCTTGCATTTCCCACCTCTCTCCACAATCCTAACCCACCGTATTCTCTTTTAGATTATCCAGAACACCTGGAGACCAGGCAATCCCAGTAAACATAACTTACCATCCCATATTGACTGTGCCACTTGGCATCAACTGCAGACATAAACAATGGGCACTGTTCCCCCACACTCACCATTAGTGACCATTGGCTATGGCCTGTGTCCAGTTGGCCCAGAGAATGGACCTGGCCATTCCCTGTCCCCCCATAAAACATCACAGTCTGTATCAACAAGACTGAGGCCATGAATAGTGGTCATTCTGCCCAGATATCACAGAGCTTATAGAACAGTTATGTTTCCACTTGACCTGCAGCCCATGTCTGCAGATAATAGAGTTTGTATCCTGGCCTCACGAAAAAAGGCAATTTTTGGCATTTTCTTTGTGATATTGTGTATCTCTAGTGCCCTTCTTCACCTACATATAGCCATCGGAAAAGTTCTTAAAAGGGACATTATAGTTGCAGCGCAAAACAACACAACCTATAAAAACCCTTATGGTTTCAAACCCAGACACATCTTTGTCACTGCTGTCATTATAACACCGTAATGTGCACCCCATATATTGCTTATGTTGTGTCTCGTTGTCCTGATTGACATAAGAAATCGGGTTCTGAGTTCAATTTGTTCAGTTATCAACACAGTTTTTTTTTTTTGTGTTATCCCGCACAATAAATTTCAAAATGAACCTAAACAGAGCACTACTCTTTTTCTTTAGCTCTTTTTCATTGTTCAAATACTGTATGAAGTGGGCATATGTGAGAGTTGTATGTGGCGTTGTGAGCGATGCTGACAGTTATGGTTGTTTCATGGGGGTGGGGAGTACGGGCATGATGGATTTATAAACTGCCTACGATTTAGTGTTTGGCGTTGCAGACAGGCTCGGACTGGCATATAGGGCAATATGGCAATGTCCAAACCAAAAACACAGAATGGTGGTGTGGGGCAGTTTTTGTGGTCAAAGTAGGATACTTTTTTGGCCAATGTGGGCCATTTTGATGAGTTACTTCCCTCAGCGGCTAGTAGGTTTGACCAGTGTTGCTGAATAAATACCTTTAAAATGCACAATTTGCATCACATTTTATCAAAGAACTCCGCCTAGGGTACTAGTTAATCAGTCTGTCACAAAAGGAACGAATTGTCATTTGCAACTGTGGGCCACATTTTCATTGGTTCCCGCGACAATTGTATGCCCTAGTCCGACCTCGGTTGCAGACATAATATTTTTGAAGAACTTTTTTTTCAAAGAATTTATATGATTCTGAATAGAACCTTCATCATTATGCTCCTTTAACTTAATGTTTTTACTTAATTATTTTAATTTTGTAACGATATACAGTATAATAATGAGAGTGTCCACGTGCCCAATGAACAGCTCTGAGCCACCCAATGGGCAAAGTGGTTGTGTTCGGTCTATTCATTTACCAGTGTCTAATGTGACTGGGGCTCGGCTTTTGGCCCTTCCGGGGGGACCTCCAAGCTTCCCGATATAACCGTTGAACATTGCCTGCAAACTTGCCTAGTTGCAATGTTGACTCTGACAGGCCTTCAGTCATGGCCTGCCGCAATGATCCCTCCAATAGTCCTAATAGGAATATTTGACTGGGGAAGGGACTCTCGAGCCACCATGTCGAGCAGCTACTTTGACCAGGGCAAAGGCTTTGATCTTGCCCCAGGAAACCACCATCCACACAATATGCCCGCTGGGCAAGGCTTTTGGCTATGCCATATTGGTACTTTGTCCAGGGTAGGAACTGAGGTCTTGCCGTGGGATCCCCAAACCAGACAACGTTGATTGTGGTAGGGTCTTTGATCGTGCACCAGGTTCACGCGGGCCAATGTGTCCATTAGCAACATTGATGAGGGCAGGGCCTTTAGCACTGCTCCAAGTTTCCTCAGATGCACCTGAGTCAAGTGGACACTTTGACCTAGGCAGGACCTTTTGTCCTGCCACAGGAACTCCCTAGGGGATACATGTGATTTTAACGAATCACAAAACAACAAATTAATTTTGAACGAACCAAACATATCTTTAAAAAACACCCCTTTTTAAATTCATACTTTTCCCCCACCCCCAAAACTACTATTCCCATTCCCAACTATATATATATATAGTTGGGAATATATATGTATATATATATATATATATATATATATATATATATATATATATATATATATATATATATATATATATAGTTTGAAAAAATGTGGTTTTTTTTAGATGTTTTGGGTTCACTCGAAATTACATTCGTTGTTTTGTATTTGTTAAAATCACTGCATACCCTCAATAGCCACTCGATGTATCCTATCAGAACAGATTCTTGCATACGAATCATCTCACAGGTGTAACCACACATACACACAACTACCCACATATCCTTATACATGCACAATAGCACATGCACACAAACACACACATCCATTTGGATTCCTCAGGATATACCTGATCGCTTATATATGATCACTTAGAGTTCACTATGCTATTGTGTTGTGCCCTATGGTCGCTTAGAGACCACTATGCTAATGTGTTGTGCCCTATGGTCGCTTAGAGACCACTGTGCCATTGTGTTGTGCCCTATGGTCACTTAGAGACCACAGTGCTATTGTGTTGTGCCCTATGGTCGCTTAGAGACCACTGTGCTATTGTGTTGTGCCCTATGGTCGCTTAGAGACCACTGTGCTATTGTGTTGTGCCCTATGGTCGCTTAGAGACCACTGTGCCATTGTGTTGTGCCCTATGGTCGCTTAGAGACCACTGTGCTATTGTGTTGTGCCCTATGGTCGCTTAGAGACCACTGTGCTATTGTGTTGTGCCCTATGGTCGCTTAGAGACCACTGTGCTATTGTGTTGTGCCCCACGGTCGCCTAGAGACCACTGTGCTATTGTGTTGTGCCCTATGGTCGCTTAGAGACCTCTGTGCTATTGTGTTGTGCCCTATGGTCGCTTAGAGACCACTGTGCCATTGTGTTGTGCCCTATGGTCGCTTAGAGACCTCTGTGCTATTGTGTTGTGCCCTATGGTCGCTTAGAGACCACTGTGCTATTGTGTTGTGCCCTATGGTCGCTTAGAGACCACTGTGCTACTGTGTTGTGCCCTATGGTCGCTTAGAGACCTCTGTGCGATTGTGTTGTCCAACCCATATAGCATCCCAGCTCTCACCGCCCTATCTCAATATGTACACCGCACACACACTATACATCCTCTTAGGTTTATTCTACATCTTACTTACTAGTAGTATTGCTTACTGCGTGCCCAAAGGGCAACCCAACAGCCATATCATGGAATTTAGGCACTCCACCACACACACTACACCCCCCAAAATGCCCGAGACCATACCTAGGCAGCGCAGACTCAGAACACGCACACTGCCTTTAGCACTCCCCTCCACACCCATGGAGGTAACACTCAGGAACTCACGCCTATGTTCACGCATGCACGCAAAAACCTGCCGCCCGCCATACACCACCACCTACAAGCGCCTTAACAAGGCTCCGACGCCCGCTCCTCCCATACTTCACATGTCCAACAAGCCTATTCATACTACCAATAAGCTCACTCCAACCACCGACCTCAAGCCACTACAATCTAAAACGTTCCAACACCTTAAATGTGCGCTACTAAATGTTCGCTCACTCAACGCCCACGCTCTAGAAGTCAATGATACTATTACCAGCCAAGACTTAGATATGTTAGCCATAACAGAAACCTGGTTGCATTCCGCTTCTGGCCCTACTATCAGCCTAGCTGTACCACCAGGTTACTCTATCTTAAGACAGGACAGAATAGCTAAAACGGGAGGTGGGGTCGCACTAATCTTCAAAGACTCCCTAGCACTAAGACAGACTCCCACTACCGGGGAAGACACTACTGACATCCTCTCAGCCAAACTCACCCTCTCCCCTAAAGATACAGTTAACATTCATGTCATATATAGACCCCCAGGCTCTGTCAATAACTTCACAGGCATAGTCAACCATCTCCTTGGTAAAAACATCAAACAAACTTCCAGAACTCTGCTTCTAGGAGACCTAAACCTTGGATACAATGATAAACGTGACAAAGCAGCTACCACTCTCGCCAGAAACCTCACAGATTTAGGATTCACACAGATAGTTACTGCCCCGACCCATAATAAAGGCCATATCTTAGATTGGGTGGCAGATCACAACTGTGGCTCCACCCTCAACTTCAACACATCCCTCCCATGGTCTGATCACAACTGCCTTCAATTCTGCATTCCCATATCCGTATACTCCAAACCACTTATATCCGCACTGGCCAAGTTAGCCAGAAGTGCCAAAAAACTTACAGCAGACAACATACGTCCCTTTCTCAACAACCCATGCCTAGCACCTCCTTTCTCCTCTGACCCCAACATTCTAGCAGATATCTTTAATGACACTCTCACCCATGCCATCAACTCCGCAGCTCCTCTTGAAAACAAAAAAGAAAAAAAATCGTTTCATTCCAACTCATGGTTCACGGAGGACCTATTAAATCTACGCCAATGTAAGCGCCAAGCCCTCAAAACATGGCAGGCCAACCCCTGTGATGCCACCAAAGTAGACTTTCTCTGCATTTTTTAAAAAATACAAAAGTGCCATATTTAAGGCCAAGTCAGAAACCTACAATAAACGTATCCTGGAAGCTAACTCCCACTCAAAAGAGCTTTTCACCATCTTTAAAGAGCTCACCGTCCCCCCAATCTGTACAGATGAGATTGTTAAGGACGAAGCCTGGTGTAATAGCATCCAAACAGCGATGTTAAATAAAATAGACCTTCTTCAAAACAAAATAGCAGAACACTTTAAGTCTCTGCACCCCCAACAGACCCACTCCGCCAATACCGCTAAAGGCAAGAACACCCCCCAATTCAATTTTTCTCCAATCACCGAAGCAGATGCTCTCCACATCCTCAAACAGCTCAAACCATCTCAATGCAAAGGCGATATATGCCCCCCCAACATCATTAAAGAGTGTGCGGCACCCCTCACACCGATCATCACAACATTCATTAACGCCTCATTCAAGACGGGCTTAGTCCCTGACAGCCTTAAAGAGGCATGGGTGCGTCCGCTCTTAAAGAAACCAACCCTGGATCCTACCCAACCTAACAACTACCGGCCCATCACTACGGTCCCATTTCTTTTGAAAATCCTAGATAAAGCAGCACACATGCAGATACAGTCCTACCTGGAAAACAACTCTATCCTAGGTAAAAGGCAGTCTGGATTCTGCAAAGGTCATGGCACTGAAACCGCTCTACTAGATCTGAAGATCCAAATTACCCTAATTCTAGACAAAGGCAAGCCGGCCCTTCTGCTTCTTCTAGACCTCTCGGCGGCATTTGATTTAGTCGATCATGCCATCCTTACGAACCATCTCACTCAGGCCGCACATTTCTCCAAACAAGCCACAAACTGGATCACCTCCTTCCTCGAAGGAAGAGTAAAGAAAGTGTTCTCTAATATAGCTAATGCAGAGCCTACCACCATCAGGTATGGAGTCCCTCAGGGCTCATGTACGGCTCCTACCCTTTATAATCTGTTTACCAAGCCACTCTTTGACAAACTGGACGCACTTGGGATCGCATACACCAACTACGCTGATGATACCCAAGTACTCCTCCCGCTCACATGACTATACCATTAGGACGCAGCCACCCTCCAGAACATATACGCCACCATCCAAGCATGGATGGCCACTAACGGCCTATGTCTCAACAGAGACAAAACTGATATTCTCATCCTGGGCCAAAAATCCACTCTCACTAACCTCGACCCACTTTACACCAATTTCTGCATAGACAATTGTGTCATCCCAGTTCTACCTTCTGTAAAAACATTAGGAGTCCACATCGACGCCTCTCTTTCTATGGACAAACAAGTCAACTCCATTGTTTCAGCCTCCGCCTTGAGCACCAAACTCATTAATGCCATCAAACCTTCCCTAACCAAAGATAATTGCCTTTCTATTGCCAGAGCCACCATTGGAGCCAAACTAGATTATAGTAATGCGCTATTGGCTGGCACCTCCAACTACAATCTCAATAAACTCCAAACCACACAGAATAATGCTCTAAGAGCAGCCCTCAATATACCTAAAAGGGACCACATCCCGCAAGCCAGAAAGGCAGCACACTGGCTTCCGGTCAAAGAGCGCATTACATTCAAAATACTTACCACCGCACACAAATGTATCAACCTGTCCGCACCATCATACCTGTCTGATACGCTAACCAAGTCTCTCTCCTCCAGACCAACTAGGCAATGCCACTCCAACCAACTTGAGGTCCCACGCATCAATCGAGCTAGAGCAGGTGGAATAAGTTTCCTCTACATTGCCCCTAAGCTATGGAACGCACTACCTAGCACACTTAGAGCAGAAACCTCTCTCTCTGCCTTCCGAAAAAATCTGAAAACCACCTTGTTTAACTAATTCCCTCTCCTCATGTTGTTTACTCTCTCCTCCTCCTCTCCTCTCTCCTCTTCCTCTCCTGTAGATATTTCTCTTCTCTTGCAACTAAGAAATTATTTCAATGTATGTACAACTAGTCATCTGCATATCTTCTGTTTTCTTCTCTTGCAACTAAGTAATGACTTCAATGTATGTAAAACAAGTCATTTTCATTTCTGTAATAAGCGCCACGATGCCCATTGGGCTGCCTGTGCGCTAAACAAATGCGAATAAATAAATAAATAAATACCCCCATTGGATGTGCATAATGCTTGTGCATCCACACACACATACAAAACAATCACTCAGATGCTTACAGACATTTCATTCCGACAAAAGCAGAGGGATTTAACTGAAAAAAAGTGCACAGGACATGAAGGTTACTACCTATAAAAAGTAAAGTCTACAAATGTTGGGAAAGTCACACACAACAACCCAAAGAAAGAGGGGTAATCCAGGTACATGCTACATGCGGCATTCTGCATTTGGACAACGTAGTTTTTCAGATATGGACAATGTGTGATTGAAGTCTGTGTCTCTTTCTTTTCTTCATGTGTAGTACTAACGCTTTGCTGCGCTCCGGTGCGTTGTCGTATGTGGTGACTCTGTGAGCTGGCCCCAGCAGCATAGAGGTAATACTTGTGCATGCCTACAGGTGATGGAGTACACTTGGGTGTTTTCTACTAAGTTGGTGTAAATATGTGGAGTCACATTTTTTCGAGGTGACATTGCAGTATCACATGGTGTGGGTTTTCCTACTGATGTGTTGTACTAGTAGATGTAGCGGTAGTAGACCAATAGTGTGATGTTTGTTTTCACTCACAATGCAGGTCGTATATCCGGAAGGGCGACTTGAAGTGCCCATTTACTAAAGAAAAACTTGATATAAGAAGTTTGTCGTGATTTGATGGGACTGTGTCCCCGACGCTACTGACCATCACTCATAGAGGTAGAGTAGTTTGTAGTTTGAAGGGGAAGACCACGTTTTTGGCCTTCCCTGGCGAGCCTTTTTGGGCAATTTTTGTGATGTCCAGATGGGCTATTTTGTTATTGATAAACTTTTGGCTCACTGTCTGATGTTTGTTGTTTTGGGTGTCATTTGTAGGTGACTCCTCGCGTGGATTATCTTTCTTGTTGACTCAGGATCACATGGTGGTGAAAACTTATGAAATAAGGTTCTCCCCTGAAGAAAGTTCTAGCATTTAAAAACCTGAAGAACTGAAACATGTCGGGATATGTTGATAATAGACACATTGTTTAAATGTCTAGCGGATGTTAAGTGTTATGTGTTTGTGAAATTTTTAATTTTGTAAAGAAGTTTTGTGGTATATTTTCTCATTGGATTGGTGTTATACCCACCATGTGGGTCATAAATCTTGGGTGACATGAAATGTTTTAAAACAATTTGTTGTAACAATGTTTTATTGAGCGTTGAATATGAAAATTAAAAAGATTTAATGTTAAAAAATTCTGCTATAATCCTAGTCCATTTTGTCAGGACTTAAAGGTATGGGTGATCATTAATCATCCCTTTTCAGACAGATGAGCAATCCAATAGCCTAAGGTTTTACACCCTTTCTCCTTTGTGTAAACATATTTATGGTCTACCCCGGACAGTGGAGTTAGGTCTTCAACGGGGTAAAGCAATCTTATGTATAATGAGTAATTCTGTTACTGCCACTTTACCTGCACTGCCAAACTACAAGTTTGGTGGTGGGGTGGCCCGATTAACCTGCAGTTCCAAGATGCTGGTAATTCCGGAACCCCGCAACAAAAAATTATGTTTTTTTCCGGTGCCAGTAATACCGACAACTGCCCCTATGAAGTCCTGTGATGGGGAATTCCCACCCTTGCTGGCACTTGGAATATGCCATTAAATCTGATATTCCAAGTGCTGGTAACGGTATTACCATTTTGGTGGTATTCTGTCAGATTTACCATTGGGATACCACCAATCTTGTTATGAGGGCCACGTCTCTTACACTACAGGTTAAAACATAACCCACCCAACACTTCTTCAAAACACTCACTTTTAATATAAGGCAGGACATGAACACAGTAGTTAAACTGATCCTTTTAAAGTAGTCGTGTAGTGTGAGTTAAGGTTTTATCTGGAGGATGAGTGTTTGTTGTAACATTAATTTACCTAGACATTCCCAGCCTTTGAAGAGTTTACTGTGTATAGATTGTAACATTAACCTCCTATTAATCAGTGGTGCTCATTTTATCACCTATGGAGAATAAAAGGCTGAGTCAGTCCCACTGTGATTCGAATCTCTGAAGTACAGCTCACACACACAGTGGTGTTACACTAAATGTGGGGCCCCCCTGCGAGCCATGCTGAGGGCCCCCCCCCCACTCGTCAACAAATCACGGGTCGTGCTACACTCTGTGCCAGCCTAGATTATCACGGTTGTACAATACGCATGAACGTGCTGCTGAAGGGGTATGCCGCACACTGTACTAGGAGAAAGATATAAAAATGTGTTTTAATGCAATATACAGCACAGTTTCTCAGAAAAATTGGCTAAAAAGCCAGAGTGTTTGCAATTGTTTGGTAGGGTAACACCAATCCAATACATGCAAGTCACCAACAGTACACATGAACATTAATGCTTTGCTATTAAAAATACTGTGCCACACTGAAAACATGTCCCACTGGCTGCACAATGTGGACCAGTGCAGACACATAATAACATTACAGTAAAGCATGCCAGGCCGTATTTAGACATACCTAGACTGGTTGCACCAAAATGCCAGTCGAACCAATAACACTCATCAAGAAGAGAGCGCACATTGAAGCCCGGGTCTCTGCGGCCTTTAACAACATGGCCAAACTCTTTGAAATCTGCACGGAACTGGTCAATCCTGTTGCGGTTTCCACCTCTCCTGTTCCCTCCCAGGCCCTCTGTATGGCTCTGGCCTCTCACTTCTCTGCTAAAACTCAGGACATCCTGTCCACTATCTCTTCTTCCTCTCCCTCTTCCTCTCGCGCCCCCCCCTTTGGCCATCTCTACCTCTCCTCCTCCTTTCTCTCTGACAACACCTGACAAGGTTTCTAGACAAGTCCGATCCATGAAAGTGTCATCCAAACAAGTGTTTCCCTGCTCCTCCAGAACCAGCAAGGACCATATTGACACCCTTGCTGCAGCCTTGGCCGATTTCTGTAATCACTCTTTCACCACTGGAACGTTCCCCTCTCCCCTTAAGCACTCCCTTGGGCACCCACTCCTCAAGAAGCCATATGCTGATCCTACCTGTCCGGCAAACTATCGCCCAATCTCCATCACCCCTTTCCTGTGCAAACTCTTGGAAAAAAGCTGGCCATCTCCCAGCTTACTCTCCACATTGAATCTGTTGGTTGTCTCCATTGCCATCAGTCTGGCTTCAGAGCTGCGAGAGGCATGGAAACTGCTCTCCTAAACACCTGTGACAAACTGCTCTCCAACCTTGATTCCAGCATTCCTTCTATCCTAATCCTGCTTGATCTTTCCTCTAATTTCCACACAGTCAACCACACCATCCCAATCAATCGACTATGTGAGAACCTAGGCATCACGGACCAGGCCCTGGAGTGGCTGACCTCCTTCCTCTTGGACTGCCCCTCCCAGTTCCAACTTGGTCCCTTTCTCTCTGGCACCTCACACTCTACCAGTGGCATTCCCCAGGGCCATATCCTCTCACCCTGGTTTTTCAACCTCTACTTGGCCCCTTTGGCCCACCTGATCTGTACCTTCTCCTCTAACCTTCAGTGTTATGTGGATGGCACTCAGCTTTACTTCAGGCTCCTCTCATCTCTTGCTCATTCCTGACTGTCTGTCCATGATTCAGTATTGGTGCGCCTCCAACAATCTCTGCCTCAATGCCATTAAGATGGAGATCCTTCTCATTGAGACCCCTGCCCCTACTTTCCCTCTTTCACTCTGGCCGCCCACCCTCGGCCCTCTTTCTTTGCCTTGCTGCGAGGCAAAAAACCTTTTGCATCATCTTCGACTCCACTCTCTCTTTCTCTCCTCGCATCTCGTACGTCGCCAAGAAGTCTCACTACCTACCAGCTGCTCCTGATGGGACTCTTCCCTTTCTCACTTTCCCCCAGAAGCTCACTGTCTCCAGAGCCCTGCTTCTCTCTAGGCTGGACTACTGCAGCAGCCTCTTTCTCAAGCTGCCTTCCTCTACTCTCCGCCATCTGTAACTAATCCAGAACATGACTGCAAGACTTATCCTTGGCCAGAAGCCCAGTGATCATATCTCTCCAGCCCTGAAATTGCTCCACTGGCTCCCGGTGGTTGCAAGAATCAAGTTCAAGACCCTTTGCATTGTCCACAAGGCTTTCTGTGGACGGGCCCACACTACATCCAACGCTCTCTTCCGAAATACCTTCTTTCTTGAGCCCGTCCCCCGGCTACCTCCAACTCTCTAAGGGCTAGACACTTCTCCAGGCAGAGAGTGGGGGTTGATCTCTCTCCTCTGCAGTTGCCTCGTTCTGGAAGGGCCTCCCTGACCCTCTCAAACTTGAGCGGACCACCTGATGTTCCAGAAGCAGGTCAAAACTTTCCTCTTCTCCTCTGCTTTCACTCTCTCCCTCCCCTGCTGACCTACCTGCCTGCTGTACCAACTGGTTGCATAGCTACCCGCCCAGTCTCACTGAGTCCAGGCTCTTTCTTGATCAGTCACCATTGCTCTGCCTCCAGCCTACCATGCACTTAGGGGCTGTAACTGTAACCCTACCGCCCCTTGTTCTCCTTGCACTACCCAGAGCTGCACTGCCCTGGCTGCACCTACTGAGAGCACTACTGCACTGTTTTCCACTCGCTTCTTCCTTGCACCCCCCCTTTCCCCTTGCATTTCTTGTTCTCGCACTTGCACGGTCTGTAGGACCAATGATTTGCCTTGTCCTCCTTCTATCTTCCCTCCCTTGCTTGTCGTGCCTAGAAACACTTGTGTACAGGCGTGTTATTTATTTTAAAATGTTTTTATTGGCATTTGGCATTCGCTGTTATATTTCCAACCAGTACAATCGTGGTTTACGTCTATGCATGGTTACAAATCTCTTATGTCTTACAAGGCATGGGTGTTATTAAACAACAAACAAAACAAACAAAGAAATAACGAGAAAGAAAGGAAACAGAACAAGTAACAGTGGTAACAGTGACTGTCCTTTGAACTCTGTGTGGTTATAGTCCTTATTTCCGTAGATGAACCCCAGTCTCCACTCCATTGGGCTCTGGCTGGTGCCCCTGACACATAGGGGGGGAAGTAGGTGTAGAATGAGTGCTACTGTGCGTGGGTTAGGCCGTTTTGCCGGTTGTGGAGGGTTGGCTCAGGGAGGCTTATAGCTCATCGAGAAGATCATGTCTCTCAGAAGGGTCTTCCAGGCCTCCAGTGTGGTGCTCAGGTCTTCTCCGCCCCGGTTGTTCGCTTCCTCCCATGCTCTGGTTTCTGCTGCCGTCCATCTTTCCATCTTCCTGATCCAAGGTTCGTACCTGGGGCCTGCTGAGGATTTCCAGGCCATTGCGACCGTTCTCTTTATAAGCACGCATGCTATGTCCATCAGCTTCACCAAGTGTTTGATTTTGCCCAGTCTCGGGTAGATGCCTAGGAGGCACTCTTTCGGAGTCCATTCATATAGCTCAAGGCCAGCTTTCCTGCAGGTCTGTTCGGCTGCGAACCATAGTTTCTGAGACTTAGGGCAAGTCCAAAACATGTGAATTATGTCAGCTTGATCAGAGGAGCACCATGGGCATGCCGGGTTGACTTTGTCATTGAAGGTGGATACTCTATGTGGGGACATGTAGGTCCTATAGAGGACATTGAGTTGTATTAGTCTGAATCTTGCGTTCCTAGATATCTCCTTCGGGTATGCTAGGGCTCTCGACCATTCTCCCTCCGTAATTTCGGTCCCTAAGTCGGATTCCCATCTCTCTTTCAAACGTGTGCTTCTTGGGTTAGGCCTATCGTTTATTTGGGCGTATAGCCTTGATGTTGGTTTCCAGCCATCGCTTACTCCGTACATCTCTTGGGTCAGGGCGTGTGTTTCAGGCTCCTCGGGCCATACATCCCATTTCTTCTTGGCGATAAATTTCACCTTTTGGTACCATAAGTAGTGGCTCAGGGTGATCCCCTCGTTCTCTTGCAGTGATTCGAAGTCCCTGAATTGCCCTTCCTCAAACATATCTCCCCATGTGTAGATGCCGAAGTTTTCCCATCTCCTCATTGTTGGTAGGTCGCCGGGGGCTTTACACATGTCTGCTAGGATGGGGGTTTCGGGTGAATACGAGTGTTGTAGGCCCAGCATAGAATTAACCTTTTTCCACACCTGTCGACCCACCTGTACTATTATGGGCGGGTCGGGAGGCCCCATTTTGTTGTTCCATATCAATTCTTTAGGGTGTAGGGGTGAGGTTAGTTGGCAGAGGAGGTTTGTCTCAGCTGAGGGCTCGTCGCTCAGCCATTTGGCGACATGTGTTAGTTGGGCCGCTAGGTAGTATCTTCTGAAGTCCGGTAGTTGGATACCGCCTGCGGAGTAGGGAAGTGTGAGGATGTCCAGTGCAAGCCTGTGCCTGGATCGACCCCAAAGAAAATCTTTGATCAGGGATTCCAGTTTCCTGAAGAAGGATGGGGGAATGTAAAATGTTATATTGGTAAAGTAATAGAGGAATCTGGGCAATATTATCATCTTGGATATTGCGGCTCTGCCCATCACCGAAAGCGGAAGTTTCGACCAAAATTTGACGGATCTCCGTACCCCCGATAATGCGGCTTCAGTATTGCTTTCGTGAGTGGAGATTGGTGTGTGCTTGATGGTGATGCCCAGGTAGCTGAAGGACTCTGTTTGCCACTGGATTCCAATCTCGGGGAGTTCTTCTGTGCTCCTTCCCCTGAGGCCAGCCAGAGGGAAGGCGGATGATTTCTGCCGGCTGAACTTTATGCCTGAGTATTTCGAAAAGTTATCCAAGATATCTAGAGCTATCGGGGCATTCATCTGAGGGTCACGAAGATATAAAAGAACATCGTCGGCGTACAGGGAGATGATGTTGTCTGTACCGGCGATGCTTATGCCCGCGTCGAATAGCTGTTTCCTGAAATAAATTGCTACTGGTTCCAGGCCTAGGATATATAGCATTGGTGAGAGCGGGCATCCCTGTCTGGTCCCCCTTTGGATAGCCCAGGCCCCTGACACCATGCCCCCTGTTTTGACTCTTGCCATCGGGTTATTATATAGTACTTTGACCCATCGGATAAAGTGTTCGCCCATTCCAAACTCTCTCAAGGTTTCGATTAGCCACTCCCAGAAGATCGAGTCAAAAGCCTTAATGGCACCAAGCGAGAGTACCGCTAGGTCTTCTTTGCTTTCCTCTGTTTGTGCCATTATGTGCTGGAGCCTTCTTAGGTTGGCTGTAGTGTTGCGTCCAGGGACAAAGCCGCATTGGTCTACGTGAACCAGGGAACCTATCACCTTTGAGAGCCTCTTGGCCAGTATGGTCGTAAGTATTTTGCTATCGTAGTTTAGGAGTGCGAGTGGGCGATATGAGTCGCATTTTTCGGGCGGTTTGCCAGGTTTGAGCATTGGCACTATGAGGGTTTCTCTCATGGTGCCTGGTAGTGTGCCCGTCTCAAATGCCTCCGCATAGACTTCATGCAGTATGGGGGACAGGATCTCTTCATATGCCTTGTAAAACTCGGGGGTAAGGCCGTCGGTTCCAGGGGTCTTGCATGTGGAGAGGGATCTAATCGCTTCAGTAATGTCTTCGATAGTAATGTCCTCTCCTAGCATTTTTCTTTGCTCCTGGTTCAGTTTTGGTAGGCCGACTTCTTCCAGGGTGTCTCTTATGTCTGCTTCAGGAATTTGGTCGCTGTGGGCATACAGTTCTGCATAGAAGTCGGTGAAGACCTCATTTATTGCTTGCTGTGTCCTGTGGACTGTGTCATTATCGTCCCTGATCGCTGTAAGGGCCCGCTTCGGATGTTCCTTCCGGCACAGCCAGGCTAGTATCTTGCCTGGCTTATCTGCCTCTTTGTGAGCTCTCATGGTGCGAGTGGAGAAGTCAAATTTCGCGAGCCTTTCCCATGCGGTTCTGCATTCCTCCCTGATCTCCCTCAGCTTGGTCTCTGTCTCAATTGTGGGAGGGGAATTGTTTTCGAGGTGCCTGATCTTTTCCTCCTTAGCTTCTAATTCCTTTCTTAGTTGCTTCCTGATTCCACCCGCCTCAGCTATTACCTCTCCTCTTGTCACCACCTTCAATGCTTCCCAGAGAGTACTCCATTTTTCAACTGATCCCTTATTAATTTCCATATACTCTTCTAGTTTCTCGGCCAGGTGCTCCCTGAATGCGGGGTCAGTTAGTGTCTCCACTGGCATACGCCACGTTGGGATAGGAGGTAGGGGGGGGCGCAGGCGAAGTTGTATTATTAGCGGGGAGTGATCTGAAATTGATCTGCCCAGGTACTCCGCAGACTCGACCCGAGGGGTCAGCTCGTCATTTATAAAGAGGTAGTCTATCCTGGTGTGCAGGTTGTGAGGGGCCGAGTAGAATGAATAGGATCTATCCGTGGGGTGGAGGTCCCGCCAGGTGTCAACCAAGTGCAAGTCCTCGATTGTTTTGTGGAGGGCCCGAGCAGGGAGGTAATTGTGCGATTGTGGGGTGGTGGATCTGTCCATTTCCGCATTCATGACGCAATTGAAATCGCCTCCCCACAGCAGAGTGTGGTCCCTGTGAAGCATGACTTTGGCGCACAGCCCCTTGAGGTAGGAAGGTATGCCATGTTGGGGGAAGTATGAGTTCATTATGCATATTCGATTGCCCTCCAGCATGCCCCATACCAGCAGGTATCTGCCTTCCTTATCCGACTCTACCCCCAGCTGTTGGAATGGTGTGTCCGGGCTCACCCATGTGTATACTCCTCTTGCATACTTCGAGTAAGATGAACCATTACCTTGTCCCCCCCAGTAATTTGTTAGCTTATCTGCAGAGTCGGCAGTGAGGTGCGTTTCTTGTAAGAGGGCAACTGATACCTTCTTCCTCTTCAGGTAAGAATGTATTCGATTTCTCCGGAGATAGGACCCCATCCCCCTTACGTTCCATGTGATTACCCTAAGTTTTGGCGCCATTGCTTGATTGCATTAATTGTCGGGGAGAGGTATATGTCCTCTCTGGGGCTTGTTCGCTTGTTGTTGTGAGCCATGGTTGGTTCTGGTCGCGTGGAGTGGTTAACTCTGTTGGTTAGTTTTGGGTTCGATTCCATTTGGTTAAAGGTCTTCAGAGTCAAGGCAGTTAAAACAGTACTAACTTGTGTGGAACAATTATAACTGGTGCACCCAGCGACTGACACAACGGTGGAGTGCTCGGGTGCTCTCGCGCCGCCTGTCCCAATCCGGGTGTCTGGCGCGAGTAGGTGAGTGCTGGCAACTGGCCTGCACTGATCTTTCGTGGGGTCGTGGTCTGTGTTCATGTGTGGTAGATCGGGTGAGCCCCGCAGTCATTTAGCTTCTCACATTGTAGTTTTCCTTCTAAGGTTGGGGTCTCCTGATCTCTCAGGTGTTTGTGGGAGGGTGCAAGCACCTGTGTCGGGGCGTATTGCCCTCATCCTTGGGCACCCTCATTGTGTTTCCCATGCGGGGATTCGACAGGAACCTCGGCCAGGTTATTGTGTTCCATCCACATGTTGGCCGTGGCTGGTGTCTCGAGAAATATCGCTTTTCCTTTATAGATTACCTTCAACCTGGAGGGATAGAGCAACATGTATTTTAGGTTTAGTTTCCTCAGCCTGGCCTTGATTGGGACGAAGGAGTTCCTCGCTCTTTGTACCGACTGAGTATAATCGGGGTATATCGTGATTCTTGAGTTGCCTCGCTCTATCTCTCCTCCCTCCCTCGAGAACTTCAGGATCACCTCCCGGTCTCGGAAGTTAAGGACCTTCGCTATGATGGGGCGAGGGTAGGAGCCTGGGGGGGGTTTCTTCTGGAGCGATCTGTGGGCTCTCTCTATGGCGAAGCCCTGTGAGAGATTTGCCACCCCGACCTCTTGTTGGATTAGGAATTCAACGAAGGCCGTCGGATCAGCAGTCTCCGTCCCCTCCGGTACGCCCAGTATCCTAATGTTACTGCGTCTAGCGCGGCCCTCCGCCTCCTCGGACCTCGCCTCCAGCAGGGCTACCTTACGTTGAAGGTCTGCGAGTTCTGTTTTCATGGCTGCCGATTCAGTTGCCATGTCCTCCTGAGAGGACTCCACAATGGTGACGCGTTCCGTTAGGTTGCGGGCATCTTGCCTTATCAGTTGGATGTCGGCTTTTACTTCACCGATCTTCGTGTCGATAAATGATTTTAGGGCCTCAATCGCCCCCAGCAGCTGATTGTGTCTGGTGTCCGGGCTATCCCGTGTTGCTGGGTCGTCCGATGTGGTCTGGGTGGTGGGGTTAGATTTCGCCGTGACAAAAGGATCTAGGGTGGCATTTTTGGCTTTGTTTCTTGCTGTGGCCATTGTGGATTGTCTCGGGCCTGGTTGAGGCAGGCGGGCTCTCTGGTTTTTTTTTTTCCCCCGGGTTGATTTTAATGCGTGGTGGTGCAGGGATATTAGGCTTTATTTGATCCGGGGTCTGGGTGCCCAACGGATGTGGTCGCCCTGCTTTAGTGGGACAGGAGACAGTGGGGCCCGGGTCGTTCAGGGCTGCAGCGTTGCTCGCGTTGTGGGTCCGGTCCCTTGGTGTGGTAAGGTTGGTTGGGGGGGATGCAGGAGCAGGGAGTTCAGTGGGAGCGCCGCGGTGTGGGCTCTCAGTATTGCTCGGGCAGGGTCCCGCAACTCGGTGAGTAGGTGGTCGGGCCTAGCTAGATATGACCCAACCCGGACACTGTGGCGTGGTCTGATCCCAAGGAGGGAAGGGTCTCACCTGTGAGCGTTATAGTCCGGGCAGATCAGGAGACAGCCGCCGGCCCAGGTCGAGGTATGCAGGTCTGCGCTGGCCGGGGGGCTCCGCTCGCCGGGGAGTTGAAAGTCGGGGTCGCGGTAGATGGCCCTGAGGATCCGGTGGTCTTGCCCCAGTCGCACTTCAGCTACGTCGTTGTGGGCACCAGCACCGGGCGCCCAGTCTTGGCCCCCAGCCTGCGTATCGATGGGGCCCAGCAGCACTCCGCACCTCTGGGCGGTGGGGGATAATGGGAAAGGCGTCTGGGGGGGCCGGGATCAGTTCGCTTCGGGGTGTACGCTCCTCATCCGCTCATGTCGCCTCGGCCGCCATCTTGGGAGTCCCTTCTGGAGTGCAGGGGGCGCTGGACCGGAGCGTCCCAGCGGGCCCCGGAGCTCCGATTTTTGTCGGGTCAAATCGTCGGGTGTAGTCAATCGCCTGATGTACGGCTACACCGAAGGCTGGGTGCTGCAGGCAGCCCACACCACCCAAATCGAGGAGTGATTGCGCGGCTCGCTGCTCCCGCGCGCCTCCCTCAGGGGATAGGGGGGGCCGGGCCGAAGCATCGGGAATGCTCCCTGGTCCCCGATTTCCTTCGGGGGAAGTCGTAGGTTGCAGCTAATCGCCTGATGTACAGCTGCTCCAAAGGATGGACAGTATTGCTGGATTTTTGGTGCCCAAATCAGGATCGGACTGCGCGGCTCGGCCGGAGCTCAAGGGAACCGCGTCCTCACACCCTGAGCATCAGGCCACGCCCCCCACAGGCGTGTTATAATAGACTTATATCATATCATTTTATCACAGATGCCCAAATAAAATACAATGCCGCAGTAACAAACGGCTAGACTGCCAGCACCCAAATGCAAGTCTAGCTAGGTAATTACACTTAGCAGGACTGCTCTATCAGAAACGTGCAGTTGAAAAAAGTCATACCAAACTAAGGAATAACTAAACTGGCTGCACCAAAATACCTCTCTAGCCACTAATACCAGATATCATGCCTGCTAAGCCTGGACATGGACAACCATTATGATTTATTTATTCATTTATTACTTTATTTATTTGTATTTGTAGAGCGCACAAATAGCCCGCAGACATCGAGGTGCTGAATCAGAGCTTAAGGATGCTTACTTAAGGGTTACAAAGAAGCCGCCCCAGAAAGAACTTATTTACATTTATGTAGTTACATGTTACAGTATATTGCAGGTTCTAACACATCAAACAAAAAGTTTGGTCTTGATGGCTTTGCAGAAGACAGTGTGGGATTCAATGGCTCTGAGGTGGGGAAGGAGCGCATTCCAAAGGGTGGGGGCAACTGATGGGAAGCTGGAGCGGCACGCATGAACTTTGTGATTCTTGGGGACAGACAGTAGGTTTGAGTACTGTGATCTAGATGGTTTGTGAGTGGAAGGTTTGGTAATCCTACGTGTTACTTAAGGAGGAGCAAGGTCATGGAGACATTTGTGCGTCAGGGCCAGGGCTTTAAAGATGATTCTTTGTTTAACAGGAAGCCAGTGGACTTGTCTTCTGAGTTCAGAGATGTGCTCTTTACGTGAGAGCCCTGTGGCGGCTCTGGGTGTGTTATTTTGAACAATTTGGAGTTTAGCAATATTCTTGGCAGAGGTGCCAATGAATAAGGCATTGCAATAATCGAGTCTCGAGCCAATGATGGACCTGGCGATGGTGAGGCAGTTTTGTTGGGACAAGAGGGGTCGGATAGCATTGATAAGTTTGGAGTAGTAGGTGGACGTGGAGGCTATGGCATTAACCTGTTTTTTCATGATCATATCAGGTTCTAGAACCACACCAAGGGTTTTGATGGATGGTGATAGTTATTGGGATATTGTCAATGACGAAGGAGGAGTACTGTTTGCTCAACTTATTCAGGGTGGATGGCGAACCAACCAGCAGGAGCTCAGTTTTATCACAATTAAGGCAGAGCCAGTTTTCTGCCATCCAGGTTTGAATTGTTGAGTAGATGGAGTTTAAAGTATTCTGGTCAGATACGTAATCACCTGAGAGGGGGATAAGTACCTGGGTGTCATCCGCATAGTTTGTGTATGAGATGCCCATGGAGTTGAGGATTTTAAACAGGGGCCTCATGAAGAGGTTGTAAAGGGTGGGGGCCATGCAGGAGCCTTGCAGGACCCCACAATTGATGGTGCTAGGGTCGGCACAGGACGAGTCCGAGAAGACCTTCATAGATCTGTCTTTTAAGAATGACTCTATCCATTTGCAGGCATTATCAGAGAAGTTGGCTATTGAGGATAGATGTTGGCAGAGTGTTTTGTGGTTAACTAAATCAAATGCGGCCGACCGGTCAAGGAGCAGGAGGAGCGCAGGTTTACCTGTGTCTCTGAGGTCATCGACTTGATTTTTAAGGTCAAGGAGAGCGGTTTCGGTCCCATGCCGTGGCTGGAACACTGATTGTCTAAGACCAAGGAGATGGTTGTCCTCTAAATATTTCTGTATTTGCAGGTAGGCTGCTTTATCCAGTATGTTCAGTAGGAAGGGGACAGTGATGATAGGCCTGTAATTGGTGGGGATTGTTGGGTCAAGGGAGGGTTTTTTGAGGACCGGGCGAACCCAGGCTTCCTTTATATCTTGTGGGACTTGGCCAGAATGAAAGGAGGCATTGATGAATGCCGTAATGATAGGGACTAGTGAGGGAGCAGAGTCCTTGATGACTTGCGCTAGGCAGACATCACCCTTACAATTAGAGGGTTCGATGGTTTGGAGGAGTGAGGTGACCTCTGAGACACTCACGTCTTTGAAGTCAAATTGGGGGGAGGGGTTGGGATGCGCAGCCAAGGGGTTAGTGCTTTGACTACTGGTTATTAACTTAGAGATCTCCTTTTGGTGAGCGAGTATTTTGGCTTGTAGGGTTTCAAGTTAGTTAAACATGGCGGACTGGATGGAGTTGCACCAGGATCCATCCTTCACTATTGGGGAAGGTGGGTCTCCAGTTCTCTGAATATGGAGAAGATTTCACGGCTTCCCGATTTACCAGTGGAGATTCTGGCATTAAATGATGTTGCTTTGGCGTTGGTAATGACGGTTTTGTATAGCTTAGAAGTGGTTTTGAAGACTAGTTGGGTGGCTTCTGTTGGGTTGTTGCGCCAGGTAGTGAGGGCTGCTCGTTTTTTCCCTCGCATCTGTAAGAGGTCCTGGGTAAACCAGGCATTGCAGTGCTTGGTTTTCTTTTCTTTCTTAAGTGAGAGAGGGTCTACCAAGTCAACGGACTGGGAGAGGAACCTTTTGAAGTCGTTGGCAAGGATATCTGGGTCCTTGGAGAAGGGGGGGTGGAGGGCGGGGACCTTGTGGTGCTGGGAGAGGTTACTTTGGGTGAGGAGTTTGGAGCTGTGCGTGGGGGCAGCTGGAAGTGGGATGGTGGGGAGTTGGAGGTCCCTAGAGGTGATGATGTTGAAGGTGATGCAATGATGATGAGTCCAAGGTAATGGTGAGATAAGGGGGGGCTGATTGAGCAGTTGTGTTGAACAACCCAGTCGAGAGTACGCCCTTTTGAGTGAGTGGGGCTGAAGATGGTCTGTGTGAACCCTAGGGTGGATAACGCTTTATTAAGGGCTTTGGCATGGGTGTCTTTGGGGTTGTTGAGGCCCAAGTTAAAGTCACCAAGGAGCAGGATTTTAGAGGATTTCTTTAGGTTATCCGAAATCGAGTGGGTGAGGGCTTCTTGGAAATCACTGGATGGGCCAGGAGGGCGGTAGATGAGGTGAATTGCTATGGTGCAATTGTGGGAGAGCTTGCGTTTCAGGAGAAGGTAGTCAGAGCTCTCATCAAGGTTTTTTTTGGATTGTCCCAATTGAGAGGGTATCTTTGGCGATGACGACAACCCCTCCACCTCTGTGGGAAGTGCGGTCTTGTCTGTAAATATGGTACCCCGGAGGGATTGCTAAGGCAAGGGCTGGTCCTGAGACATCAGTTATCCAGGTTTCACTAAGGAATAGTAAGTCAAGGTTGTTATGAATAATAAGGTTGTTGATATCAAGGGAGTGTGCTGGTAGAGATCTGCAATTCACAAGGGCACATTTTAGGTGGGTTACAGAGGGTCGGAGGGCACACGGAGTGACTTTAGTGATAGGTATGGCTGGGAGCTGTATTTGAGAGGGACTAGCAGGAGAGCACTGAGGCACCATGGTGGACGAAGGCTAGGTGTGAGCTGGGAAGCCAAGTTGTTGGTAGTGGTGCATGCAGTACTACATGGCAGTGTAACAGCGGGTACAGGCAAAGTGGCAGTGGTGCAGGCATCAGTGCATGGCAACATAACAGCAGGTACAGGCAAAGTGGCAATGGTGCAGGCATCAGAGCATGGCAACATAACAGCAGGTACAGGCAGAGTGGCAGTGGTGCAGGCATCAGTGCATGGCAACATAACAGCAGGTACAGCAAAGAGGCAGTGGTGCAGGCATCAGTGCATGGCAACATAACAGCAGGTACAGACAAAGTGGCAGTGGTGCAGGCATCAGTGCATGGCACATAACAGCAGGTACAGGCAAAGTGGCAGTGGTGCAGGCATCAGTGCATGGCAACATACCTGTGGGTACAGACCTGATAGAGGGCACAACGGTGCTAGTGTCAAACTTAGCATTTGGTAGCATTGCATGGTGGTTGGCGGTGAGTGTACAAGGCCATGGTCCTTTCCTGTGCATAGTGGAAGTGGGCATGTCCTGGACCGGAAGTGTTGAATACTTAATTGCCGGTGGACAGAGCAGAAGCAAGAATAGGAGAGCACGCAGTGGCCAGAGACGGGTGAGTGCGGGGTAGCGGGAGTCAGAGTGGGCGGAGGGGCGGAGGATGTTTACCACAGGTAGTGCAGGCAAGCGGCGGGTCATGTAGCGTGAGGATCTGTCCTCGAGGTGGGCAGGTGGTGAAATGGGTAGCCTTGCCCGCAGGCGACGTAGTCTGGAGGAGTGGCTAGGTTGGAGAGCGTGAGGGGAAACCCTTGGCGTGCATATTTATCTCACAATCCCGCCCCCCACACATCCCCTCTCACGCCCTACCCCAACCTCCAAAATCAGCTAGTTTTGCCCAGAATTACCTTCAAGTCCCTCTTCCTTGTCCCAGAGCTTACGTTTGAGGCTCCTTGCCTCATTGGCAAGTACTTGGATGAGGAAGAGTGGGATTAGGAGAAATGAAGATACAGGTAGCTAAGTCAGGCATTACCTCCATGTACCTCTACCTCATCCCAGTACTTGTCTATGAGGCATAGTGCCATACACAAGTATAGGGACGAGGAAGAATAGGGCCGGGAGTGATGACGATTACCAATAAGTAATTATGGCATTAAACACATGTAGGGGCTTCACAATATTGAGTTGACTGGGCTGCAGCACTCACCCCCATACATTTTGGGTTATGTTGACTCAACCTGGCTAACCTTCAGAGGAGTTGCCGAGCAGAACAGGACACAGATGTTAAATGGCACCTGGGTTTCGCTGTTAACAAGGGCCCAGCAATTACTAATGTAAAGCATTTCACGGTTAGTACCTGCATTCAAATGCCACATTTTTTAGGCAATTTAAAGTGTGATGTGGGTTTAGTACTTTCATGCCAGAGAAGTGATTGGAAGGGTAGAAAGGGAACAGGAGACTGTTCATTCTCACAGCAGTTCATAAGTGAGTACTTTCACACTTAAAGGAGAGAGTTAACTGCTTGTAACATTGAAGCTGCACTAGAATAGTCTCATTAAAATGCGTAAAGAAGTTTGATGCCCCCACACAAATAAGATAGCCCCTCCCCCACCGCCCGTAAAGTTAGCGCCTCTCCGAACACCTGAAGGATCAGCACCCCGAAATGTAGGTTTTGTTGCGCCCCTGAACACAAGCACACACACCATTCACCATATGCTCACACGCAGACCCAGCCATCCATACATTTAAGTGTACCATAGAGGCACACCCAGGCAGCCATCCATACATTTAAGTGTGGACCCTTTACCATACAGGCACACACACCCAGGCACCCACCCATACATTTAAGTGTGCACCCTTTCACCGTACACGCCCACACGCACACCCAGCCACCCATACATTTGTGTCCACCCTTTCACCATACACTCACACAGGCAGCCACCTACACATTTAAGTGTACACCCTTTCACAATACACTCACACACACGTCATGGGGTTGAGGGGAGCCCTATTACTCCAAAAAGAAATTGTTTCTTTTTTAAATCACTCTGACTTCATAAAGAAATTATTTCCGTAAAGGACGTAACCATAACGGAAATAATGTCTTTATGAAGGCAGAGTGACTTCAAAAATAAACAATTTCTTTTTGAAGTCATAGGGCCTCCAGCCTGGGGTCTTCCATGTCATGGGGTTGGGAGAGCCCTCGGACTTCAAAAAGAAAGTGTCTTTTTGTAGTCACTCTGCCTTCATAAAGACATTAATTCTGTTACAGAAATAATGTCTTTATGAAGGCAGAGTGATTTAAAAAAGAAATTAAAAAAATACTATTCATTTGAATAAATATTTTTTCATTTCTTTTTTCAAGTGGGGCCCCCTCCCAGGACATGTGCTAGTGCGTGCCCCACCCGCCCCCCCCCCCCCACCACAGGGGCTGTGGGGGGGGGCTGTTACGCCAGTGCACACACACATAGATCACTACAACAGACTAGATTGCCCTTTATATTGTCATACTTGCCAACCCTACAGATTTAGGCAGTAGGCTACTGCTTTTTAAGCAGTCCTACTGCCTACAGATTTGGATGACAGATCCTACTGCTTTTTACAGTGGCAGGTAATTTATGTGACTCTAAGTCAGGCTGCAGGACAAAGCATACAACACATTAATTTGTCTGTACAGTGGGCTGGTAGGTCATTACTTTGATTGGGCTCAGACCAATCCACTGACCTGACAGCTACATGACTCTATCCTGCACTCTTGCCGGTACAACCCTTAGGTGAATGACCAGTGAAGGCAAGCAGCAGAGCGTAACACCATCACACAGCATCTGCCTATCAGACTGAGGGACATTCAGTGTTAAACTTGCACTGCAGGAATACATATCTATTGCCCAGACTGCTGCTACAGAGCAGTGGCAAATATTGCCTACCAGCTCTGTGTGATTACCTTCTGTGTAATTGGATTTGCTGTTATTTACCATTCCGAATTATACATTTGAAAGATTTGAACATCTTTCCATGTTATGCTGTTGATTAGTTGTGTATTTTAGAATGCTTCAATGGTGCCAACAATGTATGTTTTGTATTTTCCTGTGATGTCATTGTTATGCAAATTATTTTTTAAACTTGAAAAATCCTACATCTTTTTGGTCACATAATGTTGGCAAGTGCTAGTACGAGCGCCCTGCCAACTCCAAAGGTTTATATGAGCGGGGCTACAGGGCTATACGCAGGCATTGTTTACATGAATATATTGCCTGACGCAAAAGACAATACATGGAGCCGTCTGCCTGTGACATCACACGTACGCAAAGAGCAGGTAAATCAATACAGTGTCAACACAGCAGCGGCGCTTTTACAGCCCTGGCAGGTCTGTATTGGATGGAACCTTTACAAGCCTCATATGCCTAATGGAAACTAGGCCCAGCTGGCCCTGCCGTGACCAATAAGCCAAATAACGCGGAGGGTGGGGGAGGGGGGGGCAGGTTTGCCGATAAGCAATGGGAGATTACGAAATATGCTAAATGGATGTAGTGAGAAGTGGGCGCAGGGATAACACATGACTCGAAGGATGACGTGAGGAAAAAATGCTGAACACGGCCTTTGTCTTTGGGGAGTCTGGGCGTGGGTACAACGTTTTAATAACATGTTCCTTGGCTTAGGGTGAACCTGTCATTACCGTTATGTTTCACCGTTATCAGTTTCTTTCCTCGTATTTACCATATTTGGCCATATTTTTCCGTCCGAATTAACATTTTTAACATTTAATTTTGTGTCTGCATCAGAAAGGATGAAAAAGGAAAACGAAGATATCCAGGAATAGAATTTAGATGAAAGGCAGTTGCATAAAATGTGTGGGTGTGCCTAGAGGTAATTAGGAACCACAGCTATTTGGGGGATAATGGCAGCAATGGTGGGCTGCACTGGATGTACAAAGACCCACCAGCCAGAGCTAGGACACAGCCTGCTGTTCCGGTTACTATGACCATTATCAACCAGCTGCTAAGACATTTGGGCATCATTAAAAGTTGGCCGGTGCGGTAATAACATTCCAGGAGTACTGTTTGTCGGCACGTTACTGCACCGGCCAACTCCAAGTTTGCTGGTGGGTCACCTGATCTACCTACAGCAAAGAGCTGGAGGTAAGTCAGGCACCTTACTGTAAAAAATCACTGGAATTATCCACACCGGTATTACCGGCATGGTAAACCTTGCGCAGGTAATACCAACAAGTCCAATGGGACTCCATGAAATGGGGATTTACAATCGCTACCACCACTTGTGATCTGGCGGTAATTCCACCAGACCAAGTCGCAGTAACGTAATACAGTTTGGTGGTAGCTGGGTGGATTTACTGCCCAGATACCACCAAACTCGTAATGAGGCTCAAAGTAAGCGGGTCCATGCAAGTAGCAGAAAGATGTTTTCCAAAAATAAATAATTCTCTAAAAATAGCTGGCCATCACAAATCCACAAAGTGTAGCGTTCTTGTCGTAGTTTTAAAAAGTCAGCACAAGAGAACGAGACCTAACCCTCATAAACTGCCTCTCAGAAATAAACAAATGGATGACCACCAAAGACTTAAACTCAACCTGGACAAAACGGAAATCATGATCATGCCTACCAACCCCCCAAACCTCTACATCCCATGGCCTACGGAAATGGGAAAGCAACTGGAAACCTCAAAAGTTGTTAACATCATTAGAATACTAATGGACAACAACTTAACTCTAGAACCACAAGTCAACGCAATAGTCAAGAAATGTTTCTTCCACTTTCACACAATCAAACGGGTTCTACCCGACTACACCTTTCAACATAGAATGCTTGCCGTCATCTCCCTCGTCATGCCCATAATAGACCATGCCAACAGCATCTATCTTGGAATGCCGGACCACCTCACCAACAAAAAAAAAAGAATTCAGAACACAGCAGCAAGACTACTCCTCAGACTCAACAAGACCATTAATTGTCTGCAAGTAACAAAAAAAGAATCTTCTTCAAGACACTCTGCATAACCCACAGAGCAATCCACAGACAAGGAGCAGAATCCATACGAGAATAAATCTCCATTTACGAACCAAATCAAACACTAAGATCGAGCAAGAACATCCACTTCGAGACAAAACAGTACTTCAAGCTATAATTTGGTGGATCATTAGTCTCCTGCTTCCCAGCAAAACTTTGGAACTCCCTCCTGAAGGAAATATACAAAACAAAGGAACACCTAGCATTTAGAAACCTACTCTTTAACTCAGTGAACTAAACAAGAAACTTCGTAGAAGAGAAACAGCCATCACAACACTACACAGGAGAAACACCCTAAACATAATGAAGTATAAAAGAACCATCATATTGCCAAACCAACATAACCACAAGGAAAAGGGCAGAGACCACCCTCATCACTTACCCATCTAATAAAACCTTCTGCATACCCATCCTTAAACAACTAAATTAAATTCACACACTCCTCTGTCTCAAAAGAAACCGGAAACCAACACAAACTGAACACATTCTCCCACTACCCCAAAAGCACCACAGAAAAACAAAACACGAACATGCAAACCACCTATGCACACGCATACACAAAACACAGCTTGGCCACTACCGACCAAAGCACACCCAGCACACAGTGACCTTTTTTCCCGAACTGAAACTACCAACAGCACATCAAAGATCTCTTGTGCTCTCCCTCTCAATCCCACTACCAACTCTGGGCCCTGATTCCTTTTCAGATCTGCAAGAGCAACTGGAGACCATGAAAATGGCAGCAGTGCATGGTATAAATCACACTAACATAACATAACCTCCTGCGCTCAGGCGCCGGCGTCACCACATGACCTCCTATGAGGGATGACGCAGGGGCATGACCTCCTTTGAGGGATGACACAGAGGCACGATGCGTGGAGCCTGAGCACAATAAAGTGAGCTTCACAAAAATGCATGTTGTGATTGGGTGGGCATTTAGCCTGTACAGTGGCAACAAGTTATTGTGATGTTATACCCAAAGGCCCTCCCTCAGCCCACTCCACCGACACTGGTGCTTTCAATAACTAGTTCATGCAAGCTGTGGCCTATATCGTGTGCATCAACCCTGATTCCTGCATCACGCAAGCTGTGACTTCACCTGCAACGTTTCTGCAGTCACCTGGAGAGTCTCCCATTCCATGGGCCCAATGACAGGCAGAATTTCATAAGTACTTGGAGATCACCTTCAAAAGGAAATCTGTGCTGCTACAGAACGCTTATGGCACAGTAGTACAATCACCAGGGGTGTTGCTAGGTCTGGAAAAGATCCAGGGATACGCTAATGTCGGGACTGTCAGGACTCGGGGCTAGGTAGCCTTTTGCTTGTAACCCCTGAGAATCTATCCAGGGCTACAACCAAAAGACCCAGGGCTATATCCCCCCTAACCCCTCCCCCTAGCAACGCCTCTGACAATGACTGTTTGCACTGTCCAAGCAACTAAGCAACCTGGTGGCACCACATTTGCAGATGTGTTCCTAGAAATCAGATTCAGCAAGGTAGCTAACATAGTTCTGGGATGCCAGAGGTTTTTCACAAGATTCCTAGACACTTCAGAATCCACTGAAGATTTTGCTACTGCCCTGAAAGAACTGGCACGGCATGCACTTTTAGAACCATGACTGATGAGCTGAGTAGAGACCGATTGAAAGTGCGTTGTTATGACTTCAAAATGCAAGACTCACTATTGATGAGCAAAGACCCCACCCATGAGCTAGCAATCGCCTTCGCTTAGACAGACGAACGTGCCATACTCTCGATAACGGAGGTCAAACACGCTCAAGTCAAAGAAGAAGTTTGCGTAGTACGCTAATGCCAAGCCAATCGCGACAGGACCCGCCCAGGCGACCGGGCAATAGATAACTTTCAACAAAGATTATTTGCCAATCCTAGATGGCGCCATTACGCAAGAGAATGTTTCTGATGCAGCAGCATGAAAAACCTGGACAATGGCAGAACTTGCCCAGCGATGGGTAAGGTGTGCAGCAAATGCAATTAGTTACAACATTTTGTGTCCCTGTGCAACTCAAAACACGCCGCATCCTAACAGTGGTACGGGATGATTCAGAAATGGAAGAGCTAACACAAAAACTGGAACACCTAGTACTATCCATTCTCGATGGCTCAAACCCCTCGTCATAAGCCATTTTGCGACATCACTATCGGTGTGGTAGTAATAAGCCTACTTGCTGATTCTGGCTCAGACTACACAATTGAACTTAGGACAACTACTTCCCACTGTTTCCCAGACAAAAGAACAAACTACATACAGCTGATATAGCAGCATGTACCAATGGAGGACACAGGATTCAACTGTTAGGGTTCAGGTGAGGCAATTGACTGTCCAAAGTCAGACTGGATGTGGTGAAGATCTACATTTTAGTCAGATGTCTTGCAGGACTGGGCTGGGAAGATCAAAGACTATTGGAAGTCCAACTGGATCCTTGCTCAAGAGAGTACATATTCTCTGCTCAACACAAGCAGGTACTGTACCTCCTTGTTCATTATGTTACTGTCTATGACAAAATCACAGGAACTCTTAGACAGTACATACACAACATAACACAATGCCCTGAGGCCATTCCTTTGACATACAGACTATGCCCCATGCCGCCCACAACACTTAAATAATTGAAATGGCTACTAGATGACCTCCTATGCAAAAACATTATTGAACCAGTAGAACCACGGAGTAGTTAAGCCCAGTGGTGCTCATAAATGAAGATGATGGTCATGAGCTCTGTGTATGTGTAGACCTGTGGAGCCCTAACAATAATAACATTGTTACAGATTTATACCCTTGTCCAAACATCACAGAATTGATTTTACTGGTGTGGGAGGTGAAAATATTCTTTAATCTCAATCCCAAAGAGTATTCCACTTCGTATTTTTCCACCAGGATCCCAAGGCTTGAAGATTTACACAGCATTCATCACACTTCAGGAAAAACGGAATAAGATGACGTCTGCCAACCACCCGCCACATATGGACGGAGTAGCCTTAGCTAGTCAATGCCGCGCACCGACTGTTTTGGGAATGCTCTCTGGGCCAGATTGTAAGGGACGCACAAACGTCTGCCTGCCCTGCATACAGACAGGTGTCAAGTAGGTGGCCGAATCCGATCTTGGGTGGGTTATGAATGTGAGTGGATGCCATGTGTAGAAGGGACTGTGAATATAGGACAGCCAGATCAGGACTCTAGTTCAGCCTCTACTCTGCAGCAGCAGTCATTGAAAGACTAATCATCAACTTCTTCACTTCCTACCCAATGTCGAATTCTTTCAAGATGACAACTTGGTGTATGGCCATGACGCAGAATCTCATTGTCGCACCTTAAGCAAAGTATTGCAGAAAACTCTGAGGAGCGACAAATGCAAATTCAAACAGCTTGAAGCATATTAGGTAAACCCTGTCGACTTCAGGCATTTTCACCACAAATTTCTCTCGTGGATGTAATTGCCAAAGCACACCCCAGGAGCGAAGATTTTTGCAATTACATATGGGGCAGCAAGTTCACGTCACGAACCAAACACAACCCCTGGTCAACATTCTTACTCTTGGTGGCACCACCAAGATTGCATTGAGCCTGGCAAAGCTTGCAGATAAATTGCAAGAACCCATGTTTCCCATTCTGTTCTATTTTTTTTACATATGGCACCTCAGGGGCCTTGACTAAGCCAAGATGGCAGCCCCCTTTAAAGTTCATTCAGTGATTTAAAAATGCCCGCAAGTGTGTGATTCCTGGTTTCTGTCTATTTCCTCCCCTGAGCGAGGCCACAGTGCGGGTTGCAGATGGAGTTAGCAGTAACATTGGAGCAGCCTGGAGTAGGTGAGTGCATGACGCAGACTGACACAGGTAATTATTCTTTACCCATGGCATTAAAACACAAGCTTTGCTTGTCCCTATAGATTTCATGGACCTATTTGATCCAGCAAATACTGCAGCACTGGTCTGTTCGCAGAGAGCATATTCGCCTGTGAGCGGGCAATCGGGTCTCCTCTTAACTATGAGGTGAGTGTAAGGCCCTGTCGTTTGAACAATCGGTAGCAGAACTGACACGCACCTTCAGTCTGTTTAATGTCAATTGCGTAATTTAAGCATTTATCATGTTGATATTTCAGAACATCGTGAATTACGGAGGCCGAGTGGAAGAAGTAGTGATACTCTATGAAATTTGGGATTGAGTTTAAGAGGTATGCCAAGACTGACAACTGCTGGACTGTGAGGTAAAAAGCTTACATGGTCTGCACATGGCGAAGGGCTCATGATCTGGAGGGTCTCTTATAATGGCATGCTGTAGGTGGTGGAAGATCTGTACCTTGCGGGACTCATTCTGTCGGCACCAGTGTTTTCTCCTTCTGTCTATTGATTTGAAGGGAGAACCTAAGGATGATTGGCTTCTGATTTTCATTGTCTGATAGCACAGCGAGTAGAGCGCTCGCTTTGACATCTGTGCAGAGACTGCTGACGCAGGTTCGAATCCCAGCAGGATCAAAGTCAGCCTTCCATCCTTCCGTCGATAAATGAGCACCACACACAGTGGGTAATAATAAGCAGCGCTCAGATGCCTCTGGGTTCCTAGCACTATATAAATGCAAAATTATTATTGATTGTGTCGGGTGAGCCAGTTGGCCCCCGCCTCTTTATGGTTCGGTAGTGGAGGGGGTTTTAGGTGTGTAATGGCCCTGCTCTGTCGTCTGTCTGCCCAAATTGTGTAGTATTGGGTTAGGACCCCACTTCAAACATTGAAAAATGTTGTATTTTGTATATTCTTTTTGTCTCCAACTTGTAAGAATGGTTGTCTGTTTCTTTTTTATAGAACTAGATTATGATAATGATTCTTGTCCATTTTACGGAACAATTTTCTCTGCCCTGAAGAAGACTGGTTCTTTTGAAAACGCTTCTAGCCCTAGGGCGAAACCCGAGTTGCCATCAATAACTGTGCTACGTGCCAGTGAACATTGAATGTAAATTGTTTTGATATACTAGCGTGTACATAAGAGTCAACTATCCGTACTGCCGTGAGATTCCTAGGAGTGGCGCACAGCCGATTGGTATCTATTACTTGTTATGTTTTTAACCGAATTAAGTATATGCACTTCATGTCTTAGGCACTTTTTGTGGTTGTTGCGTGGTAAGAATGTGGATTGATGTTTGATACAGTGGCTTTGCTGGGTGGACTGTTAGGAGATATATGCGTGTACTCCAGAATTTTGAAATGATTTTTTGATCAATTCATTTTCAGTTTTTTCAGTTGTTTTTCTTTTATTTCTTGTGTATACGCAGTAAGCGTTTAATACATTTTATATTGATGTCTTTACCGTTCTTTTATGTTTTTTGTATTGTCCCTTTTAAATTGCGTCAGCACCTAAGTGGTGCATGGGTTCCCCTTGTTGGCCTTTGGTTGTGATTCCCACTGAACGCAAGTGTGAATAATATTTGAGCGGGAAAACCTCATGTTTTGTTCTATCTCACCTCAAATGTGTGCCGGGATGGCCCAATAAGCAAGCTGACTGCCTGCCTAGATCACGTCTACCAGCCACATGTGGCGGAAGCCACCGTGCAAGATGCAGCAGAACACACATCAGCCTACACCACGGCTCAAATATGGAAGAAGTTCACACTAACATCTTGCACGCTACAACTCATCATGTCCTACCCCATGCATGGTTGGCTATCCCGGAATAATATGCCATTAGGTGTGTAACCATTCAACATACTCAGTCCCAATCCACCTGCAGGGCTTCACAACACGTTGCTCTCACTGGCACATGAAGGCCATTTATTTATTTTTCTTTGTATTTATTCACTGAAGATGTCTATGATGCCTATACATCAACACGCGTTTCCAGGTGCCACAAGACAAAGTGGAAGGTGGGGATAGGGGGCAGTGGATAAAAGAACAGTTACGGTTCTACTAGGCCTTGTGACATTCTCATCGTGCAAGTGCAATAACAGGAAGTGCAGGGGTAGGGGAGACGGAGAAGTGCAGGGGAGGGGGGCAAGCGGCTAGACAAGTGCTAAGGGAGGCCCAGGAGTGCAAGTGCTCAGGGAACAAGGAATGGGTGTCAACTAGTGAGAGGAAGGGGGGCGGACCAGACTGAAGGCTAGTCTGGGAAGGGTGCCCAAGGGCGAGTGCTGCTAAAGGGGTGAGAGGGAGACTGGTCGAAGGAGGGCGGACCCAGTAAGGCTCATGAGGGGAACAGGAACCAGACAAAGAGGCAGGCGGAGCTAGGTGGGAAGGGGGAGGGCGAAGGAGGAGGAGAAAGGGAAGGTCTTCAGGAACCTCCAGAATTTAAGGAGATCCTGCTCAAGATGGAGAGGATCAGATAGGCCACTCCAGGGGAGGCTCCTGCCGAAGAAAGAGATATACCCCCCACTCTCTGCTTGGTAACACAATATCCAAGGCGCCTCCACCGCAGACTGTGCTGGTTGCCAGGAATGGATGGTGACAAGGAAGGCCACAACATGGAATGTGCTGCCTGTCATGAAAGTGACAAGCACCTCATCACGTTCACAGACTTCAGGAGAATGGACCTGAGTCCCATGGTGAAAAGTGGGGATTCCTTTCATTGGTCCCCTTGATTATATGCCCCACACCAACGCTATGCCTTAGTGGACTGCGCATCCCAATGGATCGAAGCCCACCTTTTTAAACATTGGCACTGGTATACAGTGTTAATAACAGAAAGAAAATAACGAATTAATTTATAATAAAACATAAACAACGGAAAAAATCTCATTTTTAAAGAGACTAAGTGTGGGGGTTGGGTAAAGGGTTAAATCCTGTTGGGTGGGTTTTTAGCAAGGGAAACAGAGGTTTGGGTGGACCCCCCAAAAAAGAGGGGAAGAAAATGTTATTTTTTTAGATTATTTTTGTGTTGTTAATAAATTCATTCGTTATTTATTTATTCGTTAAAAGGACATGGCGCCATCCCCACCATCACTACCATTGACCTTGTCACCACAGTATTTTTAAGAAAGTGATGTCCCGACACCCATGTCTCTGATAATGGAGTCCAATTTACGCCACGTGATAAGGCACTCAAGGCCTACTCTGTACCACCCATGTGGAAAGGAACAAGTGAAAACAGCAAATAGACTTATCAAGGAAACAATGCAATAAGCACATGCTCGGAATGCTGCTGTCAGCACACAGAAAACAATACATTCCACTACAGGAATGACACCGTTTAAAGTTAGGAAGAGCCCCAAGGCATGCACCAAATGAACCATCCAGGATGCAGCGCAATACCCCCAACACAACATCACACACAAGTCGATGACATGTTCTACATGCCCAAGCAAAACAGAATTGAAAACAAGAAGAAAAAGTATCAAGGAGGAGGCACAAAGTCAAAAGAATGCTTCTGCTTCTGCCGACAAACACGCCTCCTCTAAGTACAGTGCACCCACTCAAGCTATTGATGCGTTCTATGTCAATATCATTACATAATGGGAAAGTGTGTAATATGCAAAGGGAAAAAGTGTCTACTCTAGAGACACTCCCGTCCCCTGCACACCATCAACGCTGAATAAATCCTTCAAGACACATATTAAGTGTTGTCAAACAAAAATCCAATGTTTACTCATAAAGAAATACACAATGTTCAGAAATACATTCAATAATTATCATACAAGTGGATTAACACAAAAAAAAATTGAATACAAAAATACATAAATTAAACACAGAGGTGTGATTCATGAATTTACCTGAGCAAAACAATCTGTAGAAATATTCAGAGAAAGCCTATAAATTCATATGAAAATTCAATAAATATTACAATCTCGCAATAATTCATCAGATACTTCAGTTTATCTAACATAGTTTCATCATTCATCAATTCTTTAACAGTGGTAACATGTCGACCTCCTGTGCAGCTTTTCCACCATGCCTAGGTGATCTGCAACCATAGATCAAACCATAATTAGCCTTCCATTTAGCCGTAAACCCAATGATGTTAGGAGATCCAACGAACATGCGCTAATACAAAGTTTCTCTAGGGAGACACAAAGTACCGCCATATGTAGACAGAACTATACTGCTCAGTTCAGTAAAATTTCTTAGCCAGAAGAATACTTACATTATCTACCCATCATCAGGCATGTTTAATAAAGAGACTCTTCCTGTTCCTACAAACATGTGGGTATTTTTGTTCTGCTGAATCTAATGGCGATTTGTCCAGGGTGGGTATAGAGGTGAATATTCATAACCTTTTCATCTCAACAGTGCAGTTTCGACGTTACACCTGGTATTCTAGAGAGGCAGTTATCAAAGGGTGAGATTCTTATATATCTAACTGTATATTCATTATAAGTGGAATTATGTAGAAAGATAATGATGCTTACCACTCGTAAAAGCGATACAAAAAGTCCCCAATAAGCGTGAAGTCACTCATCTATTCTTTCGATCCGCTGCCTCGCAATTGTAGCCATCGCTATGTACCCGAGAGATTTTTTGGAAATGCTTTTGAATCAAGCTTCCCTATAGTTCAAAAATCGCAAAATCAGTCAACCTTAGTAATGTCGCCGGGTCATAGCTGCAAACTATCATATCTATATACTGGCAGCTAGAGGCCACATTTTTAACATATAAACATCAAATCAATCTCACCTACTCTTATGTCTTAGCTACAGTTCAGCATTGAGAATGACGCGTCCCGCCTGCCAGTGAATGCAATCTTAACAGTGCATCGTCACATGTGATGCCTATTTTTAAATGGAAAAATACAAATATATAAATCTAGTGTAACATCAAAATCAAGATCCCGATATCAGTTTATGTGTCAACTACTCAAGTAAAAGTAGGCAAGAGTGCCGGCTTGTATGATGTGCAATGTAAGACTGACCACCTTTGCCACAATGCTACTCTATTCAGGCTAGTCAATCGCTTACCAAAGTCTCTTCCTACTGGTATGTACGTGTTGTGGACCTTAGAGAAAAGGGGGCAGCCGCGACCTGGTATCACCACTCTCCAACCTCCCCTCGCCGCTTAACCATTATGGTTAATTTGCTAAACCCATAGGAAGAGCACTTTTGGGTGGCTTATAACTTTGCTCCCCCTAGGCGAATCATCACCAAACTTGCAAATAAAGTGTATGGCCCACTCTGAATTTGCAAAGTTTGGTGAGGTTTGGTCAAGGGGTGGGGCAAAGTTATAAGGGGGGTCCCAAAATGTCTTTTTTCCCCATAGACATAATGGGAAAATAATTCTGCCGCGCTTACAGCGCAAACCGCTGGACGGATTTTCACCAAATTTGTTGCAGGAGTGGTGGCTTGGTATTGAAAGCGTGCTTTTGTTAATTTGCTGTAAATCAGTCCAGTATTTTTTTTTAAACTGCCAAAATATAAGGCAAACAAATTATTGATATCTATGTCCACTCTGCAGACTCACTTCCCTGTTTGGTCCACGGACTGGCCTCTGATTGGCTGTTCGGTCCGTGGACATCGGGACGCGGCCGCTGATCGGGTGTTGAGAAAACGTGAAATGCATCGGTTTTCCTGAAACGCCCGCCATCTTGCCTTCGCTGACTTTTTGGGGTCCGCGGACAGCGCGGTTAAAACATTTTTAAAAAGCAGCACTGCACTTGTCAAACTCAACAAACAATCTCTGGGGATTTGGATTGGATATGCCTATAAGAAGCCAAAAAATCGGTTGTTTCACCCCCCGAATCTCCGTAAACACTCCAGATGTCCTCTGGCAGTCCTGTGGTGTTTGCAGACAATTCAGATGACCTCGGACATCTGTACCTATTTCTGCATTACAGGTTTGGGGAAAAGCAGTTTTTGGATGGCTTATAACTTTTGCGCCATTCATTGAAACTGCATGCAATTTTGCAATTTTACTCTAGAGCTAATCCTGAATGATTTTGCAAAGTTTTGTGGGATTCTGTCAAGATGGGGCAAAATTAGAGGGGGGGGTCCCAAAATATTGTAAATGCATATAAATGTGGTGTCATTTGACGAATCTGCACAACCTTTGGCAAAACGATTTTGGATCTGGATATAAATGGTTTTCTAAAGTTTGGTGGGATTTTTTCAAGAGGGGGGGAGTAGAAGGGGGTCTCAACATTTTTAGATGGCTTATAACTTTGTTGCTATTTAACAAATGTGGACAAACGTTTTGAAAAAGAGTGTAGACCCAGCCTTCAATATTTGTGTAAAGACTGAATGGATTTTGTCAAGTGGGGGCTAAGTTATATGACTATTGTATGTGCATACATTTTGACACTTTTTAAAAAATAAAACATGGGCGGATTTCGAGCAAACTCGTGAGGAGCATTGGCAACGACATTAAAGCATGGTTTCGCAAATGTGCCCGTGTTTTATTTTTTGACAAGTGTAATAATGTAGGTACACAAAATAGTCATATAGCTTTGGTGACTGAGGTATAGCCTGTGGCCATGGGCAGTAGCCAGATTGTCTGGGTCATGGCATAGGGTCATGACATGGACAAACTGGCTACTGGCCATGACCGCTAGGGACGAAAAATGGTGTTAAAGTGGCTATGTCTACCTGGGACCGGCTAGGTGGTATAGTTATTCAAAGGTAGGATAGGCTTGAAAAGGAAAAAAAGTGCTTGTGGTAATATGTTCATAGGGTTTTCCAGGCTGCCATGGCAAGAGAAGAGGGGCTGTGTACGGAGAATAAGCCTTCCTTCTTACAGCGGGACCCAGGCATCCCGCTATAGGAAGACAAATCTATGTTTTAGCACCCTGGGTTCCTGCTTTGGGAACCAGGGGTGCTAATGGCTTTTATCCCCCCACTTCAGGGGCTACAATGGACGATAATGGTCTGTAGCCCTATTTATTTATTTATTTATTTATAACGCACCAATGCCCCACACATCAGGCTGTGTGGTTACAGAATTTGTTGAGGAAGATGAGGTGGAGGAAGACAGCTTACTACTTGCTGAGAAAGGAACAACCTTTCTGAGAGCATTGTGATCATTGGATTTGGTGTGGCGGCGCATGGAGCTGGTCCCGTCGGAGTACTGTCCTGGTAGTCTGCGAATGAGTACAAAATTGCACTCAGTGCATTTCACTTTGGTAGCTTTAGCCTTTGGTACACTCCCAACAGTAGCAAAGAACTGGCACTCCCATGATTCGATCTTGGTGCTAGAAGTAGGCACTTCCTCTACCTCATCTTCTTGGTCCTCTTCATTGTCTTTGAAAGTACTGCCCTTTTTTTGTTGTGAAGGTCCTCCAGCTGGTGCTGGTGGTGGCTCTTGGGGAGGAGGGATGGCAATAACTGATGCCATTTTTAAAATAAATAGCAGTTTTGATAAAATTCTTACAAGTATGTACTGTGTGCTAGATAGGTAATGGATATTGATTACGAAAAGGTGTAGGAGGTGTGCAAGGGACATTTTGAAGTTGAAAGTTACTAGATCAGTAGAAAATGCTGTTTCCGAACTGGCTTCGAAGCACGGATATGATCACGAAGTGCAGACGCCTTTGCGAACACGTCACCATACCAGGCACAATTTGTAAGAAGATTCAATTGAACACTACAGCTAAGTCAATGCCTAGTCTGGGATACTGAATGGAAACCCTTATTGATATATCTTTATGTCCAGTTCATGAGTTCTGGATGACTACCCCTATATAACACCCCTCTCTTAGAATCCCTCTGACCCCACTGAGCCAAGAAGTAGTTCTGTTTTGCAAGTTTAAAAGGTTTATTTGAGAAATAAGACAAAATATAGATACCACGCTTTTATAATAAATTAATAATCGATATCGCCCTTATAAATATAATGTTAATCAACAATGGGTAATCTGACAATAGCACACTTCTTTATAATCAATGAGGAGTTAATATAGGATGGATCAAGTAGCAAAAATACTTTTATGATTTCAAGGGAAAAGCAATGAGGAATAAAATGCAGTACAGAAATACTTGAGTTGATTTTAGCAAAAGATAATATAATCACTTTTTCTCTGGCAATTCACCCCCCTCCCCTATGCAATGTAAGACATAGAAGTAGATGGAAAGAGGAGCACACAGTTCTCAGGAATGCAATCAAATACAATACGAAATTCAGTTCCCCCCAGCAAGCTTAGAGAAAACCGGGATGAGTTTTAAAACACAGGCCCAAGTGCTTTGAATGTGGTGGCAATGAAGTGAGAAATATGCTGAAAATGCTTTTAATTCCCTTTAGGAGGTTCAGGGTGAGTGAGAGATACTTGGGATGAGTTCAGGCTCACTTTAGCAATGATTCAGAGATGGTGATTAAGAGGCAAACAAATGTTTAGCAAGGAAAGAAATGACTGCTGATGGTTACACGTGGCTGGATTTTTAACCAAATCGCAAATCACGGTAAAATTTGTGAGTGCGTGAATCATATCCCAAACGGTTCCAGAGATACGGACGATTAAATAAAGGTAGTTTTTCGGATTTAAAGTAAACTCAAAATGACAGGTGACAGCTTGCATCTTCAGAATTGACAGGTGACAGTTGTGCAGCTTTACAAATGACAGATGACACGATTTCTAGGAGGCTGTTCTACTTAGGTTAAAATAGTTTGGATTAGATTATTTTAACTAAGAGATTGGTTCTGCACAGTGCTGCTAGGTACTCACAATATAAATTTGAAATAAGCCTCGCCACGGATCTGGTCAGGTTTTGGACTGGACTCTGGTTCTGGTCTCGGCACTTCACAGTGATCTGGGTCAGCTCTCTGGTACTGCTCACAGCGGTCTGGGTCACTCTGGATCTCTGGTCTGGTCTGTCCGGATACAGCGGTCTCTGCACGGCTCCCGGATCTCTGCACTGGTCCTGGCAAAAGTTCTTGACAAGGGATTCAAGCAGCTCACCCGGCTGTGAGTAGCTTGCAATGATTTAAGGCCTGCTGCAGAGAACTCAGCTTGTGGATTTAGGCCTCTGATTTAGGTTCTAAAGTATAAGTTCTAGGTTCTGGAGTATGTAGCTGGAGTCAGTCTGGAACTGGTATCTTCTGGATGTTGTGTGGTCCGGCAAAACGCTCCGCAGCAACTGGATTTGAATCCCCTCTCTAGCTTCCAGTAGCTCTTTTTATGTCTTTTGAAAGTCGGAGTGTGCGCAGCATCACTAAGCCAGCCCCTCTCTCAATTGATCATTGGTCAAGCTTTTCTCTCTTCCTTGATAGGGGAAAGGAAATGTGAGTCATGGTGATGCTGTTTTATGGCCTGCAGAAAGGACACTCCCCTGTCAAATTGCACACAAATCTATATTTGACCCAAATACATATTCCACAGATGCACAGTTGTTTGTCATTGCATACACACATCATGCATTACTGATGGGAGGCACTGTTCCAACCCTGGCGTTTCTAGGAGCTTGGGTAAAGAAATGGCAACTTTTTGCGCCTTTTAGTAGCTTTCCCCATATCGGATTTTTCTCCAAATTTATACAATTGTGTGCAAGGCATGTGGGCATTTAGATAAGGAAGTGTCAGATTTTTAACATGCATACATTTAGAGTAACAGCCTCTTTTCCGCTCGTAAACCCCCAGATCATACCACCGGGTCCTAAAACCTCTTAAAATGTGGGCAGAAAAATCACAAGAATTATGGTATCATTTAGATAATTTTGACAAGTCCGCACCATGAGTTATACATCTTTCTTAACATCATATTCTGGCCAACAGGGGTGTGTCTTCCCAGGTCACATGGTGGAGAAACCAGTCTATCCACTTTCTTTAAGCTCAGCCTGTCTCCAGAGGGGCTGCCCCTCCCCGTTTCTGCTAAGAGGAAGCCACTTTACGACCTCCCCAATAAACCATCTGCCTGAGTCAAGGAAGGGCTTTGTTCAAAAGGAAGCCATTTACGACCCCCCCCAATAAACCATCTGCCTGGGCCCTTTGTTTAGTTTCCTGCAGTCCCCAGATAATTCAATCAGAGAGTGTGTGACCTCCTTTTGGCAGGGGCAACAGAATGCAGCCAGGCCTGGGAACCTGCGGATCAAGTTTCAACTCCTGTGGGGGTAGATGTCAGGCAGAATTGGAATCTCTTTAAGCCCGTTTTTAGCTACATGTCATTTTGGGTTCCCAGTTTAAATCAAACTTACAATTTTTACACATGCAGCTAGAATGTGATTCTAAGTTCAAAACTATGACATTTCAACAGTGACAAACTATGTGACACTCAAAAGTAGGTCACTCATTTATTCTAAACATTTTGATTTTAGTGTCTTTCAGTTCAGTTTAGCACTCAGCCAGTCTTGTTATCAACATTATTTTGGGCTCTTCATATTCCCAGATTTTGTAGGCACACAAAACTTCATTCTGCCAGATGTCTGCTGGTGTTCAGTGAGATTTTTGGATGTGTTGCAATGTTTGTAAATAGGCATTTTGAGCTGGCATTCAGAGAAACCAATGGTAATTTTAAAGCTTTTTTTTTTCTAACAGGCGCTGCTGTTTTACCTTTGGTACCCATTCCACTCATGGCACCTTGGCCCATCATGCTCGCACTGGTGGGTGGCAAGTTAGGCAACCATTTTGGTGTGCGCACAAACTGCGTGGTTCTCCTGGATTCTGGCGCAGATGTGGGCTTTTTGGCCATCATTGATTTTCTAAGCCCACAGCACCAAATGTTGCAGCATGATAGCTCAAACGTGGGTCAGGACACCCAACAAGGCCCCCCCACGCGACTGCACTTTGAATTTGAGTCGATGGGGAGTCGAGTGCACAGAAGGTTTTGACCCACGCACTGGTATGTCCGCATAATCTTCTTCCAATTCTGCAAATGGCACAGTTCAGCATATTTTCCTCCCTCCAGTCGATCAATCAGTTCTCCTTGCTGGTCCTGATGGGAGGATTGGGCTGTACCCTGGGCCCCTCGGGTCTCTGCTCCCGGTCTCCGGATCGTCCTCCTTGGCCAGTCTCCAGATTTTCTTTCTCCTAGGACAACAAAGGAAGAGCGGCAATACCTATTCATGGACATTTCTCCCCCACCATTGATATAGTGGGGTGGCATATATATTTTATAACTCAACAGATATGAACATGCACATTTTTTTAAAATTAAGAGACAGGAACACATAAACTTGAGAAACACAGAATTTGATAGGCTATATGTAGGATATTTTAGGGTTGTAATTGAATTACTCTGGAGAGGTACCCTCTGGGATTGCAGAGGACTCCTCCAGTTGCTGCTAAGTGGGCCTGGGATGACAACACTTCAACTGGTTTATGTGGACCCACTTGTCTTCCCCCTCTTCCAAACCGCCTTTGGGGATGCAGATCTTATAGGCAACAGGGGAGATCTTGTCTATAATTTCAAACGGTCCGTTCCATCTAGGCAAGAATTTTCGCTGTTTGGCCTGGTTCCTTTGGAAATTGTATAGATAGACCCGATCACCCACCTTATATTCCTTTCGGGTAGTTTTTAAATCATAGTGGGTCTTCATGCTCTCGGCTGATCTTTCTAGATTCCGCTGAGCATAGGCAAAAGCATGCTGAAGGTGTTTCCTTAAATTCTCCACATACTCATGAGTTGTGGAGGCATTTATCAACGTTTGCTCTTGGGTTCTGTAGAGCAAATGCTGGGGAAGCACCATCTTGAGTCCAGTCATCAACTCAAATGATGACATTTTGGTTGCAGATGAAGGGGTAGATCTGATGGCCATTAGGACCAGAGGTAATCGGATATCCCAACTTGGCCCAGAATCTGCCACAAACTTCTTTAATATACTCACAATGGTTCGGTTGTATCTCTCCACTGCTCCAGAAGAAGCTGGCATATAAGCAATGTGTAGCTTCCTTTTAACCCCCAGTATCTCCCACATCTTTGTCATTACTTCACTGGTGAAGTGGCTACCCCTGTCTGACTCAATCCTTTGAGGTAGACCAAAACGGGAAAAGATGTGGTTAATCATCAGGCAGGCTGCTGTTTCTGCCTTGCAGTTTGGGGCTGGGAGACATTCCATCCACTTGGTAAACAAGCATGTAACGGTCAACATGTACTTGTTTCCTCTAGACGAGCGAATTACAGGGCCTACAAAGTCGATTTGCAAATCTGACCACAGCAGTGTCATCCCCCTCTTTTGTAGAGGCGCACGGTGCGTGAGGGATGATGGCTGAAATTGTGCACACACAAGACACCCCTTCAAGTATTGGTCGAGGTACTGCCCCATGCGTGGCCAGTATGCAACCTCTCTTAAGATTTCCAGTGTTGTGTGAAACCCCCTATGACCGGCGGTGGCCGCATCATGGGCGTGACTTAACATCAGGCTTCGGAATGAGGTAGGAACCACCCACTGATCATGGCCAGCTTGGGGTTTCCTTACCAACAAATTGTCTTGGATTCGGAACATTTTTGGACATTTCATCAACACTCTTAGGTCCTCTTTCCCAGTGTAATCGGTATCCGTCAGGGGAAAGTTCTCAGGGTCCTCAAGGTGTTGGTAAAACTTACCAATAATTGGATCCCCCTTCTGAGCTGTAATTAAATCAGCATCAGGGGTCTCCTTACTCCATTGTGCAGTTGAAAGATCATTGTGAGCATTTGTCTGGGACCTAGTGATAGCGGTGACCTGGATTTCCCCCAACAGGGACTCTATTTCGATTAGATCCCCTTGGATGGCCCCGGTTTTGGCCAGCTGATCAGCTAAGTCATTTCCAGTTTTGTCTGGTCCCTCTACTTTGGAATGACCCTTGATCTTCTTCCAGTAGATGGTCATCCCATTTGAGGTGACCAGATCATCAATGTTTTGGATTAACTTCCCATGTTTCAGGGGTTTGTTATTAGCGCATAACATGCCTCTGGTTTTCCAGTTGACCAGGTGCTCCACGAACCCGTTCCATACATAATCCGAATCTGTGATTATGACCATTTCGTGGAGTTGATGCTGGACAGCTGTGAGGATGGCCTGATGCACAGCCATCAATTCTGCCACCTGACTACTTCGGGGACCAATTTTGTATCCAGCGGAGGGTTCTGGGAACTCCTTCACCCATGCATTCCCTACGCCAGCCACCAGTTCTTTCTCCCTGTCATTGTCAACCTGGTAAGAGCATCCATCCACATAGACAGTGGGCATTCCCTCACACTTGTCTTCTTCAAAGACTTTGTGTGGGGAATTAAGGTATGCCTCCATGTTGTCCTTGATTTTTAGACTTTCGTCCTCGAGACAGCTTTCTCCGGCACAATCATGCAAGTCAGCCAGACCTTGCGCGAGGGGACTCTTCTTGTTTTGGCCATATCTGACCTCCACAGGAAAGCCTTGCATTGACAGAATCCAGGAAGTAATTCGGGAATTACTCACATTTCCGGCCCGGATTCTGTCACTTTGGAGATATTGCAGAGGCTGGTGTGGAGTCTCCACTATGATGTGTTCCCCCTGGATAAACTGGCGGTAATTCTTCAATGCCCACACCGTTGCCAGGAGTGCCTTCTCACAATCATTGAATTTTTCCTCCACAGAGGATAAAGTTTTGCTCGCATAGGAGATTACTTTATTGACCTTGTCATGCTTTTGGTATAATACTGCCGTCAAGCACGTATTAGAGAACCCCGTCTCCAGGAAGAACTCCTTGTTTCTGACAGGGTAAGCTAGGCAAGGCGCTTGTGAGAGGCTTCTTTTGAGTTGTCTTACCGCCTCGGATTGTTCTGGACCCCATTCCCACTTGTCCCCCCCCTTCAAGAGATGAATCAGGGGTCTAGTGATCTCTGCGTAGCCTTCAATGAACTTTCTGCTGTAATTAGTCAGTCCAAGGAGGCTCCTTAGTTCCCGCAGAGTGGTGGGGTCTTTCAGTTTCTGGAGTGCTTCCACTTTCTTTTCTTGGGGACAGAGACCCTGAGGAGTAATCTCATGCCCCAAGAAATTAACACGGGTTCTACACCACTGTGCTTTCTGAAAGGAAAGTTTTGCTCCGGCGGCCCTCAACTGTGTCAGAACATAATGGATCTCCGCTATGTGTTCCTCCACAGATGAACTTTTGATGAGGACATCATCTACATAAGCCAGGTCAACCCTCGCACCCAGGTCGGGCATGGCCTTATGTAGGAAAATGTTGAATTCATTGCCGGAGTTGAGGTATGCGAAGGGAGTCCGGGTCCAGGTGTACTGCTGGCCCCCAAAGGTAAAAGCCAGTTTGTATTGGTCCTCCCTACTGACAGGCACGGTCCAGTATCCATTGGTCAGGTCTATTGCAGTGAATACTTGTGACCCTTGAATCTGGGCCAGCCCTTGGTCAAGGGCAGAGGCCTTCGGGAAGTATGGACCCGTTTGTTGAGCTCCCTAAGGTCGGCGCAGAGTCTCCACTGGCCGTTTGGCTTCAATATTCCCAGCACCGGATTATTGAAGGTGCTGTGTACTGGACGTATTATTCCCCAGGACTCAAGGTTCTTAATTATTTCAGTAAGGGACTCCATGGAGGCGAGAGGCAAACGATATTGCTTCACAAACACTGAAGTCATTCCAGGGTCCTTGGGAATTGTTGTTGTGTGGATGTCGGTGCGGCCACAGTCATATGAGTCTACCGCAAAGAGATCTTGGAAATCCAAGAAAACTTGTTTCAACTTTTGCTTTTGTTCCAGAGTCACACAGGCATCAGCTAGGTTGACTCTCTCTTCCACCATCTGCCTGAAGCCTGGAAAGACTTCTGATTTGGCTATCTCAGCGACCTCCTCCAGCTGGGTGGAGAAGTCCCTGGTCAGAGTGCTGATTTGGACTGGGGGCCTCAGGTGGGAAAGGCAACCCTCATGGACCTGGAAAATCACCTCATCCCCCCTGAAGTCACAAGTCACATCTTCCTTACCATAGGGGCAAGAAGTGTACACCAGGAAGTTCCCCCCATGCCGGGTAAAAATCCTGTCTGGTGTTGTATTGTCATCACTGTCACTGTCAAAACAGTCCTTGGGGATTGGTCCTAACAGTTCATTTCCTAAATCGATGGAAAAAATGTCGGTCATCAACCGCCATTCCAATAATGGTTCCTGCGGCTAGAGTAATACTCTTTAAGTCGCTGTTATCCACCTCTATTAGAATGGTGTCATGTTCTATGCTGACTAATGGAGTTGGGTTTACCCACAACCCTTGCTGTTGGAGAGAAGCGTTTAGATGTATGTAAGCATCAGAGTTTTTCAAATGTTGTCCTCTTTTAACTTTCCCTTCCAGGGAGAATTGTCGGGTCCTTTCTGGGATGGTGACTTCCTCTTTGATCTGAATTTCAACTGCATAAGGTAGCAATTGAGCTGACCTAAATGCTTTTTCTGGATCATCAAAGCCCATGGGATTATCCGCTAATCGGGACCAAGCTTTGAAGTTTATTAGGTCCAAACTAATGGCAAAGCGATTGAGAATGTCACTGCCTAAGTAAAAGGCGGCAGTGACGTCTCGCACGACCCAACAATTATGGACTATGCTCTTGTTGCCAATGGAGATTTTGAGCATACACCTGCTTGGCAGGAGATGTTTGGAGTTAGGTGCTTCCAGGTCCATTTCCCATTTGTCTATCAGTTTGAATGTGGGAATGGCTGGATCTTTTGGGAGTTGGCGGAACATGGCTTCGCTGATGAAGCTCTTACCATTGTTCACACACACTCGAGCGAGAACAGAGTCCTTCCCATCATTTAACTGTACAGGGATGAACAACTGCTCTCCAATTTGCTCAATATCAGCCAGGCTCTGAGCTGATTTCACATCTTTCTGGACTATAGGAGTGGGACTTTCTGATTGTGGATTAGTAAAGAATTTCAGAGTGTTTCCTTCCAGTGTGGAATACCACCTTAAACTGGAAGGAAGGTTGATTTTCAGAAATAGAGAGGACCCCCATCACCAGTCTGTTGTCCTACTGCTATTACTGTCACATCTGGAATTTGGTTGTTCTGGAAGTGAAATTCTACTTGGTCAGATTTTTGTTCAACCATGTGGCAGGTGCTGTTTAAACTAACATGGTTGACACTCTGTTTTAATTTTATTGGTCGGCTAGTCTGGGTCCAGAGGACCTTGTTTACACAATCTATTAGGGGTGACAACCTTCTCAGGAGGTCATTCCCTAGTAAACAAGGGGTGCCCTCTGTAGTCACTACTATGACCGGGTGTTTCACCTTGTGTCGCCCAATTTTAATGTCCAAGTCTGCAGTCCCCTCAACGGGAATTTCCTTCCCGTCAAAGTTCTGCAGTTGTCCAGGAAGAGAGGTGAGAGGAATTCGGTAATTCTCCCCCCTTCCTGCATTTAGTTCCTCAAAGGCCCTTTTGGACAGAAGGGTAGCTTGGGATCCAGTGTCCACCAGTGCCGAAATTGTACCCTGCCCCTGTACTTGTATCGGGGCATAGTATCTTCCCTCCTTCTCCTCAAGGGGGCACAGATAATGCACATTTTTGGACAACTGGTGGGCTAACTTTCTGGTTTTGGACATTGCTAGCGAAGAGATTTGGGCAGAATTCTGTGGAGAGCCTGGGGAATCTGAAAGAAAAAGTTGGCAACTGGAGATCAGAGCCATTGTGGGTTCCCCTGGTTCCGGTTCTTGGTCGCCCCCCCCTTTTCGGAGGCAGTCACCAGGATGGGTTTGAACCAGGGGATTTTGGTATTGTCGGTTCTGGGATGAGATGATGGGTGGCGGTAGCTCAGTCTCCACATCTCCCCAGTCTGAATTGGCATCCCTTGGGACCCATTTTTCCTTGGGAGGAGTTCCCCCATCTCTGAAGGAGAAGATCCTTTTCCCAGGATCTTCTGAGGATCCCTCTCCCTCAAATTGGAAGACCTGTACCTCCTCCACAAAGTGGGTCTGTGTGGGTCCTTTGTTTCTCCTACCTCCTCTCTGCTCCTTGGGTGGCAGACTTTCAGGGGTAGGAGATTTTGTTTCCGGTTCCTGGTTTTCCAGGGGCTGTTTACAAGTTGGGAAGGAAGCTTCCTCCAAGGCTTTACACCCCCCTTCCCCTTGTGCCTCCTCCCTGGGAGCCGGTGCGTTATCGGGGTGCTGCCCCCGTCATTGTTCTGGAGCACCAGGTCCAGAGTTTGGGGCATTCTGCGGTGGCATGCTCATCTGAGGGTTCTGTTGAGCCCTCAGTATGTGACCCAGATCCCGTGCCATATTTTGGACCTGGCGCTCAAGTTGTGAAACCCGCTCAGGCTGATACGGGGCTCTATTTTCTCCCCTGGACTGATCCCGGGAAGGGTAGCTATCCTTTCTCTGGTAGTACCCTTGGTTGGGAAGAATTTGGTACCCCTCCACCCTTGGCCTCCCCTCTCCCGGATTAGGTTGTCTGGGCTCAGGGAATTGGGGAAAGAAGGATGGATGATTTTGGGGCTGGAAATTGGGTGGATACCTGGGGAAAAAGTTCTGCCCAGGATTTGGAGAATTCCTGCCCTCCTGTGGGAAGTTGGGAGGTTGGGAGGGAAGTTCCCTGGGTTAGGTGCTTGGCCGGATCCCTCCCCTTGGGCTGGAGGAGTCAGGACTGGTCGGTTTCCCTTGTAGCGAGGACTTACATAGTCAGTGGAGCGGGGGACCCCATTTGTGGGACTACCTCCTCGACTCCCTGTCTGTGACTGGCCCAAGGGCCTTCTGGGCTGTGAATTATTTGGTGCAGGCAGGTTTTTAGGCCCCCCCATCTCCAGATCTAAAACGGGGGCAACCTTTACCTCTGCCACCTTGGTAGCAGCAGGGGTGCTGTTGGTTTTGGGGTTTTTCGGCGCGTTATTTTTATTTTCGATAGGCTTCTGCACCTCAGCCCGTTCAATGACTGTAGCCCGTTCAATGACCCAGTCTAAAGATCTTTTCTCATGAAAATCTCTCACGAGCTGGGTCATTATATATTTAGGGAGAGCATGGAAAAATGTATTGACAAACTCTTTGCTGTCTGTGCGCACCCTTCTGGTTGTCTGCGCAAAAGCACGCTTTAATTCTTGCACAAACTCTTGTGGGGCCTGATCCTACCCACATTGCAAATTGTAGGCTGCCTTGCGAGCCTCTTGGGGATTTCTGTGCACAGAAAAATGTATCAAGATGGCCGCCCTGTATGTGGACCACCTTGAATGATTTTGGTCCTCCAGCCCCGCAAAGAAACTGGAGTACTCTGGTGAGAAGGTCCACTTTACATATTGAATACAGCTTTGGCTGTCCTTCAAATGAAAAGTCTCCATCATTTGCTCAAACAGCTCTAAGTGCTCCCAAACAGAATACTTGGCGTTCTTATGATAAGGCGTGATAACACTCCTTATTGCCTTTATTTGCTTCAATGGGTCCTTAAGCAAGGCCCTTTTTGCCTTATTGGCCTTTTTAGTTCGGGTAACCCTGGTCCATTCATCCTCTGACTCAGAGGCACTGCTCCCAGAGGTTCCTGTCTGATCTTCCAGGTTTTCACGGATTCTGCGAGCCTGGGAATGGCTGGCAGAATGTGGGGACCTGGTCTCCTGTGTCCTACGCCGTTCAGAGGAGTCTTCAGATTCCTCCTTGCTGCCAGGATTTGATGGGTACCCCCCCACTGACCTAACTGGGCAGAAGTTTTCAGGATGCCCTTAATGGGCCGATTCTCCTGGGGTTCCCCACTAAATTGCACTGTGCTTGGGTGCCCATACCCGGATGCCCGCCCCTCCATTCCTGGGAGGTACTGGCCTATGAGCCCCATACTTCTGGTTGGATAGTAATCTGCCATCCCTGTGGCCCGGTACTCATGTGCGCCAGGGGACATGGGGTTGGCAGAGTCCAGGGACTGAGAGATATGAAGGCCTCTGGTACTAGGGCTCCTGAGGTTATGCTCAGGAGTCTCCCTCTCCCAGCAAACCTGGTCTCTATCCGCCCCTGCTCCCTGTTGCAATGCAAGAGCCTGCGCTTTCAGTTCCTCAGTTAAGGCCTTACTAGACTCTATCAGTCTCTCCTGCATCGCTACCTGTTGCTGGAGCCTATCATTGTGCTGACAGAGAGCCTCATTTTCTCTCTGTGCCTCCTGATTGGTCCTGGAGTAGTGGGCCAGTCTCTGCTGCAGGAGGGTTACCTCCTGAGCTGTGTCCCTATTGGCCTGCTCCTTTTTTGCCAGAGCATCCTCCACCCTCCTGGTGTGCTCTAACAAGTTCTGGTGTTCTTTTTGGAGGTCACCCAGTCCCATTTTCCTTTTTAAGTGGCAGACTTCCTGGCCTAAGGTATCCCTTTCCTGACTAAGAGTCTGCATCTGTGCCGCCAGGTCGTCCCTTTGCCTTTGGAAGGCACCAGCTTTCTGGTGTTCTTCATCAAACTCTGCCTGGGTATCCAGGTCTTTCAAAATCAATTTATTGCTTTCCTCTTTCTCTCTGTCTAGTTGGATTTGCAGGGTGGCTACCTGCTCTGTGCATGCCCTCTTGAAATTGATCTGTTGCTCCAGCTTTTTCTGGCTATGCAGTAAGAGTCCAGACTGTCTTGGTGCTCCTTCTGCAAAGCCAGAATTCTGGTATCCTGGTCCGTCTTTTCCTGTTGCAGGATATCCATATCCTTCTTTATTTTAATGATGTACTGTCTACTCTCATTTTCGGACTCCTGGCTTCTGTGCAGCCTCTGCTCAGAAGAGTCTAGATCAGATTGGGCCTTCTGTGATGCCAGCAGTTGCCTACTCACCAGATCTTGGCCTTCAGCACATTTGTCCTGCATGGCTCCCATATATAGATACAAATATGCCGCTATCCTAACCATCTTGTCGTGTTCATCTTTAACTTTAGGAGCCATGTATAATTCACTCAGGGCCACATGTAATGGACCCTGATCTCTCCATGTATCTGACTCTGTTTCAGTGACCTGTCGCGCGATTGCCTGCCGCCAGACCATCTGGTCCTGATGAGTCACTCACCTCTCACAAATAGCTTATGTAAGAAGTGCTCTCTGGCTATTTTCATATCTACCAAGGTCGTCATTCTGGAATTTGAGTTCCTTCCTGACTTACAGAAGTTTGTATTTTATTTTTGCAAAACAGACCTTTCCCTTAGAGCGTCCTTTTGAGGAGTGCTTTACAGCGTAACACAGCGTGGTGATCCGACCGGATGTATGTATCCTGTCAGTTAGCACACTGTATTAATCTGCACAAGTGATAGATCTAATCCGGAATCCCCGGCTACGAGCCCCCAATTTGTAAGAAGATTCAATTCAACACTACAGCTAAGTCAATGCCTAGTCTGGGATACTGAATGGAAACCCTTATTGATATATCTTTATGTCCAGTTCATGAGTTCTGGATGACTACCCCTATATAGCACCCCTCTCTTAGAATCCCCCTGACCCCACTGAGCCAAGAAGTAGTTCTGTTTTGCAAGTTTAAAAGGTTTATTTGAGAAATAAGACAAAATATAGATACCACGCTTTTATAATAAATAAATAATCAATATCGCCCTTATAAATATAATGTTAATCAACAATGGGTAATCTGACACTAGCACACTTCTTTATAATCAATGAGGAGTTAGTATAGGATGGATCAAGTAGCAAAAATACTTTTATGATTTCAAGGGAAAAGCAATGAGGAATAAAATGCAGTACAGAAATACTTGAGTTGATTTTAGCAAAAGATAATATAATCACTTTTTCTCTGGCAATTCACCCTCCTCCCCTATGCAATGTAAGACATGGAAGTAGATGGAAAGAGGAGCACACAGTTCTCAGGAATGCAATCAAATACAATACCAAATTCAGTTCCCCCCCAGCAAACTTAGAGAAAACCGGGATGAGTTTTAAAACACAGGCCCAAGTGCTTTGAATGTGGTGGCAATGAAGTGAGAAATATGCTGAAAATGCTTTTAATTCCCTTTAGGAGGTTCAGGGTGAGTGAGAGATACTTGGGATGAGTTCAGGCTCACTTTAGCAATGATTCAGAGATGGTAATTAAGAGGCAAACAAATTTTTAGCAAGGAAAGAAATGACTGCTGATGGTTACACGTGTCTGGATTTTTAACCAAATCGCAAATCACGGTAAAATTCGCGAGTGCGTGAATCGTGATTATGGCACAAGCTGAGATTCTAAGCTTTCAGAGGAAAGTTAAATTTCGTTCCTATCCCAAACGGTTCCAGAGATACGGACGATTAAATAAAGGTAGTTTTTCGGATTTAAAGTAAACTCAAAATGACAGGTGACAGCTTGCAGCTTCAGAATTGACAGGTGACAGTTGTGCAGCTTTACAAATGACAGATGACACGATTTCTAGGAGGCTGTTCTACTTAGGTTAAAATAGTTTGGCTTAGATTATTTTAACTAAGAGATTGGTTCTGCACAGTTCTGCTAGGTACTCACAATATAAATTTGAAATAGGCCTTGCCACGGATCTGGTCAGGTTTTGGACTGGACTCCGGTTCTGGTCTCGGCACTTCACAGTGATCTGGGTCAGCTCTCTGGTTCTGCTCACAGCGGTCTGTGTCACTCTGGATCTCTGGTCTGGTCTGTCCGGATACAGCGGTCTCTGCACGGCTCCTGGATCTCTGCACTAGTCCTGGCAGAAGTTCTTGGCAAGGGATTCAAGCAGCTCGCCCGGCTGTGAGTAGCTTGCAATGATTTGAGGCCTGCTGCAGAGAACTCAGCCTGTGGTTTTAGGCCTCTGATTTAGGTTCTAAAGTATAAGTTCTAGGTTCTGGAGTATGTAGCTGGAGTCAGTCTGGAACTGGTATCTTCTGGATGTTGTGTGGTCCGGCAAAACGCTCCGCAGCAACTGGATTTGAATCCCCTCTCTTGCTTCCAGTGGCTCTTTTTATGTCTTTTGAAAGTGGGAGTGTGCGCAGCATCACTAAGCCATCCCCTCTCTCAACTGATCATTGGTCAAACTTTTCTCTCTTCCTTGATAGGGGAAATGAAATGTGAGTCATGGTGATGCTGTTTTATGGCCTGCAGAAAGGACACTCCCCTGTCAAATTGCACACAAATCTATATTTGACCCAAATACATATTCCACAGATACACAGTTGTTTGTCATTGCACACACACATCATGCATTACTGATGGGAGGCACTGTTCCGACCCTGGCATTTCTAGGAGCTTGGGTAAAGAAATGGCAACTTTTTGCGCTTTTTAGTAGCTTTCCCCATATCAGATTTTTCTCCAAATTTATACAATTGTGTTCAAGGCATGTGGGCATTTAGATAAGGAAGTGTCAGATTTTTAACATGCATACATTTAGAGTAACAGCCTCTTTTCCGCTCGTAAACCCCCAGATCATACCACCGGGTCCTAAAACCTCTTAAAATGTGGGCAGAAAAATCACAAGAATTATGGTATCATTTAGATAATTTTGACAAGTCCGCACCATGAGTTATACATCTTTCTTAACATCATATTCTGGCCAACAGGGGTGTGTCTTCCCAGGTCACATGGTGGAGAAACCAGTCTATCCACTTTATTTAAGCTCAGCCTGTCCTCAGAGGGGGCTGCCCCTCCCCGTTTCTGCCAAGAGGAAGCCACTTTACGACCTCCCCAATAAACCATCTGCCTGAGTCAAGGAAGGGCTTTGTTCAAAAGGAAGCCATTTACGACCCCCCAATAAACCATCTGCCTGGGCCCTTTGTTTAGTTTCCTGCAGTCCCCAGGTAATTCAATCAGAGAGTGTGTGACCTCCTTTTGGCAGGGGCAACAGAATGCAGCCAGGCCTGGGAACCTGTGGATCAAGTTTCAACTCCTGTGGGGGTAGATGTCAGGCAGAATTGGAATCTCTTTAAGCCTGTTTTTAGCTACATGTCATTTTGGGTTCCCAGTTTAAATCAAACTTACAATGTTTACACATGCAGCTAGAATGCTGATTCTAAGTTCAAAACTATGACATTTCAACAGTGACAAACTATGTGACACTCAAAAGTAGGTCACTCATTTATTCTAAACATTTCGATTTTAGTGTCTTTCAGTTCAGTTTAGCACTCAGCCAGTCTTGTTATCAACATTATTTTGGGCTCTTCATCTTCCCAGATTTTGTAGGCACACAAAACTTCATTCTGCCAGATGTCTGCTGGTGTTCAGTGAGATTTTTGGATGTGTTGCAATGTTTGAAAATAGGCATTTTGAGCTGGCATTCAGAGAAACCAAAGGTAATTTGAAAGCGTTTTTTTTTTTTCTAACAGGCGCTGCTGTTTTACCTTTGGTACCCATTCCACTCATGGCACCCTGGCCCATCATGCTCGCACTGGTGGGTGGCAAGTTAGGCAACCATTTTGGTGTGCGCACAAACTGCGTGGTTCTCCTGGATTCTGGGGCACATGTGGGCTTTTTGGCCATCTTGGATTTTCTAAGCCCACAGCACCAAATGTTGCAGCATGATAGCTCAAACGTGGGTCAGGACACCCAACAAAGTGTATGGTCATGTGGCACTGTCCAGAAGGTCTGCGATGAAGACAGACATTCCCGGATGTCTACGGTTGCCAAATTATTTAAAAAAGTTGCAAAAAGTGTATAGGCATGCTAAAAATTATGCTACAAGTTGGGAAATGGCAGAGTTTTAAGATGAAACGTTGTAAATTGTACAAAAATATTGCTTATTGGCTAAGTATGATATTAGTAAATTGTAGGATAAGTTGCACAACTAAAAACCTATGAAATTCAATGAAAAAACCTTGTTAAAGGGACATTATGGTTAAGTTGAACTAATAAAAACCTATGAAATTCAATGAAAACACTTAGTTAAGGGGACGTTATGGTTAAGTTGCACAAATCAAAACCTATCAAATTCAATGGAAAAACATTGTTACAGGGACGTTATGGTTACAGGTAAAACCAAAAAAACCTCAGAAATACGGCAGTTATGGAAAGCTAAGCAACCATAACTCGAGCCACCACCGTGCACTGCTAAGACTAACACCCAGGACATCAAAGATGACATCACATATGAAGTGCAGATATTCAATGATCTGCCAATATGACTTTCCCACTTTGGCTCTTAGAAACCTCAGTTAAGGAAGAGCACATTTACTTTGAACTGGGTGGGACTGGGCATCTTGCCCTTTCACCAAAGGTTTGGGGCTATTTGGCCACTGCTCTAGTGAAGGCCTACAAGAGTATGGCGATTCTATGCTTGTCAACTGTAGGGGCATGAAAAGGCAGAAACCCTTAAAATATCTGAAAATACAGTTCTGTGTTCTTCTACTACCTTATTGTTGGTGATTAGTGTTTATCAAGTTTTTAAATCACTTTATAGCAAAGAACTCTACAAAATTAATATGGTATAAAAGAAAAGGAGTACGTAATTCAAATTAGTAAGATTAAATATTGTATAAATTGAAGACAGAAAAGGGAGGCACAGAACTAATAAATAGAGGTAAGTGATTGAAGTGTTTTGGAACTAAAATATAAAAAAGATGGAAAACGCGATGGGCCCCAGGGAGGTTTGGGAGTGGCAAGGTGGAAATGAGATTGACAACATAGAGAACACGTGGGCTTGTAGAGAGTTACAAGCGACGAGACGCATGCAGGACCATTAATGCATTGAAAAACAATAAAATGGAAATAAAAAAACAAGACTAGAAGCATATGAAAGCCAGTAGAGAAAGGCAAGGGAAGTTTTTAAAGAGTCTCGAGGAGAAAAAAAAGAAGAACGACAATAGCAGAATGATATACCGGGGTGCAGGTTGATAGGCAGGAAGCCTGAAGAGAAATGTGTGGCAGTAGTCAAGACGAGAATGAATCAAGAAAGAAATAAGGAGGTTTGTTCGCATTAAATGAAAGGAAAGCATGCGCTTTATGTAAGTTGTAAAAATGACAGGAATGAGCAACATTGGAGATGTGCAAGGTGACCAAAAGACAAGGATCAGAAATAATACTAAGTTTGCGGTGCTAAGTACAAAAGAGGGCGTTGAGAAGGGGGAAAAGAAGATGGGAAAGAAGAGCGAGGAAGTTCGAGCAGGAAATAATAGAACTTCAGTTTTAGAAAAGTTCAAATGAAGAGTGTATGTAGGTATCCAAGACTGGATGGCAAGAAGACCTATAGGCAGAAAGAGTAGTGGAGAGAAGTAGAAAAAGAGGAAAATACAAATGAACATGCAGCGAATTAGATCTGTATTTGATAAGCACAGGGGTGGCTTTGAGGCCTGCCCTGTTGTTGGCTGAATTTGGGCCATAGGGAGGGGGGGGGGGGAGAATCACTGTATTAAGATCCATTGTCTTGAAGTGTTAGCCCAGAGTGGTGCTACATCCATGATCTGGTGTAGGCACATTGGAAGCCGACTAGGTATTCTGGGCTTAACTCAGTTATGTGGAGATCCTGATTCTATTTCGTCATCGGATCTGAAAGCTCTTAAGGAAGCGTATTCATTGGTGGCCACCATAGCAACATTTAAGTCCATCTAGTCTATGCAGGCCAGGCTTGCACTTTGACTTGAGGTTCTTCAATGGGCATGAGTCATACTTAAACGATACCTGACTCGGGGAAGCGTAAAATGTGGGTCAAATTCAGCTGTAGTATTCGCTCCCTGTACGGGATAATTGGAAAGTGGGCAAGGCTTAATCCTCTAGGGTGTTTTGATCATGAGATCTGACATTATAGTCACCTAAAGAGGGGTACCTTCAAGCTCATCTTGCCTGAGGCCACCAGGACCCGTCTGCCAGAGGATCTTCTCTGCACCTCAAGCTCAGGTGTGGTTTATGCTCTTGATACCCATACCTGCACACCCTTAAGGTGGTAAAACTATCTCTTGTCTGGCATCCTTCACCAGTTTGGCTGGCCAGACAGTGAGGGCAGTTATATCGTTTCTGTGCTACTTTTTTCTACAGCTGACTGCTTTCAGATTTTCCTTGCTATAGGCATGACTTTATGTAGTTGACCATTCTCCTGGTTATGTATGTGCAGTATTAACTAGAAATAATGGCACATTCTAAGTGCGTTTAACGTTTTATCCACTCTTTGTAATGGCATCTTTGTTGATCAAATAAATTATTGAATATCTTTTAAGACAGTCTCTAACCTTAAATGTACGTTCCAGGCTTTTGTCATCAAGGATGGGAAGTCTTTCTTCTCTTTTAGCTTGTGTGGAGAACAATTCAACTAATTCAAACAGAGCACAGTTAAAGGGATAGTCCAGTAAAAAATGTTATGTTACCCAGCGGTAGCTTTTGTTTACTACAGCTGGCTGGCTTTTCCTTCATTAGTGCCGCAAAAGCAAAAGCCAGCACAGGCGGGCATCCATTTCACAAAATGGAGGCGCCCATGTGCTTGCTTTTGCGAATTTTTAGCTTGAATAGCTCAAAATTTTCCATAGGAAGTTTAAAAAAAAATAGTGCTAGTATTATTTTTTTTATATTGCCTATCTATTTTTTAAATAAAATTTTTACTGGACTATCCCTTTAAAGATGCATATGTTGACTATCGACCCCAAGTGCAGTGCAGATCATCTCAGAGTGGCTATGATCTGGCAAAAGGTTAGAGACCGCTTAGCATGTGATCATGTAGATCTGTGCCTCCAATGAAACAAAGCTAATTTAATTTACAAAATAGCTTCTTTGTCCAAATACCAAACCATGGTCAGGGCCGGCACCTGAATTGCGCTGCAGGCTACAGCCAAAACAAATGGTTGAACAGACTTTTAGTCATTGGCTAACTGGGAAGTGGAAAGTGTATATTCCTCAGCTAAGGAGTAACACCCACGGCACAGTGTGGGAGGCGTATTTTAGGCACCTGATGTTTTGGCATACTTTGTCAATGTTTGCTGTTCAAGCTCCGACACTATGGAACTATTTACCCTCCTAGCTTTGGCACAAGTGTAATTACTGTCAATTCTGATGATCTATCAACAATCTTTGCTTTAATTTCAATATGTCTATCTCCCTTTCCTCCCAAGCACTTATCAGCCATCTCCCCAGCCACCCGTTTTCTGCCTTACATGCCCTGAATGGAACATTATGTTGAGAAGCGAGGGTTTTCTGGCTTACATGCCCTGAATGGAACATTATGTTGAGAAGCGGGGGCCGGAGGGCATTGACCTGGTCTGTGGTTGCACAGGGTGGAGATGAAGGATCTCCTGTGACGTCTGAATTGTTGTTTGTCAGTGTAAAATCTGTATTGTTACATGGATTTGAAGGAGTAGCTCCACACTGCCTGCTCAAGACCTGCCCTAGAGTAGGTGCACCAAAGTGAGATCTTGATACACATAAGTAAAATTAGCCCACTTTATGGGAACCTCAGGATGTGTTACAGGATCAGTTCTGTTGCACACATCAGCTGAGAGCTCAGCTGATTCCGCTGAATTTGATGTCCTTAGAGGGGGCTTCTCATTATATTGCAATTTGGAGACAAGGCCCAGTCAGTTTAGGATCAGAGGAACCTCAAATACTTCCGGGCATTAAGCAGCAGAGCAACTCAGGGGTGCACGACTCAGGAGCAGGACACCGTGGATGGGACTTGAGCTGCCGGTGAAGATATGTCCGGCAAAGAGCGTCCCTCGAGTGAAGGCTTCAGTTGCTACTCCGCAGACAGGACATCGAAAGGATTGCAAACCAAAACACTAGCATGTCGACAAAGTGTTGGAAGTTTTTGAAGGGAAATACAAGTCAACCAGTACGTGCTATATATTCGCTCGTAGATCCATAACCCAAGTTTTAGGGGGTTTTTATCTGAAAAGAACAGCTGTCCTTGTCAGGAGCTTTCCACATCACGTGCCTTAGTCATCCTGACTGTGGCACTAAAGGTCTGCTAGTTGCATCTTTAATATACACCGTGATAGGTTACCATATATACCCTGAGTTTGTTTTCTTGGTCTTCTATTCCGTTCATCAAATAGTATAGACTACTCCTTAATTCTTGCACAACATATGCTGATTGCTGCATGCACAGGTGGATGTTGCATATATAAACAGTTTTTTCATCCATAATCTGCTATTGCCCTCAAAGATTGTTGACAAATCCATAGGCTACTGCTAAATATCTAGATTGATTTTTTTGTCCATTATACACACCTTCCTTCATTGTTACACCAAACATACTTACATTTTCATCCATATAGTGTTCTTGCACCCATGTTACTGTTGCAGCGTAGAATGCTCTTGCATCAAAAGAATGTTGTTGCATTCACAGATTGATTTTGGATCCATTGATTTTTTTCAACCAATGCACTGTCCCTTGATTAGTTGACTCCGTACATCAATTGCAAGCATGACAATTGTGGCTCCCAGTATACTGCTACGTGGGGGTTGCATCTCACGGACAGTAGCAGCTGGTGAATAATGGGCATTGGGGCACAGACACCACATTATTCAAAGTACAAGCTGGTAAGATAGCTCAGCGGGTTGAGTGCTCGCTGTGGTGATCTGAGCGTGATCTGCAGGTTGCAGGTTCGAAGCCCGGCAAGGCCAATTCAGCCTTTCATCCTTCTGAGGTCGATAAATGAATACCAATTTTGGTGGGGTGATATTGTATGTAAATATGTGCTCTGTAAAGCGCTTTGGATAAAGGCGCTATATAAATAACACATCATTATCATTGCATCACTAATTCTGTCTCATGTACCGCACTCCACATCAGCATCGTTGTATCCAGTGATTTTACGGAAGGGCATTTTTTGTGGAAAAAAACATTGGGGGTATACCCTCGAAACAACGTCTTTTGGTAAAATCACATAGAATCTAATACCGCTCTGTGTGACTGAGATTAATTCAGCCAGTTCCTGCAGGGCCAGCAGTCCTACAGGCCCGGCTGTGGGAAGCTGCCCGACATGGAGGCTTGCAGGGCCACTGCCCACAAGGGCATACGAGGTAGACGCTTAAATGGACTCCTATGGTCTCTAAAGGGAAGGCTCAGGAGGGAAATGATTAATCATTGACAATTTCCATGCCTGCTTCCGTTGTGATGGGCAAGAGTATCTGGAGCTGCAGTGGAGATAATGGACCAGATGGAAAAAAGGTAAATGTAACAAAAAGTGGTTGCCTGCATGCATGAGTGCTGTGTGAGTACATGTTTCTGTGAGTGACTGAGGAGTGCATCCATTTGTGCATGCATGCTTGCACATGTGTGCTAATGCCTATGAGTGCACATGGCACAACAAAAGAGGTGATGACTGGTGGAAGGTTTAGAACTAATCTTCACCTCTGGCATTGCTCTGGGAGCCCTCCACACCTTCATTCTACTCCTGCCAAGTCATTACAGAAAGGGGACAGGCCATATGAAAATCAGGCTTAGTGCCACTCCAAAAGGGGCAGCCCATTCTGAACTAATTGGTCAAATCCCATCTGCATGAGACCACAAGCAACCCCAGACATGCTTCGTCCTCATTGGCCATCATTAGTGAGGTGTGGCTTGGGTCTCTAAGCCCAGCAGGCATGGGATCCTTGTCTGGGTATACCTGTCCCACGCAGGTGCAGCAAACACGTGGGTGCCCCGGGGCCACACCCCAGCCCCAGAGAAGGCTATCTGTGTGAAAGTCCCTATACTTACAATGGGACTTTTTCTTTTTGCTGATTCCCCCACCCACAGAAAACCAAAAGTCTACGCCTCTGGTCCCACTTGGGGTGTCTATGGCACAGCAAAAGAGGTGATGGCTGGAAAGTTTAGTGCTTGTTTGTGTATGAATCTATGGTTATGTGTGTTTATTTTTGAGCATTTGGGAGGAAGGCATGCGAACCATGAAATAAAATAAATTAGACACTGGCTGAATGACAACATACTTTCAAGTCTATCCTGGCATATTCTGGGCACTGTCAGCATGACAATTTGTTTGTAGGACTATTTGGGTAGGTATTGGTGACAACCTTCATGAATATGCTTTTACAGTTATGACATTGACATAGAATGTTAACAGCCAACATAATAAAGTACTTTTACAGTGGCATGTTAGCACATGGCATAGACAATGAACATATATGTTCAATGGAAATATTGGCATATGTCTGCCACAACCAAAATACTAATGATGTGTTTTCCAGTGGCATCCTGCTGACAAATGTCGGGCATGGCCAAAATGGAAACATTTTGACAGTGGCAATACTGGCATATATTGGGAACAGTCATAATGAAAATGTATTTTTACAGTGGCATGCTGGCATATATTAGACATAGTCCATATAATGTGTTTTTACAGTGGTATGCTTGCATAAATTGGGCACAAAAATCAATGACAGTGAAAACATATCATATATTGGGCACAAACGGCATTAATAACGTGCTTTGCAAGGCATTGTTGACACATATTGTTGTGCAACGGCAGTATGAAAATGTGTTTTAAAGTTTAATGCTGGCATATAATGTTGAGATCTCATTTCTTGAAAATATGTTTCAAATGACAATACTGGCTTATTTTGAAAATATGTTTCAAAATGCTTCAATGTACAGTTTTTCATTTGCTCCCTTAGAGAACTGATTGTGATTTGTATGTCTTTTTGTACCCAATTTTCCAGAAACGTTTTTGTAAAACAAACTTTATTAACCCATTATTTAGAACATTTTCTCTGGTGTAGAACCACCGCTGAACCCTCCCAAGCGGTCCCGGTTCTCTTGATATGCACGGTCGGCCCAGCCAATTCAGGGAAAATATTGATGCCTACCTACTTTAAAAATTCAACAACACCCATTCGGTCCATGCCAGACGACCAGGTCACAAAGAGGGCAGCAGGTGGCATCCTGGGGCTGGCAATGCACACCAGCTATGGTGAGACATAATCATAGGTTAGAAGTTTAATTTAGTCATGACTCCAATCCCTTTCCAGCCTTGCATTTGTAACATGATAACGTGGATCCCCGGCCACAAGTCCTTATCTCAGCTTCCCGTTAAAAATAGAAAACTGAAAAACGTGTTTATCTTTTTGTTTAAACTCGTTGTCCCCTCCCTCCCTTTGCATTTTTTAAGCACAAAGCCAGCCCCTTCCTGCTAACCTGATGGGCCAATTCCCACTTTAATTGCAGGGGATTCCATGCACACATTGGATAGAATGGTGGAAATAATCGATTCTTGAGAACTCTGCATGGCACCCTGGCTGTGTCTGACTTGGCATTTCTTATTCTGGACATTCTGCTCTACAGGAGGATTAGAAACTGCTCTAGAACATTGATTAACTAGGTCCAAGGCCACTGGAAGGTCAACAGCTAGGCCCACAGGGAGGAGAAGGCGATTGGCGGTTTCAGTGCTACAACCTTAGAACAATGTTAATCAATGCTTAACTTGTTATAGCTTTACTTCGGTTAATAACCTTGCCACCAATCAGTTTGGGTGGGTGATGGTTTAACGCCTTGAAAGCCATCATTCCTCATATACAGGATTTGAGGACTAACCTTTCAAAATGTGCCAAACTTATGTCAGGTCTTTTGAAAGTGCAACACGCATAGATCATTTTGGTTGGTTGGCTATGTGTAGACTGGGGTACACGGCAGGAGCAAAAGGGTATGAAGGTCTAGAGTCTGTTATGATATGTTAGGTTATTTATAACATATTTAATACCTAGAGGTTTCTAAGCGCGGCTACGGGGATCAAACCTGTGTTCCACCATGTCGTCTTGATACCAAGGCGAGCACATTGCCGCTGAGCTATCCCCCTGAGACAAGAGATATCTCTTGAACGTCTTTCAGAAATCATGATCTTTCTCAAGGAGTTGAAGTTGAAGTGGTGGCTTTCTCATAGTGTTGGAAGGAAAGAAACAATAGGAACAACCTCAGAAAGCAGTGTAGATTAAACAGAAGATGGAGATGGAAGATGGAGATTGGCTGAGCATATTGAGAGACCAGGAATATACAGAAAGTTCTTATCCACAAGGACTCGTGCTAAGGTGACATACCCTGCCTGATGTACTATCTCAGGGGTCTGCAACCTGTCTCTCCAGACATATTTGACTACAACTGCCACCAGCCCTAACTGGGATATCCAATGGTGAGGGAACATGGGAATCAGAGTTCAAAACATCTGGAGATCCACAGGTTGCTGACCCTTGTTCTATACATAGGCCTTTAAATAGAACGCATTTACTTAGTTTTATCTAGTGGAGAAAGTAACCATTTGGACTTCTGCATTCTGACTTATGTTGCATTTTAGGTCATTTGTAAAGGACAGGAATCACCCAATGTGGGCATCTTGGCACTAGTTCATATGGATTGGTTGCATAGCGAGAAGGGGTACTTTTTGTCTAACTCATGTTTGGCAAACAGGACTGTCTTTTCCTGAAGATAATGTAAGCATAGGTTGCTCTGAGTTCAAGCACTTGTGCACTTCATTCTTTAGCATCAAAAGAGGAAAACAATATCCCTCCTAAGGGAGAGAGTTAGAACCTGCAATTGGCCAAAACAAGAAATTCCCATAATACAATATGAGTTGTAAAGTGAATGTGACTGCCACATATGTCAACCAATGCAGTCTATTTTTCAGTATTCTGATGAGGAGGGAGCAGGTAGCGGCTGTATTTTGTTTTGTATCACAGAGTCCTTTTCTGGCTTGGGGTCAAGGGTTTCTACATCCTCATTTCTTACCATGGAACTACACATGATTGCAATACAGCACCATTTTTTGACTAGAATATTTATACTGACTGCAGGCTGCTGAATTTTCAAGGGATGAGTTATAAACATTTTCTCAGAATTGAGTGTAAGAGAGGTCACGCCACATCATGGAAGATTTAGCCTGCTCAGCCTGAGAAGTATTGTTAAATGAAGGGTCAAAATGGTGCATATGCAAGAACACATTTCATAAAATGTGAATTCAAGGTAAATTAGATATGTAGGGAAACACATGAAATAATCCAAAAGATGCCAGGCCGGGCTGTCCAAAGAAAATCATGATACTTGTCTCAACAACTTATGCAAGAACTGCCAGCTCACTTTCCAGCTGCTCTTTGTAATGAATTTCACAAGGTCTGTTAATAGATGGTATTGTATTTTATTGAAGTTTAGTAAAGTGCTCATTCGCCTTTAGCTGGAAGAAAGAAAGATGAATTACAGGAGAATCTACGATGGGAAAAGATATTCTTTAATACCTGATTAAAAGTAACAAGGTTAGATCAGTTCTTAGAAACATGTGCAGCACGTTCCGTAGGATCAGAGCCATTACACTGAAAGATCAGCTACCACAGTGAGAATAACTATACCACGGGACGGAGAGTAAGGAGGATCCTAAAGGAACAGTGCCTTTGGTAGGGAGAGTATGAAATCTACTTAGCTCTGATTAAAGAAGGAATGCTCCTTCATAGTGACTGATGAACAATACAGAGAACTTTAAAACAGATTCTCTGGGAGAAACTGAGCCCGTGAAGATGGAAGACATGGATGCTACATACCTGTGCTGACCAGTATGGACGGATAACTCAGGCACGGAATTCTAGATAAGCTATAGGCGGTACAACAGAAAACCTTGAAGAACCAAATATAGGGAATTCCTGTAGTCAAGCCAGGATGAGGTCTCTGCAGACACTGTTGTAGGTCTAGACTCAAGAAAGAGAAAAGGAAGAGCTCAGAGTCTTCATGGCTCCTATTGGCACTATGATCTCCAAATTGTTCTTTTGTTAACTTCGCTGACATTGTTGGTGATCCCACAATCAGCGTACTCTGAGTGCTATGCTGTTCTTCCCCTATGCTGATGATGGACAATTCATTTATTATTACGTGGGCCTGTTTAGCTCTAACCTTAAGTTCACCCAGAATCACTATGGTGATATTCTTAGCTTGCTATACATCTTGTACTATTACTGTAACATGGTACAACAAGAGCGAAAGAAGCAAAGAAAGAAGTAAAGAAAGAAGCAAAGGAAGAACAAATACAGAAAAAAGAAAAGTAAACAAAGAAACATAGAAAGAAAAAAACAAGTAAAGAAAGAATGAAGTAAAGAAAGTATGAAAGATGTAAAGACAGAAAGAAAGAAGCAAAGAAAGAAAGTAAAGAAAAAAGAACGAAGTAAAGGAGGGAAGTAAAGAAAAAAGAAACATAGAAGAAAACACTAGAAGTAAAGACATAAAAATGTAAAGAAAGAAAGAAGAAAAGAGAGAAAGAAAGAAGAAAATAAATAAAGAACAAAGTAAAGAAAGAATGGATCCTGGATGTCCTATGCGGATGATACTGTGATAATGCACAAAAACAAAATTATGAAGATGGGGGAGGCCAGAGGTAGACTCTGCCGATATGTTTGGAAGTTAAATGAAACTGCTGTGGAAGTTGTAGAAGGGTATTTGCATTTCTGGGTGATGACTGAGTCAAGATTGGGAAGTGAGTCTCTTCAAAACTCGATAAAACCTAAAATACTTGGAAAATGTTTGTTAATGAAGTCCTTTATTACAAGGAAGGGCGGATATTCCCATGAGGGTAAGCTTGAGCTATATTGCACTTGTATAGTCCCTTCTATTCTTTATGGCCTCAATGCATTCTTAGAAAGGGAGGTTATTTGGATTAAAAACACTATTGAGAACAATTCTTGGTCTACCAAGGTCAGTGCCTTCGGAAACGATATGCTGTGAATTAGGTTTCATGCCCATTTTAACACATTAGAACATTTTAAGAAGCTCCTTTTATTTTAAAATAATGTGTATAGATGGGAATGAGGCTGCTCTTGTAACGCTCTTCACTTCTGCAAAGGTGAAAAACTCCATTGCTTTCAAGATATTTGAAAAGGTGATTCTGTTATTTCATGATAGGATTGGTTTGAATGTGAAAACTTTTACTAATTTAAATTTAAGCCTGATTTTAAAAGAGCTTAAAAAGAAAGGAACTGATTGGGACAAGAGTGAGCTGCTGAGCTACCTTCATGGAAAGAAAACATTTCAGTTATAATCTAGGCATTTTTTTTTTCGGAACCATTTAGTTGTCTTGTGAAAACAAACAATAGACAACGTGTAACTTTTATTATTAGGCTTCGTCTTAATGTTCTGAAGACAATGGAAAATAATGGAGCCTAAAATCCAGGAAGATCAAAGACTATGTAGGTTATGTAAAAGCGATGTAGAGACCTCACACCACGTATTGACTTCCTGTAAGATGATGGGAAACCAGTAAAGAAAGGGATTATAATTTATGTAAACTCTATTATTGGAGATACATTTGGGTTCACATTTTTTTCTGGGACTCCGTTAGTTGTAAAAGCCACAGCATATTATATGTGGATAGAATTCAATATAAACTTGGGATAATCAATATGTGGTGTATCTGTGTATGTGCAATATTAGGTTTTATTGGAATGTATATTATTGTTTAAGTGAATGGGTAATTTTATAATGTGTATCTTAATAACTTAAGGAACTTTGTGTTAAGACAGAGAATGTATGGCTATATTAATTATGTCATATTTTAAGACGTGATTATGCAACTTTTTTTGTTTAGTGTTTTATATGTTTGTGGTGTGACGGTTAAAGTAAAGAAAGAAGCAAGGAAAGAAAAAAGCAAAGGAAGAAACAAAGACGTACTGAAAGGGGCCCCTAGGGGTCCCTAACGTCTATGGAAACAAAGCTAGTCACCACCAACGATAGATACGCTAGACACAAGGTTGTATTCCCAAAGCTAGGGTTTATTGCAAAGCAAAAGTCTCAGTTGGCCAACTCGGTCTCACACCCCACAACGTGTATCTCTAGACCTCGAGGGACGCAAGAGAGCGAATTACGTACATCAATTACATATATACAAAATGCATATCAAACAATGAGCTATGACATGTTTAACACCCCCCTTTTATTGGGTTTCTTTGAACTTGGTGTGATGATGGACATCTTCGACAACTATGACACCTTCAAACATCTATTCTAGTAACAATTTGCAATTTGTGAGTGCGGAGGCATCTTTCAGTTGTTGAATAGAACACAGCGCTTCTGTTCTTGGAAGCGAGCTACATACGGGGGGAAGAGTTGCATTCCAGACCTTGCTATCTATTAGGTGCTATTCGTGTCCTGGGAGCCGACACGCTCTAGCGGGGCTCAGCAAAGTGGGGCCATAAGAAAAGCATAATTCAAGCCTTTAGCTGTATTATTCTAATATATTCTACCATATAACGAGACTGGCTGGCAGCTGTGAAATGATTAAATGCCCTGCAGCTCTGCTTCAAGGTTACATTCGGGAGGGAGCCGGGCATTCTTCCTGGCACTGCCTACGTTGTGTTTCAACAAACTCTTGTTATCCTCACGGCCCTGCGGCCTTGTCCTTTTTATGTGCAGACAACAATGTTTTACAGTCGAGCAGTGTAAGCAGAAAATATACTGCAAAGCAATAGGAACAAAAAGCAATGAGCAATGGTTAGAAAACAAAATGGCTATTCTTGTTACATCAAAATGGCCGTTCATTGCAAACCCGAAAAACCTATATTCTGTCATATCGTGCATGAGACGGTTGGCCCACGGCCACCAAAATACGTTTGTGGTCACAAAGTAGAGGTATCCATTTTTCTAGACTGACAAACCCTCCTTTGGCCGTATGCCAAACGTCTCATCTATTTATTGAAACCTCCTCTAGTGATGATGAGTCTGAAGTACTTATGTCTGAATTTTGCATGCTATCGTAAACATCATCGTCTTCATCAATATCTATTGCCATCAACTCTTTTACAGTTTTCATCTCATTTGGGTCTTGGTCAGCTCAACCCTGAGGTTGTTTTTTCTTCGTCATCATATGCATACATCCTTCCGTACATCCCTCAGTTACCTCAGCGCAAACTATTGGTAGGCAATGTATGCAACAACAGCACATTAGGAATATTCCAAACACCACTACTAATATTGAAATCAACTTCGATCCCCAAGAACGTAGTATTCCCCAAAACCAAGATCCTATTCCCCAGTCCCCTACTTCAGTAGGCAGTTCAGAGCTTAGGACATGCATTTTTTTTATCGCTTCAAAGATCGTAGGGGAATAGTCATCGACATAAACGCAACACACTGATCCCACTATTTTGCAAATTCCCCCACGATCAACCAGGATCACATCGAGAGCCATTCTATTTTGCAGCGTCATTAACCTGATTCCTCTTTCTTCCAACGTCATGTTAAATAGTATATCTGTTGTTGTGTTTATGGTATTTTTTAGTATTCTGGACAGCTGCCTTATATTATAGGATTTCACTATCTGCCCTAAGAATGGAATGAATGATTTTGCTACATCAGTTGCTATCAAAACACCCTCGGCAGTCCTTTTGACTCTAGTTCTGGACAGTCTGGCCATGTCTGCTGTTTCTAAGAGGAATACTCCTGGGAACAGTAGACCTAGGTAACATGTACCTCCCCAGTTTCTGAGCATCCAAGGATATGCTTTCTCTTCACTTATAAAACAAACTGGATCACCTACATATACTGGTTCTATTTCCCTTTTTAATACCACTTTATTCATGCATCCAGAAGATGTTCCGACTGAAAAAGAGCCTTTCTTTTTTAGACAAATTCACTGTGTAAAATGGGGGGATTGCATCTTTGTCCCCTTCTGTTCTTACACGAAACGTCATTACAGATGTCTTTTCTGGTGGGGATAACCTATCTTGTCTATTTTGTCGTGTTATCTTTCGTGTACTTTTCCTCGTGGGCTCTGGGGCTATTACTTGTGCTTTATGGAAAATGGAACAACCCACAGGCTTCATTATTATCTTCTCAAACTCATTCATGTTGGTTCTGTCTAATTGACCCGTACTACTCTCATTCCATTTCCCATAAAACATTGCACCTAAAGATGCGCTACATGCAGAACTTAATGGTAATGGCTGTACATACCACCCTATTCCTTTCCCAGCGTGCTGTGGTAAATGGGCACATACCCAACAATTTGTTTTCTTCAGAATTGCATGTGTCATGTTCATGATTAATAACAACATATTATTCCCAAAACCTTCCCTGTGTCTTTCTTCCATTGGGGGCAGGGTGTAGGTAATCACCTGAACCGGGCTTTCATTAGTGGATATATTAATTATTGGTAAAAACATTTCTAATGGGTGTATCGCTTCTACATACCATAATATTAGGGCTGTCGATATTGGTGCTACCACACTCATAAAGCACATAATTATTGTCAGTGCTAGTATACAATTCGTTTTACCATGCGTTTTTCTTAAGCTTACAGTCTTTATAATTGACTCATTCTCAACAGTGGTGCAGGAGGAGGCTGGAACCGGTCCTGGCACGTTTCTCGTCGTCCTTCTTCTTCCTTATCAAAGTTCGTTGTGGATATCTCTCTTCGTCGCACTTGCTCTGATGTCAATAAGTTCAACGGAATTGTCACAGTTCAGTTCTGCCAGTCCTTAATAGCCTGGATTTGTTTATTCGTTTTTAGGCAAGATCACTTGTCCTTTCAAATACTGCTCAGAGGACCTTTGATCAGTTATCTTATTGCCTTAGTACCATGTGCGCCCAGCTTGTCCGCTCTGGTGCGAGACACATGTACTTTTATGATCGCACCGAGGAGCCGCAAGTCTTGAATTGTCTGTCTTGCACAATTCTCACGCTTCTCTCCTCTACACCTCTAGTTCCTTCTCCGTCCATGAGCTGAACCAGAGGTTGACATAAACACCAAAAAAAAACTGCAGATCACTTCATCTTTCGAGGCCGCAAGTTGTATTGCCTTACTCCTGGTATCGTGTGATCCGTGAACAGTGCCGGTGCACTTCCAGATTCAGGCTCAAAGTCAGCCTGTGGCGCTACTGCAGGTGCTGGTGTGCACCGCGCCAATGATGCAGATCCGTTCTTTGGCGTGCTGGCAAGTGCTGGTGGGCGCCAAAGGGGTACACGTTTAGTGTCTGCTGGTATTTGCAAGGCAGATTTCGTGTCGGCCAGCAGTGATGTCGATTTTGCTGGGCAGCGTTGGGGCACTCTTTGCCCTTCCCCCTCTTTGGCAATCATCTCAGGCTTTGTTTCGAGTTTCACTTCTCGTTTTGGCAGATTTGGTGGCTGCTTACTGGCAACAGTTTCTTCCGTTTCTGGGACCGCTGTCTCTTTTCGGTCATCTGGGTCAGGCAAGTCTTTCAGTGAAGTTGGAATCTTCTTGGCATGGGTGGCATGGATCCACAACTTCCTTCCATCCACCCGTATTGCCGTCTGCGTTGCCAAGAGTACTTGATAGGGCCTGCGCCACCTGGGTGCTAACGATGACTTTCTTTCAAAATTCTTTAGCAGCACCCAGTCTCCTGGCTCCAGCGCATGCCCCGGCCCGGTGTATCTCACTGCTAATGCCTCCTGCACCTGCTGATGAATCAAACGCAATTTCTGCATTAAAAGGCCATAATAAGTACTAAGCACAGGATGTTCTACCTCACTAAGTCGTTTTGGCTGTGGTGCGCACCATACATTTGCCTGCCTCCCCATTATGATCTCGTACGGGGAGAGCCCAGTTTTAGCCTGTACAGACATACGCATGCATAATAGTGCTATTGGTAATGCATCCACCCAACTCAACTTGCTTCCCGCACAAATCTTGCTAATCTTTGATTTAAGAATCCCATTGTGCCTCTCCACAAGTCCGGCAGAACTCGGATGCCTTGAACTATGGAATCTCTTATCAATCTGAAGACCAGCACATATCTGTAGCACCACTGTGCCCACAAAATGTGGTCCATTATCGGACCATAGGACACAGGGCAAGCCAAATCTGGAAAAGTATTCCTTAAGCATTACTTTTGCTGTGCTCATTGCTGTGCAGTCCTTCAAAGGATATGCCTCCACCCACTTACTGAATGCACAGATCACCACTAAGACGTATTTTAAGTTTTGGCATCCCTCCAGCTCTATGAAATCAAAATGAATCACCTCAAATGGCATAGGGGGCGGGCCAAAACTGCCTATTGGAGTCACTGTTCCCTTTCCTACATTGTGTTGCAAACACGTGATACAGTTCTGCACCAACGTCTCTGCATTCTTTTTTATGTTTACATTCTGCCATACTGTAGAAAGGTGCTGTATTATCTTTTTCGCACAGATGTGAGTAGGGCTGTGGGCCATTGTGACCATTGCAGTCACATACGAATTTGGCAACATCCAGTTTCTAGTTCCCTTGTCCACCCAACAACCTTCCATATGGCCTCTACCCACCCCTGTATTTCATCGGCTGTAGCTTCGGCCTGCAATTATTTGATAGTGGCAACTCCATTTTCTATTATACAGGGTACTTCCTCTGTCTGAACCGTCATCATTTTGGTATTTAAATCAGTGGCAGTTTGTTTCGCAATTCTGTCTGCAAATGCGTTTCCCTCTCCTATTTTGCATGTTACCTTTTTGTGTGCCTCGCATTTCACTATTGCTAGGCATTTTGGAAGCGTGAGTGCAGACCACAATCGTACAATCAAAGGGCCATGTTGAATTCTGGTGCCATGTGATGTCAAAAACCCTCTCTCAGCCCAGAGTTGACCAAAGTTATGAACCCCCCCCAAAAGCATACTGACTATCAGTATATATATTCACATTCAAATTTTCAGAAATCTCGCAGGCTCTGGTTAATCCTATTATCTCTGCGGCTTGTGCCGAATTGTATGGAATTCTTTTGCTTTCTACAATGCTCTCTAGGGTAGTGATAACATATGCGGCAGTTGTCGTGCCATCTGGTAATTTAAAACATGAGCCGTCACAAAATAACTCTCCATCTGGAACTAAATACTAAACTGGAAGAATCGGGCTGTTGCATGTACTGCCTGTAATTTCCTCGATTACCCCTAGTTTCACCAAATCTGTAACAATACTCTTCAATCCTTTCTCACCTTCAGCCGAAATTCTGTATTGGGGAATTCGCGGTAGGGTAACACCTTCTTTCAAAATGATCTTTACTGGCTCTATCTTTAAGCATCCTACATCATTGTCATGCTTTGCCCATATACAGGTTGGCACTTTACTTAGTTCCCCTCGTAAAGTTTCGGACATAAATTCTGACACAGGGACATCGTGTGGCCAAATCGTTAGGAACACTCCGTCTGCCGTGCAATGTATAACGGAACCTAATTTTTTCAACAAATGTAATCCCAACAAGTTCTCCCCACAATTTTCTGTTAAAAGGAAAGGACAATGTTGAGTAAATGGTCCTATTGTAACTGGGACTGGTTTGGACACTGGGTTTATAACTGGTGTACCTGCGAACCCTATGGAAACATTATTTTGCCCTGACAGTGGTATATCCGGAACCAAGTGGTGGTCTATTGAACACTTCTGCGCTCCTGTATCTACAAGAAAGTGGTGCTCCTCATTCCCGACTCTCATTTCTACGTAGGGTCCTCTCTGATTCACGGGAATAGACACTGGTTCCGACCCCTGTCCTGGGCTGTCCCATTGGGGAAATAACACATCGTCCGATGTGTAATCATTGCTGTTACTGTAATACGTGTTTGGCTGTGTATCGAAAACGTTCCCACTCTTTCCTCTATTTCCCCCACTCTGGTTTCCATACTGTGGTTTTGCTGTCCATGACTCTGTTTTGGGGCATTTTAGTTTTGGCCTTGGTTTTGATTACCTCCATTATTGTGATGCTGCTGCATACTATTCCTATTTGGTCCATTCGCTCCTTGGTGTCCTCTATGCTGTCTCCTCTGACCAGACCCATTTCTATACTGCAGATGCAGACATTGTGCTCGCCAATGTCCTTCCTCCTTACAATACGCACACTGATTTGGTCCCACTGTTCCTCCATGCATATTCGAATTACTCCTTCCTTGTGCATTCCCCTGCCCTCTATTATGTCCTACTACTTGCTGCAGTAGTACCTGCGTTTTCAATAGGCATGCTTTCAAGTCTGCCCCCATCTGTTTTAGCAACGATAATTCGTCCACCATTTCCTTCTACCCCGGTGATGGTAACTGTTGCCGTTCATTATGTGACCCCTGCATTCCCTTCCGATATCTCCCAATATCCCTACTCCTGTACCCGGGTATAGCAAACATTTCGGCATAATCATTATTTAATTCATCTGTAAGTTCAAAAAGTCCATATACATGTTCCCTCACTTCTTCATCCCTCTCCCTACAGCGTGCTAATTCATTCAAATCTAACAATCGCAGCAGTGGTAATTTCCCAATTAACTGTTTCCATTTCTCCACCAAATATTCACCCATGCATTCCAACACTACCTGTCTTTCGTTGCTTCTTCGAAAGTCATACATCGAAGCCAATGCTGCCATCTCATTATTCCCGTCTATATACATCTCTGCCTGTTGCTGCAATTCCACCTTCCTTTCTTTGCTGATCGCACTGCGAGTTACCCTCGTGCATCCCCGTTGGTCAGTCCCGCCTCTTGCCCCCGCGGTTTCAACTTCAACCCCGGGAGGAACGGACGGTACCGAGTCTGTGTCTGAGGCGGGAGGTGCGGATGGGACAATGGGAACAGGGAGTGTCTGTTGTGGGCCTGGTTGGCTAATAGGAAGTGCTAATTGCGCGGTCTGTGGCTGTGGGAGGGCTTGAGCTACCGGAGGGAGAGCTTGGGCTACGGGTGGGGTTTGGGCAATAGCTACTGACGTGTCTGGGCTCACTTCTGATCTTGGGCCTTGTTTTGTATGGGTCAATATGTTTTCTATCAATTCATCTGCTATCTGTAATTCTCGTTGTGGATATATCTTTTCTATATTCAACTGGTTACGCCTACCTGCCCTTCTTAGACTCTCACTCCACTCCTGCTCTTCTTTCTCTTCCGCTACTTCACCTTTCGATTTATGCCTGCGCGCTTGCTTCGCTCTGCTTTTAAATCGGAGAATTTCTTCCCTTCTCCAGTCTTTAATAGTCTCAAATGCTGCAGGACGCGCTTTCTTTCTTATCAACACCCTTTCTAAGTTATCTATTCTCGCTATCTCAAAACTACCATTAATCGGCCACTGATGGTCTTGTTGCTTTCTGGCTTGCCTATGCCAAGTCTCACAGAATATTATCGCACCCACTCCATACTTCACATACATCTCATACGCTGGCGTTCCCCTAGGTGGTACAATTTGTCCATCTTCCAAAGATTGTCTACCACAGTGGAAAAACCCAGCTAAGGTGGACAATACCCCAGGCATGTTTCAACCTTCCCCCTGGTTAATCAACCTTACCTAGGGCGTTTGATTTTGCAAAGTCAACTCTCAACCAATATCAGGATTACTTTGAATCGGGGAATGACTCACCTGATAGATCAAGTCGTCTGTATACTGACGCACCAAATGACGTTGTGTCTGCGTTTCTTGGCTTCCGCCTCGTTTCGGGACCCTCGCCTCCTTGTTCTCTAGCCAGGCACGTCGATCAGGGATCAGATGTTTGCAGATCTGCAAAGGAGTCTCTCATCACTTCTACAGGGCGCCCCAAACACCTTTTGATCCCGGCTCGATCGTCCCATCCTCGCCGTTCTCGGCCTTACTCAATTACAACGTTATGCGATGGAACAAGTGGGGGAGGGTCCCTATTCGGGCGCCATCTTGAAAGGGGCCACTAGGGGTCCCTAACGTCTATGGAAACAAGGCGAGTAACCACACACGATAGATACGCCAGGCACGAGGTTGTATTCCCAAAGCTAGGGTTTATTGCAAAGCAAAAGTCTCAGTTGGCCAACTCGGTCTCACGCCCCGCGATGTGTATCTCTAGACCCCGAGGGATGCAAGAGAGCGAATTACGTACATCAGTTATATATATACAAAATGCATATCAAACAATCAGCTATGACATGTTTAACACCCCCTTTTTTGGGTTTCTTTGAACTTGGTGTGATGATGGACATCTTCGACAACTATGACACCTTCAAACATCTATTCTAGTAACAATTTGCAATTTGTGAGTGCGGAGGCATCTTTCAGTTGTTGAATAGAACACAGCGCATCTGTTCTTGGAAGCGAGCTACATCTGGGGGATGAGTTGCATTTCAGCCTTTGCTATCTATTAGGTGCTATTTGTGTCCTGGGAGCCGACACGCTCTAGCGGGGCTCAGCAAAGGGGGGCCGTAAGCAAAGCATAATTCAAGCCTTTAGCTGTATTATTCTAATATATTCTACCATATAACGAGACTGGCTGGCAGCTGTGAAATGATTAAATGCCCTGCAGCTCTGCTTCAAGGCTACATTCGGAAGGGGGCCGGGCATTCTTCCTGGCGCTGCCTACATTGTGTTTCAACAAACTCTTGTTATCCTCACAGCCCTGCGGCCTTGTCTTTTTTATGTGCAGACAACAATGTTTTACAGTTGATCAGTGTAAGCAGAAAATATACTGCGAGCAATAGGAACAGAAAGCAATGAGCAATGGTTAGAAAACAAAATGGTGATTCTTGTTACATCAAAATGGCCGTTCATTGGCAAACTCGAAAACCTATATTCTATCATATCGTGCATGAGACGGTTGGCCCACGACCACCAAAATACGTTTGTGGTCACAAAGTAGAGGTATCCATTTTTCTAGACTGACAGTACAAACATAAAGAAGGAAAAAAAGATGCAAAACAAGAAGCAAAGAGAGAAAGATAGAAAGTAGTAAAACAAGAAAGAGATTTAAAAAAATGAAAACAAATCTAAAGAAAGCAGCAATGCAAGAACGAAGTAAAGAAAACCGGAAAGAAAGGAAGAAACAAACAAACAAACAAAGAAAGGAAGAAAGAGAAAGAAAGACCTGTGAGAAACAGCCTGCCCTAGGCATTTTATGTCACAATTGTCAGAGCAAAACATGTTCATACTGGTTGTACCAAAAGAAAATCATGACGCCTGATTTGCCAATATATGCTAGCACTGCGATGAAAACACATTTTGAAGCTGTTTGTGGGTGAAGAAAATCACGAGGCCTGACTCAACAGTATATACAAGCAAACCTCCCTTTTTGTACTAGTTTTTCACAATGAAAACCACAAGGTTTGTCCGTACAGTATATAATGGTGCTGCCACTGTAAAACAAATTGCAATGCTACGTGTCACACCATTTCCAACCCACTTCGCTCTTATTGCCCCACTTCTGCCCCATATGCCCCTCAGGGCCAAATCTGTCCTTCAGCACCTAGTTATGCCCCATCATTTTCTAATCAGTGCGAGGTTCTGCCCAACTTTCTCATTAGTGGCAAGTTTTGCAACAGTGCACCTTCCTCTTCTGATCTATGCGCCAGTTCTCTCCTTGGGACTGAGTTCTGCCACGACTCACACTCAGTGAAGATGTCTGTTGTTCACTCATCATTTTCTCTATCTATAAGTGCTGGTGGATATTTTTTTATTGTTTTCCACATTAATTGTTGACATTTCCCATAACCTATTTAAAAATGTTATATTCTTCATTGAATGTAATGCATTGGCAGAGGATTTAAAAATAATGTATATTTAAAAATGCAGTCTGTTTCTGATATCCGTTTGTAGAGGAGGTCCCAGATATGGCCTGCACTCCAGCCCCCCATTTTGAGATACCAGGAACATACTCGCCAAGATATGTGACGTATGAGGAACAAAAAAACCAACAGAGAGCAGCACTAGGACTCTGCCCAGTGCCCATCAGAAGAGCAATACCTGTTGAAGTGCCTATAACCAGACAACCATTGAGACAACCATACCAGCAGTTGGCACGAAATGAAGACTACTTACAAACTGTTCCCGAAGAGACCCAAAGGGCCTTAATCGAAGGCAAATGGTGAACAATACAAGGGTCCGGACGGACGCACAGACGAACAAAACGTGGATCAAAAGAAGTCACACGAAGATAATATGTTACGAATAACGACGCAATGAACATTGAAGAAGAGACGACATTGAAATCAAAAGGAGACGTAACCAGGATTGAATTATGCAACTGGCCAAATGCCTGTAAATAGGCTTGGAATGCAAGAAGCTAAGAAAACGATACTGCTTGCAATTCTTAGTAGAAGGATAGAGCGGCAAGCGCCAACTATATATCTACCTCAAAAGCTCATTATACAACTGCGACTCCATTTTACAAAAGCAGAATTGAGCCCAGGCTGCAAGGGGCCAACCAGGCCGAGATTCATATTCCAGCTAAAGCCAGAAGGAAAGAGCAGAATCGAAACTGAGCACAAAGCAGCTCATGCCTGGGAATTCGAGGTCAACTCCAAGAAGGGAGGAGAGCGGCAACTTCGAAGAAGCAAAACTTAAGAGCATAGCAGCCAGCCAGTGAAGGTCGAGATAAGGAGGCCCCGGGCAGGTGGCAAGGCGAAGGAAGAATCAAATACACGAAAAGAAGGAAAGTGAAGCAGATTCACGGTGAACAGACACGTGACCAGCCAAGCGCGAAGAGGTACCAACGTCTGATGTCACCCAGAACCCGAGGATGCCATAACTTTTCCTGATAAGAAGCTACAGTTTCGAGGCCATCCCCAGCCAACTAATTGACACATAGCCCTAAAGTACTGATTGATGGAAAGGAGGTAGGGGGAATCTTGGGCCACACCGCATCTGGGTGTCCATTCTGCATGCTGCTAATTAAAGTGGATATTTATGCCTAGGGGTGTAACCCACCCAATCACAATGGACCAAATAATCTAGGGTCCTATAGCTAGTAGAACCAATGAGACGTCGTGCCCGTAGTGACGTCTATCATGAGTGATGTAGAGGGATGGGTGTAGACGCCCACCCGATAAGAGTTATCCAATCCCCACACTCTGTTACCAGATACAGATATAGCACCTATACTTAAGTTACCTTTCCCAACCAATAGAATTGCATGAAAATTTTGGAGTGTAACACGTCAGTGATGACGAGAATGTACTATAACGATTGCTGTCTGAATGAAGAAGTTGGAAGTTGAAGCGAGATAGGTGATCGCATCACTGTTGGTTTCCATTTGTTTCCCTGTTTTTTGTACTTGTCATTAAATGGACTTCCCTTTGCCAAACCATTGACTTGTCCTTATTGATTGGTGTTGGAGTAAGAGAATCCTCCACCCCATCCTCCTCAAGGTGCAGCTATCATGTCTTAAAGGTACCTGAGGGTGAACTCTGATCACATGGGCCCGTCAGAGGTCACTCCACCCTCCTGTACACTTGGTAGCAGAGGATGGTTTTGACCATCGATTAGTGAATTTTGATTATTGATAAGACACCTATTGACCGTCGACACAAAGTAACTCTAGGTCTTCGGCAATATCACGAGACCTTCGCCATTCGGCTGAGTAGACTGAGAAGCTTCCCGTGGAGAATGATAGTGTAAGTCCATCAAAAACTGCAGTGGGTCTGAAGGAACCTGCCTTACAAAGCATAACCCTTCTTATTCCTACGGGCAGCCGATCGGACAAAAAGACCAAAGGAGGCGGTAAAGGAGGCGGTGATCCCCAAGATTCAGAGAGGAACGATGCGAGCAGTGAGTGAAATAAAAATTGATGCTTTGGCAAATGTCCTTAGGCATTAGAACAAGTAAGGGAAAGGTAACGGAGGGAGGTGGAGAAAAACAAAATAGTCAGAAGTAGAGAAGACTGTATATATATAAGGGGTAATGACTCTAGAATAATTGAATATAAAGAGAGTATGCCGGTGTAAACATCTGAGATAAAGAGAGTATACCGGGGTAAACACCTGAGATAAAGGGAGAGGATACCGGGGTAGACACCTGAGAGAAGAAAGAGAGGATACCGGGGCGGCACCCGAGAAGAGCGAGGATACACCTTCTTTCTGCACTTTAATATAGCGGTCAGAAGAAACGTAAACTCATAGTCCCACATAATAGGGAAAAATTAGGCTACTTCAATGATTAAAGACATCGTAAAAGGAGTTTGTTTAAACTCCATGTCGGGTATTGATTAGAAGGCAGAGATATCTGTGTCCAGCTGGTGTCTGTCTAGTCTGTTTAACGTTTGTCATACATGACCTGTTGATGTGTCATATGTACGGAAATGTGTCTCCTTGATGTTTGAAATTGATTAGGGGTTTTACGCAATTCTATAGTTGAGAGGGAATCGCACCTGAATTGATGTTCTTGAGTAAATCGGTGATGTAAAATGTTGGCGGGAAAAAGATTGGATTGGAGCTTGCGGTACTTGGTGCTCGCTCATATTGTTGGGAGTGGTGAAATTGCATGAAAGTATTGTTAGAAACAAAATTCAAGCATGGAAGATATTACTCCACTTGCTCACTTATGTAAACAATTGCCTAAACATGCACCCAAGCTTAAGAAATACAGTACAGAGTGGGTTAAGGGTACCACCCACAAGATGTTTATGCCGTGGCCACAGAATGGGTCCTTATCTAAAGCCGTCCAACAACATATGACGACTTATTTGCATGCCACATATACAGGCAAAAAAATAGAGAAACGCCTCGCTGTTCTAGAACTTTGGAAAATGTTTGAACAGTCGAAAGAGGAAGAGCCACCTGCAGACTGGATATTAAATGTATGCACGGAGGGGGGTGAGACGCCTACCGCGCCACCAGCCCCGCCTGAAATAGAAACTGAGGGAAGTAAGTCAGAGGGACTCTACCCACTAAGAGAGCTCAAGGCAGCTACAGGGTACAGCAACCCCGCAATTGAGTCACCTACATACAGTAGTGATGAAATTAAGGGGAAGGATCAGGATAAAAATCTTTCCACCGCAATCCCAAGGGACAAGGAGAGATGCGATGATGAGAGGAAGGATCAGAAACAGACAAGTGCACCTCTCGATAAGGAGAGAGAGGGGACAAAATGGAAAGGAAGTGAAGGCAGAACTGATGAGATAGCATTCGCGAAAGATGAATGGATGGGAGGACAGATATTGTTGAAACTCGATGGAAAAGGTGATGATGTGAGACCGAGAGAGAAGTCTGATGAGACACAGAGAAGGGAGAAGGAGAAGCACAAGGAAAGAAGGGACGAGAGAATTAAAAGGAAGGATAGGCTGAGGCGAGAACAGCTATATCGCGAAGAGCAAGGAAAGCCACTCAGTCGCAAATAGAGCGCAGCCTATGATCAGTACAGGCAGAACATGCAAGGTTGGAAGAAGAGCAAAGAGCATGTGAAAAAAGTATAAAGAGGTGAAAAGATGAGGAAGTTAGAAGGGCAAATGAACGTGGAAATGAAAGGAGAAGAGAAGAAGATAAGGTCGGAGAGGAAGCAAGGAAACGTAATGAATTTGATGATGATATTGAATGTAAGCATAGACAGAGGGCACGCGATCTCGAATATCTGGAGCAGGAAGTTAAAAAAACCCAATCCTGTTTTCGAATGAGAAGACTTGAAAGAATTTTTCCCTGCGTAAGATTCAGTAGCAGGCACGAGTAGGGCAAATATTGAAGATGACTTCGACACCAGAAGCATCGGGGAAACGACTGATAAAATATATGATGAAATGGGGTTGGAACCAATATCCCAAAGGGAAAGGGAAGACGAGCGCTTGGAAAGCCCTCAGCTATATGACACTGAGGATGTCACCCGAAGTAGTGGGAGCAGGAGACAGTCCCTGGAAAGGCTAGAAATCAGTAAGGACGAAAATGACGCAAGGAGTTGCGTGAATTGGGAACAATCAGTGTCCGTCTCCGGAGAGTTGACGGAGGGCGAGACAAATGAAGAAGGGAGATGGCTCGAAAAGCGGCTCCCAAGGGACAAAGGGGTACGATAGTCAGACGCTAGTGAGTCCGCACCTAGGACATCAGAGTCTGCTGCGCAGCCTGACTGGCGAGAAGGAACACCCCATGGTCAGAGGATGGTGTGTGCAGCATCGGCCTATGCAGACAGGCTGAGGACATTGCCAGGCAGATGGTGATGCAGGAATATTACCCCAGCGATAGACACGAGAGCTATGGGGAAAGAGAAGGAAGACTGGGCATTCAAATTTCCGCTGTTAGAAAAGGGGGGAACAAGACCACAATATATTCCATGGCCTCACATGGATCGAGAGAACTTGAAGAACAAGCTTCCAATGCTGACATCGGGAGCCGGGAAGTGGATACACGAGTTAGGAAAGATGCCAGGGGGTATCACATTAGCTATAGGGGACATTAAAGGCCTCCTGATTGCCATACTCGGTGAGAGAGCAGACGATGTATGGGCACGGGCTGGGTACCCTGGTGTTACCATAATTAACACTGCCCATGACGGAGCGCCATTTAATAATTGCAGAACAGCAGTATGGAAAGCGCTACGAGTGCTTTACCCAGACACTTCCGATATGGGAGCTATAATGACTCGAAAAATCAGAAGATCCGTTGATTTATATCCAGAATTTCCAAGACGCGTGGGTGCTCGAAACACATGAATCTTGGATGAAATCTATACCTGTATTCTACCACATATTGTGCCAAGGGTTGCCAGAACCAGTGCAGAAACAGCTTAAGAAATTGGTAGTGGTAGAGGCTAAACCCTGGGCTGAAATACAGTTGACTATTGCACATTACTGTAGATTGTTGCAAGAAAAGAATCGAAAAAAGGAGGCAACTCGTAAGGGTGAGGAAGCGAAGCTGGTGCAAAAGAAATGATCAAAGTATGCTCTCGAAGGAGCCATGCTGACAAGCCCAACCGAACCGAACGTACAACAGGTGGCTAACCCGCAACAGAACAACCAAGGTAATGCAGGATTGTACCCAAGGGGAAGGGGATTTAGAGGAAGAGGATGGCAGAGTAATCAGGGAGGTTTTCAGAGTAATCAAGGAGGCTTTCAAAACGTGCAGATGGGCAATCCAGATATGTCAAATGGACAAATAGCCTGACCACCGCCAGTGTGTTGGCTGTGTGGAATGACAGGGCATTTGACGCGCTTGTGCAGAAGCCAAGGCGCTTGGCAAAATGGTCAAGGAATGGGAGCTGGCACAGTGAATCCGCCTGCAATCCCCCAACAGGGCGGTGCACAGAATCACACAGTGCAGCAGCAAGCACCAGGCATGCAGCAGGGTGCGCAGCAGGGGGTTCAACCCCCGAGCAAGGGGAATTTGCCACAAGGGCAATTCTAACAGTCACCATCGCAAATGTCTCAGGGCACAAACTCCGGAAGGGGAGGCAACCCTGGGAATGGAGAAAATCCAGAAGTATACAGTGGTCCAAACTTATATATGAACTAGGACAGCTCACTGGGAACCCTGATGTACTCTATCCTATCAGTGACACCAGGCCCTAACAGGGAACCAAGGTTGAATATCGTCATAGGGGGTAAAGAATATTCCTTCCTAGTTGACACGGTCGTGCATACGGGAGGGCAAGTTTTCCTTGTCCGGCGAGGCCATAGATACTCAGAGTTTCACAGGAGCTCCCAGTCTTTGTAGGAGAGTGCGAAATTAATGTACCCTTATTGTATTCGCGTCATACCCCAGTTGGGTACATTTTGGGTACATTTTGGGTCGAGACTTATTGACAAAATTGAACATGAGAATCTCGTTCATGGAGGAGGGCATAGTATGCTCCACTCCAGGAATGCACTATTCAACGGTATGCAAAATGATCAGAGCATACTCAGGACGCATAGCCATGAGAGCTATACCATTAGAACCAGAGGTCTTCGCATGGCATGCGTGTGCTTAAGGCGGGATTACCAGGCCTTGCAGATAGGACCATGAGAACCCTTGACGAGTTTCTATTCAGACCAAGAATACCTATGCATGAAGAAGAGGGACAAGTATTTCCCTTGACGATACATATTGCAGCAGTAAGAGAGAAAGTAGCATTGGTCGAAGGGTACAATGATGAAGGCAGACAATGGTGTGCGATTATTGCCATTGAAGAAGGGTATCGAGTGACTGACGTCACCGATGATGATCTGTTTGAAGAACAACCTGACTCAGAAGAGACGAGAGAGGAAGTGAGTCTCATATTTTGGGTGAAAATGATCAAAAGGGAAGTGCCTTAGAGAATGATGTTGGCACTGATACGTCTGGAATACTTTGATGACGACATGACCCAGGTGCCTGTCTCGGTATGGACCATAGGGCCTTATGACGTAGGCCTCCTGAAGGGGGTGGGAGAAGTGAAAATTAAACTGAAACCAGGAGCAATTTCACCAAGAGCGCGACAATATCCCATGTCCAGAGAAGCGGATGAAGGGATCGCAAAGACAATTTCCACCATGATGGACCAGGGCATCCTAGTGACATCAGAATCACCCTGTAATACGGTGATTTACCCCATGAAGAAATCAAAGTGTGGGTCTTGGTGTTTAATCAAAGATTTAAGAGCATTAAACGATATTGTTGAAGCAGAGTTCCCTCTAGTCCCTAACCCATCAACAATTTTGTGTAATATACCTGTCGAGGCAAGATATTTCACGGTGATTGACTTGAAAAATGCCTTTTTCTCAATCCCGTTGCACTGTGATTTACAAGATCTGACGTCATTCACATTCAGACAAATGAGTCAGAAAAGCATGAGGTTGCCACAGGGGTACTGTGACTCCCCGTCCATCTTGAATAGAGTCCTTCAGATGGACCAGAGCAATATTGCAGTAGAAAGTGTTGTCTTGCAGTACGTGGATGACATTCTAATATGCAGCACCACGGAAGAACAATGCAGGCGAGATTCTGTGCAGCTACTGACTATACTGGCTGAGAAAGGCTATAAGGTTCACAAGGAAAAACTGCAATACTGTCAACAGGAGGTTCTGTACATAGGCCAGTTAATTTCGCATGAGGGAAAAAGGGTAACCCCAGAAACGGCTGAAGCTATCGTGAACACGGCGAAGCCACTCACGGTAAAGAAAATGCAGAGCTTCTTAGGCCTGTGCAACTATGTTAGAGCATGGGTTTTCGATTACAGCACTTATACCAAGCTCTTGCTCGAGGCTCTGAAAAAGGCCCAGGTGACAAAGGGAAAAATTAAATGGACTGAGGCAATGGAAAAAGGGTTTACAGAACTCAAGAAAGCGATTTGTACGGCCCCAGTTCTCGGGATTCCTAATTATGCAGAGGAATTTTACCTATTTTCAAACACAGATGGCAGCGTTATGATGGCAGTGCTTGCCCAAAAAACCTTGTTGGGATACAAGCCCCTGGCGTACTGCAGCTGGACGCAGTCATGAGAGGCCACTTCCCATGCGAACAAAACTTCACTGCCGCAGCGTTCGCCATAGAGAAGGCAGAAACCATTGTAATGGGATGTTCCATGACGTTATACGTCGAGCACTCATTATTTGCCATTATAGAGAAACCCAAGGGTACGTTGACATCTCAAAGAGCATCTGCCTATGAAGTGATCATATCTAACCCATCGATCAAAATAGTTTAATGTAAAACTGTAAATCCAGCTACATTCTTAGCGGAGCCAGTCACCGAAGGAGAGCCGATACATGACTGTGCAAACTATGAAGAATTCTATGATGAAATCCCAAGGGTGAAAGAAAATGTACTGGTGGGAGGTGAGATTGTTTTTATTGACAGTTCTTCGAGAATCAACTAAGAAGACGGACAAAGATATACAGGTGTGGCCATAATAAAACACATAGCGCATGGAGAATTTCGAGTACTCATCAGTGCACAAATACCAACTCATTATTTAGCACAGTCTGCAGAGCTACTGGCGTTGATACTCGCCATTGAAAATCATGCAGACCAGGAAGTAACTGTGCACAGTGACTCCGCCTATGTAACGTTTACAGTGCACGCAGGCCTAGCACGCTGGAAAAGGAGGGGCTACTTCAGAGCGGACGGTACGGCAGTGCCGCACACAGCCTTATTGGACAGGCTGCAGGCTGATAAAGGCACTACAGCTCCCAGTGGGCATAGTGGTCGTGAAATGCGCCACCCACACCAAAGGGACAGATTTCGTGTCACGCGGAAACCGTGCAGCAGACACGGAAGCCAAGCGTATGGCATCCAAGAGTGAAACGATCATGGAAGTAGAAGTGGCGTGCACCCATGAACGTATGATGATAGCACGAGCCAAACCAGAAGCCTATAGTAATATGGGGCAGACCCAACTGATGGAGATCCAAGGGGAGGCCCTCAGGACGAAAGGAACGTCGAGGGTTTTCTTTAAACCCCTCTGATGGATTGTGGCGGCAAGACAGCAGTGGTAAACCAGTAATGTGTGTAGCCCTACTAAAAATAGCATTGGAACAGTTGCATTACCCATTTCACATGTCAAAAGAGAATCTAGCAGCAATGCTCACAGAAGACTGGTTTATACCGAATTTAGCTGAGCATGTTGCATTCTTTATGGTGAACTGCATAATCTGCCAGCAATTCACCGCTGGGCACACACTAAAGGTAGTGAGAGGAGTCATCCCCCGGCCAAATGGGCCTTTTCAGCACTTACACATCGACTAAGTCGACATGATTCAAGTGTGTAACTGGTACAGGTACGTAATTGTAGTGGTGTGTCCATTCTCTAGATGGATAGAAGCAGGTCCCTGTACACACCCGGACTCAACCTGTGCAGCCAAATTCCTGGTGAGGGAAGTGTTCCCTAGATGGGGGGTGTGTGAGGTGATGAGGTCAGTCAACGGGGTTCATTTTGTTAATGCAGTCTTTGAGCAGATCAGCTTGATGCTTGGTATAAAGCACAAGTTCTCGTCGGCGTATCATCCGGAAGGTAATGGTATCTATGAGAGGCTCAACGGCTTGTTAAAGGAAAGGATTGCCAAGTTGAAGCTTACTCTAAAGAAGGGATGGTTGCACTGCCTTCCACTGGCATTGTATGCTCTTTGGAACCAACCAGGCTCCGACCATCATCTTACGCCACACAAGATAGTCACAGGAAGGAGAATGAACACACCCCTTATCCCTCGAGATAGAGCCAGATGTGATGCCCAGTCAACCCGAGAGGACCTAGGATCCGAAATGAAAGAGTACTTGAACTGCATGACATCCAGCCTTACTGTAATTTCAGACCAACTGCAGCGCATCACAAAACACAGCAGATGCTGAAACAGACGAGGTTCAAGGTCTACGTATGCCACTCATCTTCCCTGGAGACGCCGTTTTGGTAAAAAACCACACAAGGGAAAGGTATTCGAGCCAAGATTCAATGGCCCTTTCATCGTAGAGTATTCCACTCCATCAGCTGTTAAACTGCAGGGCAGGAGAGCATGGATTTTTCTAAATGACATTAAGCCCTATATCGGAGAAAGCCCTCAAGCTGCACCCCACCACGAAGAAATTACAGACAATGGGGAAGAACCTCAGCACGTGCAGACGAGATCCATGACGAGGAAGAAGGACGCATGAGCAGCAAAGCCAAGACAAAAGAACTCTTTTTGAAAGTTGTGGCTTAAAGTGGACATTTTCTCTAAGCAAAAAAGGGGATAAGGACAATAACAGACACTCTGTGCATCCCAGTTGCAGGGTGAAGAAGAACAAAAAGGGGTAAGGGCATAAAACGGACACTCTGTGCAGCCTAGTTGCAGGGTGAAGAAGAGAATTGTACATCCAAAGCCACAACAACGTTGATGATACAAACTATTGAACCAAGCCACACTTAAGCATTGTTGAACAACAAGACCCAAATAGACTGTGATCAAGGACTTCTGCCCAAAGGAGCTAACACAGTATCTTGAAGCAACCAACACTAAGACTTTGTGCCACAGAATTTATGGAATCCCCCAGCAGAAATATCACAAGGGATTTACTGTTCTGTTTCCAATTAGTACTAGAGACATATACGTCACTTGTAGGGAGAGTCACCAGTGTCACAGACTTTATTCAAGATCCTGCCAACAAGAAAGTAATACGGCAACTGCTGACTGTCCTCGCAGAAGCCTTCGCTGTGTTACCCGAATACAGTGATAAGGACACAAATGCTTCGACCACAGGCGATAGTAGATGAACTCACAAGCACGCTTTTCTTTCGCATCATAGAGGAGTGCCCAGCACTCGTCGGGAGAACCACTGATACTCTTACGTACATTAGAGATCCAAGAAACACTGAACATTTGCACCAGCTGTGGGCTAAGCTCAGCTACCTGATTGCAATCCACGCAGCAGGAAAGTGTAGAGACTGTTCACGTCAAAAGAAAGGCCTGTGATCCAGAAACCAGCAAAGCAGGACAAATGTGCCTGTCTCCCAAAGACACCCGACTGGCGCACAACGTCCTGTTTCGTCTAGTCACTGACTTTCCAGAAATGATGGGGAGATCTGCCAAGGTTGATGTCATCACATTCATCAGAGATCCAGATAATGTTGCGCATATGGGAATGCTCCTACATGGCATTATGCTCCAAGTGGAACTGTCCAACTTCCAAAGAGAGTATCTATGGAGATTCCAGTGAAACATTCCGCCGAGGGACAGATCAGGGCAGCTCTTCATCTTTCCGCCGAGGGAAAGATTGTGGGGCAGAGACAAGAACTTCACCATTTTATTTTATTTTATTTTTGACTTTGATTTTAATTGATTGCTATTTTTTCCATTTTTACATTGAACAGTGTCCAACATGTCTTCAGGACTGAAGCAAATTCGGGGGGTGGACTGGGAATTGACCTATTTTGAATCTGCACAATGAATGTGACTCACCAAAGGTGTTAGTCTAATCTTTTTCCATAGTCTACCAAGGGAACTGTAGGCCATAACCAGAGCCAATCGTCACCCGCAAGAGGGGGGACACTTGCGAAGCACAAGACACTTTATGATACAAACTTTCTGAGAAACAATAATGGAGTAAGTGAAAAGAATAGAACTTTAACAATTGCTATGATTGAAATGGTGGCCCAAAACAGCAACCTGGTCCTCCCACAAACAGAAGGGCGCCCCCGCTTCCCTGGAAGGTAATGCTGCCAATTGTCATACCGCATGACTATGTGTATATGTATAGTGATTATCATTGTCTTTCTGTCATTAACAATCAGAACTGCATTCTTTATTGGTGCACGCAGCGTTCCAATGTCAGTGCACCCACAGGATAATGTACGCATAGGTCCCACAAAAGCACCTAGACCCTATATAGTTATTCCAGTCCCAAGAAAATCTGATGGTAAGGTAAATGAACTAAAATTGAATGTAATTAGCAGTGATTCATACACACTTGAGGTAATGAATGAAGAGAAAAGCGGGAGACAGGGTCAGCGCGTAATGAATGAAAACGTAGCACTGACCACTACACGCACACACACACTGAATGCACACGAACTAGGGCAAGTGTCAATGGCTACAGAACCTCGAACAAAGACAACAGAAGGTACGAGACTGCCTCCCGAACAACCAGTCCCAGAAAATAATGAAAGAGACCGAAAAGAATCCAGTGAAAGGCCAACTAAAGCAGACATTGCAAACGCCCTCAAGAAGACAGAGGTGGCTTTGGGAGAATTCACTGCAAGGATACAAATGTTGATAGATCATTTATTCCCGTTTATAGCCAGAGCGAAGAAACTACATGAGGAACTGAAAAATGGAATCACAGAGACTGTAGTGACAAGCACACCAGTTCCAACACAAATAACAAGCACCAGGCCCACGATGCAGCCATACGTAGGGCTGATGGCAGACAGGTGGTGGCTAAAGGCACTCTACGAAAGAATACAAGAGGAGAGGAAGATAAACGCAACACCTCCTCCTATCACATTGATGCAGATAATGAAAACCGCTTCACCGACCAGAATGCCCGAGAGACCCCCAGCAAGGAAAAGTCACACAGATGCGTTTAGAGATGTAGTTATAGCCAACTACAGAAAGACATTAAGAATCAAGAGAAACCCACATGAAGATAACAATGAACTGAACGATTACCTGGACAGCACAGCACATCTAGGAAACAACATTTGGTACCAACACATGAAAGAGGTCGGAAGAAGGAAATCAGAAGGAGAATGCTTTGTCTGTGCACTTCTACCATACAGCATGGGAAAATATAAGATCTTTGTGGCTGTAGAAATTGATGTGCCTACAGCACACTGTATGTCACACGTAGCAACGTGCAACACCACAGGACCATTTTTGGGGAGAGATGCCTCATTGATATGGGCAACTGAAACAGAGTATCCCGTTGAAGACAGTTACGTCCAGGATATCAAAACAAGAAACAGAGCGCATACTAAGAATCACGTGATCAGGTTTGAGAAGCCTGAAGTTAAAGGATCCGGAACAAGATGGGAAATAAACCTGAGGCTGAACGTCCAAGGAAAGACTCCAGAAGAAGCTCAAATTTGGAAGAACAGAGGCCAAATGCAGATTTGGGGACAGTGGTTTCCCCAAATGGATGAGAAGAATGAGTGGTGATCTGCCGAGCTTGGATGGTCCTTAGAGCCTGCAAAGAAGCGATAGAAAACTCACAAAGACTGTGCAAACCTCTATGGCCGAAGTTGGTAAAGTTACTAACCTGGGTCGAAGACAGAGGAGGACCCTTGCAGATAGTGCCAGTGGAAAGCCCAAAATTGTGCTTCAGGAACAACGGCACAAGGAAGATGGGAGAGAATCAAAACTGTGGACGAATCTTTGAAGCTCCCGGAATGACTCACAGAACTGCAGTAATTGTGGATCATTACTGACATTGTGGATCCAAAGCATTCATAAGACTGATGAAAAACTGAGGAGGCATATGCATGATAGTGAACATCCACGTTCCTGCACTAGTGATCCCGAAAAGTGACCTGAATATTGACAGTTTCCCGAAAGCAGATGCTCACCTGAGGAAAAGTAGATCAGTGGAACTGGTATTCCGAATGAAGAGAGAGAATTAATTTTCTGCCAAATCGGAAGAAGCGTTTCATGCAATCCCTTATGAACACAGGCTTTTCAGCCTCACATCATCAGTATTCACAATGATCTTCATGCCAAGAATCCAAGTTGGAGTAAATATCAAATGGTTACAGATAACCAGATGGGATTTATTGCAGACCATCAACACTACCATAAAAGGATTCAATGCGATTAAAGAAGAACTAACAGCAATCCGATTGAAGACCCTCCAGAACAGGTACGTACTTGACATGATCACTGCAATGGATGGAGGTGTTTGCGCAAAAATTGGAGAATCATGTTGCACATTTACACCTTTGCATGATGAAGAAAATGGAACCCTAACAGAAGCCATAAGTATGCTGACAAACCTACAGAACCAGATGATCGATGAAACTGACGAAGTTGATGAGGACAGCTGGTTTGGAACTCTATTCTCATGGGTCCCACAATGGATGGCAGACATATTCAAGTTTCTGGGAGCCCTGCTATTGATGATACTACTAGGATTTTGTGTTATCAAGATAATCATCACACAATGCCAGAAAACTCCGAAGAAAGCCATTGGGATGAAGATCATGATCGACGTCAAACCAGGATGGAAGCCGAGAGACCTGATAGATGAAGATATAAAAGACTTTGTGAAGGCCAGCAAATTTGTGCCAGAAGGAACAAAGTTTGTGTATCCCAGAAAACAAAGAATGTATGAAGGAAATGGATCTATTGCAGTCAAAATGGACAATGCAAGCTTATGACCTGGAACAAGGACGGGCATGTAAAAACAGCAGAAAGTCTGAAAGGAGTGATAAAAATATGGACTCCAAGGAAACACACGTTCAGACCATCATGTACAAACACAGAAGACGATGAACACGATACTGAAGAACCAAGTAAGACGAATCCGAAGGAGGAAGCAGAAGTGGTCGATGAACCGACCAGAGATCGGGAGTGTAGAGGAGGTCCCAGATATGGCCTGCACTCCAGCCCCCCATTTTGTGGTACCAGGAACATACTCGCCAAGATATGTGACGTATGAGGAATCAATAAACCAACAGAGAGCGGCACTAGCACTCTGCCCAGTGCCCATCAGAAGAGCAATACCTGTTGAAGTGCCTATAACCAGACAACCATGGGCTACACGGTACCCATTGAGACAACCATACCAGCAGTTGACACGAAATGAAGACTACTTACAAACTGTCCCCGAAGAGACCCAAAGGGCCTTAATCGAAGGCAAATGGTGAACAACACAAGGGCCCGGATGGACACACAGACGAACAAAACGCAGATCAAAAGAAGTCACACGAAGATAATATGTTACGAATAATGACGTAATGAACATTGAAGAAGAGACAACATTGAAATCAAAAGGAGACGTAACCAGGATTGAATTATGCAACTGGCCAAATGCCTGTAAATAGGCTTGGAACGCAAGAAGCTAAGGAAACAATACTGCTTGCAATGCTTAATAGAAGGATAGAGCGGCAAGCGCCAACTATATATCTACCTCAAAAGTACATTATACAAGTGCGACTCCATTTTACAAAAGCAGAACTTAGCCCAGGCTGCAAGGGGGCAACCAGGCCGAGATTCATATTCCAGCTAAAGCCAGAAGGAAAGAGCGGAATCAAAACTGAGCACAAAGCAGCTTATGCCTGGGAATTCAAGGTCAACTCCAAGAAGGGAGGAGAGCGGCAACTTTGTAGAAACGAAACTTAAGAGCATAGCAGCCAGCCAGTGAAGGTCGAGATAAGGAGGCCCCAGGCAGGTGGCAAGGCTAAGGAAGAATCAAATACATGAAAAGAAGGAAAATGAAGCAGATTCACGATGAACAGACATGTGACCAGCCAAGCGCGAAGAGGTACCAACGTCTGATGTCACCCAGAACCCGAGGATGCCATAACTTTTCCTGATAAGAAGCTACAGTTTCGAGGCCATCCCCAGCCAACTAATTGACACATAGCCCTAAAGTACTGATTGATGGAAGGGAGGCGGGGTGAATCTTGGGGCACACCGCATCTGGGTGTCCATTCTGCATGCTGCTAATTAAAGTGGAGATTTATGCCTAGGGGTCTAACCCACCTAATCACAATGGACCAAATAATCTAGGGTCCTATAGCTAGTAGGTAGAACCAATGAGACCTTGTACCCATAGTGACGTCTATCACAAGTGATGTAGAGGGATGGGCGTAGACGCCCACATGATAAGAGATATCCAATCCCCACACTCTCTTACCATATACAGATATAGCACCTATACTTAAGTTACCTTTCCCAACCAATAGAATTGCATGACAATTTTGGAGTGTAACACGTCAATGATGACGAGAATGTACTATAACTATTGCTGTCTAAATGAAGAAGTTGGAAGTTGAAGCGAGACAGGCAATCGCATCACTGTTGGTTTCCATTTGTTTCCCTGTTTTTTGTACTTGTCATTAAATGGACTTCCCTTTGCCAAACCATTGACTTGTCCTTATTGATTGGTGCTGGAATAAGAGAATCCTGCACCCCATCCTCCTCAAGGTGCAGCTATCTCGTCTTAAAGGTACTTGAGGATGAACTCTGATCCCATGGGCCCGTCAGAGTTCGCTCCGCCCTCCTGTACATGTTATTGATTCGGTTACATTTTAAATCCTTAAGAGGTATGGAATTGCATGCTTTGACACGAATGAGACTAAATGTGAACCCCTTATTCCCGGTTGATGTTAAATGGGAAAACTATTTACACAGTGCCCCCCTGTACAGAAGAGGGCATTCTATATCTCCTATAGGCTTTGACCTCAGGATCTTAGAATCCACTATTGCACATGCAAACATATGCAGGAAATAATGAAAATAATAATACAATGAATACGAATATCAGGGCTGGCATTTGCAAAGGTGCAAATGAGAGCGAATGCATTGCAATATGTCATTACTTCTGCTACTTCTGACTAGGTGCAGCGGTACGCAAATATAACCCAAGTGCTTGCTGTTTGCATCTCCCACATCTAGTAAGTTTAGGCCGGTGTGGGGTGCCAGCAGTAAATAGCGTTGCTGTGTCTTGCAGTATGCCTTGTATACAGGGAAATCTTGGGTGCTACCTTTTAATTAAGGCTGTGGTGTGGTTTCCTTCAATGATGGTGGGTCTGTAGGCTACTATACTGGCCTAATCAATCGTTCTGGGACCCTTGCAGACTTCTGCAGAATATTTGGTGGTTTTGTCATCGGGAGTTGATGACAATAGTCATGACATGTGTGGAGCTTATGCTGTGGGTGGTTGCAGCTGCTTCGGCTCCAGGTCCTCAGTGGCGTTTCAGGAGTGGTCTCAAGGCAGCAAACCTTCCTGTTGTTGGCTTCAGCGTTCCAAAGCCAGGTGCTATGCAGCAGTGGCAAGGTCATCAGGGTGGTAGAGGATCTTAGGTTCTCGGTTCCTATGTTTTAGGGAACTGCGGTCAGCCACACTTCCACACTGATGGTGTGATTCCCAGTCCATGGTTAGCCAGGCGTGTGGCAGTCTCTCTGGCAGTGACTTGTAATTGCAGGTGCTCTATCATCTGCTATAGATCTCCCACCTCTGTCCTCAGAGCGTCGTGTGGCTCGGGCAGTCTTCAGTTATGTTGTATGGGAAGCATAATGAAGGGTGATCATCCGCATGACACTGGATGGTGCCCATCTACAATATTAGTTCCTGGAGCAACGGTGGAGTAGAGATGCTTACGTGAAGAACTACATGATCCGGGCAGACTTAGCAGCTCTTAGAATTTGACGTTGGAGGGTAGCTTCCAGGTCTTCGGGGTTGACTTCTTGTTTCCTGTAAACCAGCCATATATGGTCCCTATGGGGCTGACATACTTGGGGCGCCTCTCTACCTTTCTCTATTCTGCGGCAAGGAACTTTAGAAGGCGCTCTGATGCAGAATAAATACCCTCACCGCCCCGAGTGCACTTATCAACTGGCCCGAGGTCGGAACAAGTTTTGTGGCTCTGAGTGATATGATGACTTTGGGGGAATGCCCTCTCAGATACTCAACTATGCGTATTCTTTATTCACAATCACTAACCATCCCTTTGGTGAGCATTTGGCGTGTTTATTTGATCCACAAAGTGACTGAGTTCACAGAGGGTGTCTTACAATCAACTACAAATAAATAAACAATTACATACACAAAGATGATATCCGGCTCCCCTTTGGGTAGCGGTCTTTCTTGTGAGAAGTGTTACTTTTCACCATGTTCTGATGGTGTCTACTCGGCATATTTGATGCAAGTTTCAAATCGAAGTGGCGATAAAGGCAGCATATCACTCCTAATGTGAGCTTGCTGGGTTACAGGTTCCCAAGGGGGCAGACAATCTGTCGTCTCCTACTGTAGTAAGTGAGGATCAATCAGTGGCAATGAAGTATTGCTCCCCAAGGCACAAGGCAACACAGGCGTTCTCAATATACAGTGATCTTTCCACACTTGGCCTTCCCCGTGATATTTGATAAGCACTTCTTCTCTGGATATTCCTATGGCGAACTCTTGGGTCTCGAAACAGGGTTCGGCATTATTCTACTCTATTCTACTCTTGCCAATTCCATAGTATAATAGAGACAGGGCAGCAAGAATGGCAGTAAACGGGAAATTATCATGGACCTATACTGGGGCGGGGGTCGGTGGGTGGGGGGGGGGGTCACGTGGTATCCTTTATGCAGTATACCACCTCAGCAGGAAGATCGTATTTGTAAGGATGCCAGAGCTTGCACCTGAATTGAATGGACACATTCCAGGATCCCCTTAAGTACCTGGCTACAAATGGAAAGAATAGTGATAATATTAATACATTGAAAAAAGCTACATGTGTAAAATTGTTTTAGCTATCAAAATATTATTTGCAGCAATACATTTGTGACATTTCCTCTATTCACGAACATGTATACGCTTAGGCCCGAACTCGAAATTGCTCAGTTCCTTTGGAATAAAACGGCCATGAGGTGGGGAACATACCTTAACCGTCAGTTGTTAAAAGCCAGATCAGCTGCAGAGTTGTCAGGGAAAAATCGAACTCTAATCGTGCACACAATTGTTTATTGCCCAGCTTACAAGCAGTGCTGCAACACGAGTGTAAAGCTGTTTTCACTGCATCCAGATTCTTATCATGTGATGGATGTGTTGTGCCACACAGTATACACCTGGGAAGAAGATTCTTCTAAATTCTTCTCGGGCAGGCGCTGAGGATGGATGGTAGTTCAAAGGCCGAGTTTATTGTTCTCTCTCTGGATCTGACTAATTCTCTGCTTATGGTCTGTACCACATGGGCAGTGCTACTGAAGTGTTCTAGGTGTCAGTAGCAACGGAGGATAGCACATGGACAACAGCTGGTCTTGGAAGCAAAACCACACAGGGCAACAGAGGTTCGAATGAAGGACCCGGGCTTAGAAACCGAACTCAGGTACATTAGGTGCGTTATAAAAAACCGATCAAATAATAAACAATACCTTACATAAATTCCAAACAGTAATAAGGGCACCTCTCTTCACTCTGATGAATACATGCATAACATGCTATTCATACACATTCATTCACTATGACACTCAAAAAGAACCCTCAATTCTAATACACGTAGGTGACTGAGGCCGAACTTGGGTAAGGTTATGAATGCCATGTGTGAAAAGAACTGTGAGTATCAGACAGCCCAGATCAGGACAGAGATGCAGAGATGCTCCCGCATCCCACCTGGAGAGAATACGGAAATTCAGTGCCCCACTTCCGGACAGAAATGCCAATTAACCAATCCACTAACAATTTCACCCCTCTGCATACACCTCTCAAACTCTAACCAAACACAACCACAAGCCTACAACACAACAATCCACACAAACTTCACCACACTGCAACAACAAAACAAACCACACATAGGGCCTCATTACGACCCAGGCGGTAAGGGGTTTACGGCAGCGTAAACAGCGCCGACCCTTACCGCCTGAGTACGAGGTCCCTTAGCGCCATGGGGCTTTTAACACCTGCTTTTAGCAGGTGTTAAAATCCATGGCGCTAAGGGACCATGGAGTTAATTACGCCACCGTAATTTACGGTGGCGTAATTAACGCCTTCCCCACTCCCATTATGCCCTATGGGGCAAAAATGGGAATGGGGAAGGGTAAATGGGGATTGGGGACTTACCGCCCCGCCAAGGTCGGAATGGGGCGGTAAGTCCGCCAACCACCATGGCGTAAACGTAGTTTACACCATGGTGGTAAAGTCACGGCCCAGGCGGTAACTTACCGCCTGGGTCGTAATGAGGCCCATAGACTCGCACAACAGCACATGATGACTACCGACCGTAAAACACCCCACGCCCAGCCAATGGACCCACTGGGCTGAGTCCACCAACAGCACATCACTGCTCTCTTGCATTTTACCAGCTTATTCCCACTAACTCATCCCCCACTTCCCTTTTCAGAGCCACCACAGCGCCAGAGGACCACTCTGGTGGTGATAGTGCACGGGACAAATATCCTTTAACATTAACATTAACATTAACAAAACCCAGTCGAAGTGCCAGGGATATGGATTAACAGCGTATATTTAACACTTTAGTACACCTAAAACTAATAACAAAGTGTGTCTATTTCTTCATTTATCAGTCGACACTTGTTTCGGCTGGTATTCGTTAGCCATTCAATCGGGCTTAATATTGTTACAGCCTTCATCAAGACAGAGATGGAATTAAGATTGTACACCACTTCTACTATGATCTTGTATACATGGGTGTCTCTATTTGTAGTTCTTACATCCTTCCTATTTTATCAACCAGCCCTCTTCTGGTAGCTGACCCTCTTTTAGTATAGGATCACCTGTAGCCTACATGCTGGTATGAGAAGTTTATTGCTTAAAGACGGACTTGGCAGTAAAAGGAATTACCACCTTCCCTTTCACCATGGGATGTATCATATGCCAGAAAAAGGTAGGTTTCCAATTCATTGGGGAATCCTTGGTACGTATGGGTTCCACCACTATAGTCTAAAGATGTGACACAGCTGATCACCCCCACACCTAACTGGAGACGCACTCGCATTGAACTGATTTAATCAAGTGAAGACGGCCACAGAAGCTAGTGTGCTGACAAAGGGAAAGGTGAAACACTAAAGACTGATCCCTGCACAGCAAACTCAGCAAATGCAGACTTTGAGATGGGTTGATAGGCAGGGGTGCTCAGACAAAGGTTTCAGCAGCAATGTCTATGTTCAATGATATATCTTTAAAAGGCAAAGAAGGAGGGGTTAAAAATCACTATGGTCCTTTAATGTGGACCAGGGGGACAGGATCACTTCAAATACCTTTGGTTTCTTTTCTTTGGGGCTCAACATTGTGAAGCCTGGCTTCTACACACTTTATGCGCCAATGGTGAGACAGTGGAATTGTGCTTTCCCAATGGCTTGTGAGCGGCAAGACGATTCGAGTAGCTAGCTCCCAGTGGATCTACGTGGCTTTCTATATGGTTCGAGTTGATGGTTTCCAGATGTTCTAGTCGGCGGTCAAGTTGGAGTCAACATGATGCTTCTGCTCGGTTGAGCCACGATTCAAGATGGGCGAGTCGGTGGCTTGGATCAAATCGAGTGGACGTTCAAGTCAGTTGTTTCCACAAAGTCGAGCTGGTAATCAGGTTGAGTTGAGGCGGTTCAAGGCCCATTTTAACCACTTTTGGGGCCCGCAGTTCAGATACCTTTGGGGCCCCCTCCACCCAGCCAAAGTAATTATGGGACCTACACTATCAGCTTGCGCCCCCTTCACCGTAATCACAACCCATAGCTTGGTATGCTGCCACGCAGCGATCATAATAAGCATGAGGAACTCCCTTTTAATCCCCTTACCTACTTCATTCTGCTGTAATCAAAATGATAAACAAGTAGCATTTCAAGGGAAACGCAAGCAGTCCACAACAAGGGTACTTGTGTTTTAGCGTAGGTATAGGAAGCTTCTCATCAATAGCAGCCACGAGGAAGGCACACCAGCCATAGTATAAATGCAGGACACAGATAACATGAAAAAGATGCACATAACCCAGAATAGACAGACGATTCAGGTTAACTGCCTCACAGAATGCAAAGGCGCTCAAGCATGAAAATAGGAGACACCTTTGAAGCAAGGAGAAAGCTAGACACACCATACATGGATAGTGGATGAACATTGTAAACTACCAGGAAGGTGTCCATAGCCATACAGGTTGAGATTAGAAGAGGGACATGGTTTGAAGAAGTTTCTCCAACAGAAAGCAAATAAACTAATGGCTGGGAGTGGAATATGTCACGGCTCAGTATGATTATAGAGGAAGCAGCACAACAGCTAGTGAAACCATCAATGACCCTCTTTTGAAATACCATACTCTGAGAAGGAAATTGCTCTGCAGGATGATAATTTTGAAAGGTTTAGTGACTGGCAATTGTGAAAGGTTAGACAATACGATATTCAATGAGATGCCCAGGATGACATATTGGTTAAGAGTTGAAGCTGGAATTTATGCCCACTCTGCAATATTTGCAATTTAACTATTTTATTTTGTGGTTCTTACCATGAACTAAAGCAATCACATTTTATAGAACTGACTTGGAAAGTACACAAATCCCATAGCCCAACATGACCATTTTTAAAACGTTATGCAAATTAGGAATTATTCTGGCTTCATTGTCTCCATCATCAAGGGAAGCATATAAGTACTTGCACGTTACTTGATGTGTTCTTAAAATATTTTATCTGGGTTTCTCTCTTGTATTGTAAAGCTTTAAATACACACAAAACACAGACTTGTGAAATTGTTATTTAAAAATGTGCAGCTACACCTTACCTTTGAATAAAAAAAAACGTTTTTGTGTCACATAAGCAGACTCTAAAATATGCTTGACAGAGGCCTGCAATATCTGGTCTGCTCTCTTCTGTCTAGAACCCCCTCCACTCAAATGACCTACATAAAAAGAAAGATCAGGTAATGGATTAAAAAATACCACGAGCATGTGAGAACCTTTTCACAGGAGATAGCACAGGAATGTTAGTGATAAAAGATGATTCGTCCAGGATTACTGTATCGTCTTCTGGCAAAGCTAGGATACAAACATGAACGCTTTTGTTCCACAGTTGTGAATTTGGATACCTAATCACCTCTCTGGACTAACATCTTATACTCATTCAAGGTGCCTGTCTAGGTTTTACAAACCCCCATCTGAATAGACCAATTTGTAGACCTTTACCAGGGTCAGGTACATTGGTGATAACACTGCATGCTGTGCTACACAACAAAGTACATATACATGCAGGTTAATCACATCAGACATATGAAAGGCTAACTTGGCCTTGCTGGAATTTGTATTGTGATCTTGCATATGACCACATATCTCTGCAGTAAGTGCTTAACACACTGAGCTGTCTTCTGAACCATTGCAGCACTCACATTTTTCAATATACATTTCACCTTTGGCTATTGCACATGATCATTTTAATACCCACTAAAGAGTGAGAATGCTCCAGGAGTTTCGCCGTAGTGAACTCACAACCTAGGTGTACCTCAGTAAACACAAAAAGCATTACACAATTAATTGATCAGAGCAGAATGTACTTTTCAATAACAGGCAGGCAATAGGTTGAAAACCTCAACAGCACACCATAAAATATCATGACATGTGCTTTTTAACTTTGGGTGCAAATGGTAACTGACTTCTTTTGATCTGGCATCCTTCTGAGGCCCCCCTTCAGGGTGGGGGGCCTGAGGCAAGTGCCCCTTTTGCCCACCCATAAAGACGTCTCTAGGTGGTCCAATTTAATGAGTGTTCTAGTGTCTGGTGAGCTCGAAGGGCAGGTAAGCAGCCTGCAGTGCGTTGAGTGCCAAAAGCAGTTAAGCAGGACCAATAATGACTTGAATTGGGTTGAGAGTGGTTGAACTGGCTCAAAGAGGTATTGAGGTCTGAGCTGCTTCTGGAATGTTGAGTTGCTGGGAGGCCTAATAATGGATTTCCCAGGGACAATGTGAGTCCAGTGATCCACACTTCCCCTCTAGGAAGATTGTCTGGAACCTACAGGGGACCTTCACCTCCAGTGATCGTGATCCTAATTCCAGTGCACTGGCAGCAGAGGGGTCTGGGTCCACAGAAGTGTCACCCCAAATGTGCCCTGGGGGGGGGGGGGGGTAGGGAGTAGAGCTTTCCTCTTCCTCCTAAACTTCTGTCTTCACATCTCTGGCTGAGAACATTGGAATAGACTGTATCCCCATTAGAGTTCAAGGTGAATCCTTCTTTTCTCAAAGTCCAAAGATTAACCAACTAAGGGAAGGGTTACCCCCTTATAGAGGCAAAAAGTTACAGCAGATTGGTCCAAAGCAAGCCTGTTAAACCATATTCGCATAATACTGTCTGATCATGAACATTGGCCTAAGCGCATTCACATTTGTATTGAAAACCGTATTTAAACAGACCTGAATAGAATTGACTAAACCGCCATTTTAGAATCATCCGCCATTTTGATTTTCTCCTGCTTTCTGTTCCAAATTAAACCATGTGTTTTTCGGCTTCAGCTGAGCTAAATGAACTTTGAACTATGTCAACATTCAGGCTGCCGAAAACAGAATGTTTGGCTTGTGCTAAGAAACCTTGGAGCTGAACTGAACCTCAATTCAAGTGTTGTCTGCACCAATAGCTTCATCCTTATTCAAACACTGGAACTGAATTCTGAACAAACTAAAACTATGTGCCTTTGCAAAAACCCATTGGGCCTCATTACGACCCAGGCGGTAATCTTCCGTCATTACCGCCATGGCGTAATGAGCGTTTACGCCGTGGGCCGATGGCGTAAAGAGCACCACATTACGACCCATCGCGCACGAGCATTACGCCATGGCGGTAATGCAATTAACGCCATGGCGGAAAAGGCCCCTACCGGCATCGTAAAGCGAGCAAGGTGCACTTCCACCACCGTAAGTAGCGGCCACCGTAATTAGCGGCCACCGTAATTAGCGGCCACCGTAATTTGCGGTGGCCATAAAAAGCAGAACCGGAAATAGCGTCATCGCGCCGGAACGGGAAACAGCACGTCGGCCATCTTTAAAAACACAATCCATTGCCATCCTACCGAACAACACCAGATCCAACCCTGACACCTGTCCCAACCAATCACCCACCCATCCAACTACCCAAAAATGCCTAAAGCTGTTAAGAAGGCATGTGACCGCCAGCGCCAGGAAAGATTCAGCCGGGAGGAACTCTGCATGCTTGCGGAGACCCTGCAAGACAACGCAGCTGTCGTTTTCTCCCCGGAAATGACCTGGACAGCGATAGGGAAAAAGAAGGCGTTCTGGGCCCTGGTGGCCGAGCACGTCAGTGCGGTGGGGACCGTACCCCGCACCCCACAGCAGTGCAGGAAGCGCTGGGACGACCTGCGCATACGGGTCAGAGCCGTCATCTCTGCGAACCGCAACCTTGACCTGGGTACCGGTGGAGGGTCGGAATCCCCACTAAAACTCCAACCGTGGGAGGAGATTTGTGCAACCACGATTGGCATGGAAGCCATTGAAGGTGTCGGAGGGATGGAAAGGGGAGCTCCGACATCAGGCGATGAAGGTAGGTGCCTCAAACAAGACATGCCATAGTCACTGCAGTCCATTCATGAGTAGCACAAGGTTGCCCTAGAGTGTAAATGCAACACATTTCCACACTGCCCATAGCCACATGCGAGCACCACCCTATATACACTGCTGGCACCCGCATACCTGCATCCACATTCCACACCAAAAGGAGACAACCCGCATGGCCCTGCCTGAAATCTGCCTCATCTACTGACCAGAATAATGTCTATCATTGTCATTCCAAAGTCCGCAGACCCATCAATAACGCCCTCCCTCCTTTGCTCCACCATAGGCACAGATTCACACCCCGAGGACCAGGACACCCCTGCGACGAAGAGAGCCAAGAAGGCCAATAATACCGTCCCCGCACCCTCAACCTCAGCTGCAGTGAGGCAGACCCCACAACAAGCAGGACCCACTGCAAGCATACCGGACGTCCAACCGGCAAGCACCCCTGTAGTCAGCAGGCCAGCAGCAGCTGCTCCACCTCTACCAACATTGCCTGCCACAGAAGGCACCGGGTCAGCGGCCAGCAGCAACATGGGTGAGACAGCTGCAATAGCTGCATGTTCAGACTCAGACATTGAGGAGCACAAAGTCAGAAGCCCCACTGACCTACTACATTCCCCCTGTTTGTCAGACGCCAGCCCCCATGAGGATCACACACAGGGGCACACAGAGGTAGAGGAGTGGCCTTCTACCCCATGCCCAGTCCTCAGTCCACAGGAGGGGAGCAGCCCCTCCATCACACCACCAGCACTGGCCATGGGCCAGCAGGGGCAGCAGTCCCTCGAGGACATCACAGAACGGCAGCAACAACTGTCCACGATGCTGGCTGAGCATGCCGCGGAATGTGTGGGGGCTAGGGCAACCATTGAACAGGCCACGGAGACCCTAAGGGCCGAAGTAGCGCAGAGCACTGCCACCCTGAGGGATGCCATGCAGGCCATGTCCAGGGACATCTGTGCTGAACTTGCCGGCTTGCGTCATGCGCTCACTGAGCTCACCCACACCCTACAGGACGTGCATGCACGGGGGCAGGCAGGGACATCCTCCACTGCCAGTTCTGCACAGAGCAGCCCCATCCGACGTTCCGGACGTAACCTGCGCTCCACAGCCAGGGGTGCCCCGGGGGCCGGGAGAGGGGGCTTGTAACAGCCTGTGGCCACTCTCACAGGCATCTGTTGACACCTACATGGGGTGTGTTGGGGTGTGCAGGGGGGAGGGGGGAGGGGGTGTGTTGGGGTGTGCAGGGGGAGGGGGGAGGGGGAGTGTTGGGGTGTGCAGGGGGGAGGGGGTTGTTGGGGTGTGCAGGGGGGAGGGGGGAGGTGGTGTGTTGGGGTGTGCAGGGGGGAGGGGGTGTGTTGGGGTGTGCAGGGGGGAGGGGGTGTGTCACGACGTTTCATAGTTTAAATACACTTTTTTCTTTCCCAAAATGAAATGTGTGGACATTTTCATTGCGTATGTGTGCTTTATTGGTGTACAGTCCACAGTGTGCATGTACCAGAGACACGCAAGAATTTGTTTCTTGCAACTGAACTTACTTTAAGGTGGAGAACCAACATGACCAGACAGAACAAAGTTGTCATCATTGTATTCTGTGTACAAAGAAAATATGTCTTAAGCCTGAAAACAATGGGCCTCATTACGACCCTGGCGCTAAGTGAAAAACGATGGCGGTAAATGGTTACCGCCATCGTTTTCCGCCGGGTCCGATCATGACCCGTGACCGTTAACTACGATGCCATTAGCGGCATCGTAGTTAACGCTGCCGCTAACTGTGCTAAGGGTGCGCGCACGCGACCGGCAACACCGTACTTAACACCATGGCGGAAAGGTACGCAAATGCCGACCCAACCGGACATGCACCTAACGCCATCACCCAGCCCGTTAAGTACCTTACCGCCATGGTGCTAATTACGCCATCGCGAACCAACCGTAAAGGGCCATGTAAAGTGAATGCAGCTGCCACAGGTGCACAGAAACAGCACAGGTGAAGGCAATACAGACTCAGGAAGTACAAAAAGAGCACAACCCACCCCTTCCCACACCCAGTCACACTCCACAATGATACCAATACGACTAGCAATGTTGGGGCTGGAGGACCTGATAGCAATGCATGTGCTACAACAGCAACAACAACAACAGGCAGCACAGAGGAGACGCAGGAGGAGAAGGAGGGCAAGGCAGGCCCAGCAAGCCCCACCAGCACAGCCAGTGCCACCACGCAGGCAGCCCCCAATCCCACGCATCAGAGCCAATCCATTCAACCTCACTGCTGAGCAGATCCACACCCTGTACCGTTTGGACCGGGACACCATCACCGCCATCGTAGACATGATACACAACGACATCGTCAGCATGATAGAAACTCCAACCGCCATCCCCCCCTACTGAAGGTAGTGTTTGTACTCCACTTCCTGGCCACAGGCACCTACCAGCACACAGTGGGGCACTTGCATGGCATTTCACAACCATTATTCTCACGAACACTCATCCAAGTGCTCGATGCCCTCCTCAAGCACACAGACGACCACATCTCATTACCACGGACTGCCCAGGACATTGCAAACACCAAAGTGGGTTTCCATGCACTAGCCGGCATACCCGGTTGCATTGGTGCCATCGACTGCACCCATGTGGAATTGGTGGTTCCACGTGCCATGGAGGTACCGTACCGCAACCGGAAACAGTTCCACTCAATCAACGTGCAAATGGTCTGTGACTCCAACAAGATCATCACACATTGTTGTGCCCGATTCCCCGCATCAACCCATGATTCTATGGTCCTGAGGAACTCCACAATACCACGCTACATGGAGCAACATGCAGGCCCAAGATCCTGGCTACTCGGTGAGTCCAATGTCATGGAAGTGGGCAGGTGAATGACGTACCGATGCATACTCCACCTGGCTGAAAGGGGGGGGATGATGCATACTCCACCTGGCTGATAGGGGGTGGAATGATGCATACTCCACCTGGCTGATAGGGGGGGGAATGATGCATACTCCACCTGGCTGATAGGGGGGGGGAATGATGCATACTCCACCTGGCTGAAAGGGGGGGGGATGATGCATACTCCACCTGGCTGAAAGGGGGGGGGGTGATGCATACTCCACCTGGCTGTGAGTAACACAGAGAACGGAGACAGAGGATGGGCACTCATAATGCACTCAGCCCCTCTGCATACATTGGGTGATGGCATGCAAAACAGGCCATGGGAGCCATGAGCATATACTGGTTGCATTGTGTGAATCAATTAGTGCATGTAGAAGTGAGCCGAAGTAACAGTTGGATGCAAGCCATGGTGGCACATCATGTTCTTGATCAGACGACATGACTGACACATACATTCTCGCCTACATACAGGTGATGCAGGCTATCCCCTGAAGAGGTGGCTCCTTACACCAGTCCGGAACCCGCAGAACCAGCACGAGGAGGACTTCAACCGTGCACATACACGTACTCGTGTGGTCATAGAGCAGACATTCGGCCTATTGAAGGCACGGTTCCGAAGCCTCAGCAGGTCTGGTGGGGCACTCCTGTACCACCATGAGAAAGTGGCAAAGATCGACATGGCATGTGTCATGCTACACAATATGTGCGTCAGACGGAATGTGCCCCTGCCCCCTGACGCAGAACTGCAACCACCTGACGATGAGGATGAGGAGGGTGCAGATGGGGCGGCACCCCATGGAGGAGGCGACGCACAGGAGGGGCGTGCAATGCGCCAAAGTATCATCGACCACTGCTTCTAGCACACACGGCTGGTGTGAATCACATGGAGACTGCACTTGGGGCACTGTGTGTCTCTGGGACATGCACACTGTGGACTGTACACCAATAAAGCACACATACGCAATGAAAATGTCCACACATTTCATTTTGGGAAAGAAAAAAGTGTATTTAAACTATGAAACGTTGTGACACACCCCCTCCCCCCTCCCCCCTGCATACCCCAACACACCCCCTCCCCCTCCCCCTGCACACCCCAACACACCCCCTCCCCCCTGCACACCCCAACACACCCCCTCCCCCCTTCCCCCTCCCCCCTGCACACCCCAACACACCCCCTCCCCCCTCCCCCTGCACACCCCAACACACCCCATGTAGGTGTCAACAGATGCCTGTGACAGTGGCCACAGGCTGTTACAAGCCCCCTCTCCCGGCCCCCGGGGCACCCCTGGCTGTGGAGCGCAGGTTACGTCCGGAACGTCGGACGGGGCTGCTCTGTGCAGAACTGGCAGTGGAGGATGTCCCTGCCTGCCCCCGTGCATGCACGTCCTGTAGGTGTGGGTGAGCTCAGTGAGCGCACGACGCAAGCCGGCAAGTTCAGCACAGATGTCCCTGGACATGGCCTGCATGGCATCCCTCAGTTTGGCAGTGCTCTGCGCTACTTCAGCCCTTAGGGTCTCCGTGGCCTGTTCAATGGTTGCCCTAGCCCCCACACATTCCGCGGCATGCTCAGCCAGCATCGTGGACAGTTGTTGCTGCCGTTCTGTGATGTCCTCGAGGGACTGCTGCCCCTGCTGGCCCATGGCCAGTGCTGGTGGTGTGATGGAGGGGCTGCTCCCCTCCTGTGGACTGAGGACTGGGCATGGGGTAGAAGGCCACTCCTCTACCTCTGTGTGCCCCTGTGTGTGATCCTCATGGGGGCTGGCGTCTGACAAACAGGGGGAATGTAGTAGGTCAGTGGGGCTTCTGACTTCGTGCTCCTCAATGTCTGAGTCTGAACATGCAGCTATTGCAGCTGTCTCACCCATGTTGCTGCTGGCCGCTGACCCGGTGCCTTCTGTGGCAGGCAATGTTGGTAGAGGTGGAGCAGCTGCTGCTGGCCTGCTGACTACAGGGGTGCTTGCCGGTTGGACGTCCGGTATGCTTGCAGTGGGTCCTGCTTGTTGTGGGGTCTGCCTCACTGCAGCTGAGGTTGAGGGTGCGGGGACGGTATTATTGGCCTTCTTGGCTCTCTTCGTCGCAGGGGTGTCCTGGTCCTCGGGGTGTGAATCTGTGCCTGTGGTGGAGCAAAGAAGGGAGGGCATTATTGATGGGTCTGCGGACTTTGGAATGACAATGATAGACATTATTCTGGTCAGTAGATGAGGCAGATTTCAGGCAGGGCCATGCAGGCTGTCTCCTTTTGGTGTGGAATGTGGATGCAGGTATGCGGGTGCCAGCAGTGTATACAGGGTGGTGCTCGCATGTGGCTATGAGCAGTGTGGAAATGTGTTGCATTTACACTCTAGGGCAACCTTGTGCTACACATGAATGGACTGCAGTGACTATGGCATGTCTTGTTTGAGGCACCTACCTTCATCGCCTGATGTCGGAGCTCTCCTTTCTATCCCTCCGACGCCTTCAATGGCTTCCATGCCAATCGTGGTTGCACAAATCTCCTCCCACGGTTGGAGTTTTAGTGGGGATTCCGACTCTCCACCGGTACCCAGGGCAAGGTTGCGGTTCGCAGAGATGACGGCTCTGTCCCGTATGTGCAGGTCGTCCCAGCGCTTCCTGCACTGCTGTGGGGTGCGGGGTACGGTCCCCACCGCGCTGACGCGCTCGGCCACCAGGGCCCAGATGGCCTTCTTTTTCCCTATCGCTGTCCTGGTCATTTCCGGGGAGAAAACGACAGCTGCGTTGTCTTGCAGGGTCTCCGCAAGCATGCAGAGTCCCTCCCGGCTGAATCTTTCCTGGCGCTGGCGGTCACATGCCTTCTTAACAGCTTTAGGCATTTTTGGGTAGTTGGATGGGTGGGTGATTGGTTGGGACAGGTGTCAGGGTTGGATCTGGTGTTGTTCGGTAGGATGGCAATGGATTGTGTTTTTAAAGATGGCCGACGTGCTGTTTCCCGTTCCGGCGCGATGACGCTATTTCCGGTTCTGCTTTTTACGGCCACTGCAAATTACGGTGGCCGCTAATTACGGTGGCCGCTACTTACGGTGGCGGAAGTGCTCCTTGCTCGCTTTACGATGCTGGTAGGGGCCTTTTCCGCCATGGCGTTAATTGCATTACCACCATGGCGTAATGCTCGTGCGCGATGGGTCGTAATGTGGCGCTCTTTACGCCATCGGCCCACAGCGTAAACGCTCATTACGCCATGGCGGTAATGACCGAAGATTACCGCCTGGGTCGTAATGAGGCCCAATATTGTTGTATTTGTCATGTAACCTGGGTATGAACCCTAGCAAATGTTTAATTTGAAGAGAGGTTGGAGGAAGTAACTGGGCTTAGGTATAAAAGAGGCCTGCTTTGTGATGTCCAGCACTCTCTCCCCTCACAGTGTCTGCTGGTACACACTGCAAGGCGCTTGAGAGCCAGATCGCTATCTGTATCTGTATTCTGATTAAAAGTATACTTATAACTCTGAACTCGTAATTGGTGTATTTCATTTTGGTGGTACTAAGCCTCGATATTTACTTTGGTCTTTCAAGCCTGTTGCCAGGGTTACAATCTAGGCCGCTGTAATACAGGACCTTTATCTTCTGATGTCATACCCAAATTTCTTTGTTTGCTGAAAGTGGGGAAAAGGCAGGAGGTGTTGGGAGCCCTAGTAGAATTGAAAATGGTGGAATCCCTCTCTTGGCCTATACCTCTCGTCTGGGATAACTGCACCCTCTTCCCAGGCCTTCCTAATTCAAAAGGTCTCCAGTAATCAGCAGCCTGGTATGAGAGTGTCTTTGCTATATCAGGACTGTCTTTTGAAACACCATTTCACAGGGAACCTCACAGGTAGGGTTGCTTTTCCCTGGCTGAAGTTGTTGCCTACCCCAGGCAGTTGGGAGCAGCTTCTTGGACTGGGTCCAACAAGGTTGTTGTGGAGACAATCAGGCCAGAGAGCTAATACATACCAGCCTGTCATCACTGTGTCACTTACCCAAGCTCACACTAATATGGCATCCGTATAATTTTGTGACACGTGTAGCCACCATGCCATAACCAGGCATAGCTTATATATGCAGCTTAACATGCCACTAGGCTGACTCGGATCCCAATTGTGCAACCAGAGGTGCAGACAAGACAATTAAAAAGCCACCTCTGTATGCTGGAACTTTGTATTGCAGCAGCTGACAGAAATGCACATGTGAAGTTTGCACATGCCCTGCAGCTACTGCTGAAGTTTCTGCAGATATCATGCAATTGCCACAAACAAGGCACATAGTACACTATGACATTTGCATGTTGCATTAATGAAGGGGATTCTGATTAGCACACCTCCCTTTCAGAAACATAATTGCCTGCATCATTTTATTTCCAACAGTCAAAATAATTCAAGCTATCCTCACCAGATGGCATTCTGCCACAATGTCAACTTAATTATCACGTGTATGCCAATGACATACATCTGCACCCCAAGAACAAGGAAGTGCTAGTGACCACCAACAGTTTGCAGATAGCCCTGTCTGTGTCGGAGCCTGGGTGCACAAAGAATAACTAAACCTTAATGCTTCAAATACAGATAGCTGACTTATGGGTTTTGTGCTTCCAATTTATGGCCCCACGTTTTGACTCCCCATCTTTACTTAAGAGTGAGGTTTGCAATATTGGGGTCACCTTCAATACAGATATGGCCTTCATGCTCCAGATCAATGTTTTTACAAACTTAGCCTTTTTTATCTAAGACATCTGAGGGGCATCCTCCCACTTCTACTTTTACCTTATCAGATCGAGCTGGTTCTTAAGGTTGTAATTACCTGTCTGGATTACTGAAACAGTATCTATGTTGGTCTTTCAAGAAAATCCCTTCATAAGCTGCCAGTGGGTGGCAACCGATTTTTCTGCATTATCCTAGGCCACAAACAATTTCTCCAGCTATGAAGTCTTTCTACTGGCCTCCAATGGCCCAGCACAGTACTTCAACTTCTTCTCGGTCCAGAAAGTCCATGGCATCCAGAAAATGCACTCCTGTGAACTGGAGGGTAGATGCATGTCCTTATATCTGTTATCTTTTCATTTTTCATATGAGTCTTTTTGAGCATTTGGGCTTTTTATTATATATTTATTTACACTGAGAAAACTACCTGCTGTACTCTATTCCTCCCCTTTCTACTACATTTTCCCTTTGTAGTAGCTGTTAAGTTGGTGTGTTTTGTGGTGACTCCCAAAGAACAGTGACTAACAAATCAATACGAAGGGTTGAAACTGATGACAAGACATGTCAACTTTTGAAACCATGTGTGGTGTGCAATAGGGGTATTTGAACTCACTTGCCTTGTGCACGTGCATATGGAACATCATGCATCCCTTGTCTTGATCATCCCAGCCACAACAGTGTTGTTCATGTCTATGCGGACGACATTCAGATTCGCATAAGGAATTCTATGGAAGCTGATGGTAGCCAACATACATTGGATTGCCTTACTCAGGTACAGAACTGAATGTGGCTAAACACTTTCCCTCAGCGACTCTAAAAATAAGATCATACGATAAAAGCCAATGAGCCTATACCACTACTGTTCTTCCAGTGCCTCGAATCAAGGTTAGTTCTCATTCTGGGTTTAATCTTTGACTCATATCTCTCATCCATCATTCAGGCCAAAAATGTAACAACTAAGAACATTTTCTTCTAGCTTCTAAAACTTAATTTTATCTTTCTTTTCCTATTGGTCGGTCACGAAAAATCACCATTGTCTTACAAGATGCTGTCTGCAAACTACAACCAGGAATGTGGCGATCTCCCTGACAAATCCCTGGGAAAACTTCAAAAATCCAAGAATTATAGCACAAGATTTATCCTTGGCTTTAATAAAATAGGAGGCCACATCCCGCTCACCCTTCCCCCTTCAGCCCTGCACACTGGGGTTCGTTTATTGCCAGTCTGTTATTACAGTGTCAAAAACCTTTGCTTAGTACTCTTGTGTCCTCATTGCACCATACGATTTGACCAGGACCCACAAGTTTAGCTTCCCAAAACAGTCTTTTAGGAGATTACAGAAATATCTAAAAACAACCATGTTCTTTAAAGCAAATGAACAATAGCCACCCGAGTCTCCCCTTGATCAGACTCTTCCTCATCTTTGCCCTTTGTAATAGTGTGGTATTTGTTTGAGCACTTTACAAAACCACTAAATAAAGTTTAATTAAATCTACTGTGCACATATGGGTTACCCCTCCTCCTAACTTCCAGTACAAAGACAAACAGAAATATATCTGCAGTTCTTTCCGATCGGTGTATTGAATCACTGTGAAGAGTCACATTTCTAGAGATATCTATTAGTATTTTAAAACAAGTGATAAGCCAGATAAACCAGCTCACAGTTGACTGAGCCATTAATATGCTGAAAATGCATAATCATAAGCAGGAACACAGGCAAATATAAGAAGGCTGCAAGTGGATGGGCCCATAAAGGTCAGAGCGCCTGCTGTCTAAGATGAGCACATTCACTGATAAAACAGAAAATGGCCATAAGGAAACCTGCAGTATATGCACTGATAAAACAGCAAAATGGCCTTAAACAAACCTGCAACAGATAGCACCAAATCAGCCCCTTTCTTACATGTACCTTGCTAAGCATTGGCAGGGTGTTACAGTTTGGGAGATTGCAGAGAACGGATGTACACGTCATTCATTCAGCCTGCCCCCTCACCTCCATCTTATTGGAAAAACAGCAAGATAGCACTGTCCATGACACCCGGTATCATCCAATTACTGCACTGAAGATATGAAAGACATAATGCGTTCAGACAAGTATACCGAATGTACCCTCAAACTGATGTGATAGAAGGAAGTCTGCAGTCACCACTGGAAATAGAAGAACTATAAGTGAAGTCTGCCGAGTGTAAAGTGAGGTCATGAAGAGAAGATACAAGGACACACTGATACGATATACAAATACTTAAAGAATGAAGATGTGACTGCAGTAAAATGTAACCGAATGTGGAAATGGGAAGAAATTATATATGCTGAGAAGGCAAGTGAGAAGAGATGCAGTAGGTGTATATATGCAGAAACGCGCGGCAGATGAAACATAGAGAAGCTTGCTAAACATAGGAAATATAATGCAAATAAAGCAGCCATGATGAAAAGATGGATGTCGGTTTCGTATAATAGTAAGCTAACAATGCCCAAGGAGAGAAACCAAGACTGCAGGGCTGACAGGCACTGAAACACAAATTTGTGCAAGAACAAATAATATTTGTTTGGTTCAGGATCAAGGATGCCGCAGCAAAAAGCAACTGCGAGGTACAAAAGGATTTGAAGAGGATGAGCTACACACGCACAACATATTTCTCTTAGATTAAGTAGATGGGTAAACATTTGCAAGTGCCAAGGATTGAACAATCAAAGATGCAGAAAACATATGCAAGACGGGGCAACCAAGTCTCCAGAGGCCAAGAGGAGTAATAGCACCCAGTATAATTAAATCAAATAGCACTAAATAGAAGGATAATATGGTAAAATCATGGTCTCGTCACACGTGGTGCAAGACCAGAAAACAAGTCCTACTAATAATGCTCCAGACGATGATAGCAATGTACCTTCACTTCCTTTAAAGCTCCCAGCAAGATAACAGTCAGCAAGGTCAACTACAAAAAAAGAGGCCTTGGCTTAGGGCCTAACTGATGAGAGATGGTAGGCTAATTTGCCAAGTGGGCAGTTGTCTAACGTTCCCTGCACCTGGGTTTTGTTTTGCTTATGTGCTGCTAACGAGCAGAATGTCCAAGGTTGGAGGAGAGTGCAAGCCAATCAGGATAGCCTATGTGATGATGAACCATGCATTGTTGCAGAAGCACATCCGCTGCTATTATTCTACTATTATCTGTATTATACATAATTAGAGGTAGTTCAAGGTGTGCCTACTCGATAAGGGGCAGTCAATGCTGTTATTAACACCTAAATAAACTATAGTTATATATGTTGCCTTAACCTATCCCTCCGCCCAATAGGTTTTTACTATTTGCCACGTAGGATAACGTCATTGCTGAAGTACGTTGAGGTATAAAGCTTTTGTGGAAATGAAATGCGTTTGAGAGTGTGTAAGCTGCGATTTGTTATTCTTGCCAGATTTCCCTACTTTGCCATATTCTTTGAGTCTGTCTGATTATTTGGGCCTTTAATCAGTTATTGTGGTAATCCCATTCAGCACTTGATAGGATCCAGGTGCTATTGCACAAGATCATCTCAAAGGAAGAGATACATTTTTTCACTGTGATAATAATAAAGAAGATGTGGCGTGCAGAGATGTATGCCAATGAATCTCCCATTAAGCTGGCATTGCTTAAGAGGGCAGAGGAAAGGCATGGTCAGTTACTTGTAATCCAAATTCTCCATCACGGGGCTCTTTGTTGAATTTCTAAATATTGGGTCACTCTGCCGTCAGCAGGAGCTTGGAACACTTTTTCACTTAAATATGTATATTTGAAACTTTTGTGAAGGACTAAACATATATGTGTTGCCTATCTGGGATTGTTTCATTATTTTCAACATTCCTCTATAAATGCACGTTTAGACTGCTTTTTTACACACACAGAATTGTGTACCCATAGGAAAACAATAGACATGGAAGCTGGAAGGCAGGCAGAAGTACACATAGTAAAATAAGTCTGCCTCTTTTAGGCATCCAGGCTGCACCACTATTCCAACGTGCAATATGTCTGGGGTTTTATCTGTTTTGCTAATTCAATGAGCGGAGCAACACCCCCTGATCTAACACCCACTACTACGACAATCCCACCCCAAATTTAACAGACAAGAAACATTGTGTTTTTGCATCTAAATATTTTGATTTATTTAAAATAATTAATCAATTTAAAGGTGGTCCCCTCATTTTTGCTGGGCAAGTCACACACAATCTTTTATACAACACAGGCAATTTGCCTGCAGAAGGAAAGCACAGCCTGCCTGCTATTATCTCACTAGTGTTGGTATCCACAATGCACAAAGACATCCATTTGTATAATAGCAAGCCTGGACATCAATTCTAGACACATATATATCTTGTTCTCAAATATGAACATTTGAGTTATCATGAAATAAATCACTTTGTAATTCATAATACCCCTTTGTTTCTCTAACGCTCACGACAAGTGTTCGCATCAGAGAAAAACGTTATAATTAAGCTTTATAGACTTAGCCTGAGGGCCGTACCGTGGGTTATGGGCCCCGAAGACCAAGTTAAAGGCCCAAGCGTGTTTAACAAGGCAAAAAACGAATATCTTTTGCAGGTGGCACATTACCTCACCCAAGATCTTTAAGGTAAACAGGTCTCTGCAGTAGGTGCATTAATCAAATGTGCAATATAATACGTCCATTGGTTCTGCTGAGAGGTTTGTAGGACTGGGGCAGTGTCAGACACATATAAAGCATGCTTAATTTATGTCTGGCCCATTTGACATTTGTAAAGAGAATCTTTTTTTTAGAAAATAGGATATTTACAAACAGGTCAATGCCAATGAAATGTTACAGTTGGAACAGCGGCTGTCGCTTGTAAGGCACGGAAGAGTGAGACAGGTCAGGATAGGTGGATCATTGCGAGCACTGTATTCCGAAGCCTCTCACAGCAATAACAGCTTGCCCTTCTCCCTCTGACAATGTGCATTATTCTTTCACAAGAGTGTAACGAGGTCTTTCAGACACTACACCAAATCACTGCTTGGACTAACTTACAGGGACGTCATATTTTTTGTAATGCAAGCTCCTTGGCTGTGGCCCACACCATGTGGATCTTTACTTCTGGAGTGGCTGGCTTTCTTGTTCAGGCCCCTTAAAAAAAGAAGAAAAATAAGAACAGGAGTGCCACAAGTCAAACACTTTCAGCACTGACCCTAAATAAGAAAGAATAAGAATACCAAATAATGTGTCTTTCTGGAATTCTATACAATAATTGCTAGGCTCATTAAAGGTTTATTTCAGGCACACTTTAGGGGTTGAGTCACTGATTAAGTCTCTTCTCAAACGCCTCAACTAAGCCTTTCATCCTTCTGAGGTCGATAAATGAGTACCAACACAGATTGGGTGATATTGGGTGTATATTTTCACATCATTATCATTTGGTCATGGACATCTGCTTGCATTCACAGTAATTTGGTAATATGGGCCTATACACACTCATCTTAACGATACATATGGCGATCCGTTCTTGTATGAAATGTACATCACATTATAGTGATATCGTAACCATATTTTTCGTAATGTAAAATGCTATGTGATGCCACTTCCTGTTTTGTGAACGGGTGAAAGGTCATGTTCCATCGCTTCCCGCAATATCACTTCGGGGTGGGGTCAAATGACATCACTTCCTGTGATGTCATCAGGGGTCAAGGGTAGTGTGATGTCACTTCTGCTACGCCTGGCATTTTGGTGAAATGACGTCCCTGCTCGCTTATGAGACTGCCCACAAGTGGTAAGTGTGTTAATAAAGAGCTTCTGAGAAGCAGTGACCATTGAGGGTTCTGGCGGTGCAGCTGAGACACGCGGATGCTGTGCTGTCAAAAGTAATGCAACTGTACTGAAGGGCGCAGGTACTGCTTACATATTTAACGGGTAACTGTCCTGAGAGCCAGTACTGCACGTAAAAAAAATAGCAGTTCTCCTGAAAATGCTGAAAAAATGAGGGTACCGTGACACTACAAATGTAGGAGTTGTGCTAGGAGTCGCATGTTGCTTTTACTGTTGCAAAAAGAAAAAAAGAAAAAAATGTATAGTTTCCCTGCAGGCAAAAACACGTTCCGCCCTTCTGCATTATACAACGTGAATGCCCACGTTTTACACCCAGTTGATTCTTGCCCTCTCAGTTAAGACCTTGAATAAGAATTTACCTTTTCAGAAATGCAATCTTTTAAAAGTATATATTGTTTACATTCCAAATATAAAAGCATTTCTAAATGAAAATGCATAGCTCTCCTTGTCAGTACCTATTATATGTTTTTCATACTGATATGATTTTGGCGATGTTAGCACATAACGACATTTTAAGCACTTTGATATCCAATGTTGGCCCTTTTTCAAGTCTAGATTGTCACTGGATGTGTGTTCATTATATTGTATCTTCTTCTTTGGCTGATATGAATGACTAATGACTGATTGTTTTATCACACATTTATGTCCTTGGTGATTTTGGTGCATAACGACACGTATTCCTTAATGTCTTTTGTATTATGGATTCTACATTGTTAGGTCAGTTTGCATGTGAATGTGGGCATTATACAGGCCTACTTCCTTCAGGGATATTGCCGCTGTGTCTGTAAGAGCGATGGAGATTTGAGTATTTGTAATGTTGAAGCTTTTGTGTTTTTATGAAACACTGGCTCCGAAATACACATATATATTATTCATTCATATCTGCATGCATTCAGAATCTTTTGACATAGCCTCTTTCTACACTTGTGTATATTCGGAAAACCTTGTAGTACCATCTTACCATGCCTAGGGTTCTGCGAGAATGCCACTATAAACCACTCCAAACATGCCCCCACTTTCTTGTGCTACCAAGGAAACAGAGATCTGAAAGATTAAAAGATTTAGCAATCATTTGCTGGATGATATTATTCCCTAGATTTTTTTTAGCACCTCTTTGAGCAAACAAATCTTCAAAGAAAAGACAGCTTGAGAGACAGTATTTTTGCTACTCTCCTCCTGATGTTTGTCCAAAATTCAGGGGAAGGTGCAGAATCTGCAGTACCCCTTTCTCCCGCGGCACGGAGTACAGCTATGCATGTACAATACAGGGTGTTATGTTGGACTACTTTCTCTACACACTTAGGTTTCGAATAAATGCTTTTATTTTTGGAGAGCACAAAATCTTGGTTTTTGCTTTGTCACCCCTAGTGGGACGGGTATGCCCCGATGTGGGTCCCATGCCTGCTGGGCCTAGAGACCCAAGCTACTCCTCACTGATGAGGCCCAACAAGGTCGAAACATCCTTTGGGGATGCATGATGTCTTGCGCAGAAGGGATGTGACCTAGCAGTTCGGGCTAGGGTCGGATTGGCCCTTCAGCCTTTTCGCCTGTGGCCAGTCCGAAATCGTCCCTGGGGAGTGGGGGCCAGTTTCTGGCCATGCCTGGTCCGGTTTGGACGAAGAAAAAAGGGGAAAAAAAAGTTTTCTTTTTTCTTTCAACAAGCCTTTCATCCTTCTTAGGTCGATAAATGAGTAGCAACACAGGTTGGGTGATATTGTATTCATATTTGTTCTATAAAAAAGAGCTTAAGCGTAAGTGCTGTACAATAACATTTTATCATTTGGCCTTGGACGTCTGCTTGGATTATCAGTAATTTAGTGTACTTAGGAACAATGCTATTTGATGCCACTTCCTGTTTTGTCAAGGGGTGAAAGGTCGTGTTTCATCGCTTCCTGGGATGTCACTTTGGGGTGGGGTCAAATGACATCACCTCTGGTGATGTCATCAGAGGTCAAGGGTCATGAGGCAAGGGGTGGGCCACTTTTTTGAAGCGAGGTGTGTGCCACTTTTTATTGGGTGACCGGGCCTATTTCTTTTCCCAGTCCGACCGTGGTTCGAGCTGGACTGCCCCTTTTGGGCTGGGACCACGCCTGATTTGTATATGGTCTTTCCCCTTCTGTAATAGCTTGGCAGGCGACGAGCAATTGTCTGGAGGGTTGCTCAGAGCAATGCCAGTGGTTAAGATTCAGTCTAAACCTTCCAGCCATCACCTCTTTGTTTTTGCTTGAATTAAGTTGTCACACAAACATGAAAATCTATTTTTAGGATACTTAATTTCTACTTAGAGTAGGAAGTCTGCTTAATGCAGAGTGCATTCTTTTCTGTGCAATGTTATTTGAGAAATGACAATGGTCATTTAAATCAGCGTCATTTTCTTGGAGATTGAATGGGTAACCTAATCACCATCCAATTCCACTTGAAGGGCATAGCTCTATTCTGCGATTCTCGTTTTATGTAGGCTTTGGTTTCCACAGGGCAAGTTGTTTAATCATTTTCTGCAAATCTGTGAATATGTTGTGCAACATGCCACAGATCCAACCATAAAATGGCCCTGTGAAAACTCGGGGATACATTTATATGGCTACTGTCAGAGAGTAATATATATATATGCACTCTGCACTCAACATTCTGTGATATTCTATTTTGAATACACTTCCCCAATGTTTAAAGTACAGCCCATTCCCCATTCTGTGGACTAGTTGGTAAAGGATTCCCCTAAGGGGCTTTCAATTGCTGGCAGGGGTTTAACTACTTCTAGGGACATTTATCTATATGCACAGGGATATATTATACTCACATTTGGTTTGTCTTTTAAAGGTCCAGGACAGGTGGGGCATCTTGTGTTCCAGGCAGCTTCACCCAATCGGCTATGCCCCAGCCTGTCCTCTCATTTCAAAATCACTCTCATTAAATCTGTTTCTGTCTTTAGCAAGGCTTCTGCATTCAGCTCCCTCAGGAAAAGGCATTCTTAGGGGAATGCTCATCAGCTACCTCCAAGGTATAATCCCACATTAGCAATTCTCCCATTGTACAATGTTCCTCAATCCAAAGATTTTCCTAGATGTTTCCCTATTTTCTGTGTTTTTTGTAAAACAATAACTGAAATATTCCACCCATGTAGCATCATTTGATGCAACGGTTTCCCATTGGACTGGCCACCTGTCTGAGCAAATAAATGCTGTAAGTGAACACAGCTACAGCCACAATTGAGTATTGGATAGGGTCATCGCCACAATGACTCACTGGCAGCTCATTTGAAATGTCTGCTGTGTGCCGCATCCCTTTGAAGAAACCTCACAGCATGTAAGCTGTAGATCTGTGTCACTCTTTGTGGTACTTCCATTGATATACTTGTTGGACATGAATGTGACCAACAAACAGAACATGAAAGCACTGAAAAATCAGACATTGCACAGCTTGTGAGGCAACTGATGTCAATCTTTTGTGGTGATCCACACATGAAATGTCTGGGGAAAAAGAATGGAATATCTTTCTGCATCTTTCCTTGACCCCACTTTAAGGCAAACATGACTGCCCAACAAGCTTTGCAATGCAGTTCAGTTCAACTTTACTTGACATCCATAGAAGTCCAAATAAAAATATATAGAAAGTAAAACAGACAATAAACACCGTAAAATATCTAACATTCAATCACGAATATACATTAGATTACAATTTGACTGATGATGGAGTCAATGTATATTTAATATGAATGATAAATGCTCTAGACTCCAACAAATCTTTGGATCATTAGCTTGCTTAAGATAAAAAAAATGCAGATCTACATCACCTAACATTCATAAAGTGTTGCAGCTAAAGAAAATATATTTTACATGGGCCAATATACCAATCACAAAAGGAATAGCAAATGGATATCGATCTCCAATGATATAGAGTCACATTTGGAAGTCTGTGATCTCGATCTGTTACTCATACTGCATAATGGAAGGCTAAAGTGAGCTGAAATAAATGCAACTTTGTAATCAGGATCAAAGCTTGTTTACTACAACCTAGACACAAATATTTATCAGGTTCTGCTATATATTTCATAAATGGCAAGCAAATCTGTGCTGTTGGTTTAGATGGTATAGTCTGAGAAAAATGTAAATGATCCCTTCAACCCTCTGCTTGAAGGGCTGTCATTTTATCTTTTTTGCTCCAGAGAGGAGTATTTGTATAAAAGACAGATAACCCCAGGGAGATAAGTGTAGCATTGAGACAAGTGAGCTATTTCAAGACATCAACTCTATCCAGAGCTAGAACATCTTTTATTATCAATTGGTTAAGGACTGCCCCACTATTCAACCAGACTGTTATCTATAATAGCACATTTGCTATGTGTAATTTAGTAACCAGGGGTTTAAGTTATGATAAAAAAGGAATTCTTCAGCTGTTGAAGTTCTCAAGCCTAGGACAGATTTATAAAGTGTACGTTCCCGTCAGCGAGGTAAGGGCCCAGACCTGCAGCATATCGGGCTAGTACACATGATTTAGCTTCATATACTTTAATAACTGGTGCAATCAGAGAACCACCAAACTGTCCAAAAACACATAATATTCCCTCCCTATACTATTAGGCTGGCTTAAACATAATACAACCTTGTTGACTTGATTTTTTTTATTCACGATTATTAGAAAATCGTACACTTGGATATGCCAATTTTTTTTTAAATTGTTATGGATATTCCCATGGTATGCGATTTGGGAATTTCCAGAGTAGAATGCTCACACGAAAAGCCATAGTTAACATGAGTAAAATGGTACTGAAAGGTGTTTGTAAGAACATCTGCTTACAGAGTAGAGGCATGACATCTGAGCATCCCCAACAGACAGTAAGAAGTCGGTCACCCGGTAGTCTCCTCTTACTGTGTCAGGTACATCAAACCCTCCAACTCTCGCACATACCTCTCTTGGACTCACTTCATGATTCTGCATCTTCCAATATGTCTAGCTCTGGGAATGCAACATCTAGCAATAGCAGGGCCACTGCTGCATAGATGGTGGAGGCATATTACACTGACACGTGCCAGATTGGAAAGGATGATTAACCACTGCAGTATGGGTTCTCCATGTGGTCTGTGTGATTGACAGCACTTCCCCATGTTGCCATCAACATCCTAAGCTGTTCCCCATCAAGCATGCAATCAGAATACATTTTCAGTGCTGCAGAATTGTATTTGACAACAGGAAAAGTCTCTCTGTACCTTGTGTCAAACATCTCACATTCAAGAAAATGATTGTGCACCATATCCCGGCAGAATATGATGAGACCTCATTGATTGGCAAGGACAGCAGCAACAGTATCCTCAAAGTCAGAAGATGATCAGTTGAGTCAGAGGCTTGCCACTGTCCCAGCTGAAGGGTGGCAAGCTAGGGCAGTGAATTAGGGGTGGTGACTACTATTTGCATGAATACTACTAGCTCATGGTCTGAGGATTAATTGATACAGTGGCACTGGTGACGATGGTGATTGAAAGTGACTGTGAGGAGAATTAGCAGCTCTCCTGATGCCCCATAATGTGAACTAACAAGCCTGGTATATTTTCTTGGTCTAGGATCAGAATGTAGCCCACAGGTACATGAAAAATCTGCCTGCTTGGATTGACATACCACGTGCCAAGTGGAGTGACTGAGTCACAAATACACACACCATCTTTATGTACTCCTGCGTGCCAGAGGGCTCACTCAAGAATACCTAATTTTTACTGCACTCTTGCAGGGAAGGTGGTGCACACTCAATTCGCGCTGCACCTCCAAAGGGAAGGATATGCTCACACCTAATTGTTGCTGCACTCGCACAGGGAATGAGTCACACACACGCACACACAACATTTGCATATCTGTCTAAGGAGGCATAAGTCAAAATGGAGAGGAGTTTTTTGGTGAACCCACTCTCAAGACAGAGCAGTGTACCATTACGTAGTGGGACTCATTGCAAACCCTCATTATCGCATCTTTGCAAGGGCTACTATACTGTTGCTGAGGTCATAGTCACATGCATACTAACAGAATTTCAATAACACTTAAACAACTGCTCTTCTTTCCCGCCTTCGCCACTAGGCTGATCATCACTACTGTTCTCACTGTTTTTCTCATTGTGGGATGGTATGGGTAGGAGTAAAGCTGCCATATACTTCCCTAAACCAGCACAAGAGATGGAACCAAACTTAAGTTGGTGATGTTGTTTCCCATTATCCATTCAGTTCCCTACAAAATATCCCCCTCATGCTCCTTGTCACTGGTGGTGGGCCGTGAAGACAAGGACCAAGGAGTAGAAAGTGCCATCATTCAGGAACAGAAGACAGGGCCATGCCACCAAGTAATTTGGTGTTGGGGTTCTCACTCCTCTTTTTCAAAGCACAGCATGCAGTCAACCCTTTGCTATCATGAGCCCTCAAGTGCCTTGGTGTGTTCCCAGGCCCATCAAGATAATGGCAATGGAGAGGATCTCTAAAGTGTTGTACTGTCGTGCACCAGCAAGGCAGGTACATGAGAGTCTCCTTGATGACAATATCCAGTGGATTGGGGACAGAGTTTGCACCTCTTTACTGACTTCTGCAATTGTCTGCATTCTTCTACCACAGCAGGAATCAAATGTAATACTTATAAGTCTTTGCTATGTTTGGAAAGATAGCTCTCACTGGTTAAAAGGTCCCATCTAGAAATGCAAATGGTGTGGAGCCTATGTAAAATAGGCTATGGAGACTATAAAATGCCTCAGCAAAGGATTTCTATCTACCCAAAATAAAAGTATTCCTGCTTCCAGCAGAAAGACACCAGCTCATCAAACTGCTACCCTAACTTGAATCTTTTTTCTTCAACTCCCAAAACATTCCAACAACTTTGAACAAAGTTTAATATGTCTTTTTGGGTTCTGTTTTTTAAATCTTTTTTGGCTATTTATTTTTATTTTAAAAAGGAACAGAAGGGGTAAAATGAAAATGACATAAACAGTCCCCATCCACACAAAAAAGCAAATATATTGCCTCAACCCTTACTGCAACTCCCCCACAACAACACTGTCAGCTGTTTCAAATACGATCAATGAAGCCTTCTAGCCGTTCTCCCCTCCAACAAGAATTCTCTCTCGCTAATAATGTGCCCACACTCCTTGCAGCATATTCCAGGCTGGTGGGCAATAGTTTCCAAGTGCCTACTCTTTGGTCACAGACTCTAAATCCTGCATACAAAGTGGTGCTGACTGGAACGTGTCTGGGCATTTTGTGGGTAGGTGCTGCAGTGTTGCTTCAGGTATAGAATGCTCTCACTGGAGGGAAATGCTTTTGCTTATGAGAGTGATGTTCTTGACCAGTGTCTTGTGATTGGTCAGCCCCCTCCTCCTCACTTGTTTGGGGTTGAGGAGTTGGCAGTGTCATACACTCCCCTGTGCCAGGGACCTCGGCTTGTTCAGGTGCGCCAGTGCACCAACTGGTTCACCCAGCTCTTACTCAACCTGATGGAGTTTTGACACAGGGTACTAGCTTCTTCTGGCAACACCCACTTGGGCACCTTGAAATCAGAGGATTATGGTGCACAGAGGACGTTGGCATTACTTCTATCCTCCATGTCACTCTTGAGGGACTCTGGGGCCTGCCTTGCACCCTTATTGGTTAGATATCTCCTCTAGACCCCTGAACTATTGGCCGTGGCTCCCTCTCTTTCACCAACCTCCCATCTGCATCCTACTCCAACTTCCTCTCCTGCAGCGCTCTCTCAAGTCACTTTCCTATGCATGCTGCTCCTCCCTTTCCTCGTCCACCACCCTCTCACCGTAATGCTCTTCTTTTTCACTTCCCTCTTCCTCCCACCTCTCTCCATCATCACCACCGCTCCCAGTCCCATCACCAACACAAGTGCCATCAACAGTCCCTTCATCAATCCCAGCCGCAACATCTGCTGGAGGAGGAAGCACATTGTCCTTCTTCAAATTCGAGGTAGGAGGACAAGAGTTCCATGTTCACCCGTGCCTCAGTGTTAAGATGGAGGACTCGCTGAGAGAGAGCACTGCATTTCCAGTGTCTCACTGCTTCATTTTGTTCAAATAAAAAACAAAAGATTTTCCTAGCATCATTAAAAAAGAAAAATTGGCTTCCAAAAAGAAATTCGTGTCCTAAACCAGACTGCCTTCCCAAACTAAGAAAACAAGGTTTCCCTACCCAAAAAAGCAAAGGTTTCACACAAAACGCATTAAAACAAATGGCTGATTAATCTCCCGCCAAACACTCTCCGGGTCATCCTGGGTGTTGTGGATTTGCCCTAACTTCCTGTAGTCAAACATAAACACGTAATGGAAACATTAAGTTGCAGGTTTCTTAAATAATTGTCTTAACTAGTTTTCTGCCCAACAATTTGCCAAAGTCCTCATGCCTGTACCAGAATTCCACATCAGCCTCACAATCTCACCTGAATCCTCATGCAGGTTCTGATTCGATGGTGCACTCCCGAGGACACATACACATCCAACAGTTGAGGGCACAGAAATACCTAGATGAATTTGCAGGAGATTTGCCTACATGTAGTTGTGGGGTTACCCAGTCCACTACTGCAGCAAGCATTCTAGACCCTTACCCCACATTCATCACCCCCTACCTTCCACTCCACCAACTGCACTGTCAATTAGACAGAACCCTTATTTTAACTTTGACTCACTAGAGTGTGGCTGCGTTGATGAGCAATAGAGATCTCTTCTTCCATGGTAATGCTGCTATCTCACAGAAACGGGAGCAGCCTCAACACCAGGTCAGTGGCAGTACCTCCGAAATGGGGTAGACTTCCTTTGGATAGTTCTGGCACAGAGGACGTTGTATGTGCATCAGTCCTTTTGGAGACACTGGTTCAGATTTCTGAGGCAAGCATCCAGGGATAGCCCTAAAGAGCAACCTTCCCAGGGGATCCCACGGGGCACCTCACCTGTGCGCCGTTGGGCAAGGTCTCATATGGCACTCAGCCTGGCAATGAACACACTAGGAAAGGTGAGATGGGGCCTGCCCTTTTCGTATGCTGTGGGGCTCTTCCTCTCTACTGAAAGGTCGATGCATCCAACAACCATTGGCACTGCACGTAGGGTAATGAGTGGAGTCGCCAGAAAGCATCCTCTCCCCATTCTCACTGCGCACTGTGTAAAAGAGAAAGAGAGAGAGAGAGAGAGAGAGAGAGAGGGGACTAGACGAGAGAGAGAGGACTAGACGAGAGAAAGAGAGAGAGAGAGAGGACTAGACGAGAGAGCAAGAGGGAATTCGTTTGACAGTGCAAAGTGAGACAGTGAAAATGGGAGTTTGATTCAAAGGCCAGTGATATAAGTAAGGCGAAGAGGCCAAATTGTACTGTGTTACGGCGGGGGGACGACATTGCACCTTGATATGCTTTGTTATGTCTTGTATGCAATATTATGCCAGTAGTGCCCTGCTTTGCATTGTTTTTCCTTGTAGTGCTATATTCTTAATGTTATGATATGCCAGGGTGCAAACTCACGGTTCACATGTGGTAGTCGATTTCCCATGGCCTCCCTTCCATCTATTCACTGACACCTCACAGATATTCCAAGCATTCATGATTTGATGATCCAATGTGGCAGGACATGAATCTTACCTTAGCAACTGACCTAGCCAATGACACACCATGTGGTGACAGTATCATTATTAAGGCAATAAGCCCTGACCCAGCGGGCCATTACCGCATCAGGTAATGCCTTCAGGGACCATAGTTACAGGCCTGATGTGGTAATGGCCCACAAGCGAGGGGCTTATTGCCATTAGTACCCCGGCCCGTTGGACCGGGGTTCTGATGGTATTTATTGTTTTTTTGTATTTTTTTTTGTCAGTTTTCCCTTTCCGTGGTGGCCATTGTAAACAAAGAAAATGGCCAGCATGGAAGGCGAGAATGGACTGCATGTAGTCCCTTTTCCATTTCTACAGTGGCCATCAAATGTAATAAAAGGTAAACAAAAAAATGCCTGCAAAAATCATCTGTACCAATGGTGATCAGCAGAAAGTTGTGACCTATAATAACAAAACCAGAAATGAATCCCTATTGTTACAGAGTTCCATGAAAATACAAGGAGCCTCTAGTTGTGCCTGATCACAGTTGCCGTCACACTACCCGGTGGTACTCTCTAATTTTGGCGGTCTTGGAAAGGTGGGTAAATGGCAGAGGATTCGATCCTGCCACGTCAGTTGACAGACAGATTTTTGTAGGAGATGCTTTTACTGCCGTTTTTCAGATGTCTTAATGACTTGAGCGCCAACGTACAGCAGGAATGAATGAAGCAACATTCTGAGAGAGTGACTATTCTGAAAAATCTTGCTGAGTTGCAGAACGGAGATAAAGGGTAACAAGTACCCAGTGGTCGAAGTGTACCAAAAGAAGTAATGGAACCATGTTCCCTGCTGGCCTGTCCCCAACCCCCACAAACCCTATCACCACGCCCCCTTCTACGCACAATACAAAACCCCAAACACATGTGCCTGCTATTTAAGTGAACGCTCAGTGCAACGCACTGAAATGCAAGTTTCCACTTCTTCCTACACTTCTATTTTAAAGCAAAATAATTCCGGAACGTTTCTTTTTTAAATAAAAGTATAGGAACAGTAAAACATATTTCAGAAAAGTAGAGGAGCACCGCTCGCGCTCACTTAGACCACTGCAAGTGCCTTGCATCATTGTGCCAGAGCTTCCTTGCAGAAGATGAAATCCAGCTGCTTTAAAAAAAATGTATTTTGTATATATTTATTTCTAAAGCGCCGGAGCCCGCAGGCATCAGGGCGCTAACATAGACACAAAAGTACAAACATAGTGACGAGACAATGCATCCGGTCTTCCAATGTTATTTCAAGAATCTAGGAGCACATTTTAGCAGAAAAAATATGTTTTTAACGTTTTCTTGAAATGATTCCAGTCTGTGATCTCTCTGATGGACTCTAATGTTGTTCTGAGACCGTCATTCTCGAAGGTGTGGGCTCGGACCTCAAATAAATGTTCTTCTCTGTCTGTCCCATTGTCTCTGGGTATCTAGTGTTCCATGCATGGGTGGGAACTCTGTGTGAAAACCCCAAACCTGGGTTCCTGTCCTATGTAGGGCTTCCAAGGCACGACCATGGGGATAAGCATTCTGTGATAGGAAAAGGCAAGACAGTCCACATAATTCAATGGCACAATGTTGACTGTCAGGTATGTTATGGCAGCTGCTGTTGCTGATCTCCACAATGCGCAGACATGCATGTTCGAGATCGTTCTGGGTTTACAGGATGCAGAAGTGAAAGGCACAGGAACCCAGGGGTGCTGAGTATGCGGCTGCTCCGGGGCCTGCTCTCCCCACTCCCCGGGACAGGCCATCTGCGCTGAAAGTCCCTATACGTCCAAAATCGTGTCCATCGCCCGCCGGCCCCACCTAATCCCCCGGGGAATATCATAAGTCAACTCCCCTGCAGGAACCCAGTATCTGCTTAGGTTCTTATACAGGAGACATTGGCAGAGCCCCTAACTCTGAGACACAGCAGGTTATTTCTATTAAGAAGAAACAGGAGATAGTGTTTGTTTCAACCTTTTATTAATTCTTTAAATAAGATGCAGGGAGATGTCAAACTGCATTTTACAGCAAGGGTCTGTGTGGTGCAAATACCATGGACAACACTATGAAGATGTTGCAGCGTGGACATCTCTGGCATGATACAGAAATTTGAATTTGAAGGCTTAAAATAAGACTATGAAGTTCCAAAAAGATTAGAGTACAAGTTAGAGAATCTCATACAAATATAGAAAGCTTTCCTGATACCCTCACATTGCCCTGATCCAACACAGGTAATCAACCATCATATGGAGTGTAGTACAGTCTCCATTATCATTTCAGATCTTAGGAGTTGTGCTTAGTTTATATATCCAGTAGACCTGATGCTATGCTTGTATGTGCTGAATGGAGCTCAATGGACAAGCCATTCGGAGTTAGGTCCGGGAACGGGAGGCTCATGCACACATCTTTTCAATTAGATTGGGACCTGCCATTTTTCTACTCAGATTTTTAAGAAGAACTTTTTGCGGAAGAGCAGGTATGCAACAAACACCCAGATGGACGTGCCCAGCAGGTCTTGGGAGAGTGGCTCTGTGTGACTGGTCCAGGACTTCATTTCCCAGTTGAAGGGGAAGTAGCTGCCCAATAGCGAGTGCCCCACGTAAACGAAGATTGAGTTCATCCCTGCATTAAAAAAAAAAGAAAAAAGACGGTCATTCTCAGTAGACAAAGTGTTCGAACAATAGTAAAGGAAACCTAATCTCAAACAATTGTGATGTTACTGAAAGTCGAGATGGCCTTTAGTGATATTCTTAAGCATGTGGTTGGGTGATAGTGATTTCAATGATTGCGCCATCCAGCAGTGGCCTCCAACACCTTTGCTGACCCAGTAGTCATCCACCCAACTATTAGAGGCGGGTGCTTCAACAATGCCCCAGTGTCCAGCAAGGACCCTGGAACCATCAAATATTTGCATTGTAGAAGATTGTTCTTAATAGCAGTCATTTACATCAAGCCCCATCCTGTCACAGTTGCAAAAAGAAGAAACATTCCATAGGAGCAGTTTCCTTTTTTTTCAACCAGTGTTCATGTTTACATTTGAACCTTTTAAGCACTACACAAAAGTTAATACAATAATCATCACAAAACATCAATACAATCCCAATTCACACTTTAAATTTCATTTTACACAAAAGAACATATTAACCGTTAAAAAAAATGTGTTTTTAAAAAAAGATCACAATTTTCTCATCAAGTTGTCATCACTAAAACAAAAGTCTAAAACCATTAATAATTTTGTCAATTCACCCTAGTCCATTGATTTTACAAGCTAATTCCTGCCAAATGAAATGAAGATTAGAATTTAAAACATGATTATCTCCAGAATATATATAAGATGAAACAATATATATGGGATACATTACTCACCGTAATCGTATTTCTGATGCTTGTATCTGCTTAGATTCACATGCTGTGCATAGGCCGACATCTAGTGGAAGCTGCAGAGTATTACAGTTTGTTTTTCGAAACTCGAAAATGGCTGTCGACACAGGGCGTGCCAATAATACTATCCCTAGTGTGACGTCCACTGTACCCAAGATCCCTCACGCGTCTAGGATCCTCAGATTGTATTTTTTTCTGACATGAGGTAGCATGAGGAGTAGCGTGAGTACAGATAATCCAAGCAGATAGACAGAAAGGTAAGACTACAAGCAATCATGCGCCTTCTCTCAGAGGGGAGGAAGGGTGGGTCGCATGTGAATCTAAGCAGATACAAGCATCATAAATACGATTACGGTGAGTAATGTATCCCTTCTGAGGCTTGTGGAATCTGCTTAAATCACATGCTGTGTATAGATTAGCGAGCAGTACCTGAAGAAGGAGGTGGGATGTGAGAAGGGTCATGAGCAAATAAGTGTCTTAGAACCGCTTGTCCCACTTGTGTATCTGCCTTGGAATGGGTGTCAATGCAGTAATGCTGAGTAAAAGTGTGAATAGAGCTCCAAGTAGCTGCTTTGCAAATGGTGTCAAAGGGTACATTTGCAATGAAAGCCAGAGTGGCCCCAATGCCTCTAGTAGAGTGGGCTCTTGGCGTGAAAGGCAGAGTTCTTTCAGAGAGTGAGTAACACAGCTGGATACAGTTAATAATCCACTTCGAGATGGCACCTTTAGAGACGCGATCCCCCTCTCTGCCTGTAGCTACGGAGACAAACAGTTGATCTGTCTTTCTTAGCGGTCTGGTTTTATTTACATAGTAGAGGACCACCCTACGCACATCTAGGGTGTGTAGTTTCACCTCAGCCGGGCTTTGCGGGTTCTGGAAGAAAGCCGGAAGCTCGATGGACTGGTTTACATGGAATTTTGATATAACCAGTTTGTCTTTATGGACAGTAAAGAAGGGATCCTGCACTGACAGAGCCTGAATTTCACGGACCCTTCTTATAGAAAAAATAGCTACTAAGAAGGCCGTTTTATAAGTGAGGTGTTTGAGACTGCTTTTATGCATGGGTTGGAAAGGGGGGCCCATGAGCTTGGCTAGCACCACATTAAGGTTCCACCCTGGTGGTGGGTTTGAAATAGGAGGATGAAGTCTCTTTACTCCTTCCATGAAGGCTTTAACTACTGGTACTTTCCACCACGAAACCTTGATATGGGAAGTGGTGTAAGCCAACAGGGCTGCCAGGTGTACTTTCAGTGAGTTAAAAACCAATTCTGCATCTAGCAGGTGGAACATGTATGTAACAATAGTGGAAGGAGTGCAATCAACCAGGTTGATTTGTCTACTCTGGCACCAGATAACGAACCTCTTCCACTTGTCAAAGTAACAGTGCCTTGTGTTTGGTTTCCTAGATTCCTTTAGGATGTCCATACACCTCTGTGGTAAATTGAGATGTCCAAACTCTATGACCTCAGGAGCCATGCTGCCAGGTTCATTGAGTTGGGTTGTTGGTGACTGTTTGACCTTGGTGCTGGGACAGTAGGTTGTACCAGGCTGGAAGTTTGATGGGCTCGCACACCGCCATCCTGCGTAGGTGTGGGAACCACGGTTGTCTTGCCCACATGGGAGCAACTAGGACGAGCGTCATCGACTCTCTGTTCATCTTGTTCACCACTTTCCTGATGAGAGGAGTTGGTGGAAAAGCATACGCAAACATCCCTGACCAGTTCATCCACAGGGCGTTCCCCTGGGAGTCTGGTTGGGGGAACCTGGATGCAAATCCTGGGCATTGTCTGTTTTCGCTTGTGGCGAATAAGTCTGTAGTGGGGAAACCCCACTGAGAGAAGATATCTTCTACGACCTCTCTGTGTAGAACCCATTCGTGTTCCTCTGGGAGGAAGTCTCTGCTCAGAGCATCCGCTAGGGAATTGAGCTCCCCTGGAACATGTTGTGATGACAGGAAGATGTTCTGTCTGAGAGCCCATATCCAGATTTTCTGGGCAAGCTTGGACAGATTTGGCGAGCGAGTCCCTCCCTGCTTGTTCAGGTAGAACATGGCTGTTGTGCTGTCCGTCCGGATTTGCACTGACAGGTTTAGTAGGTGGGGCTCGAACGCCTGAAGCGCTCTGAATACTGCCAGAAGCTCTAGCAGGTTGATGTGGTTCTTGGCCACTGAGTGAGACCAGAGACCCTGAGCTGTGTGGTGAAGATGGTGAGCTCCCCACCCCGTCAGGCATGCATCCGTAGTGACTATTGCCTGTACTTCCGGATCGTAAAAGGGTTTCCCCTGTGCGAGATTGTCTCTTGTCCACCAGTGAAGGCTTTGTACCAGTGTTGGTGAAACGACCACTAGATCGTCCCACTGACCACTTGTCTGAGACCACTGTTTCGCCAACCATTCCTGCATGGGACGCATGCGCAGGCGCGCGTGGGGGACCAGGTAAATACATGACGCCATCATGCCCAGTAAACGCATAGCTTTGCGCACCGTTATTTGTTGACCGGACTGATAATGCGGAATTTGCAGTAGTATATTCCGAATTCTTTCTTCTGAAGGAAAGGTCAACCCCTCTTGAGGATCTAGGATTGCTCCTAGGAATTGTTTGGAGGTGCTTGGCACCAGGCTTGACTTCTTCTCGTTGATTGAGAAGCCTAACTCGTGGAGGAGGTCGATCATTCTTTGAATGTTTGTCCTGCAAATTCCTGGGGTTTCCCCCGTTATGAGCCAGTCGTCCAGATAAGGGTACACTGGGATTGCCTCCCTGCGTAGGTGTGCAGCCGCCACCGCCAGTACCTTGGTGAATACCCTTGGTGCTGAAGCTATCCCGAAGGGCAGTACCTTGAATTGGAAGTGTCAACTGTCACCTTGAAGCGCAAAAACTTTCTGTGAGCTGGGAACATGGAAATATGAAAATAAGCATCTTTCATATCCAAGGTTGCCATGTAATCCCCCTTTTTTAGGAGGGGGATTACCTCTTGTAGCGTAGTCATGCGAAACTTTTGGGGCTTGACATACTTGTTGGCAGGCCGTAAGTCCAATACTGGGCGCATTGTCAAATCTTTCTTTGGCACAAGGAAGTAAGTTGAATAAATACTCTTGTTTACCTGGTGTCCCGGGACGAGTTCTATCACGTCCTTTTCTAGCAGAATGGCGATCTCCTCGAGGAGAATCTTCTGATGTTCTAAAGAGTGTACTCTTTGTCGTGGAGGATGGTTCCGGGGACGCTGCAGTAGTTCTATACAATATCCTGTGGATACTGTTGACAGCACCCATCTGTCTGAAGTGATCCCTTTCCAAACCTGGGTGAAGGTGGAAATGCGTCCCCCTACTGGGGTTGCGTGAGAAGGGACCCTGAACTGAGCGTCACTGCTTTGGTGGAGGCGTGCCGCCTCCCTTGTTGGGGCTGCCTCTGCCTCTACCACGACCTCTCTTATTACCCCTGCCGTACCCCTGGGTAGACTGTTGGTTGTTGTTCCACTGTGCACCCTGCCCCTGGGAATAGTTAGATCCTCTCTGGGAATGTTGGCCGCGTGGGCGACGAAAATTACTATTCCCTCTCTGGTTAGGGGGTTTATTGGTTAACTGGCCAAGGGACTTGAGTGTTTCGTATTCGTCCTTGGCATTCTTTAGTGCATCTTCGACCGCCTTACCAAACAACAGATCGGTTTCCACCGGTTTGTCCAACAATGATGCCTGAGTTTCTGCCTTAAAACCAGACTGCCGTAACCACGCATGTCTTTTGATAACAGTGCCTTCCGCTATCAATCTGCCTGCGTTGTCTGCGGCGTCGAAGGTTGCTTTCAAAATGCAACCAGACACGGCTCTACTCTCTGCGGAAATCCAAGCTAATTGGCCCTTTAAAGGTTCAGGAGCAAAGGCTATGAGTGCTGCGACCTCTTCCCACTGATGGCAGTTGTAACTGGCCAACAGGGTGGTGGAGTTTGCAATCCTTGCTTGATAGGCGGACGTTGAGGCTACTTTCCTGCCGAAACCGTATAGTTTTTTGCTCTCCTTGTCGGGAGGAGCTTCGGACGATGATAAGGGTGTTCCAGCCCTCTTACGAGTGTTGGTGACAACTAGGGAGTCTGGCTTCAGATGTCCTCTTATATAGAGAGGGTCAGACTGGGCCACCCTGAAAAGTTTTTCAACCCTGGGATTGACTGCTCTGGTGAGGTTCGGGTTCACCAGGGACGGATCTATTCTTCGCTGAATGGACTTAAGGATAGGTATGGTCTGGGCAACAGGCCTCCTTTCTCCCACTAACTCTTCTGCGAAGTCCCTCTCCTCCTGGACACCGTGGGTGTCAATGTGGAAGTGTTCTGCTGCGCGTGCGAGAACCTCGTTTAGGAGGGGTTGGTTATCGACCGGGGAGTCGGTAACCGGGGCTTCGTTCTCTACCGGGGAGTCTACCCTGTATGTTTCCGGGTCCTTCTCTTCCTCTTCCCGGTCCTCATCATCCCCATAGTAGCCCGTCCCGGTTTGCTCTTCTACCATGCCAAATTCTTGGTCCTCACCAAAGGATGCCTCTCCTTGATACAGTGAGTATGGTCTTGAGTATGGTTGTACCTCGAAGGGGTCTGACCTCATCGGTGTTTCAAACCGGGGCTTTTTATTTGGGGGGATAGGATCCTTAGAGCTTGAGGGTGTCGCCCCTTGTGGGTCATACGAGAGGAAATGTTCTGGATTTTTATCATAAAAGTCAGCTAAAGAAGACATTCTTGACATGACCCTATCTATGTCTTCACTGGACCATTTTTTGGAACTGGGAATGACTCTCTCAGCAAGTCTATGGGATTTATCTTGCGTAGCTTTGCTGGTTTTAGACATATCAGCAGACCTGGTCTTGTCTGTCTGTCTATGGGGAGTGGTGTGTTTCACAGGTGTGGAAGAGTGCAAAGGTTGTTTCTTCTGCTGTTTTCCCCCCTCCCTGTGAGTGGAAAAGTGTTTTCCCTGTTCTTTCGTGGCTCCGGAGGTTTTCGACGCCTGGCGTCGAGTATCGGGGGTGTTGTCCCTGTCCTTCGAGCGTGGGGCCTCGCTGATTTTAACTGCGGGCTCCGACTCCTCGAGCGCGGCCTGGGGGTGGAAGTCGTCTTCGTCTCCCGACGATCGAACTTCTGTTAGCCTAGGGAGCGAGGCACTCTTGGCAAGAGTGGATGATTGCCTGGAGTCATGCGGCGATCTTGATCGAGAGCGCCCAGAGGACACCGAATCCGACCGTTCTGTTTGTGCCTCTTTCCGAGAACTCGACGTCGTTGAGTCTCGGTTGGACTTAGTGTGTTTAGTGTGTGTAGTATGTGAAGCGCTTGTGTCGCCGGGGGTCTTCCCCATAGCCGCCCTGCCGGATGACCTTCCGAGGTCGGGGACCTGCGCTCGGCTGTCTTTCGACGCCGTAATGCCCTCGCCGTCCGAAAGTACGGCATCGCTACCGTCGCTGAAGGCGCCCTCCGCTGCCATGGCCACCTGCCTGGCGTGGTGGGCCCAACGCTTCGTCGAACGGTCCTTAAGTGTCTTAGGTTTAAACCTACTACACGCTCTGCAGTTCGCTTCGGGGTGGTCCCTCGGCAAGCAGAGATTGCACGTGGCGTGCCTGTCGACCCAAGGGTATTTGCGATTGCACTTGGGGCAGAATTGAAAAGGGGTACCCTCCATACGCGCCTTGAGGCAGCGGGCTGTTAACTGTAGGAAATTTTTTAAGGTGTACCTATATACCAAGAGTGTAGAGTATGTACCACCCCCCACTCTCCCTACTTGCAGGGCCGAGGCCAGAGGCCTTCCAAGGCCCGGGCCGAGGCCAGAGGCCTTCCGAGGCCCAAATCCGTCGTGCAGCAGCCGACGGTCGATTTCTTCTCCAGCCGGCGTCGAGTTGTCGAAGTTCGACGTTGGGGTGGGGAAGGATGTCAATAGATTATTCTTTAAATTTTTAGCAAAAGTATGGCTAAGGCCAGGGGACTCCGCAAGATGCTTCCGACCAGTATGGCGGAAAAAAACAATCTGAGGATCCTAGACGCGTGAGGGATCTTGGGTACAGTGGACGTCACACTAGGGATAGTATTACTGGCACGCCCTGTGTCGACGCCCATTTTCGAGTTTCGAAAAACAAACTGTAATACTCCGCAGCTTACACTAGATGTCGGCCTATGCACAGCATGTGATCTAAGCAGATTCCACAAGCCTCAGAAATATATATATATATATATATATATATATATATATATATATATATATATATATATGAAACACTTGTGTATAGGTGCGTTATAAATGCCCTATCATATCATATCTTATCATAAGTTCACATTTGATCACTGTCATGTCAGACAACACAAAAACAAAGTCCTAGATGTTTATATCTTATTTTTGCATACTAGGCAGAGCCGATTTTCAAAAGGGATACTCTTCCAGGTACCGATCCTGCTAAAAGTTGGACGTTCTTATAACCTAAGAAGTCAAATTAATCTTTTAATTGTGTTATCATTTCCCATAGTAACAAATTTAAAAAGGAGAATTTACAGGAAAGGCTTGTTTGACGTATTCTCTGTACCTCCTTTTCTGGTTCAGAATTCTCAAATGATTGTCTCTGTCCCATACCGATGCCTTTTGTTTTATCTCTCTAACAGCGACTCCCAAAGGAGCAGTTTCTTTTAGCTTGTGCAGCAAGAACAGTATGGAAAATAGGGAGGCAATGATCCTTTCTATGTGCGTCTTTTACCCATGAAGCACAGTCAGTGGTACAGGATGGCCTTGTCTTCTCTAGCACTGATATCCTGCAGTGTTACATTGCAACATGTCCAGCATCACAACCATGAACGAGGAGGACAGCTGAGCAATGGCACTTCACAAGAACAGGCTTTTCACTATGGATTGACCAATCCCTGAATAAACTTCAAGCTGTTCAAATAGAGTTGTACGAGTGGTGAATAGGTGTCATCATACAGCTCAAGTCCTCCTCGCCTTGGGCTGGCTCCCTACAGAGGATCACCTTAATGCTTTTGGGTCATGATTCGCATTTGGAAAATTCTTAACAGATGCGCAGCGATTATTTATCTTTCTTGGCTGAGCGTTATTTCCCAGCTCGGACACTCAGATCCAGTGATTGGCATGTGATGTCAGTTGGCAGATTTCATGGTTCACGTTTTGGTCAAAATCCATAAGAATCAAGGGATGTCGTCTTGGAAAGGCATTGCCCATTTCGATCAGGCACTGTTCGTCTTGGCAGGTTCTCAATAGTTGAATAAAGCAACATTGTTTGCATTGAGCGTTTCGTAAATTATCTGTATGTGACAATGTGGGTTGATTCTGGCTAAAACTCAAGACCTAAGGAACTTTACTCATTATGTTTTCATTGATGGTGATGTATCATTTTGTGCTTGTATTTTTTGTGTTTTATATACAATGCCTTGAAACTGGTATCTTCTGGTGATCTGTCTGCACTTAGTACATGTATTTACTACTCCTATTACTAATTTAGATAACAATCTTCGCATCAAAGTGTAAGAATTCCTATGTTCAGAAGATTTGAAGTGTATTACAGGTTGCTGTTTTTTGGATCACAACCAGCTGGGTAAATCAAAAAACTCTGCATCTTATAAAAAAGGATTATCCAGAAGAGGCAACTGGCTATCCCAAAATAAAGATTAAAGCAAGAGGTTGACCTTCTGAGAACTATCCTTGCTGTGAGATGCAGATATACAGCCCTGATCAATATGGAGGATGATTTGTTATTAGAGGCTGACAATGGCAAGCCATCACTCACTATTACAGATACTTGCCTTGTGTGCCGCAATGGACCTTATTGATTGCACGGTAGGTCTAACACATGACTTCTACAGGAAGCAGCAAGTGTACCTTATTCCTGCAACACATTTATTTTAATCATTCCTTGATGGACTGAGATCCCAGGTATAAATTGAGATATTTCAAGCTATACGAAAAATATCAGCTGTTAAGGTTCCACATATATGTCACTATTTCTTTCGTTATAAATGTTCACTCACCCACTCCACACTCCCCACATGATATTATAAAACCAGGTTGTGAATTTCATATATAAGTGAATGAAACATGCTAATTTGTAATCACATGGCCATAAAGAAATGGGTGTCCGAGAACTGGGTTACAAAGAGTAAACTACTGCTATACCACAACTGTCACCAAATGGCATCACATTGTTTTGTGTGGCCTGTCTTCTCATGATGTCATTTCTCTGGCTTTGCATTCTTAACATTGGTCATCTTTTGAATCACGTTTGCTTTTCAATGTTCCTTGTGTTGGTTTTTGAATTCCTGCATGGCTTGGCACCTACTCAACTCAACTCAACTCATTTCGTTTTATTCCCCTTCCCTTTGGTCTCAGTTTCGTCTGTCTCTCGTGCTCCTAGCGCCTCCTTGCATTTTCGTTCTTTTTCTTTACTCGCACCTGAGCACTGGAATGTCTTCCCTCTATATTTTAACTTCGAGCAGCCGGTATGGAGGACATCCCTTGACAGATTCAAGGAGAACTTAACGTGCAAAAGAGGCAGATTGTCAAATCAGCTGCTTTCAGCACAACGCAAGAAGGAGAGACAAGTTGAAATGTAAGAACATTTACCTAACTCTGATCTTCTCCGATCATTAACATCTCCTGGCAGAAGTGATTGGCCTTACACATTGGTGCTGTTTCACTGCTCGCTCATTGAGAGCCACTCAGGACCCCGCCAGACAGAATCCTGCCTGTCCATTTTTATCATATAAGTGCCGTCCAGGGGTTTAGATCTCATGACAGGGGCAGCGCAAACAACTAACTGCGCAGATCCCAGATCGGCGACAAACATATAATTGACTGGGAATGTGTGCAAACATGATGAACACCCTCATCAGAAAAGATAAGATATCTCTGCCAATCACCAGGGGCCTCCCCATAAGGGGATCAGATAAGATATCCCTGCCAACCACCAGGGCCTCCCCATAAGGGGATCATATAAGATATCCCTGCCAACCACCAGGGGCCACCCCATAAGATCCAAGGGACTACAATTGTCGAAAATGTTGCACTCTGAAATCTGTGCTGGTTGTCGCTTTACAGTTTTCAGTATACAAAGTGCATCATAACCACGTTGCCATGCCATGCTTGACTATGGCCATGTATTACTCTGGTAGTTATAAAGGGGTTTCAACGCCCCATCCACACATTGATCCCGTCAACAAGGCCGCCTTTTCACCCTCCACACTCCTTTCGTCAGAGAGCCTGTATAATCCTTTTCTTCGCCTTCTGCAATTGAGGGGAGGCGACTGATTTCCCACCCTCCATCCTTCATGCCTTTCACCATCCCAAAACACCCACCCCCTCAAGGAATTTCTGATTGACAAATGTTGCAGACACGAGTGGGTTGGGATTTTGTGGCGTACATATGGAGAGATTTTGACTGGCTAACTGAAGCCGTGATGCTGATCAAAGTGTTTTGGTTGCAGGACTCATCCAAGTGCCTTTGATGGGTGCTGAATTAACTGCCTTGGCGGGACTCTGCACCATTGCAGCCCTGTTGGTGCTCCGTCGGGAGGGTAACAGTCCTTATGCTGTGCATGTACACCGTCTTCCATTTCCGTTTTCAGCCATACTTGATAACAGCCATACAAGTGGATATCTTTATTCAGAAGTCGAGCCTAAAATCAGACAAGTTGTAGGTTTTGATACCTTTTACTGGAGTGACTGAAACATCTATACAGAGATGGAACAAACCATTAGCACACGCAGTCCCACAGACCGCTTCATCAGATGTTGCAGAATGAAAGCCTACTAAGTGGAGCCTAGAAATGATTTAAGATTTCCAAAAAATGCAGGTCTGTCACTGTTTTGGACAGGCAAGGAAACATAGAAGAATAAGTGCTGCATCTAAAGAGCAGCACAAAAAGTTTTTCAGTTTAGGGGGCACATACTAAACGATAGATACGCAGCCACAAGATTATTGCCACACTTACGTAATCCAAAATGGCAAGCATGCATCTTCTAGCATGGGAGGATAGCTCAGGGGCAACACATTTGCCTTGGAAGCAAGGCAAGGCAGGTTCGAATCCCGGGCTTGCGCTTTAGAAACTGATCCCATGTATTAAGCGTGTTACAAAAGAATAATTATAATAATAGCAATTATAATTTGCAGAGTCTGCATTTGTCATCAGTCTGTGGCTGCTCCAGGTATAAATAAATGCATCTAAATATACTGTTCGCTTGACCTTTTAGCGTAGCGACCCCCCATAGTACTAATGCAAGTCCCAAGTCCAAATCCAGTTCTGTTGCCAGCAATCCCTCATTCAAATAGCAAAATGCACAGCAACACATAATAACTGCTAAGCATAACGTTACAGTATTACAGTATCAGCCATCTCTAACAAAGATAATAGCATGTTCCTGGATTTGTGTATAACTTATCATACAATGCCCTTTCCTTGCCATGCAACATAGCATTTCACCACGTGATTTTCAGAATGTGGTCTGCCGAATTACCAGACAACCCGACACACTTCGAGACCATGCCAATGGCAGCTAGTCGCTTTACAAATGTACCATAACACAAGGGCGCATAAGGCTTTGATGCGTGTGCAGGGTACAACGTCCATTCATCGTGGGACGTTTTTTTTTGGAGGGTTTTTTATCGCACATTTTTTTAATGAAAAATCCATCGCATTTTTTTAGGGGGGGTCAGATAATTATATATATATGTGATGTGGTTGTTTGGGAATAAATACAAACTGAAAGGGAATGGGGGAATAGAGGAACCCCCCCCAAAAAATGTGATGGTTTTTTTCGTTAAAAGATTTGCGGTAAAAAATCCTGCAAAAAAACATCCCACAATGAAATTACATCGAACCCTGTGCAGACCCTTGCACAGAACGTTGGAAGTGCATTTTGGACACTCATGCATTCTTTCATTCACAGTGTGGCGTTAAGCCCCTGTTCCAAGGGCTGGAATGGGGGGCAAAGGCCCAGCAGCCCAGGGTAACGGCCCGAGCGAAGGGGAAGTAAAGAAAAATAAAATAGGGGACAAAGGGTGGGGGGATGATGGCGGCAGGGCAAGCCAAACAAAAAGGCGGCATGAAACCCGGGCTTTCACCTGCGGTTCAAGCCTGCGTTCCTAGCCACCTGACTGACTGCAGCCCCCGCCAGGGTGCTAACCCTGGTTATGACTTCTCTGGCAAGCAATCATGGGCAGGAATTCAGCAGTATAAACTAGAATGACTGGCGTGCATTCCGAGGGGTCAATTTGAGGCAGAGCTTGCAGTTTCTAGCACACAGCAATGGGCATTCTTTCTCTGAAACAATATCCTGGAGATTAAGGGTGTCAATAATTGCATTGCCACAATTGCATTACACGGAACAACATGCTGGTTATGCAATCTCCATTGCATGTCGTTCAGTGTGCGTCGATTCTGTGAACAAATATGGACGTGTATGTACAATATTATGGTGTGGGTGTGTCTTATCTAGTACAACATGATCGTTTTGTGGTCTCTAGCACAATGGGCATGGCATTGCTGGTAACATGATAGCCTCCTATTATATGGCAGCATGATAAGCAAATAGTCTACAGAAAATGAAGGGCAGACAGTACACTGTGCAAGATAAAAGATGAGTAAATATCACATTAAGACAGAACAGTGGCCATCTCTTCTGAGGAAAGGGTCATGGCCATACATTATGTGGTATAAAGATGTCCTTGTCGTCAGACACTGTGCTGACCAGCCCTGACACTTGATGTCTGCACTTACCCTTGCAACCAGCTGGCTGTACTTTTTATTTATTGGTTTTATTTATATTTACTGTTGATCCCATTTACCTCACTGCCCGCTCCCCTTTCCCATTCCCCTCTCCCTTGCACTTGTGCGATCTCAATGTCACCTGGCCTAGTAAGATTGTTGTCTCTGTCTTCCCTCTGTTCCCCACCCTTGCCTCGTCGCGCCTCGAAACACTTGTGTATAGGCGCTGTATAAATGCCTTATGATATCATATCATATATCATATCATATCATGGGCAACATATTCTGTGGTAAAATGATGGGCACATGTTTTGTGCTGTTTTAATTGTACTCTATACTTTGTGTAGAGCGTCACGTCAACAGATTATCCGACATGGCCCCCTAATTGTTGATACTGAGTATCACCAATGTATTGGCAAAAACTAGTACTTGACCCTTTCATAAATGCATATGCCCCAGAAAAGTACAGCTTGCCAACTGATGCTATTAAATAATTATTTAATTCCCCATACATTCTTGTGATGTGATTGACAGCGGGCATGTTTCTTACCTAGGCCATTTAATGCACACTGTGATGTATTCTCTTGCATATGTTCATAATTGTTAATTATTGGAACTGATTAGAATCCATCAGCATTTTAAATAACTTGCAAATTTACATGAAGTGGGACGCATTCTTACATGGGGGTTCCTGTAATTGTACTTCATTGCCCTGTTGCCGCCATAGTACCCCAAAATTCATGACAGCAACAGGGCAAGACAGCATGAGAGTATTCCTGAAAAAAAAGTATCGCACCAGATGGGACCCTCAAGAGATGGTCCCTGCAAGATGTCAGCACATAGCTGAATTACACAGGATTGCCCGCCTGTTCTCTTTTGGTGGGTATTATGCATCTGATCCAATGCTCATATTTGGTCACTAATTGGCACCCGAGCACCCCATTATTTCAAATTTGAACATGTTCCGCCAACTTCTTGGAGAGGCTAAATAGTGGATCTTTGCTTCTAAAATGATTGTGTTGATAAAAATGTGAATGATGAAACTTTAAGTCTACACATTGGCTCCTTGGTTAACAATGAATGTGGAATCCGGGCAGATCTATTTGTATCCATGTGTCTCCAATGATGACCTTAGGATGAGAAGTGCATCTTCAGGCCCCTCGTATATACTGTTGTACTTGCCAATTTTAGTGTCCACGTGAGGTAATTTCGGATCCCTCCCAAATGTCGATCGTGCTCCGTATTTGACTAATGCCATCATTCTCGTTTAAGAGGTGCACGCTGTACAGGGAGGAGTTTGAAAGCTTGGTTGGGAGGAACCTCTGGCTTAGTAGTGTTACCATTATCAGTGGCCGACATGGCTTCTTTCAGAGGTGGCAGAGTGAAAAGGTTTCATCTAGTGGTAGCCCAGAGTAAAGGGTTGCCCCATTAGTGCAATGATCCCCTGGTGGGAGACCAGCAATGGCCCCTCCCATGTTTCTGATCGAGGAAAGTTAGCCTCTTGAATTGAACTTTTCAGGTGTGTATGGTCATCTTCCAAATTAAATTCCATTCTGTGCTAATTCACTCTGCCATGATGGCGAATAATAGTTGCACAATGCGCAGCTCTCAGGGGTAAAGTTTGTAGAACATGTATACCGCCCAACAAATCCTTGCTTGTGCTTTCCCTTCCAGAGGGGCATAGGGGAACAGTGACAGAGATATGAGAAATGCGTCTCTAAGTGACCACTATTACTAAAAACACTAGGTGACTTCTGGTGACAACAAGGCCACTTATCTGAGCCACAAGAAAGAGTTCTGCAACAAGGACACATAATAGGCAAATCCGCCATGATGGGTTCCATCAAATGGTCAATAGTTGGTACAGCTGAAGCAGATGATGATCAGGGAGGCTAGATGTATTATTTGTAAAGCAGAAAACAAATGCTAGGCATATTAATTGATCAACCCATCCACTTCTCCATGCTTCAAGATTAAAAAGAAAAATCTATGATTTCCCTGTAACAAGGAAAGTCCCCGATCCCGCAGCTGATTGCTTTATTGAACTGTTGCTTTTTCAACACATATAATGAAGAAAAGGAGTTCCTGTCCTCTTTCCCAGACACAGGAAGTTGTTTGTTAGAGCAGCCATGAAAAACCGGCTGGTTATACAAATGCGCTCTCCTCCTTACTCCTTTACCTCCTAATTGGAAAGGTTGCAGCGAGCCCAGAATGCCATGCACTTCTTCTGCGGGCTCTGCAAAAGACCACAACTCTCACGTGACACATTCCTTACGCTGCCCCCTTCTAAAGAGTCATATTCAATTTAAAATGGTGGACCTGCCTTTGAAATGCCTGCTGGAATACCACCCATCCTGTCTATCATCCACAAGGCCCTCCCCACTACACACAGAAGCTCCCACTATCTCCTTATAAGCTCCAAAATCAGACTCCCTCGTAAAGGGGACCGATAATTTGCAGCTCAGGCAGCCATAACCTGCAACAGTCCTTTTGGACCGATACAAAAACTCCTCCTGCCAGCCTTTAGAAGTCAAATAAAAGCTTTTCATTTTAAAAACAGTTAAGTTTAGATCACCAGCGCCAAGACACCCCTTGAGGTAGTGTGCGCTATATAAGTGTACTCGCTGCTTCAAGTAGCTTACATAGAACAACTAGCAACTCCACATCCTTTCATCAACATCATGGCATTCATAGCAAACATTTAAAACAAGCATTGACAACGCCAACCAGTTTTGGTTTTTCTGTAGGCATGGGGTAGGCATTATTAGCCAGGAAGTGCCACAATGGGACACATTGGTCACTAATGGTAGCTACTGCAAAATAGAGAGAGTATCTAGGCATATAATAGCAGTGCCTGACAAATGCCCAATGCCTGTGCACAAGCCAAAACACTTAGTTTTGCCAATGCAGGACGTCAGTGCAAGAACACACACACTGCTTATAAAGCAAGCGGCTGAAGGCACACTTGATTAAGGTAGCTGTTTTTATTATACCAGTAGCACATGTACAATGCCAGTTGAGCCATTAACTCTCAGTTGATCACCCAATAGCCAAAACTAAAAATGAATGAATGGGTCAGGGTTGGCTCTAGGTGTGGAGGCAGCCGCAACGGACCAGAATAGCTGCATCAAACAGGGCCCAACAGGAGCCAAGCCTGCCAACAGGACAGCACCAACATTATTACCAGGACCCCACAGGGGGGTCAAGAACTTTGACAATAGCCTTGATAAAGACCCTTCGGGTCGAAACACGTGTCGGCTGACAAACAAGGCGCACAACTGCCTTAAGTGTAATTGACGCTTATCATTGTTATGTGAGAAACAATCCAGCACTATCACTAATAAAAGCGAAACTTGTATCGCACTAACACAGTGTCAACATGATTATTTAAACTATTGAAGCAAGATAGCCAGGAGACAACTTCCATTAAAAATGAATGAAATCATGAAAAATCACCTAACAATTTGTGGAATATTATTCAGCTACCTCCTGTGTGGATACATGAAAAACATTAAAATTAACAGTGCCCAAAACTGACAAGGGGAGAAGGCAGCTCCAAGGAGAGAGAGCACTCTGGCATCCACATTGGAATGATTATCAGTTGCAGATTCTGGCACAGCAAAGTTCTCAAAGCAAGCACGAAAACACAGGTTTCCATTTAAAAAACTCTTAAGGCTGATGAGGAGCTGGCAAGGACACTCCTCTCAGTGCACAAAGGATACTACAGAGGCCATTCATTGAGGAATCTGAGCCATAGACCGTGACACTTGGATGCTCCTCTTTAAGGGAGTAGAGAGACAGCAAGGGATACTGGGTGGAGTAAGACTAAAAGCATTTTTGCTTGGTCTCCAATACATTCTGTCTGAAACCCAGAGGGCAGGAGACCTAAAGGATTTGAACCAGATTAGAGGATTGTCTGACTGAGAAGCTCACCGGCATGTTAAACAGATAAACAGAAAGAAAGAAGCAAAAGATAGGGGGAAGAGGTGACGAGGGTGTAAATTCCACAGAACCCGTCAGAGAATGTTTCTCGCTGGTTTGACTCAGAAGAGGCTTCCGTGATGCAGCCCCAAAAGGTGAAATCAGAAGTGTGGGTGAAATGACGTCACTTATGTCTTAAAACAGGATTGTCATCTTAGTTCTCACTAAGAGGAGGTTTGGGGAAAGAGGTCCTTACTTGCACTAAAAACGACTCCATTCCCATATTGTCTTAGGTATCATGTAATAGCATTTAATAGTAGTCTAGTAGTATTCGCGCAGTTCCGTGTTGTTCCTCCGAAGTCCAACCTATGACAATTTATTGCTGCTTTTTACCACTGGAAATGGGGGTGAACCTCTCACACCCAAGACACCCCCTCTTCCCCCCACTACAATATTACCTCACCTCAACCAACCATCTATCATTTGCTGGCAAAAACTGGCATAAAGAATTCAGTTGAAAGAAATTCAACGAGTATGCTTTCGGTGAAAGGAAATTGACCATACCCTGCATCTTGATGTGACAATAAAATGGTGAAAACCGAAATAGTGTCAATCTGTGACCACTGTTTCATTATTGAAACTGTGACAATCCTTCCCTGTTAAAGAACATACTTTTCAACCTTTTGACCCTCGAGGTTATAGGTCTTTTTGGTAGCAGACCACTTGCTGATAACATGATGTCCAGGACATCACCAGACATATCTCAATCCCGATAACTCAGCCTTTCAACAGCCAAGCATGAAACTTCAGGCTATTCACATTTCTGTGCAGGATCATCCTCCGTGCACAGATTGGCCCTTATTGGAAGCATGCAGGGCTGGCAAAGGGACAGGTCCAGGAGATCCGGGTAGCACATCCCTCTGGCCATTCCAAGGCAATAGAAATCAAGGTAGACCCAAACTTCCTCACCACCACTGGCATGAAGTGGTTGTTCCCTAGAGAAAAACAATGGGCAGTTCCTGTTGCAACTCTGTCTTAGATTCCCCCTTGTAGCACTGATCTGGAGGAAGTGGGAGTATCCCCAGAAGTCTTCCTTTACAACTTCTTCTTTTTCTTGGAATAAGGGATTTCTTTATTGAAGAAAGGACACTCCCCCCAGTAGCCACAATGTTCCCCTGACAAAACAGGAAGGGCACGGGGACTACTGAAAGGAAAGTCCAAAACATGGGGGACAAGCCAAAGCAGAAAAAAGCAAGCTCTTTTAGTTGGTTTGTATCTTCACAGAGGGCTTACTTTGAGGGCTCTCCCATGGGCTCTGCATCCTTTGAGGGAGGAATCTGTCATCACCATGGCTGGCTGCCACAGCTTAAGAAAAAGGCCCTCTTGACGGGTTTCCCTCTGACCAGTACGTAAGATCTTAAGCTACCTTGAGAGTAACTATAAACGGGTGCCATGTTTCGGCCTGAATAGAGAACATTGATTATGTTTCAACTATTGGAGAGATTTCATTTTCAGCCTGGCCTCAGGCACCAAGAAAAAGCAGGATGCCCTCAGTCCTGTGAGCAAAGCGTCAGCTGCTGTTGCAGCCCACAAACTGCTGTGAAAGAGTTGCACCATCACATGGAGGACAGTGGCTGTCTTCTGAAGCAAAGGCTTTGTCTGCCTGTGTGTCCATCATTACATCAATGGGGATCAGGGTGTGGATATATGTGTCCTCGAGGCCCTGGGGCAACGACCAGTCCTGGAGGTCCAGAGCCTGCAGGATCTGGGAAAGGGTCACTATCAGAGCTCTGGTGTGGCAAGGCACAAAGGTCACTCATCCATAATATGTGCATGCAGAAAATGCCTATGTACAGAAACGGTGATGATTGAATGCTCTGCCCAAAGGAGGCATCAGGGGCACCACCTTATTAGAACTTTCCGCTTGAGCAGAATCAACACAAGCGTGGCACTCTGTAGCCGGCTTGCCAGGCCCTGCTGGTGACACACAGAGGAGGTGGGTTCAGAGCTAGGGATGAGTGACAACTTGTGTTCCTTCTTCTTGTACAGGCCACACAAACAGGAGATGCGTTCAAAGGAGCAAAGGGACTGGGCAGCAATTGAGAAAGCCAGGTGTGTGTGTGTGTGTGTGTGTGTGTGTGGGGAGAGAGCAGGAGAGAGCGAGAGAGGGCTGTCTTTGTGCATAAAGAGTGTGTGTGTGTGTTTAAGGATGTATGTGTGCATGAACTACTTGACATGTGGGGGGACTTATTTTCTCTCTCAGGCAACCCCACATCATAGGCAAGGTAGTATGTGAGGTGGGGGGCTATGAGTAGCTGAGAAACTGGACTGGACATTTTTTTGGGGCAATACTTAAACTATCATACCAGTGGGCTAAAGTTGGGAACCAGTGGCATGGGAATGTACTTGGGTAGTTAGTCAACAACTGCCATCACAGCAATCTTCAAGTAATGTAAAATACAGCACAACAATGGTGGTAACTGGATAATCAATGGTACACAACTCTGGCTACTAGTATGAGCCTTTTCAGGCAGTAACATGGAACTGGCATAGCATTTTTTTTCTTCGGGTCATAGTAATGCATAGCAAGACAATGTGGTCAACTGCAGCAGCTGTGGCATTGCCGAAACTGGCATGTACCTTTCCTACCAGCCATGCAATGAAGGTCAACACAGTGAGTCAACACCACGCGCATGGCACTGTCGGAACTAGCATGGGAATGTGTTGGAGTCAATGTGAAGGTTGCATTTTCCAGAGGAAAATGGCTTGAGCATTACTCCGGATATGTTGTGACATTGAGCCGTCGTTAGCCGCACCCTGGAAAATGTCAACAACCCTCTAATACTATAGACGGCATCCCGAAATATCTTAGCAACACTCATGAACTCTAGAGGTAGTCTCACATTTGATAGCAGCGCCCTTGCAGCTAATTCTGGTTGTATATTATGGTCTGGAATTCTTATTGTGTTTTATGAGCAATGATGTGCAGCAAATCTCCAGCCGCAATATGTAATACTTGCAATGCCACACTGTCAGCTTCATATATGTGGCACAAACATATTTCTATTGTGCACTCTGCATTTCTATTGGGCGTACCATTTACGGATAGTTGCATACATTGTTTTATGTAAAATAGGCTTGTAAGATGCTGCATGGCCCTGGCATCTGAAGTGTTGGGATATTTCATTTATTCTTCTACAGAGCTATAAATCCTATCGTTTTTTAATCAATTTCTCATCAAATTGTGTTTTTAAATGCAAAATGTGCAGTAATTATTTTAAACGTTTTCACCAGGTAGAGCCCTTTAAAACTCACTAAGAAAAGTCTATTTCAAACACCCCATGATGTGCCTATATTTTATTTGGAGGTATGAAATTCTCAAATAATTACCGCAGAAAATGAGCTTTGCGAAAGGAGTGCAAGTGTGTGCACAAAAAGTGTGCAAAAAATGGCACATCCATGGAATCTGCATGCTTGTGATGCATATGGTCAGATGCGGCTACAACAGGCGCAAATGAAGATTTGCATCTGATGATGCGTCCAAAAATTAGAACAGCTGGTCAAATGCACTTAAAACAGGCGCAAATGATGTTTCACGTCTGATGATGTGCCCAAAACGTGTACATCACGTGAGATGCGGCAAAAATAGGTGCAAATGCCAATAGAAAGTGGAGAAAACCAGGAAGAGCCATACACACATTTTGAAGAATTTGAGAAGGACTGCATCCAGGGCCATCCACGGCTACAAATGCCTTCCAGTCTCATTGAAGAGGATAAAGAGTGCTGTACTCCAAACTTTAGTGATGAAGAGGTTGAAGTAATAGCCAACTTCATGACAGACCATAAAGAAACCACATTCTGGAAAGATAAGCAAATGGCCACCCTTGCAGGGAGAGAAATGCTCACAAATGTCGATGCCCCGGGTTTAGCTGTGAGAACCATCAAGGAAATGAAAAGGTGCTGGGGTGATATGAAGCACCAGATGAAATTAAGGCTGGCAGACATGCACTATAAGGCCAGTGCCTCTGGTGGAGGACTACCTACAGGGCTCATCCTGCCATTAGTGTAGGAGATGGTGGCTAGCATGATTGAACCTATTGCTGCAGAACTAAACAGTGGAATTGACACTGCTACAACAAATGCAGCGTGGACATACAGAGATACCTTTGTGTGTACATGGACTTGCCATTGGATAGATGTCCCCACTGTTATGTAGTGAATTTGACATATTCACACCCTAAACCCTGTAGGTATGAAAATGATGTGCTAAATCATATGCATTTAGACCCTCTCACAACTCACTATACGACAAAACCGTGCTTTGAAAGATGCATGGATCATCATGGAAAGTGTGCAGTGTGTGTGTGTGTGTGTGTGTGTGGACACCAAGCACTGTGTGCATGTGAACACCAATCGGTGGGAAGATAGGCAAAGCATCTATAGGGGCATGTTTGATGCATTAGCAACCATGACTGCTGAGCAAAATGACAAGTATAGGTTGCTCACATATCAAAGGTGTGGTCTTATAATTTCCCAAACGGGTACCAATCAACAGGATGCTATGGGGGACGATGTTTGCATGCCACCCTAGAAGAGGGATGAGGAAGAGGCAGGGGCATCCACATAGCAGGACAGTACAACCACCACAGCAGAGATTCCTGTACTCACCTTTCCTACAGGCCAACAAAGTGTTGGCAGAGTGGTCTCTGAAGGGATGGCAACATAATCATCTGTGGCGGCAGGTGACAATCTGAGTTCACGGCCTACACGGCCTACACTCAATACCACCTGGGAGGACGAAATGCGGCAGCATCAGCTTGCCATACGAATGCCGCTGACCTCCATGCGTTCAACCATGGGTGAGCGATTACAGGGATTGAGCATCCAGGTTGTTGCAGCAAAGGATGCACTAGTGGAGGATCTCAGAGAGCTGCAAACTAGCCAGAGAAGAGCTGCCCGCAGGCTGCTCAGAATTCAGATGAGGCAGCATGCAGAAAACATTGCCGCTTCTAGCTGCTTGGCATCCACCCTGCAGGGCCATGTGGCCTTGATGACAACCTCCTCCCCCAGGAGTTCTAGCCCCACTGCCTTATCCAGTGGCACTCATAGACAGCAACTACAATCCACTCCTGAGAAACTATCTGTGCCGTAACCCTGCCCACGTCAACGCCCCTCACTCTGGCAAAGCGTACACAGATTACATAAGGGACAATTGTGTGGCCAGGTGACTTTCTTTTCACTTTTCTTTAGCACCTTTGTGGGTACGTGGGGACTTGAGAGGCATTTTGATTTTTTAAATGTATGTATATAAAATGTCTGATGGTAAAACTGCAATGGATCTTTTGAAACAGCTGTGTGATGTGTCCCCTTAATGTATCTTGTGCTTTGTGGAACTGTATTTGTTTGCTGTTATGTTACCAGCATGTGGTACATTCTCAGTGGCTGTTGGATTTAGGATTATATTTGCTGGCCATGTGAGGAGAATGCAGGGAAGATGGGCTCGAGACACTGCTGAGGTTTGTTATCCCCAAAGTAGGAGCCTGTTGAGGAAAGAAATTAGGAGTAGTGTTGTAGAGGCCAGGATGACATGGCTAGGCGAAGACAGGGTAGCAAGAGTTGAGCAGGGCAGGGAATGGTCTGTGGCATGGGTCAGGTTGGCGGCTAGGTGGGGGGGTGCAAAAAGAGGGGTTGGGGAACCTAAGGTGGGAGGAATCACAGGTGTGTGACAGCAGGGGAGCCTGGTGAGGGCAGAAGGGAGAGGTATGGCCTCGGTGGAAGTACAGAAAATAAGGTTTGGCAACCTGTGGCGCATGGGGTGGCAGAGGTACCTACTGAAGGCATAGGAGAGAGCGCAGAGAAGACTAAGAAGCTATCCTATGGGCATTATAAAGCCGTTGGGTGTGCATTTAATGGTGGCTACAAAGGAAAACATTATGGCCGGAGAGTTTGTAGAAGTGAGAGCAAAAGAGGGGTCGAAGGAGGAGGAACGGGAGCTGGCGGCAAGGACGCAGGTGCCAGTCACAATCGAAAATTGGATGTCTGCATTTACAATATACGCTAGCGTCTACTGTGAGAAGTACACTGAGAGGTGTGTAGCTTTGTTTAAGTATATGGATGTGATGAGGATAGCTTTTACAAGTTTTAGAGGTTTTGCTTGGGTGAGGTACGACGAAGAGTTCAGGGCAAGGATGGGTGAGGACAAGCCGGCGGTCTGGGGGAGATTGATATGGACTTGTAGTTGTAGTGGATGGTGCCCACATGCCCAGCCCCAACACTTCATACAGCAAACAGTTTACCCATTCCTCACCAGCCCATTCCCAGTCGGCCCGCCCTCAATGGGGCTGGGGAAGGAGGCAGGGGACAGCCGTACGCTGCATGCTAGGCCTTTAATAAAGAAGGTTTCTCTAGGCTGGTGTGCAAATTCAGACATGAGTGCAGCAGATGCGCAGGACGGCATCCCATCACTCAATGTGACAAGAGAGAGAGAGAGAGAGAGAGAGAGAGAGAGAGAGAGAGAGGTAGAGGGTGGGGCGAGGTGTTGTGGGGAAAGGCTTATACCCCAGTTAAGGTGGATGTTCTGGAGGAATGGCTCTGTTTTTACCCGGATAGGGAAGGGGCCAGGATTTTGGGTGTGGGTTTCCAGGAAGGGTACAAAGGGCCAAGGATGCAGGGGTGGGTGGAAAACCTGATGTCGGCATGGGAAAATCTGAAGGTGGTAAGGGCGAAGCCGCAGAAGGAGGTGTCTGAGGGAAGGGTGGTTGGGATGTTTCCAGATTTGCTGGGTGATTTGCTGGTGTCCCCCTTAGGGGTTATGCCTAAAAAAGTAGCCGGTGAGTTCAGGTTGATTTACCACTTGTCAAGGACAGAGGGCATGTCTGTGAATGATTTAATTGCCCCTGAGGATTGCGGGGTGTACTATGCAAGTATGGATCAGGCGGTGGGTTTGGTGAGGAAGTAAGGGTGTGGTGCTTTTATGGCCAAGTGTGACATCAAGTCAGCTTTTCGGTTGTTGTCGGTGCATCCGGGGGGTTTTTGGTTGCTGGGGGTGCAGTTTGAGAGTCAAATTTACACGGACAAAGCATTACCGATGGGCTGCGCAGTGTCATGTGGACTGTTTGAGCATTTTAGCTCCTTTCTGCAGTGGGTTTTCACTTACAGTTCTGGTTTTGGGGGTTCCAGGTGTTAAAATTGAGGCAAAAATGGCAGTTGACACAAAATATTGCGGCAAAAAGGCTGTGGTTTTGCCACCGCAATCCATGTAAATAATGTGGGGGACACCCCCTCAACCCCTGGGCCCATTATACCATTTAAGGGGAGTGGAATACACCCCTGCAAACCCCGCTCACTTTAAATGGTATCATGGGATAAACCTTTACTGGGTCAAACCACTGTATTTTTGCAGCGATTTTTTTTGTACAGGCGAAATTTTTGCTGCGATTTCATCACTGCATACCGTTTTGGAGGAGTTTTGCACGATTTGGATGATTTGTTGCTTATCAGTCGGGTGGGTGAAGAGGAGGAGTGCCAGCAGATGCTGGAGGTTTTTCAGCTGTTTATGCTCGAGTTGGGAGTGCCATTGGCAGAAGATAAGACTGGGGGGGGGCAGCATTGGTTCTGATTTTCCGAGGAATTGAGCTGGATTACATGGGTTTGACCTCACGCTTGCCGGACGACAAGGTGAGAAAGCTGGTATAGTTGTTGGAGAGTGTGAAAGCGGTGCATAAAATGATGCTGGTGGACATGCAGCGACCTCAATTCTGCACGTACGGTTGTGGCTCCGGGTCACACTTTTTGTACATATATGGCCCGTTCTTTGGCAAGGGGCAAGCCACTCACATCAAAGGGTGACGGTTTCAGGGGCTGTGAGAGAGGATTGTAGGGTATGGCTGAGATTTCTGGAGGAATGTAATGGTGTGTCTATGTAGCTGTAAGGGGACCCAGTGGCTTGGGACGCTTTTGCGTGTACTGGAGGAGTAGATGGTGTGCAGAGGGGTGGCCTGAGCAGTGGACGAGGAGGAGCATAGGTTTCCTGGAATATTTCCTGATTCTAGTGGCATTGGACTTATAGGGCAGAGAGTTGCGGAATAATGCAGTGAATTTCAACGTGGATAATGAAGCAGAGGTTAACATTGTGAACAAGCAGTCAGCCAGGTACCAGAGGGTGGCTAGGCTAATGAGGGAATTTGTACTGAGGTACCTGAAACGGAATGTGGTGTTTAGGGCGATGCATGTGCCAGGGAAGGAAAACGGCATCGCAGATATCGCAGATGCATTATCTCATTTTCAGTGGATGAGATTCCGTGAGCTGGCACTGGAAGCAGAGGTGGAGGGACACCGGATCCTGGAGGAACTGTGGCAGCTAGGAGATTGAGAGCCCTGCATTTAGTAGAGCATTCACTGGCCCCAGCATCGCAGGCTACATACAGGAGAGCATGACTGGAGTTTCTATGGGGGGAAAGTGCAGTTGGAACGGGATGGAGGATGCGAAGGAGAGAAGGAGGAAGGATGTGATCGACTTTATATTGAGCTGTGTGGGTAGGGGTTAGTCCAGGGAAACGATAGCAGGGAAGCTGCTGGGCATTGCTTTTTATGGGAAGTGGTTCTGGGGCTTTCAGCCTAGTGGGAGGGAGATGGCACATAGGACATTGGAAGGATGGGCAAGGGGTAAGTGGAAGGCAAAGGACTGCAGGAGGCCAGTGTCAGCGGTCCTGTTAAGGAGGTGGTCTCAGGTTCTTGAGGGCATATGCTGGTCACCATGGGAAAGAGACATGTTTTCGCTGTGTTTTATGTGGTTGAAGGAGGACAGAGTGGTTATCAAAATTTGTAAATCAAAGATGGATCAGTTGGGCAGGGGGTTTTGGGGTGCATTTGGATAGTGGTAGTAGGGAGTTGTGTCCGGTGTGAGCAGGATTACCATGGCAGGAGAGAAGTAGGGGAAGAGAAGGTTTAGTTTTTAAGCATGAGGACAGGGAGGGGGTGATGGTTGCTCAGGTTTGGAGGGTGATGAGGAGGGCTCTGTTGACAGTGGGCGAGAAGGCAGAGGATTTCAAGACTCATTAGTTTAGGATGGGGGCAGCGTCTGAAGGGAGCAGCCTAGGTTTGTCTGAAGAGAAGGTGAAGAGCCTGGGTGCTGGAGTTCGGTAAAGTATAAAGGGTACATCAGAGATCTCGGGGAAGGAGGTTCTTAGGAAGCAAAGGGCTGGTGTGGGGGGTCATCAGAGGGGAGGCTCATTGTCTTTTTCTTTTTCAGATTAGTGGTGAATTGCCTCATATATGGATATGCGGACACTTCATCGTGAAATAGGGAGGGAAAGATGCCGCAAAAAGGGGTTTCGGTACCCAGTTAGGGTGTAGTTATTATTCGGCTTTGTTCAGATGGTCTTGGGTGGGAGTGGGGCTCAGGCAGGACCAACTGTTGCCTATGCTGGTGGGTATGAGAGAGCTTCATGGGGTGCCAGCGGCTCTGGTGATACATGCAGGGAAGAACGGTCTGGTTAAGGAGACAAGGGTGGCACTGTTAAAGAAGATGAAGAGGGACCTTAGTTGGTTGAGGGAGATTTGGCCAGGGGTTGTATTTGTTTGGGCCAAGTTGATGCCAAGGAGGGCATGGAGGGGAGCTGTAAAGGAGGGGCGGTGGAACGGACGAGGAAGAAGATTAACATGGCGATGTTGAAGTTCTGTAGGTCCTGGGGGGTGCAGATACTTGTGCACCCGGAGTTCAAATATGAGGCTTTTGATTTGTTTCGGCAAGATGGATTTCATTTGTCACTTCTGGGGAACCAGGACTATTTGTTGGACATTAGGTTGGCAGTGGAAGCTATCATAAAGGGTTGGAGGTACAAGGTATTGGGGGGTTAAGGAGGGTGGGGTAGAAAGAGCACCTCATTGGAAGGGTTTTCTGGTGCTGGGGACATGGCCCTATCAAGGATGTTTGTGGGACGCAATAAGGGGTAGTAGCGTCGTAAAGGTGGGGGGGTGGAGCTGTTTGCATGAACAGGCTAGCCCGGGGGCTACAAAGAGGGGGAAGAGGTATTGAAGAAGGAGGGGCCTTGCCTCAGGGAGAAGATGGGGGAGAAAGCGGGAATAAAGTTGTGAGGAATTGAGGAGAGGGAATAAGGGGCAGGGAGTGATGAATTGTTTAATTGTTTATTAATTCATTGTTTTGGTGATTGTTATTTGATCTGTAGACTGTAGGGCCAGGAAGCCGGGTTAGCGTGTGTTTGTAAGCTGTGGCCTGTCACATTAAAGCAACGTTTTCCACTTCAAGCGAGTTTGGGATTTTTGTGCAGTGAGTCCAAATCTCTCTTTTAGGTCAGCGGCGGTGAGGAGGTAATAATGTCCCAGCCACCCTTCCTGTGTTCATAAGAAGTTTGCAGAAGGATAAATGAGAACTCTATGCCTGACGGGTGGCTCGATGCAAGGCAGGGGCTGTTTATTTGTTGATTTGAATGATGTATGTATTTGAGGGGATAACTGTAGCTGATGCAAGATTCTGGAACAGGAAATAGAGAACACATAAAGTACAGAAAGTGTTAACAAAGTTTGATTTTAGATGTTAAAAAAGAAAATAGCTGAGTTGGGTTAAACAAGGAGAAAAGAGAATAACAGTACTTGGTCCTGGAGTGGGCAAGCATATTCGAGTAAAGAAAGGAGGGAAGGAAGGGAAATCATAAAGAAAGACAAAAGGGCACGGAGAGACAGGGTTGTTAGGAACCAGCAGGAAAGGCACAAAAAAACAAGGGTTTAAGAAAGGGGGCATAAGATAAGGATGCGTGCCCAACCAGAGAGGGCACATTTTTCGACTAATAAGGACACACAAACATTCCATACACACCGATTGGATAGGGAGCATATGCCTTCTGGCCAATCAGATGTCAGAAGGTCTAAGACCAATTTGATTCAATTCTCACACTTGTGCGGCCAGCACCACCGGCATAAAGAAAACAGGTGACATACATTTCATTCCATTCGAGTGGCCGTAGTGGAGTCCAGAGGTATTTCGCACAATTCTCCCCACCGATATGTACTGCATATCTGTGCTATCATAAGTCCTGGCTTCTTGCAACTATGATGTCACACGCCCCAAAATTGTGCAGTGCTTGGGCAACATGTTAACTGTGAGTATGGATATAACATGTCCTTTAATTCAATGTGTATTACAGGATCCAAGTGTCTTGTAATTGTGCTGTTGTGGTATTAGCTGCCCTGTTATCATGCAGAAGTGATGTTACATCCCCTGTAATTGCCCAGCAGTGATGGTGAAAGCTCTGTAATTTTTCAGTAATGATGTCACAATTCCTGTAATACCATCTGAAAACGTACCTGGAAAAATAAATGGCTGACCGCCCCACCAGTGCTTCACGTCGATGACGTAGAACATCAGCCCCAGCACAACGAAGGAGAAACATCCAAGTGTTGTGACAAACGAGAGTGACCTGTAGAAGGCAAGTAAGGAAGTAGCATCAGCTGATGTTGGAGATGACAGGAATTGACACTGTTTTAGGAGCATCGGATACTTTGGGGCAGTCCTGGCAGCTAGATGCAACAACTATGCCGTGTTCCAGGAGAGTTTAGCGCAACAGCCCTCTAAATGTGTGGCAGTGATTGCCCAAGACCAGGTTGTACAGATGTGCTCTCCCTGTCTTCCCAAACCTGCCCTGCATTCTCCCCAAACCCAAACATCATCAGTATTATTATTATTATTATTATTATTATTATTATTATTATTATTATTATTATTATTATTATTATTATTATTATTTAATGCTTGTAACGTGCCACACACCCATATAAACCTCAGGGCGCACATAAAACCCACAGACGAAAAGACTGACCAAACGTCAAACAAAGATGACGTCCTCCCTCATATATACAAGCAGTGGTCGAAGTGGATGAAAAGAAGTAGTGGAACTAGGTTCCCTGCTGGCCTGTCGCTGCTCCCCAGAAACCCCATCACCACGCCACCTCCGATGCGTCACATAAACCCCTAGACAAATGCGCCGGCTGTTTAAGGGAATGATCAGTACAGGGCAAGTTTCAACTTTTATTTGAAACGAAACCATTACGGAATGGTTTATTTTCAAAATAAAAGTATAGGAATAGTCAAACTTAATTTTAAAAAGTAGAGGAGCACCGCTCCCAACCGCTCCCGCCCACTTCGACCACTGTATACAAGACCCGTTTGACAGATATGCTCCCACGTTCTTCCCCGACCTGCCCAGTCCCACCCTGTCTGTGACATCATCAGTAGGCGTCCTCCCTCATGAGTGATGTCAGTCAACAGATGGCGCCTCCTTGGATGCGAACACGGCTTGTGGCATGTTTTGTTCACTACCAGCTTCAAAAGTACATTTCTACTCTCCAGTAGCTCGGAGAATGTTCATTACTTGGCAGTAGGGTTTGAGAGGGAGAGAGGTGAGGTTTTTCATTGTTCATCCCGCCTAATTTCACCCTTGAAATTACATTAAAAATATATACATGTATTTGCAAACAGGGGTGCTACTGTAAAAAATTGCTTTCTTCTTTAGGCCCGTCCATGAATGCACAGTCTGTGCCTGGGAGGCTCTATGCAAACCCTTCATAATATAACGTGAAATATGAAAATAAAAGAGGCCACAAGGCAGCATAAGATAACAAAACATTGCATTATGGAATATAATATAAAGAAATTATGAAATAACATAAGATAATGGTACATAAGGTACATGTTCATTACCTAGGATACCATAACATTAGATCATTTCGTATGGTATTACAAAAGCTAAGAAAGAATGGGATAACTTACGCAACATTTATTAATGAGTTTCTTTATTTCTAAACACCACTATCATCTTGTATAGGCTGTGAGTTGCAGTTGGGAGCCTGAATCCTAAAGCACCATGACTGCCATGCTACCAGCCATGCTACTGTCAAACGGGAAATGATATTGTGCCTCCTATTGTGATGAATAGATGTATATTGGCCTATGCCAAGCTGCTTGTAAGCCACTTGCGAAGAAATCCGTGTTGCAAGGTCCTGACCTTAGAATCAATGTAAACTGCCATTTTCGGTCAATCCGCCAGTTTAGGTTCTCTCTGCAAAGTCACCCTGTGAGCTAAAATGGTGGACAGTGTCATTTCGAATATAACATGGCCGTCTTGACCTCTGTGTACAAACTAATGTGTAACTTGCCTGCAGGCCACTTGTTAGGGTCATGAACTGAGACCTTGTCCTACGTTGACCTGTGTGTAAAGGATTACTTGTGCCAATGAAACTAATCTGCGAGCATATGTTAAGAACAATGTATCCAAATACTGAACTACGAACACTTGTTTAAACTACATTGTATTAATGTTTGAGACGGCTATATGAGAAATCCTAAAATACACTGTTACCATTGAGGCTTGTTGGCGAATGTATTAAAGGCAAATTCTAGAGCGTATAGATGTGTGAACTCGGCACAAACCCTAGATCCATAATGTATTAACGAAATATTAACTCACAGTAAGGTTGGACATCATGTTCTCAAAGGGTATACAAGTGCGACTATTCTAATGTACAGTCCCACTCACTGAGCACATCGAACCATGCTGGAGTTCGTTGTGTTGCACTGAGGGCCGATAGCTATCTGTTTTTTTCGTCCTTTGAAACTGTTCAGTATAAAATAAAGATCTTTGTATGCTCCTTTGTAACCTGTGTTCGGTGTATTTCCTTATGGGGTAATCAGCCTCGATATTTTCTCTTTGTTTTCACAGTTGGCGCCCGAATAGGGACCCTCAAGATTGATGCTGGATTGTTGAAGGTTGACACGGGCTATCGGACCGGGATCGGACAGTGTGACAAAATAGGGGCCCCTTCTGAAAGAGACGTGACACCTCAGCAGCGCTGCACGACCCAATCCCTGGACGATTAGCTTGTGGTCCGAGACGGCATCTTGACGAGGGTCCACTTATCGAGGTGGGCAGTTTTGTCGAAATCACCAAACACAAGGTAGTATTTGTTAGAAAAAGATTTTGAAATCCGATCGGACCTCCTTAGGCTTGATCAGGTGAGTCGTGACCCGAGTCTTAAATATCCTGATCCTGGGATACGGGGGATTATGACCACCTCATGGCTTAGCGCAGACGTTCCTATTGTATTGTTTTGTTTTTCGTTGTTTGCCTAAGCGCCCTGATGCCCACGGGCTATCGGCGCTATACAAAAAATAAATACATACATACATACATACATAATTTGTTTTGGCGCATTGTATCTGCAAATACAATTATTGACCAGGTAACACCAATATTTTGATATGCCTGGGAAATTGTCTACCTGCTTCAGGGTGTTATTCCGCAGCGATAGGCAATCTTTGGAATTTAGCCATCTGTCACCACAGGAGGGATCGCTGGCTTCTACTATGTATTGTAAGCATGGCATTGGTAGTAGAGTGTTTTATGATATTTGGCACAGACAAACCAGACATGCTTCCGAACTTCAGTGGCCAATCAATGGTAGTTTTAAAATCCCTCATATTGAGTAATTAGAGTCAATCTTGTTAAAGAAAAAGGCTAGACCTGCAGCATTCGATGTTTTGCAGAATTGGAAAAAAGAAGCTTTGCAGCAGCTTAAGAGTAGAGAAAAACATGCGCGCCATCATAAAACAAACGCCGAAAAAGCGTTGTTATATGACCAAGACAAACAGTCTGAGTCAGTTAGGAATATGGATAGGGCTTTCTCACTTGGTATTCAGAAAATCTATCCTTCCAAAGACCTTCATGTTTCTGACGAATTTATTGACAAATTGTTAAATGAGCGAAGGCCTGGTGCCACTGCGCCACCTCCGTATGTTCCTCTTCCTGCTGTTTTGCCTCTTTCTGCTATTTTCCTGCTCTTCCTGCTCTGCCTGTTGTTCCTGTTCCACCCTTTGTTCCTTTTCCTCCAGTTGTTGTTCCTCCCCCTGCTCCTCCGCCTCTTCCTACTGCACCAGTAACAGTACCTCCATTGAATTTACCTGCTCCCTCTCTTCGAAGTAGTCCTGTACCACTTGTAGTCGATCAGGGTGCGGGGTCAAGGGTTGTTACTCGTAATACTGTACCTCCAGAGAAGAAACGTGATTTAATTTCATGGGCTAAGAATTGTATGGAGAGGGATGATCGAGCTAATGTTTTTGCCACACTTTCTAATATGGATAATTGTCCGGAGAAAAATGTTTTCATTGAGGGTTTAAGGGTCCATTTATGTGTAATGTGGGGAAAATTAAATATTGCAGATCTTCCACAAGGGTTGAGGGATTTGAACACTTTAGCGTTTTCAAGAGACACTGTGGAGAAAGTAAATGAGCATGTTGAGAGGATATTTGAGTATAGAAAGGAGTTGGAAAGGTTGCAGAATGAGGATAACGATGGGGAAAGTATGTATGTACAGAAACGGTTCCTCCTTTGTCATAAATCGGTACCTGAGGAAGTACGAATTTGTACGAAAGACGTGCTTAGATGGATCTCAGATATGTCGATAACTCTAGTTGAGGTATATGACACATATAGTCAGCATACGCCAGAAATGCAGAGGAAAGTGATACAGGTAATGATAGTGTACCTACAGGATGAATGTGTAAAGAGAAAGATTAGTTGTCCCACAGATTTATTGAGTATTTATAAGAGAGCTTTCACTTGACACTTCTTCGGCTGCTTTAGCGCTCGATTTGGCTCTGTTGCTTAGTAAGCATTCGGAGTTGCCTACTTCTCAGTTGCTTATGAGAGTGGTTCCTCCGACATTTGTCCCGAAGGTTGAGATTGCGGCTGATCCTGCAACAAATGCAGTTGCTGTGAACATTCTGAGGGTGCTACCAAGTTCTTTAATCGGTTTGAACAGGTATTCTCGGATTTCAGTGGACAAGACTTAGGCACAGAGTCTGGGAAAAGATTATTTGTAGATAAATTTGTGCGTGGATTGCTGCCTGACATCCAGTCACAGATTATGGGCCTCATTACGACCCAGGCGGTAAGTTACCGCCTGGGCTGTGACTTTACCACCATGGCGTAAACTATGTTTACAATTGCAAGAAAAAGTAAGGTAAAAATACCGTACTTAAGACTGGTGCTTCTCAGTTGACCTTAAATAAGGTTGCTCAATCATATAAAGTTCTTGCGTGAAATAATTAAATGTCAAACAAAATATACTTCCAAATGATACAACGTTTTCCAAGAAAAATGTTTAATTCACATTCCTTGGTTTTATATTTCTGATATTACGAGGCAACTCAAAATCCATAGGTCAATTATTCACAATAGTACATATGCCAATGCATTTCGGTCTGAGACCATCTTCAGGGCTGTACTGAAGTGAGTGCAGAATCTGCATAATGTAAACATTAAACATTCATCGCAATACACATAGATATAGATACAATCGAAAATTCAAAATAAAGCAAAACACATACCCCAAATAGATCCAAAAAGATGTTGAACATGTAGGGAAAAAATATAATGATAATAAATTTAGAAATATGTCAACACACGTCATATCTCTAATCAATCATAGTGTTTTAACATCTTTGTATCCCGTGCACTGTACCTGCTAATTGTGAGTTGTCCTCCCCTGTGAAATGCGTTCGTGGAACGTCTCCAATATTCCTGTTAATTATCAGAGGGGTAATAAGTATTACTATTACTATCGCTATATCCAAGAATATAACTATTTGAGCCAGAGAGGTTCTTACCTGCTCACGTATGTTTCGCGCGCAGGACCGATCGCGCTCGCTGTGAAGGCGAAAGTGAACTGCGCGCGGCCAATAATGCTTTTAAGGGTAGTCATGGGAACCTAGGCGGGGCGTCGGGCAGCAGCACGTACGCCCGTACGCCTCGGGACCCACCGCCCTACGAAGGCGCAGGGGGGCGGGACTGTTCCCATGGCTACAAGGTGTGTGTATGTGGTGTGTTACTAATGATGGAATTAACTTGTGTGGAATGGGGAGGAGAAAGTCTAAGCAATTAGTGAAACAATATACGTGACTTCATTCTATAACCATGCACCTGTTCTGTAAATGTCAACACATATAAGTATTCAATTAGGTTAGAACCTGGTTATATGGAGTGGATCATGTGACCCATACACGTATTTTTATATATTCATTTGATAATGTGCAATTAGTGCATGTTTATGTAAAATACAGAAAACAAAACAAAAATCCGTCATCAAGCTCAATCACATATTTGCCATGTGTCCTCAGTTGTGTCTAAATATCAGTTCATAGCGCTTCTCCATCCGAAGAAACCATGAATCTAACTTTTTTAGAGAAAACACATATAATTAATCTCTTCGTTGATTCCCTTTGGTGTGAGGGAACTTAGTCTGTCTATCCAGAACGTTTCTCGTTGATCAATTCTTTTCTGTAGATCCTCATGTCTTTCTCTTCTTTGGACTCTTTCCAGGACTACAAATTTGATCTGTGCCAGATTGTGTTGTTTACTCTGCCAGTGTCTTGCTACTGCAGAGCTTGCAGTCTTGTTCCTGATGCAAGATCTGTGTTCGTTCCACCTGATCTTTGCTGTACGTTGTGTTTGTCCGACGTAGTATAAACCACAGGGACATTTAATTCCATATATAATTCCTGCCGTGTCACATGTGGCATAGCATTTCAGTTTAATTTTTTCTCCAGTATATGGGTGATTTATGGTTTGTCCTTTCATGATATATCCACAGTTGCTGCAGTTGAGGCATGGAAATGTACCTATGCGGTCTGTGCTTCTCTTCTTTTGTGGGGGTCTAGTGTGGACTAATCTATCTTTCAAATTGGAACTTCTCTGGTAAGCAAATGTTGGGGGTTCTTTAAACAGGTGTTCTACCCTCTTGTCGCATGTTACAGTGTTCCAATTTTTCTTTATGATTGACTTAATCCGATTACTTTGGCGTGAATATTTCGATACAAACACCAGTGGAGGACAAATATCTTGTTTGTGTATTTTGGGTTTGAGTAGCTCTTCTCTATCCTGTGAAACCGTGCGTATTTCTGCTGATGTAACTTCCTCTGTTGAATAACCGCGGGCCAGAAATTTCTTACCCATCTCTTTTACAGCTCTTTCGTATTCACTCTGGTTACTCACAATCCTTTTCACTCGAAGCAATTGACTGTAAGGTAAGTTCTTGATCAGACTCGGTTGATGAAAACTTAGTCTGTGTAGCAGACTGTTCCTATCTGTGCTTTTCCGATAGATAGTAGTTTGATATTCTGTTTCTGTGACAGTGATCTCAACGTCTAGAAAGTGAATGGATTCACGTGAATATTCGTATGTGAACTGTATCCGCGGGTCTATGTTATTGATATATCCAAAAAATTCTAATAGTTGTGATTCTGTGCTCTTCCAGATGCCAAAAATATCATCTATGTACCGGATCCAAATGATGAGATCTTGATTCCATAAGTTGTTTGTCAGGACATGATCTGTTTCGAACTTGTGCATAAAGGAATTTGCATATGAAGGGGCCATGGTTGCTCCCATGGCAGTGCCTGCAACCTGTAGGTAAAATTCGTCTTTGAATTGGAAGTATGAATTGTTACTAATGAATTCCAACAGTCCCATGATGAACTCTTTTTGTGCAGCTATTTCTCCTTCCCTCAGGAGCATCCACTCCACCGCTTCTCTGCCCAAGTCATGGGGAATCGATGTATATAAGCTTTTGACGTCTATTGTGAAGCAGATATTGTTGTTGTTGAATGGAACAGTTCTTAGGTATTGTAAGAAATGAGTAGAATCTTTAATATAGGAACTTGTTTTTTGAATCAAAGGTTGTAAAAAATAATCGATGTATTTACCGAGTGGTTCGAGGATGCTGTTAATTCCGGCTACTATAGGTCTTCCCGGAGGTTTCTGTGTATCCTTATGTATCTTCGGAAGAGTATAAAAATGTGGTATTTTTGGATGAGTATTTGTCAGAAATTTCTTTGTATTATGATTTATCCATTCCAATTCTTCTGCTCTTTCCAAAAGTTTGTCCAAATTGCCCCGAATCTCCTCTGTAGGATCTGTGTCTAATAACGCATAGGTGTTGATGTCCCCAAGCTGTCTATAACATTCTTCTTCATAATCGCTGGTATTGAGTAGAACTAAGCCTCCTCCTTTATCAGCAGACCGTATTGTTATCTTGTCGTCTCCATATAAGTTTTTAATGAGTTCTAACTCATGAGGTTTCATGTTCTGATTTCTCGAGTGTCTGAATTTGATTTTCTCAAGGTCTCTTGTGACCTGTTTCTGGAAGATGTCCACCGAGGGGACTGTTATTGGAGGGATAAAGTTGCTCTTTCCTCGGAATTCTTTGAAATCTGAATCTTCTATGTCTCTAGGATTCTCTTCTTCTAATTCACTAAAGAAGACTTTCAGTTTCATTTTTCGCACCAATTTATATAGTTCAATCTTAGAATCAAATAGGGTGCTGTCGTATGTAGGCACAAAACTGAGTCCCTTTTGTAATGTTTTGATTTCAGACAGGGTTAGATTTCTGGAGGACAAATTAATCACTATGTTCTCCTCTGTTGTTGTCTCGTATTCGGCTTTTGCCTTCCTTTTCCCCCTTCTTGTTCTCTTCTTCCTGATCCTAAAAAAGGCTCCCTTTCTCTATTTAATGTTTCCGTTGTGCCTGCTGTACTTGATGTTCCTGGTGTAGCTTCTTCTTCTTGATTCTGTGTTTCTCTCTCAGTATCAGTTCCAGAACTAGATGTCTCACTTGTGAAGTTTTGTTTTGGTTGCCTTAGTGGAGGACCATATTTATCCATCCATGTATAAACTTCATCTTTTAGATAATCGTAAGTATCCCGTTTGAATTTTCGGATTTTTTTGGCTTCTAAATCCGTCTTGTACCCCGATAATTTTTTGTTGATATCCTCCAAGATGGAATCTACTTCTTCTCTATTTAGTGTAGCTACTAAAGACTTCTCAAGTTCTAAGATCTCCTCTCCCAGATCTTTCAGGTCTTTGACCAGTTCTTGTATGGTTAATAAAATCAGATCCAAAGAGCATTTATTTAGTATAGCCTCCCATTTCTTTACGAAAGCTTTACTCTCTCTGCATAAGGTGGGCCTTAATTGTAGACGCAGGCCTCTCGGTATTCTTTGACTTTTATGATATCTCCCCAGTGTTATCGCATGTAGTTTACGATTGATCTCCTTTCTTATCAGATATTCTAGTTGTTTTATTTGGCTAGTTGGATCCTGTTTCTTGTTACTTGTTGCACTGAATCCACTGTCGGTAATGAGACCTAGGATTTCGTTCGCCTCTTCGGCTGTGAAGCCTAGCGTATCCGCCCTATTTGTCGTTAAGCCTTCAATGTCCGCAAATGACATTATTTCTTGATGATTATGGTACTGTAAACTATGTTTACGCCATGGTGGTAGGCGGATTTACCGCCCCATTCCGAGGTCGGCGGGGCGGTAAGTCCCCAATCCCCATTTACCCTTCCCCATTCCCATTTTTGCCCCATAGGGCATAATGGGAGTGGGGACGGCGTTAATTACGCCACCGTAAATTACGGTGGCGTAATTAACTCCATGGTCCCTTAGCGCCATGGATTTTAACACCTGCTAAAAGCAGGTGTTAAAACCTCCATGGCGCTAAGGGACCTCGTACTCAGGCGGTAAGGGTCGGCGCTGTTTACGCTGCCGTAAACCCCTTACCGCCTGGGTCGTAATGAGGCCCAATGTCTTCTGAGAGCGCTTGGCAGGCGAAGTCCCAATCAGAAGTACTGCACATGGCTCAGTACTATGAGAATCGTGTCAATAATGAAAAGGAAAGAGTCGAGAAGAGAAAGGGTGACTTGAAGACTAAAGTTTTATTACAGCAAATTGTTAGGGGCCCTAGAGGTGGTAGTTTGCAGATTAGGGGTCAGTATATTCCACAAGGAAACGTGCCCTTGGGTCCTGTGAACATTAACCAGTGTGCCTATTGGCGACAAGAGGGTCATTGGCGTGCACAATGCCCCGTCCTTCGACAAAGGTTGAATAACACATTCGGAAATTTGGGTAGACGATCCAGAGGTCACCCGGGTGTAGGGGGCCCTGGTAGAGGTCAGTATGCACAGGATCCTCAGCAACCTTTTTCACAGAATAATCAGACTCCGAGTGTGGATACTAGAAATATATTTGATCATCCTTCTGCTGCATATCTATCTGAAGAACTTCTTTTTGACGATATTCTGTTTCGTTAGGATTGCCCAAAGCAGGGTTTGGAACCTACACCTATTCCCGTCAATCAGAAAGGTCCCTACGTTGAAAAGGTAGTGAGAAATAGGAAACATCTATTCTTGATAGATAATGGAGCACATAAGTGTTGCATTGATCATTCTCGGGTTCCAAACATTCCACTGTCAAGGCAAACCAATGTTTCTGTAGGGTTTTCTGGCACACAAGTTGTTTGCCCAATTTCTTCACCGGTACATATCTCTTTGGGTCCCTTCACGGAACAATGTCCATTCCTTTTGACTTCGAATTGTGGAGAGAATTTGCTGGGGTTGAATATGTTGAAAGAATTAAATCCGGTAATTCATTGTTCTTCTGATGGAGTGCGTTTGACTATTTCTCCCCAGCAACTTTCTGTCTCTCAGTTCTTAACCAGACATTTGCCACCAGAATTTAGTGATGTACCAGAGTGTTTATGGGCAATTGATGACAATGATGTCGGTGTTTTACAGATTGAGCTTGTCAAAATAGTCTTGAAACATGGAATAAAGCTGCCACGCATTCCACAGTATAGGATTTCAGTTGAGGGCGAGCAAGCTTTGAAATGCATCATTTCCGATTTTGTGCATCGCGGGGTGATTGAGGAAATTGCATGTAGTTTGTGCAATAGTCCAATTTTACCCATGTACAAAAAAGGTGATAATGCAATTCCATTCCGTTTCATAATTGATTTGCGTGCCATTAATAAAGTCGTTGCTGCGCAATTTCCAATTGTGCCTGATGTGACGACAATATTAACTATGATTCCGGCTACAGCTACTTACTTTAGTGTTGTGGATCTGAAGAATGCTTTCTTTAGTATTACTATACACAAGGACAGTAGATACTTGTTCGCGTTCACCTTAGGGGGACGCTCGTTCACCTTTACCCGTGTACCTCAAGGTTACACGGAAAGTCCTAGCATTTATAGTGGGCTTTGAAAGAACAGCTTGATACTCTTGAATTGCCCTCTACTTGTACACTGCTTCAATATGTTGATGACCTGCTTTTAGCTGCCAACTCTGAGAGCGCTTATAAGGAGGGCACTGTGTTATTGCTTATTCATCTGGCTAAACATGGTCACAAAGCTTCGCTTAAAAAGTTTCAATACTGTTGTCAGGAGGTCGCCTATTTAGGCTATCTCCTGTCAAAGGAGGGAAGAAGATTGACACCTGAAAGGGTAAAACTAATTTCTGGCATGTCTGTCCCAAATACACAGAAGGAAGTTAGAGCCTTCATAGGAATGGCTTCTTACTGTAGGTTGTGGATCCCAAACTTCTCACTAGTGATTAAACCGATGTTGGCTTTGACGAAGAAGGGCATTTCTTCACCATTGCCGTGGAACGCGGAACACCAGCAATCATTTGATCTGCTCAAGACTGCATTGTGCTTGGCACAAGTTTTGGGCACACCAAACTATGGAAAGGCCTTTGTGTTGTTTGTGCATGAATGTGATGGATGTGCTTTGGCTGTATTAACGCAGGAACATGGAGGGAAGAATAGGCCATGCGGTTACTTTTCTTCCGCCCTTGATCCTGTAGCATGCGCTATGCCAAGATTTTTGCGAGCTGTCGCTGCTGCTGCTGCTGCGTCTGTAAAACAGAGTGAGGGAATGGTCCTAGGCCAAGATCTAACCCTGATGGTGCCTCACTCTGTAGATGTTCTACTGAACAGAACCCAAACGCAACACCTCACTTCCGCACGGTTGACGAGATATGAATTGATCTTGTTTGCCCCTCACATACAAATTAAGAGGTGTTGTGTTCTTAATCCGGCTGAGTTCAGTAGTAATCCTATAGTACTGTAGAGGTTTCAAAGGCTCGTCCACGGCGGGACGAGAATGGTGACACTCCAGCACAGGTCTTGGGAGATGTGGCAAAATCATTAGTGCGATTTTGGGGATAGATAGCGAATTCCGAAGATATCAGAAGACTAGCGAGAGTACTGGAGAGAACCATCAACCGGACCACAGACATACTCTATAATATGACATTAGAACAAAAAGCAATAAGATCAGTAGCACTCCAGAACCGGATGGCATTAGATGTCATTCTGGCTGAACGTGGTGGAGTGTGTAAATTCAGCCGGAGTTCAGCGGGATTAAGAACACAACACCTCTTAATTTGTATGTGAGGGGCAAACAAGATCAATTCATATCTCGTCAACCATGTGGAAGTGAGGTGTTGCGTTTGGGTTCTGTTCAGTAGAACATCTACAGAGTGAGGCACCATCAGGGTTAGATCTTACTTTTCCCACAAGATACTGCTTGCAATGACGAAGAGTCACATGACTGTCTGTATACTACCAAACAGGAGACAAAGGGTAGAATTGATCTAAAATACACTCCTTTGAACAATGCACAAGGAGAGCTGTTTTGTGATGGCTCCTGCTTCAAACTTCCGGATGGTACATCCACAGCTGCTTATGCAATCACTACATTGAGCATGGTCGTGGAAACCAAGAGAATCACGCATAACTCTGCGCAGGCCGCAGAGATTATAGCATTGACCCGAGTTTGTGAACTTTCCGAAGGGCTTACAGTAAACATATATACCGATAGTCAGTATGCCTTTGGGGTGGTTCACAACTTTGGGAGACTTTGGTCAGAGAGAGGGTTCTTAACTTCACATGGTACAAAGATCCAACATGGCTCCCTAATAGTACAACTGCTCTCAGCGCTTGCGCTCTCTACTCAGTTAGCAGTCGTGAAATGTGCAGCACATCGAAAGATTATAGATGATATCGGAAAAGGGAATGCTTTCGCTGATCAGATATCTAAACAGACTGCCACCAATCTCTTTACGGAGATGTATGTTTCAAGGGAGACTGTAAATGCCTATGCAATGGACAAGGGTGTTGGGTGCGTACGGGATATCCAAGCCGATGCCACATTAGAAGAATCCAAGAGGTGGGCTGAGGGCTTGGGGAAACTCGATGATGATGGGTGTTGGGTGGACATAGTTGAAGGGAAATGGCTACTTCCTGACGCATACGTGAAGATGATGTTCGTCATGGCCAATGGCCCTACACATATATGTGCCCGGATGGTTACGAAAATGTTAGAGAAAGTTTGGGCAAATGACAAAATTTTGAAAATTGCTCAGCGCTATGTTCAGGGTTGCATAATTTGCCTACAGCACAATGTGGGAAAGGGAACATCAACCCCAACGGGAAGTTTTGGGCCACCTTCTGTCCCCTTCAAAGTCATCCACTTTGATTTTGAGATGGAACAGTGTAACAATATGAAATATGTATTAGTTGTCATCTGTGCTTTTAGTAAATGGGTCAAGGCTTTCCCTGTCAAAGACGCTACAGCCATGACTACTGCGAAAACCATGTTAAAGGAATATTTTCCCCAGTTCGGGCTACCGAGAGTCATCTAGTCGGACAATGGTCCGCATTTTGTCGCTGCTGTGATTCTGCAGATATGTGCAGCATTACAGATCGACAAGTGGTTCCATTCGGCCAGACAGGCTCAGAGCGCCAGACTAGTAGAAAGACACAATGGTATCATCAAGAACAAGCTCGCTAAGACGTGTGCCAGCACCAAACTAAAATGGCCGGACGCCTTACCGATTGTGTTACTAGCCATGTGTACAACCCCTCAAACTAAGACTCCATTTGAGGTGGTAATGGGGAGACCTACCAATATCTGGAACCTTCCTAAATGTCGATCTCTAAAAAATGTTGAAAATGTACTTCTTTCAGATTACTGCAGCCAGTTGACTAAAAACCTGTATTTGATCTATCACCAGGTGAGAGAGGCTTTACCTGTGCGATACGAGGACCCGGACCACAGTATTCGGCCTGGGGATTGGGTGCTCACCAAGGCATTTGAGCATTCTTCCTGCCTTGTATCTTGTTGGCGGGGCCTGCTGGTCACACAGACGGCAGTGCGTGTCGCAGGCCGGAAAAACTGGATCCACGCGACGCATCTCAAGAAACTTCCTCACCCAGTGCCACATGATACAGAAGAAACAGAACCCCTCGCTAACGCTGCAACCAACGATCCCAAAGCAGTAAATAGAGTTGAGAGTGCATCGGAGAATCTCTCTGAGCCCGTGAGGCTTGGGGAACTTGTCATTTTGTCTCCACAATCTCCAAAGGTTTTGCTTCCGGAAATTGTTGTTTCGGATTCTGCATCTTCACTTGCTCTTGATACGCTGCTTCCAACGGGAAGTGACGACACATTGTTCTCGGATCAATCAGTACCAGGAACAGCAAGGTACAATCTGCTTACAAGGAGATAGATTTACCTCACGGTTCGGCTGTGCATTCGATAGACTTACGGCACGGTTCGGCTGTGCATTCGGAGAAGGAAAAGAATCATTGAGGGCTTGCTTTTTGCCCAAATAATGGTTTCAGAAAAGGGGATTCTGTTGGCTAGGGTTGTGGAAGGACTAAGAAGTCGCTCGGCTGGGAGGTCGCCAGCAACGAACATTGGGGGTTTCCATTTGAAGACTGCAATGTCTGCCACCGCTACCGCTCGTACTGGACTGATAAATGATCGTGTGACCAGCCGGGATAATGGACAAATTACTTGGGCCCCGAAGATGTATTTCTGTCTTTTATAATGTTAATTGGTTTTATAAGTCACTGTTTTAGGCCTATGGTACCTCGAATAACTACATCAATTAGAGTCCTTGTTACCGACTGAAAATGTACCCACTGTTCCTACTCCTTTTGTGCATTTGCATACTCTGTCCCCTAGGGACACCCAACATAGACAAAGATATTATAACAATACACTGTCACTTATCATGAATGCTACACATGCCATTTTTAATAGGTCCAACTGTTGGGTCTGCTTGCATTTACCACAACATGGAGATAAGGGGCTAGGTTGGTATATTCACCCTTTACCTTTGACAACTGCTTGTTATGCTTCTCTTAGAGCACTGTTCTTTGGCCGTTGGAACGATAGCATCTCGGGGAACTTTGATGGCACTGATTTGAATAGTTTTGAGAAACGTGTTTTGACTCCCCTGGGATGCTCGCTTTTCGCAAATAGGAGTGGCTTAACGTTACTTCTATAAGGCCTACTGATAGACTGTCTCGTCCATTTCAATCTTTGATTTCCTTCAAGATGGCTCCGATAGGCAATAAGGACTCCATGCCTCCTTCCGACACTGTTAACCATAGCCCTGATTCAGTTTCTTTCTGCATACAGAGGAATGGTACTCAGTCAATGGGAGATTTTAAAGGTTGCGCCAACATTGCGAATTTGACTGGGGAAGACAGACCTTTGTATGTAGGCGAACCTGTCTACTTTGTTTGCGGTAATATAGCATTTCCATGGTTACCCAGGGATTAGCAGGGAACTTGTTATTTAGGGATCCTGTTACTCGGGCTGTTCATAGCTAGTACTGTAGAGGTTTCAAAGGGTCGTCAACGGCGGGACGAGAATGGTGACACTCCAGCACAGGTCATGGAAGATGTGGCAAAATCATTCGTGCCATTTTGGGGATAGATAGCGAATTCCGAAGATATCAGAAGACTAGCGAGAGTACTGGAGAGAACCATCAACCGGACCAGAGACATACTCTATAATATGACATTAGAACAAAAAGCAATAAGATTAGTAGCACTCCAGAACCGGATGGCATTAGATGTCATTCTGGCTGAACGTGGTGGAGTGTGTAAATTAGTGGGGTCCGCTTGCTGTGTTTTCGTGCCAGATTCCTCCCCAACTATCTTCAAGGCAATACAGAATCTGCACGTCCTTAGTTCAGAAGTGCATGTTCCCGAGGGAAACTGGGATCTTAGCACTTGGTTCTGGGACTTCTTGCGATCTTGGGGTTGGAAGGTGCTTTCGGTCTTGCCGATCATTTTGGGAATTCTGGTTTCTTTGCTGTTGCATCCAGTGTTTACCTAGTATATGTTCGATGCTAGGGGTATGTTGCGCGCAGGCGATAGGTACAATAGGACATAAGGTGTATGCCCCAGATAAAACCTCCAAAGAATATGTGTCAAAAGAAATCTTAGCGAATGATCTAATGGCAATAGATATTTCCGACAGCGATTCAGGGTGCATGGACGATGATGCATGGAGTTGTTTGCAAGGAGATAAGAAGTAGTTTAGCACTTGGCATAGGCCAAAGGGAGGGTTTGTCAAAATGGGAAATTATATCGTGACTCCTATTGTGATGAATACATGTATATTGGCCTACGCCAAGCTGCTTGTAAGCCCCTTGAGAAGAAATCCGTGTTGCAAGGTCCTGACCTTAGAATCAATGTAAACCGCCATTTTAGGTCAATCCGCCATTTTAGGTTCTCTCTGCAAAGTCACCCGCTGAGCTAAAATGGTGGACGGTGTCATTTCAAATATAACATGGCCGTCTTGACCTCTGTGTACAAACTAATGTGTAACTTGCCTGCAAGCCACTTGTTAGGGTCATGAACTGAGACCTTGTCCTACGTTGACCTGTGTGTAAAGGATTACTTGTGCCAATGAAACTAATCCGCGAGCATATGTTAAGAACAATGTATCCAAATACTGAACTACGAACACTTGTTTAAACTATATTGTATTAATGTTTGAGAAGGCTCTATGAGAAATCCTAAAATACACTGTTACCATTGAGGCTTGTTGGCAAATGTATTAAAGGCAAATTCTAGAGCGTATAGATGTGTGAACTCGGCACGAACCCTAGATCTGTAATGTATTAACGGAATATTAACCCACAGTAGGGTTGGACATCATGTTCTCAAAGGGTACAAAAGTGTGACTATTCTAATGTACTGTCCCATTCACTGAGCACATCGAACCATGCTGGAGTTCGTTGTGTTGTACTGAGGGCTGATAGCTTTATGTTGTTTTTGTCCTTTGAAACTGTTCAGTATAAAATAATGATCTTTGTATGCTCCTTTGTAACCTGTGTTCGGTGTATTTCCTTTTGGGGTACTCAGCCTCGATATCTTCTCTTTGTTTTCACACTATCAGCCATGCTAGAAGCAGATTGGTGCATGAAGTATTTTATTTTATGTATTCATATACAGGAGGAACAATGCTCTTTTGATCACAAAAGAACATTCAATAGATAAGAAATCAGATTTGACGGGAAGCAGTGAGTTTCAGTGACATTCTGCCTGGGCTGTGGAGGGGAGTAAATGGAACAGTCGCCGGTGACAATACATAAGTTGACATACCAGTGGTAGAAGTGTACTAAAAAAAGTAGTGGAACTGTGGTCTTGGCAGGGGAGAGGGTAGGTGGAAGCATAGTGTAACATGTGACAAGGTGTTGCGGCCGTGGCATTGCAGCAGTCTGAGTGACTAATAACTAAGGCTCCTATTATAACTTTGCACTTGCACAGGGACATGAATGGTAAACAGATAAAAAATAAATGTAGTGTAACACTGCTCCCAACCTTTCCCGCTCACTTCGTCAACCAACATTAGACAATTTTAAGTGTAGGTAGCCGGTACGGCCAGCTGTGCTCGGGATGCGACCATGATGGGTGACGTGCTAGAGTGGAGACAGAGGAAGTGAGGGACAGAGGCGTAGAGGTGAGGGAAAAATGTTAGCTAGCAGGCAGATGAGTGGTAGGTTAAGAGGGTAACTCGGGTCATGCACATCAAACTATGAGACCATGCAGTAGTGTGGGTTAGAAAGTAACAAGTCTTGCAGGGAGCCTCTATTGGCACTGAGCCTTGAAGAAGGGCTGGCCAGTGCTTCTTCTTGAATTCCAGGTGACCCCAGTGTGCTTTTGGTCTAGGACCCAGGGTGTTCCGAGCTTCATGGCGCTCACACTGGAGGCATCTACCTTCATATTGTTTTCAGTCAATGATCAAAGTGCTCATTTTGGGCTATAATGGTTGAAGACCATGCGGGATTGTTCGAATGAGTCATTAAGTTGGCCTTGTGCACCTTTCAGAGTAGTTCAAAGTGGATATCCAGTGAATAATAATGGCACAGTAGGGTTCAAGAGCAGACATCACCAAACAAGAGACGGTTTTGGATCCTTACTGTTGCCGATTGTTGATGGTTCGGGCGTGTGCAAAGATTACTGGAACTACTTCTTTTCAATAGTTGACCCATCTTAAAGTTATTCTGTGCTCTATGGGATGCCAGCGCATGGTCCAATGAGCTTATGTTGCAAAGACGCACGGCCTATCTTGGACAGCTTCTAGGTTTTGTTGGCTTATTTTGGGAGGCCTGGGTAGATGTGGTGTTACGGTAGTGTGCCAGGGAGAACATACTCATACTGCTTTATGGTCTGGTGTGAAGACTGGGAGTTTTTTTTCTCAGAAGGAGGAGATGGGAGAAGCGCTCTCTGTACCCACAGTGGTCAAAGGCTCGAATGTATACGCTGAATTTAACAGCTGCAGAATTTAATAACAAAATACAATGGAATATAATTAAAGATAATTTGCATCACATAATCAAATAATTATGCATAATAAAAGGTATCATAAAATGATATAAAATCACTTAACAGAGGACATCATAGCAGAAGCTGATATAACTTGAGGTAAGGTAACATTAGTGATGGAAGGGTATACAATTGAGCCTTATATACTGGGGAACTTGGGAGTCATTGTCATGGGATAATAACCAGCCAACACGTTATTGCCTGGTGCTAAACAGAGGACTATACATTTTGGAAGGATTATCACCCACGGCCAACATTACCCCTCCTGAGGTCTATAAGGCTATTAGAACATGGAGTTGTGCAACTGAAAAGGAAAGTGTTTTTATTGGGGTGAAAAATGAGCACACACAAAGTACTAGTACCAATAATCTGTACACAATGGTGAGTTTCATTGCTTTTTCTTTTTGGGGGGAACTGTATTGCACGTGTTCCTCTCTACCCCCTGCTGCTGGAGGCAATTGATGCTGTGCTGCCTGTCAGGCTGCTGCCCAAGTCAGAATGATGTCTATACCAGAAATTAAAAACTGCATTTTCAGCGTTCTGATTGGCTGAGAGGAGATCTATAATGAAATCGACGTGTTTACAGAAAACAAGGCATGAGATATGAGTACGTTTCTTTCAGCTAATGACAGCAAATAAAATAAGGTCAGATAAGTTAATATGACGACATGGTAGAGCATACCATCACATGCTGTGGTAATATATTCTTCAATGTTCTCTCAGAAAGCAAAGCAACTGCCCCCGATTCAAAGTGGTGTATGCTGGCTTTCGACCCAAGTGGCATGCAGGATTAGCACATTAATGGCAGTCAATGACTTATTCCATGTAAAGAACCTACAAAGCACCCTCATCCTACCACCATTTCAAACTGGCACTTTTCGGATCCACAAACGTGCTGGCAGGAGTGAAGAAAGCACTTACCAGAGGTTTTTATTGACGGGAATAAATCCTTCGTCCCTGGAGCACTTGGTCAGGATGGCCGAGATGATCCCCTGGGGAATGCAATGAAAGAGTGGGTCAATAGCAGGCAATAAGCAAGGCACCATCTAGCTCCGGAACCGGAAAGCGAGGGGGCGGGCGGGCGCGGGGCACGCGCCCATGACAAGTTATAAGTGTTTCCATTGATTAGATAACTGGAAGATGTATCGCTCGTTTGGTGGACAGGTGCGCTTGTCAAACAGGAAGTGACCCGTGTTCTGGAGTTTTCTAACTTAGGGGCCGGGAATGCGCGAGCAGGCACAGAAATACAAGGGGGCGTGTGGTATCTTCTGTCCAGATGCCACAGTGCTTGTGCCAACATCATGAGCTCAAGTGTTTTGCTGTGATTGTGGGAAGGGGAGTTAGGCTGGAATGAAAAATATGCCCCTCCACCAAAACATTTCTCTGAGCAGCGCCTGGGGTAGAGTGACCAGAGGTCTCGCTTTTGCCCGGAACTGTCTTGTAATTAGGCCCTCTGTCCGCCTTCATATATTTTTTGGCTATTGGCAGAAGCGTAGGTGTGACTGTATTACTCGTCATTTACAGAACAATTATAAACCAAAGGATGATTGTTATAGTTTAGCAATTTTGCGCTAAGCTTCCCAGGGGTGGACTCGAACCCCCGACCTCCCTGTTAAGAGTAAAGTGCATTTTCTGATTGTGACACAGAGGCTGCTCCTGCGAGGGTGTTACACAATACCCCGGAGCAAGAGGCGGATGTATTGCTTGCTTTCCTTGTAGATGAGGAACAAAAGGGCTTCATAGCAAGACCTGAAGTGATGTCGAGAGCAAACGTTTCTGTGTTTTGAGCATGCTTAAGGGAATGAATGGACACAACCATGGTAGTCACTGTAAAATGGAAGTCCTTGGGCTTCAGTGCTGCACCGGAATAACGGTGAGTACACGGTGAACCCAATAACATCAAAAAATAGACGAGTGAAAATCTATTGACATTACAAGGGATTCCTGGAAGCCCAACATCATTGCTATACATATGAGCCAATTGCATCACAATAACAATTAGCAGCAACACAATGACATTGTATCACCCAATCACGTCACAGCTGAGATCTCCGGAAAGCAAGAGCACTGCAGTCATTGCTCAAGGAAATGAGCCGTGGGGTCACTCGGAAAGCAATGCCAGAGCAAAGGTGATCTCTCAGAGCCCAATGGCACTGCAATCCAACCACCTGGGAACCCAAGAAATGATATCACAAGATGAATAAGTGGGAGTACAATGGCATCACAACAGTGATTTCTAAATAGAAACGATGACATCACGTTGCATGCCTTCGGATAACCAATGGTATCACAACAGTAAGAATTAAAATTCAAAGCCCCTGATACATGGATTATTTGCGCCAAAAAAACGGGATTTGTGCACCATTCTTCCTGCAAATCCCTGTATAACTCATGGGGATTTGCGGGCAGAATGGCGCACAAATCCTGTTTTTTGGGCGGAAATGATCCATGAATCAGGCAGTAAATCTTTTAGTTTCTTTTTCTGCCTTTTGAAAAATAATAATTTTTGAACTTCCACTTTCATCAAGCTTGGGCAGCATGATCAGTGGTGAAGAATCGTGGGAGTTGTAGAGAAACCATCTGGAGGATTACATCATTTGTTACCTACAGCAAACTTCAGCTGCTAGCTACTGAGACCCTGGAAGCCCTGGCTGAGGCACACGAGACTGGCTCACAGCCTCCGGAAGCTGTGAGAGAATGTGAACTTCCTTCTCTTCAATGAACTCCTCAACAAATCATCATCATCATCATCATCATCAGCATAAAAGTACAACATGACACATATAGACATCAATACAACAAAAGGAAAAGAATACATTAACAACATTAAATTGTACATTCCATCCACGTTACAGTTAGACTAATTACGGCGGTTTATAGTGATTATTTCGAATGACATTATTTCGAATGCAAAGATGTCGAAAAAATGTTACCAAAAAAAAAAAATTTGAATGTCTTTTATTTGTTATTTTCTGTTTGAAATGGGGGGTTCCCCCTCAAACCCCCCTTCTTAACCCTTTTTTCTTACTCACGAAACAAAACAAAAATGTCAATTAAAAAAGAATACATTAGAGAAAAAAAATTCCGTAATTTTTTTTTGACATTTTAGTCATTCGAATTTTTTTTTTTAGACGTATTAACTGGATACCAATTACGGCAACCCTAGGGCCCGACTGCGGACCAACAATCTCAGTTCCCAATTGGGATCTCTTCGAAGGGGCGTTTCTGGTCTGCAAACTCATCGGTTGTACCTATACAGTGAATACTTGAGCCAGGAGGACTTGCCCATTGGCCTTTCCCCCAGTGGGACTACATTTGCACCAGATGGCACAAGATGTTGTAAGCTGGTTTTGGAGTGGGAGGCAATAGTGTCTGTGGGGTAGACACTTGTATTGCACTGGATGGTGGCGGCTGGCATTTCTTATCGATTCCCGATATACCATTGGCCACTCTCAGCTCCCTGAATTCAATCTGTATGGAGATGAAGGCAGTTCCGCCCTGGTAGCGCAACCTGGTGCAACCTAGGATTTCCTCCCCGATTACTGATAGACAACCCTGTACAGCCCGAAACCAGTCATTAGGTTTGCTCACAAGTACTTCCCTGGTTTTAAGATGGTTTAGGGGCAATTTGGGGACTTTGTGTAAAAATAGTACCCCACCCCTCATGTGGGTCACTGTCATCTTGTTGTTTTGAGTGATGGTTTAGGTGCTGCATAACCAGTGGTACCGGGTGCCCTCCCAACCATAATATTGTCTATGGGAGCACTAACTGCCCGCCAGATAGGGATCAGCAGGGTTGGGGGTGGAATGGGGTTCTGTTTGCATGGGGTATAATTGTGGGACTCTAAATGCCTTAAGTCCATTGGCCCATTACCAGGTAGAACTCTTTTGGTCCCAATAGTTTCTCTATGATCACTTATATGGCCCAACCCAACCAGGTTGGTACAAGGTTTGTTCGAACAGGCAGCGGGGTTAATGGGCCTTGCTGTCTACGGTGGATATGAAGCCGCTTTATTACCCTCCGAGCTGGTTGATGGCTCCATCATAATCCCTCTTCTTCCTTGTGCTTCAAGTAGGGATATAAGTAGATTCTCGGACAGGACAATGATGCATTTGCACCTAATAACCGCAAATACCCCCTTGCCGGCTAGGTCGGTGGTGTGTGGCGCAGTTGGTCCCAGAGGGGTGTGGTGTGGACAGGGGGGACTGGTACAGAACTGTATATCACTCTTGGCCCATGTAGTCCCTGGAAATGTGTACTGCGGCAGTGTGGTCACATCACCACTGTTAACTCCTTGCAATTTTTCCTCTCCATCAACACCCCACCCTCTAATATGGATGTTTCAGCAATGTTCAAAGCGGTCTCGTCGAGACACAATCCATCATAGACACCATTTTTCGACTGGGCTGGTGACAATTTGTTCTGTGGTGTTAAGGGGCAGCCAATGAACACTAGCTGCTGGTGTCCATTGTAGAAATTGTGGAGTCTTTGCCCGCATTAATTTCGAATAGTGCAATATCAAAGGTGTTGGGGGTGGCCAACAAACACTGGCTGGGGATTGGAGCTCCTGGCACATCAGTAACTAGGGTGATGTCATTGTAGTAGTTATAGATACCTCCCACCGCGACCACCCATGAGCAACATCTATCCAGGATCAGGGGCAGGCTCTTTTGCCAAGTCCCCAGTGAAGTGCATCTGTGGCAACTGTGACCCGGCATAAGGTACTACAGGCACTGGCGCTACTTATACTGTTGAAACCTGGTCCATTTTTATTGTTCTTGTTGTCATTCTTTTTTCATTTATGTCTCCCGGTGTCCGAATTGATGGGATATTAATCATTCCAAGAAATTGATTTACCTCATTTATCAGGCTGTTAGCCTCTCCTATGGTTTTATGGTGCTATGAGGCCTGTTCTTAAAAGTACTAGGAAGGAAATGTGCTGTAGGTATGTTCCACCTTCTTACGGTTATGATTTTCCTTTTTAGCATGGCGGGTGGGCTAGGTGGTGACTGGATGCTCCTTGAATTTGACATCTGTATAGAATGGGGCCAACATCGGAGTTTCAACTGCGTGGTCCTCGCCCCCAAACCTTGCCAGGCTCCTCACCTGCTCAGGCCCTCTGCTTGCAGCATACAACCTATGACTTGTCTTGCAAATTATTCAGCGGCATGTAACGCCATGTGGTGCAGAACCCACAAGGGCTAGGACACCCTCAGCGGGTGTGGACCACCCTATGGGCACCAAACACCCGTGTCCTTTACCGTGGGCTTCACCCTGTGGCCAGAGTCTGCAAGCTTTTGAAGTGGTGGGTGGCTTTGCCAGCTCGAGCAGCAGTGCCGGTACAGTGTCGGTGAGCCTCTGAGGACAATGGGGCCAGACACCCGCAGCCTTTCCCGTGGCCTTCACCCTGCGGACAGCGCTGGGAAGCTTTGAAGTTGGGAGGCGCGGCCAGCTCCAGCAGCAGTGCCGGTACGGTGAGCCATAGACCCGTGCCCTTTCCCGCGAGCTTCATCATGTGGGCAGCGTTGAGAGGCAATGAAGTAAAGGGTCGTGGCCAGCTCCAGCAGCAGTGCCGGTACAGTGAGCCTCCGAGGACAACAGAGTCAGACACCCATGCCCTTTCCCACTACTCAGCAAATGCCAATTGAAGAGCCACAGCAGATGCTGTGATGAATCAACCTCTGGGGCACCAGTGGTCCACAGATGAATATCGGTTTCTAAACCATGAATCAGCCCCACACCTCTAGTACACCAGAAGGGATCTGAACAGATTGGAAACACAATCAAATTATAAACCTCTTTGTCCAATTTTGGTAATGTGGACAGAACAGCAGGCTTATCTCTGCAAGGTCGTGGATCATTGGTTAGTTGCAACACAGCAAAAATACAATTATTGCCCAATGCTAAAAGGGGCTGTCCAGTCAAGGTTGAATACAAATATCTACTTTATTTTTATCACAACAGACAGTTCTAGCACACTACAAAATACAACCCACACTGTAAAGGAACGCAGAGGACAGACAGTTTCAAGAAGGCAAAGGGATGCATTATGGCGGCAGGCAGTTAAGCGACCGAGGCCAAGCGGACGGCTGCAGGCTGAACTACACGGCAGCTCGGGATCAGGAATCATTGTCTCAGTGCTGGTTGGTGGGTCTGAAACACTGGCCGAAACATCACGGATGACGTTAGCGACTTTGGCGTGACAACAATCACTGGTGTAGTCAGTTGCAGCTTGAGGGGCTCAACTGGCTCGAAAATGTCCTTTAAGACAGATGCTGGTTGATGTGTGTCGATGTACTCCTCCTAGCTTCTTCACTGGGCTCGTGTCATCCATTAAGGTGGACATCCCAAAGCTGAGGAGTCTGCCGCAGGTAGCTGCCTTGTCCTTGGTTTTTGGTTCAGAGACTTTCTGGCACTTCGCACATAGGAAGCTTGCTGCAGAACCGAGCAGGGCACACTTTGTGCTGAATGCGTACCAGTTCTGGAGCTGCTGGAGGGTACTTTGGATTCAGTATCTCCCTCTGTTCCCTGATAGATGTTTAGGGGAATTATCTTGCTTCCCACTTTGGAAATCCTGGCCTTCCTTCACTGGCGGAAGCTATAAGGCAGACTGTACCTTAAGCCAGGGTCCAAATGAGTTCATCTTGTTACTCCCAGCAAAGTCTTCAGATGATCTGCCCAAAAGAGAGGTTCAGCCTTCTTTTAAAGCTAAATGCGCCTCCAGGGGAGTTGCTAGGTCTGGAAAAGACCCGGGGCTAAGCTGATGTCGGAACTGTTGGGACTGGGGGCTAGCTAGTCTTTTGGCTGTAGCTCCTGAGATTCTATCTGGGGCTACAACCAAAAGATCAGGGGCTATAGCCCCCTTAGCCCCCCCTAGCAACGCCCCTGTGCGCCTCAATGATTGGTGTAGGCTAAGCCAACTTTAATGAACCAATCCGGGGTTCCCATCAACAATCTCCTGTATGCATGAGGTCATAACCAGAGTGCTTTGCAACAGAAAATGTAAAGGGGTGAAACCATGTGATATTAAGTCACACCCCTTCTTCCTGTCTGTTGTGGATCAACAAGTCTCTCTAGTTGATGGAGCTCTCTGTGGTTCCTGATTAAAGCGGCAGGTCTCCATTGAAGCTACGTCGAGAACAGACTTTCTGTCTCCTGCAATCCACTTTCTTGTACCTTCTGAATAGGTGCCCCTGTCGCGGTTGCCTAATGTAAACAAATGTCCCAGACATAACAGGTCACTGCCCTTGATATTAAGAAGCAGGAGTTGGCTTTAAGTTGACACAGTGCATATCAAAGGTTGTTGGGGTTTCCTGTCTCCTTTGTGTTACCCTCTGCAGCCAGGCCCTATGTGGGCCAGTTTTAAGTATACTCTATTAGTATGTGAATTATGCTAATTGCTGTTACAATCTGCAGAGGGTAAACAAATGGACCAGGCTGATCCATGGAGCCTTTGATTGTTAATCAGGCTGACCATGGCAGGAGCAAGGTTTTGGCCCTCCCCCTTTTGAGATGCATAATGTATGCCACCTGTCAGATCCCAACTAAATATGACAAGGAGGACTGGGCCTGAAGGCTGTGGCCACGCATAGTACACAGGTCTATGTGTATGTTGTGCGGTGAGCATAGGAACATGTGTGCAAATTAGCCCCACACATTTTCCAGAGGTTGACCTACCATCCTTCGATTTCATATACAATTTCAAAAAAGCCCAGGTGAGCGCACACCCACCGTGTGGAAGGTCGAATTCCTCACAGATGCCCTTCCTTAGTCCACCCTTTGCCACACCCTTCTCCTTCCACAGTTTGGCTAGTGCTCTGATGTTTGCAAGCAAGGTGCCCTGCATATAAATCCATAGTTGCCAACACGACCCATTCCAATCTGCAGGTTCCGATCCAGCCCTAGTTTTATTCTTTGCATTCTGGCACTTGTAATTCCACTTTTCACATTATGAAACTCAGAGCACAACTGCCAGAACGCAAAGAAAAACCAGGGCTGGATACGCACCTACCAATTGGAAGGGGGCACGTTGGCACCTATGTAAATCTATGCACATACACACAGAGAGGCACCCCTATTCTACTACTATCGAGCACTGGGGTATCACACGGCGCCTCTAGCGTCTAACAGTTGAATGTATGCCCATACTGTGTCAGTATTCATCTAATAATACACGTATAATGTGATGACTGAAAGACTGTTTTAGTCCATAAACTGTCACTATTTAAATGCACAGTCATTTACAGAAAATTGTGAATCGCATCTGTTCTGTCTGTGCCAACAGGGTGAATCAGCATGAGACTGCAGCTACTGGAACAAAGGCGGACGCGGCCAAAACTTTTAAGCTCGGGAGGGTTGAACAAGTTTGGCAAATAGGACCGTTTAATAAGCCAAAATTAAAAGGACTAAGGACGTTCAGCCTTCGATCAGAATGTGACCGCGTGACAAGCGGTCCTGCTTCCCAGCCAAGGAAATGTGCAGCGAGGCCTCATTAACGCAACAGACACTTCCGAGGCTCTGCGACGAGCTGGAGGAAACCTTGGCTCGGACGACTCTCATCAGCTGCAGCATTTAAGTGCAATGTGCTGGAACAGGTCATTATTCCAGAAAGCAAATACCAGGGGAAGAGAGTCATTGCAGAGATGCGTTTAAAGTAGCTGTCTAGCACTTTTCTCAGGCTCAGGGACTGGATGTCAATGTTGGGATATGAAGGTAGGCTGGAACTTCTGCATCAGGATATCACTAGTTGGCTGGACATTATCCTTTTAATCGCTAGGGATTTGTTTTGTTCATACAATTTTGGAATACGAATAAATACACACATTTAACGGTATCTAGTCATAGCATCGAATGCCAAAGCATTGAATGCCTTACCATCTAAAAAAAAAGCGTCGAAAAAAAAGTGTCTAATGCAGATTGTTTTAAGGTAAAGGGTTTATTTTAATTGTGTAGAGTTTTTAAAGGTTAAAAAAAGGGGGTTGGGGGGACCCCCATTAGAAAAAAAAGAAAAAAAGATGCATTCAATGCTTTTTATTTGATGGTTTTTTTTAGATGTCAAGGCAATCTGCTTTGGCAGTCGATGCAATGACTATAAACCAAATTTCAATACTTGCACTGCCTTACACTCTCCCGAGAGCTCATTGAAAATGGGATGTTTTGAACTCCCATTCAATTATTCTAGACAGGGCAAGAACTCAAAGTGGCTGGTACACCAAATTCAGTTTCTAGTTTATTCACCCTAGTGACTCTCCAACTCCTAGTCCACAGTGACCTTCCCTCCAGATACTAATGGGATATTCATTCAAGAGAGACACCCTTGACAACATGTCTGATTGCATTCAGGGGATGCTAGTCCAGTCCTGGTTTACGACTTTTCATTCTGGGACTCGTAGTCCTGATTTTCCCCATTGTAAAGCCAGGACTACAAGTCTCAGAAGGCAACGTTAAAACCAAACCTCAACTAGCCTCTCCCAAATGGAACGTGGCATGTTGGCATGTATGATGAGAGAGGTCTAACTGGAACACTCTTCACAGCATAGGTTAAAACAGAGAAGGGGGTTCATGTTTGACCCTATAGACACCCAACTCTGCCTCTTCATTCCCAGTCCATATTTGGCCATTATTTCTCATCTAGCCATTTATGCCACTAGAAGGGATGGCTTGGCTTACTCTCCAACTCCCCTTCCCGCAAAGCCTCTGGGTTCCTTCTCCCAAGTAGACAACACAGTTCCAAAAATGTCCTCGGGATTCCCTTCTCCAAGGCTACATCATAGTTAAAAAATGTCCTCAGGGCTCCCTTTCCCAAGGCTATAACACAGTTCCAAAATGGCCTCAGGGTGCCTTTCCCCAAGCTGAAAATTCTTCCAGCTTGCCAGTGTAGAATCAGTTCAAGTCTCTTAATTCTCACAACCAGTTCTAGGTCACTTTTATAATCCTTCAGCAGTAGATACAGATTGCTATCTTTCCCATTCACTTCAGCATTCTTAATTATCAGTGAAGATTCTTTATCTGCACTTTCCCAGACACGGTATGCGCAGTTGTTGGACCACATGGTCCACCCATAACAGGTCACATAACTGATAACCCTAGGTTTCTTGCCCACACAGGTTTCTCTCTCATCACACCTGTGCTTTGGTTTGCGTTCACTCTGAATTTTAGTCTATTGGCCTTGCCATAGTGCAATCTTCCACATAACCCACTTCTCCTTGCCAGTCTCTTGACTTTGCCACACTGTGTTCTTCCACAGACCTTACTTCGTGGTGCTCACTCTCTTCCACTACCTTGGTTTCACAAACTTTATAAATGTTCATCACTAGCTTTTGACCTTATTCATAACATTTCATCTTTTGCCTTTTCAAAATATTCATCAGGTGTGTCGCACATGCATTTACATTTCATTCATGGGTTTCACACAGCTTCCCTTCAATTCGGTATTTAATGATATTTGCAAAGTGTTTCTTTACTTCAATATTCAATAACACAAACTTCTTATTTGAGCCCCTTCACTTTAAAGTTCAGCATTTTGTTTGTAGTATGGAAAAAACCCTTTACTTCGGGCTGACAGTGAATACATTGACCTTCAATCGGCATCCCCATGTGCCTTACAATAGCCCAGGAGCACCCCGGTTCGAGTGATACCTTTACTTCACTCACCGGTCCTCGGCGGCTGCTCTGGCCAGTCTCTCTCTCTGATCGGCTCTGCGTAAACTTTTACTGTGGGTCTGCAAGCAGCGCTCGACTGCTACGAATCCCACTGTGGGTTGCCGGTTGCTCCGCCTTTCTCCCACGGAAGCTGCCTTTAGCTTGCAGCACCTGTGAGTTCTTTGTGCCCCACACCTCCGGCTGTGGGCACTAGACAGCAAGGACTCTGTCAGCCTGGATCCTTTCACAGCCCGTTCGAGCCCCACTACCACAAATTTGTGACAGCACACACCAGAGTCCAGGCATCCAGGAAGGACCCTCCTCAGCAGCCTTCTTCTCTGCAGGACTCCAACCCTCTCAGTCTCAGTTCTCTTTGTCTGGCGTCCCACCTTCTGGTCTCCCCTTCCCTGCAGTCGACTCCACCTTTTATGCACCTGTAGCTCATTAACAGGTTGCAGGTGTGATCCCTTGTGTGTAATTGCCTGACTACAATTACTGCTACTCTCAGAACATGCCTGACCCTCACAATGGTTCCCAGGCCTCTTCCTCGTCTCAGTACCACAGTGGTGAAACTGCATGTAAGGGTGTATAACTCGTAGTCACTTCTTCCTTGCCCCAGTGTTAGAGTGGTATGAATGAGGGGAAACAAAAGGAAGTGATTGACAACAACCTGTAAAGGATGGGGGAGGGTAAGGTTTCTTCTCACAATGAAAAGGGGGATATCCAGTGGCGTCTCCAGGACTCAAATTTAATGGGGGCACAGAAGGTGTCAAAGGCAAACTTTGGGGGGTGCGCCTATAAAAGGGCTATTAGTATGATTTCCCAAACTGACGCGGGCCCCACACCTGGCATCCTTCCCCACACCACCCAGATCCCAAGCCCTATACCTGCCATCCTGCCTACCCTCCACTGGATCCCAGGCCCGTTACCTGGCATCCTGCTTCCCTACACCAGAACCCAGTCCCTTACCTGGCATCCTTCTACCACCACCATGCAGAGGACAGGCCCCTGGCATCCTGTCTCCCCAGAGCCCAGGCCCCATACCTGGCATCCTTTCACCCCCACTACCCAGAGCCTAGGCACCATACCTGGCATTCTGTGTCCCCAACACCAGAGCCCAGGCCCCATCCCTGGTATGTTTGCCCCCCCCATTACCCAGGGCCCAGTCCCTGTACCTGTAATTGTGCCTCCCCACAACCAGAGCCTACGTCCCATACCGGGCATCTGCCCCCCCCAAACACTTAGAACCCAAGCACCATACCAGGCATCCTACCTCCCCACCAGTAGAGCCCAAGCCCCATACCTGGCATCCTGCCTCCCCACCAGCATAGCTCAGGCCCCATACCTAGCATCCTGCCTCCCCAACAGCCAGAGGCTAGAACACAAGCCTCAAGCCTGTCATCATTTCCCCCACTTCACCAGAGCCTAAGCCCCATAATAATGTTTTCCATTGATATGAGCAAATGCATGCCTAACAGTGTTTTTTCCAAAGTTAAAAAAGGTTGCCCCCAGTTCTTACCAGGTGGTCTGCTGAGCAATGTATGCTAACAGTAACTACCAGAAAATCATTCTACACCCCCTAAAAAAACAACCCATCTTCACATACAACTCCTCACTGAATCAATACGGATTACACAATGGAACCCATACCACCCAAAGATGTTCCATGTATTGCACACTAACCTACCACAGATTCACCAATACAGCTCCTCACACTACTTAACACCTTAAGTGACAAGGACGAGTGTGTTCGTCCTTTTTGCATAGACTTGCAAAATAGCCTGGCACTTAATTTATTAATGAATTTATCAACCTCCAGCTGATTTATTTGTCTCCACATTTCTGCTGTGTTAGAAGATCTGATAATATCCAACATTTTTTCTGCATCATTGCATTGTAATACCTTTTTGTGCCGTCGCAGCCAGTTGCGATAACGCTGAAGAATTCTTTTCCTTTTTATTATGGTTGTTATGGAGTAATCTCGGTTTAAGCTGTTCAAACTCTGCCTCCTTAGTTTTTTTTAAGGATAATTTCATTATCGTAAGCATGACGATGTGTGCCTTTCGATGAGGTTCATTTTGATTTTGTCTCGAATGTTCTGTACAAGCTGATATAGTTCAATGGTTCAGTCCCTCCTGTCGAGTGTAAGTGATTCACTAGATTGCTTAAGTTTTGAGTCAATGAAGATAATTTGGTAGATGGAAATTTTAATTCGATTTCTTCCCATAGTGACTTCTACAACCATTATGTTGGTGTAGGTTGCATTATTAAAAACTGGCAATAGTTTTAATTAAAGCAAATTGTGATCACCGTTGTCCATTTGTTGAACTATCATCTTGTTTTCCGAGGAAATAATTTCAGTTGAGATGTAAATGTAGTCCAAAATGTGACCAACATTTTGACTTCTTCTCGTGATGTTTGCTGGTATATCACCATTAATGTTTCCATTAAGTACATTTAATTTATTAGCGTTCATGGTGATGTTCCACTAATAGCCTCTCTTTTCTGCTGGCGTGGCCTAGATAGCCTGGCACTTAATCACCACAAGGACAGACACCAGAATCATATAAACAATGTAAGTTAACAACATGGAGCGCACATTAACCACTGCCCCAGACAACTCACAAAATATATAAATCGTGCACACCCAGAGAATCCTACCCTTTCAGATCATGCACACATCAACAATGAAACAAAGCAGCCTTCCCCTGATTCTGCATTAGTCTCCTACCCCACCTCTTGAAGATCTTGAAAACTCAAGAAACCATGACAATTGTGGACTGTATGCTATACAAAACTCAATAACATAGCATAACAAGGCATAGCAAAACATTTCACTCACTGTCCTGCAGGGCCATACTATGGACGTCCCATGCCATTTTGCTAACTGGCAGCAATAGAGGAGGAAATGATTGGTTGTTGGCTCAGCTGAGGTCAGTGCACTATACATGAAGAGAAAAATAGAAGCCGCAGAATGCAAAATAATTCAAGCCTGAAAAAGCCTTCCTTTTATGCAACTGTGATTTTCTCACTTTAAGAATCACTAATAAAAGGTTTTGTAGTAAATTCACTAGGGTAATGATTACATTTGTCACATACCTCCAGATTGTTATACAACATTTTAAGAACATTTAACTATCCTTAAGAAGCAATCCAATTTGTCCATGTAGTAGACTGAATTACAAACTTTTAAAAAGTAAGCTTTCTTGTGTAAAAATCTTGTAATATAGAACACATAAGATAAGACATAAGACAAAGGAGTAATTGCAGGCCATTAAGGAGATGATAAAGGGCAGGGCTGCGTGCAGGCCAGTCATGGAGCTATGTTCAGCTGTGAGATGTAATGGGCTTTGCTGCAAAGTCAACAAGCTCACTTCAAGCAGACTTGCCAACGCTCCCAGGGCAGGTCTTCACCTGACCCTGGGGCGGGGGGTCAAAAAGGGGAGCACAACATTGTGTGGGAGAGGCCAGCGTCCCCCCACCTCCCGGCCCTACCCTAAGGACGCCACAGGGACTCACATGTAGATACCATATTTTTTCAACTTTTCCTATTGTTACTATCTGATGGGATTTCCCAGAAACACCCTGGAAAGAAGAAAGGGGAAAAGGATGACAATAGCGCATAAAGGCTGCTAGGACTGAATGTTCATCATGGAATGGAAATGGGGAATACAGTGTCTCACCTAAGGACATCCCCTCTCCATTCCCCAAGTACCCTCTACCCAGGTGATCCTCCCTCGCATATCCACCCCCAGGGTAAGGATCCAAAAGTGATAGCCCTTACCTGGCCACCTGAGTAGAGGAGAATGGGGAAAAGGAAGTGAGGACGTCCTCCGGTTCCTCAAAGGTCCCAAAAAAGAATAGTCCCATTCATACTGCCTTAAATAATGTTTGCTCACACGTTGCCCAACAACTGCTGGTTAAATTTACGCAACAAAAGGATGAGAAGTTGGTGTCAGGTCCGGGTATGGTGGGAATCCATCCATTGATTTAATGAGAGGAATGCTGCATCCTGCTCAACTTTTAATTTTCTGTCTTGCTATTGGTGGGTGCAAAGTTATTTTCTAAATGGGCTAGATGTTTAATCATAACCTCCAGCCATCCACAACACAAGTCATTGTCTAACTTGACAGACTGAAAAGGCCAATGATATCCATTCTAGGGCAGCACAGAACAGGTGGAAAGAGAGACATGGTGGTAGCGCTGCTGAATTATTGTCCAGCTAGGACAAAAGTGCATTGCTGTCTGGAAAGTTAGCAGAGATCGAATGGAAGCCGGACAACCTCCACCTGGAGCTAGCCCACCCATAGTTATACAGCCTGGTGCATCCAAGAATACCTATGCAGACCTTCCAGGATTTTGCAGCATGAAATGGCAAATTGTATGGCATGAAATGGCAAATTTTGCAACACAAACCTTTATTTATTGCAGCATTTTTGCAGGACATTTTGTATTAACTGGAGGGTGTAAGATTGCCACATTGTAGGGAAGAAGCTGTGTGCAAGGCTACAAGAGAGCCAGGGTGTCATTATTATGTATCTTTTGTATTAATTTAATAGGAAGAGTCCGAGATGTCTCTGGCTTGGCAGAACAGTTTTTGTTTTGGCTACATTTTTGGTTTAATGTGCATGCCTATTTAATAGTATTAATTAAATTGATCATTATCAGTTGTAATGCTGCAACTATTCCCCTTCTATGTTCTCCAAATCCCCAAACAACCACACACCTCTCTCACCAACAGACATCACACATCTCACCAACTCCCCATTACAACTTGCATTCCTGAACCTCTCACTCTGTCATACAAATACTTACATGCTATGTCACACTGTCAAGTTACAATTTGCACTCCCCCGCCCCTGCCAAACTCCAAATCATACTCCCAACTCACACTCCACAATTCCTCCCACAATATACAGTCCTTCATTCTTTTGTGCTGCATCTGCATCTTGCATTCTTTCTCCCATTCTATCGCACTCTTCACTCTTCCTTTTTCCCAATCTGCAGCTCACTGCCTCTTTCCGGCCAACCGCTTCCTCTCTGCTTTCTGGCTCACTGCTCCCCCTGACCACACGCTCCCTCTACTTTCTGTACCTCTGCTTGCTCTCAGATTTCTGGCCTATCTCATCACTGCTTCCTCTGCTCTCTTGTGCACTGCTTCCTCCTCTGACCCACTTTTCTCCCTCTACTTTCTTGCCTATCACGTCACATCTCACCCATCACTCTCCCTCTCTCCTTTCCCTCTCATAGTGTGACCATTTAAAAAAAAATTAGATTTCGACCATGATCCTCAAAAAATGGGCCATTTAAAAATAGAGCCGAGCATATGCTATTTTTAGATAACCCATTTTTTGGAAATTAGCAGGTCACCTTATTCTCAAACGTGACCTGCGCATTTCCACCGGGCTGAACTGTAGTGCAAATTGTGTGCTGGCGAGCTGCCTTAAATATGGTTCTGGGTTGTTTGACCGAAGTGTAATTATTTGCGGCGGAATTGACCGTAGTCAATTTTGCCGTGAATAGATTTTGTACTTCAGCCAAACAACCCAAAATGTGCCTTTCACCACCACCCCACCCACTCCCCTACTAAACTGCTTGGTCGCTGCCACTTCCCCTGCAACCTTGCTGTGTCAGATCCGTCCCTCTAATGCAGGTCAGATCCTACAGCGCAGGGTCCCTATTTAGGTTTTTTTTGTTTTTGTTTTTGGACCCCCACCTCCAATTTTGGGACACCCGTGCAACCCCCAAGCCCAAAGATACTGAACATGGTGAGCGGGTGACGACCCTGCAAACCCCCGCTCCGCATGTTCGGTATTTATGAAAAATCAATCGAATGGTACTGGCGAAGTAGCTCAAATTGTACCATTCGATTGATTTTTGGCAGTCAAAATGGGTAGTACCTTGAATAGAAGTGCTCTCCCGAAAGTGTTCTGCAACCTCCCAGCGCCTTTTAGAGTAACAGACCCTTCAGGGGCGTGCCATTGTCAAATGAGACCCAAAAAATGCATTTCTATCCTGTTAGAGGAACAGAAATGCAAGCGACATAGCAGCGGTTCATACCTTAAATAAAATGCATGACAGGGTCAAGAAAGACCCTGTCATGCAGTGGCTCCCCAACCTCCCGTGCACGTAGGCTTGTCTACAATTTCTGCACATTTAAAAGGGCATCTTGCTTGGAAATTTAGGATGCGCAGAAACTCCCCCTGATTTGCTCAATGAGGTGAAAAAGGCCACCCTAATGGGCGCGCATATAAAATCCACAAGGGACCTGAATGGGCACATTTTAATAATTTAATAAAATGTGCCCATTCAGGTGGCCCTTGTTTTTTTTTTTGCTGCTCTTTTTTGGGCGCAAGTGATGAGATGTGTTGGCGCATTTCATTTCTTGGGTAAACATTTTTTGAGAATCTGGTGCCCTGATTATTATTTTTTTTAAACAGTAGTTGTGGACACTTGTTTTGCAAAATCGCTATAAACTGGAGGGTCTGCTTATAGGGAAGACAGAAGGTGGGATGCTGGACCTATAGGGGGATCATCTCCAAGTGTGGGGGAATAGCTACCTTCACCACCCATGCTTGTGAAGAACACAGCGGAACATAAGGTATTGCACTGATCCCTGACACTGTGACCCTCAATATGAGTGTGGTGGTAATGGTAAAATAAAAGTCAGCATTTTCATTATTACCTACTTTTCCCACCACCACATAATATCCTATGTCATATTTTTCACATGCAGCATTCCATAGGCATACAGCATCCAGTAAATATTGGCTAAATATAAGGTGAAATACATAATATTTTACTCCCATTTGTACCTCCTGCCAAAAGGTGGGGACACACATTTTAAAAAGTCCCCTGAAGCTTGATAAATATTTTTTGATTAATGAAGAGAAGCAGAAGTGTGGGGACACTGAAAGAGAAACACTTCTGCGTGGCAACCTTCATATTGAGTGGAAAAGTGAGCCTCACTTTGACGAATCAAATTCTGGGGTACCAGTGGTCCAAGGATAAATATCAGTTTCTAAACCATCAATCAGTCGCACACGTCTAATACACCAGAATGGATCCGAAAACATTGGATTAAACAAGCATGCAATAGAAATTATACAACTCCTTCTACAATTTTGGTAACGTGGTCGAAACAGTAGGCTTTTCTCCTCTAAAGGTCATGGATCGTTGCTTATTTGCAGCACAGCGAAAATACATCATTACCCAATGACAAGTGTCCAGTCAAGGTTGTATAAAAATATCTACTTTATTATTATCACAACAATCTAATAACGCTACTAAATACAACCTACCCTGTAGAGGAATGCAGAGAACAGACAGTTTTTCAGAAGAAAAAGGAATGCACTCTGGATAATGACAGGAGGGTAGTTGGTATGGTTAATAATCAAATCGTTTTTAAAGGCTTCTTGGCTTCAGCAAAAAGGGAGAAACGGTCTTAAAATGTCTTTGGGGGCCCTCTGGAAAGAACAGGGGTACAGAACCACAATGTACCTTTTGCTGTAGTGGTTATTGGTGCTCAACAATGTCGAGTCAGCTTCAGGGCGCTTTGCAGTCCTCTGCGAGAGAGTTGGAGATGGGAGTCAGCAGCGGGAATTAAGTGGCAAGACGGTTTGGCAAGCGAAACTCGTTGAACAGCTGCTGGCATGGCTGTCACGGCGACTCAGTGTCAGGAATTGTTGTCTCAGTGCTGATCGGCAGTTCTGAAGCACTGGTCGAGACATCTTGGGTTTATTTCAGCGACTGCAGCTTGATAGCGGCAGCTCGAAACTTTACGGCGGTCAGCGTTACAGCTCTAGATCAAGGAATTCAACGGACCCAAAATGACCTTTAAGGTGAATGGCAGTAGAGGCTTAGCGTTGAACTTCTCCCAGCTTCTTCAATGGGCTTGTATCGTTCTTTAAGGTGGACGGCCCTAAGCTAGGGGGTGTGTTGCAGGCAGCTGCCTTGTCCATGGTTTTTGGGCTCAGAGACCTTCTGGCATTCCCTGTCCCGGGAGCTTGCTTCAGAGCCTAGAAGGGCATGCTGTGCATTGGCTGTGCACCGGATCTGAAGCGGCTGGTGGGTCCTCTGACTTATTTTATCCCTTTGTTCCCTGGGAGAAGTTAAGGGGAGGGATCTTGCTTCCTTCTTTGGATTCTCTGGCCTTCCTGAAATGGCGGAAGCTGTAAACAGACTGTACCTTTTGTCAGGGTCTTTTGAAGCCTTCAGGAGATCTGCCTAAAGATGGGCTCCAGCCCTCTTTTAAGGCCATGCGGGTTACAGTGATTGATGTAGGCTAAGCCTACCTTAATGAACCAATCCTGGTTTCCCTACCAACAATTTTCTATATACATAAGGTCATAACCAGAGTGCTTTGTAACAGGAAAAGGTAAAAGGGTGAAACAGGAACCAGTGGTGTCCCTGAACCAAGAAGGCGGAAACCTCCTCTCCACAGAAAGTGCTCTGGGGCTATGTCCAGGCGAGAGAACACAGGTCTTTGCTTTTGTTGTGATGTGAGCACAGGAAAATGTGTGTGGATTTGCCCCACACATTTTCCTGAAGTTGGTCTACCATAATTCCATTTAATTAAAAATGTCAAAAAAGCCCAGGCAAATGCACTCCCTCCATGCGGATGGTCACATTTCGCACAACAAATGCACTCCCTCCATGCGGATGGTCACATTTCGCACAATCACCCTTCATCTTGTCCATATCGAAATGTATTGAGGAAAATGGTAAACCAAGGACCCTTCTCGAAACTAGAAAACATTTCTCACTAATGGTTTGATCCACTTCTGTACGCATTTCATTTCCATCCTCAAAACGGGAGTAGATGTGGAGTCACATGTTTACAAATAATGCATGTGAAAGGTCTGCATCCAGTACGGCTGGTAGGGCAGTAACACTATAATGATGCAGAGGTTAGTGTATCTGTGCATGGAGAAAGGTGATCACTGCATGCAGAGATTTAATGAATAAACTCAGTGGGACTTCTAATGAGCCTCTATGACATTTACATTTCACGAATCAATCGCAAGAAAAGCATTCCAGAGACACCAAATTGGCATTCATACAAATAACCCGTCTACAAGACCAGAAACTAGTCAACTTTGAAATGTTCCTCGAAGAGCTACAGGCCAAGGTTCAGTAGCGCATCAGTAAGAGAGCAATCAGACGTAACATTTTTGAGATCACAACGGTCCAGAGAACCAGTGGCATAAATGGCTTAGTTTCAAAACCTGTCTGCGAATACACATCTAGAAGTCTGAGAGAGGACGTCAACAAGGATATCCCACAGATTGCCCACCCCTCCTGATTTCTTAAACCAGTTGTTTGGCTTAGTTTTACAGACTGATCACAGCCAAGGGCAATGCCGAGGTGAGAAGGAGTCATTTGAGCTTCCGAACCCTGAAACACAATGGTGTTCAGCTGCCTCCTCCCTAGCTCCTAAGGAAAGAGCGAATATAAGCATGAAAAATCGAGTGTACTACAGTGATAGAGTCAGAGTTCTAAACCATCCAAGAGTCTTCCTCCCCCTCACAGTCAGAACACAGGGGGCGGGGAGACGACCAGTGGGCGCAGACATGATGGACGCTTAATCCATCGTCTCCCTCCTCAGGCTACAATATGCTGGGAATTGGAATAGAAAAATCAACACGATGTCCCTGAAACTGAATGATTGTAAGCGGGAAGCTTTGGAGCAGCTAAGGACGAAACAACAACTGAAATCGCAAAGGGATTTGTGGAGACATTCGAGTGCTGACGCCGCCCCCCCGGCCTTCTGTTCTCAACTTTAAAAATGGCAGCCGCAGCGCGAACGTCAGGCTGGAGACGACCCACTGCGGCTCAACGAGGCTAATACGTCCACGTTAGCAGGGTGAACCGGAGCACAGAGACAAGAGGTGTGCAGAAGCGACTGCAGGAAGGGATAGGATTTGAGAAACCGACGGAGGATTTCAATGGACCAAGGTACGTCACTCCTCCCCCATCTTGGGGCCTCGGCACGTACAGAGACGCTTTACAGACCCGGTGGGTGCATGTGTTCCCGTGCAGCCAGAGCAGCGATCACCCCTAGCCCACCGAAGGAGTTCAAGAGAGGCAACAGTCCAGCACACAGTGAACCACCAGGGGGGGTCAAACCACAGCCGGTGGGAGCCTCCCACCTCCGATTCCTTTTGGCAGAGGGGTTGTTGGGAGAGCTGGTATTCCGCCCCCCCTTCCCACCGTACAGCATCAAACATTGAGCCTCAGCCAGCAGGCCTATTCAAAGCCCATAATATTCCTGGGCTCTGGAATGCGCAGCAGCATCACAACCCCATAAAGGCTTGCTGCAGAGGCCATTAAGACACCATTGGCCCACGGCAAGCGAAGCTCCCAAACGCCAAATAAGACCGCATACCTGCAGGCCACGGTCGTGAGCTCCGGAGTGAAGCATCATAAAGCCCACGGCACTCATTTATTAAAGTCAGCAACTGGAGGACAGATGTTAGTCAGCCGGACATCTTACACCCAGATGTACTTGGCTACTGCTTCCAACCAAACAGGTGGAACTACAAAAACAGGCAGAACACCCCACTTCTGAGTCTGTCTTACAAGAGAGGGGGGGAGAAGAAAGACGAGGTCAGCAGGCTAATCCTGGTCTGCAGGAGACACCGACCCTGAGGAACACTAAAGTCAGTGGAACTTGGCGCGCTCACACAGTGGCAATATATCACAAGCGCCAACTGACAAGAAGCTGGACCCATACACTTTAGCGCGACTGCAAAAGTTTCGCCAAGCAGGCACAGCCAAAGTTCCTCAGACGTTCCAAGTAATGATTTTGACAGTGCCACCAAGTCAGACATCCAGCTTCTGCTTGGATAGATTAGGTCAATCAGGTCCAGCCTAACAGAAACTTTTTCAGATTTGCAGACCAAGATGGCAAAATTAGAGGATCGCCTAGATGCAGTGGAAAATAACCAACAATCTGGCAACATAGCAACAATGCAGTACGAAGCCCGGTTACAAGACTTGGAACAAAAGGAGAGAGACATAGAGGCGAAGCTTGACGATCTCGAAAACAGAGAGCGAAGATCAAACATTCGAATATTGGGCCTGGCAGAGGAACAGGGGGAGACACCGGTGGGCTTGGAAAACAAAATCAAAGCCCTAATTCAAACTCTTTACGAGGATGTTGAACCCCGAAGCTTGAATTTGATAGGGTGCACAGGGCGGGTGGTCGCCCGCAGGGCCCCCGTTCGGTGCTTGTAAAGTGTCACTACTATGCCCAGAGACAGGACATTCTACTAACGGCAAAGGAGGAGGATACGATAGAATTTGGAGGCACAAATGTCAAGCTCTATCAAGACCTCTCAGCCATGACTCTTGCCAAGAGAAGGGGATGTCGCCCCCTTACGATCTGGTTGCAAGAAAAAGGAGTTTGGTATCGATGGGGCCACCCCTTTTCATTGTCTTTTGAATATGAAGGAGAGGATTTTAGAATAATATTGATAGAAGAAGCGGAAAGACCCTTGCAGCACCTCCGATACCCAGCAGAGGACATGGACACCGACTCCCGCAGGAAACCAAAAGGGCCATCACCAGACTCACCGCCGAAACCCCCTAGGAGAGGTTGAGTGCAAACAAAGTGGAAATATAAGCGCCTGAACCCTCTTTGACGTTATACACTGAATCTTGTCTCTTCCGCCCTGCGGTTTCTCTCTTGGGTTCCTGTACACTGTTAAAAAAAGGAACGTTTCTTCTCTAGGCAGTGCTCGCTTAAGATGGATGAGAGATGGTCTTTGTTTACCAATGTTCCTACACACTGTTCCCTAAGCATGTACACAGTTAAATGTGGGTATGTCCATATAACGCCTGAGGAGGGGCCCCATCAGAGTGGCCCTTCTTAGTTTAGGGCGTCTCCATTAGTGACAGAGAATGCTAAGTTTAGCTTTTCTCAGGGAAAGGGGGGGAGAACACTCAATTAAAAGAAAGGGAAGACCTAAGCTACATCGTTAGATCATGCGTACAATTAGCGTTGACAACGCAAAACCTCGATGCACCTAAAGGGGTATGCGTACTATACTACCAAGGAAGCAATACATGAAGGCTACACACAACACATATACACTCCACTATGTCGAGGCTTGATGGTATAGTCTTTGGATCCCTGAATGTGAGGGGACTAAACTCCCCCCAAAAGAGATCTATGCTAGCAAGACAATTTAAACTATCTTAACTAGATATACTATTTGTGCAAGAGACAAAATATACCCAGGGAGGGGAGCGCAGAATTGTGGGAAGGGATATAGGTGATACTATATGGGCTTCAGGTCCCCACAAAAGAGGAGGGGTAGGCGTCTTGCTGAGAAAATCCTTGGCACTTCGAATAGGACACACACATAGAGACCCTCAGGGTAGATTTGTAGTGCTAAAGGGGGACCTAAGGACTTGCAAAATCACTCTGTACTCAGCCTATGGCCCAAACCAGAGTCAATCGAGTTTTTTGAACCCCTGTTTGATTTTTTAGAGGACTGGAAGGTGGGCACATTGATTTGTGAGGGAGATTTTAATGTTGTGGAGGTGTGGGAACTAGATTGGAAACTGATACGGCAGGCCACACAGCCACCAAGCAACTTGCAAGGAAATTGATTCCTCAGCCGGTTGAAAGAGCACCATTTAATTGACACATGGCACACGTCTCACCCCAAAGATAAGAGATATACTTTTTTTGCCCCCCCCCCGCATCAGATTTACTCCAGGATCTTTTACTGGGGGCAGAATGCGAAAATGAGATCATAAAAACGTCCATAGAAGTAGTGGTGTGGACGGATCACGAGCTATGCACTCTTGACTTGGACCTGGGGCCCCCATTAGAGTGGACAGTTGGTGGATCTGCATTGACTTCTTGTGTAGAGACTCAGGGGCTAATTAATGGAATTATGTGCGCCGATAAATGGGGTTTGTGCGCCATTCTGCCCGCAAATCCCTGTTTCACAAATGGGGATTTGCGAGCAGAATGGCACACAAAGCCCATTTTTCGGCGCACATAATTCCATGAATCAGCCCCCCAGTGTTCAGAGAGACTCTCTCGGAGGCCATTGAAAGTTACTTTGGGTTAAACGATGTGGACGGCATGTCGCTCAACACGATATGGGAGGCAGCTAAGGCCATGATAAGGAGAATCCTAATATCTGAGGGTGCGTCTAAGAAGAGGCTCAGGCTGCTTAGGGAGGCGGAACTCAAGTCCACTATCTCGAGTCTAGAGCGCGATCTCCGACAACACTCTGCCCAAGCGGAAGACAAAGTTGTCTCATTGCAGGACTGAGAGAGGAGCTAAAAGACATATGGAATGGGAAGGCACTAACACAATTCAAATACCTCAAAAAAATCTTTTCCAGAAGGGAGATAAAGCCCACACAATGCTAGCAAACCGGCTACGAAAACAAAGAGCTGACAGGGCCGTTTATAAAATACACCACGAAAACGGAGATGCGCTCACAGATTCCCATGAGATAGTGGAACGCTTTGCGAGATTCTATGCGCAGTTGTACACTGCGGAAGGGGAAAGCACACTCCCAGCAATTGACAAATATTTGGCTGCACTCCCCTGTCCACCCAAAGTCCTAGAACACCTAGAAGCCCTAAATGCACCAATTACCACCATAGAGGTTCAGGGAGCAATCTCCAATCTGAAGGCGGGCTCAGCACCCGGACAAGATGGCTACACCCTGGCTTTTTAAAAAATGAATAGCAGGACCCTTTCCCCTTTCCTTGCCAAGCTATTTAACTCGATTTTGATGTCAGGCCAGGCACCCAAATCGTTCACTGAGTAAATCATTATAGTCATCCCTAAGGAAGGTAAAAATCCCTTAGACTGCACGTCGTACCGTCCAATTTCCCTAATTAATGTGGATGCAAGAATGTACTCTAGCATCTTGGCATCCCGCCTCACTCTGGTCCTTCCCCAGCAAGTCCATACAGACCAGGTGGGTTACGTTAGAGGCAGACAGGGAGCAGACAATATCAGGAAAACTTTAGATTTAATGGCCAGCCTCTGCAAAACCTTCTACTATCACTAGATGCATAGAAGGCATTTGACCGCGTTGAATGGCCTTTTTTAAGGGTGGTACTGAAGTGGGTAGGGCTGGGCACAGCATTGATGCAGGGAGCTGGTGCACTATATCATACAGCCCAAGCCAAGGTTTCCATCAATGGCATTTCTTCAGCCCCCCTCACCATTACACAAGGCAACAAACAGGGCTGTCCGCTCTCCCCCCTGATTTATGCCCTGGTTATTGAGCCCACTGAGATCGAGCCCTTTAATTCATGGTATGATACGTGGGAACAAAGAATACAAACTGGCAATGTTTCCTGATTACATACTGTTATACCTCACCTGGCCGGCAGAATCCATCCCAGCCCTCTTTCACAAATTATTAAAATACAAGGCACTGTCCGGTTTTCTTGTGGGCTGGCAAAAGGCCTAGAGTCCCCTATTCCACTCTCATTCTACATAAGGACGATGGCATTTCCAGACCTAAGGGAATATTACAAGGCTTCCCAACTCCGCGTCCTGGCTGATCACCTATGGAAAACTCAGAGAAACAATCGGTAGCCATAGAAAACATTCTTTTTCACCAGTTACATTGGGGGAATGGATGTGGGTTCCCCTGCCATCTACGACACGAAGAATTCGAGAGCACCCGGTTTTGAAAGTATTGTGGTCATTATGCCGCCCCTCTCGAGTCATGCAAGGAATCACTAGTTGGCCTTCCCTGAACATTATTTGTGATGTCCACCGCTTTTTGAAGTGGTACGAGGCCGGTCTCGTGAGAGCGGGGCAAATGTGGAGGGAGGGCTTATACATTACTGTAGAAGACCTTTGGGAAGCCCGGCAGGGGACTGATATTTCTCCCATGCAGTATCTTCAGTTGCGAAGTGCCTTATAAGACCCCCGCTAGGGCGACTCCCTTTGGAGACCCCTGACCCCATTTGAACTAATCCTAAGTGTCCCCCAAACTACAAAAGGCCTCATAGCCCGCATGTACAAGGCTTTGATCACCAGAGGCCCCCTAACATGCCCGTCGTCCGAGGCGATATGGGAGGCGGAATTAGGACTGACAGATCCACCTGAGGCTTGGAAAGCTACACGTAGAGCAGTTTGGACATCATCAATCTCTGCACAATATAAGATGCATAACGCGCGCATACTGGTCAGGTGGCACTACACTCCTAAAAGGCTGTCCAAAATGGTTCCAGGCACTCACCCACACTGTTGGAGAGGATGTGGGAAATTAGCGATTATTGGCATCAGTGGTGGGGCTGCAGCAAAGTGAAAACGTACTGGAAGGAGGTCCTGGGGTGGATTCAAGCAATAGACAGGATTCCCAGAGCGCTCACGCCAGCGCTTATCTTGTTTGACTAAGACTAAGGGCCTCATTACACGGAATGCAGTAAGGGTTTACCGGTAGCGGTAAGGGCACCGGTAAACCCTTACCGCCTTACTACGAGGTCCCTTTGCCGGACCCGACCCTCAATGTCTGGTTTTAGCTCACTAAAGCACACACAATCTACGAGATGGAGAGTCTGACAGTTGCAGACATGGAATCTTGCAAGAACATAGACTCAATCTGGTTACCCTTCAAGGAGTTTCATGCAGCATATTGGGATCCCATAAGACTAAGGGCCTCATTACACGGAATGCAGTAAGGGTTTACCGGTAGCGGTAAGGGCACCGGTAAACCCTTACCGCCTTACTACGAGGTCCCTTTGCCGGACCCGACCCTCAATGTCTGGTTTTAGCAGCCGTTAAGGAACGGGCCCGCAAAGGGACCTTGGTGCTAATTACGGTACCGCAATTTGCGGTACCGTAATTACCTCCTTCCCCATTCCCATTGAGCCCTATGGGGGCAAAAATGGGAATGGGGAAGTGCCTTGGTGAATGGGGAATTACCACCCCCGCTCACCTTGGAATACAAGTTGTTGCAATCTTTTTTGACTACTTCATTCACATTCTTCTGCATTTTACTAAAGTTTCATTGACCTTTATGGTGAATTCAACATGTAATATGTCAGACTTGTCATAAAAACCAATAAAGATAACTTAAAAAAACAAAGAACACAGGGGACGGGGGGCGTGAAGGGGAGGTTGGCAGCTATGGGATCCACATAATCCCTGTTCTTTGCCTAACTTAAATGATGTAGTTGCAAACAATGAAGGGGTAGTTACATATAGTGTATGGGTGGACAGAACCAGATCTCTAGTCTTTAATGCCAGATTCCATATAATGCAGACCACTGCCCAAGAGCTATGGGCTTAGGCAATGATGGTGTTCCGGGGAAGCCTTGGGCTCATCTGGCGGAAGATCAAAGAATAGCATCTCTTGGTAACGTAATGACATAAGATCAGAGCCCATGTGACTGCCTATGCTGGAATGAGTCCCCATGAAACTAAACCGAACAAGCAGCTGCCATGATTAATTGCCTTATAGCGAGGAGAAGCTGTGTTGCATACTCACGGCGGCCACGGGTTGTGAGCTGGAACCATCATGTGAACATACCAGGGTTGTTCCTATGACCAAACATTTGGAGAGAGTGGAGGCTAGCGGGGTAAGAGATCTATGACCGTGGATGAGACTCAGGAGCTCAGTCCAGACTTCTTGGCAGGGACACAACAACATGGCGATTGGGTGGGATTTCCACATGAAACAAATATATCCGCCATGCCCTTTTTAAATTCAGAGAGCCACAGACATGATTTGAGAGGGAGAAATCAAACCAACGGCTGCCTTTGAGAGCCCCAAACAAATGAGTAATAGTAAGTGTGGGAGTTGCAGGAGCAGTGAGAGGAAAGCGTTGTGGAGGAAAGCCTAGGTGTCATGTGTGAAAAGCCAAAGAGGTGAGATCACGAGGAGGGCTGGGGAATCTGAAGGGAAGGCCTTGCTCCTTTTATAAATGCTCATTTATAACACGCTTAATACCAGGAGTGGGTTCTAAGCGCGGGATCAGGATTCAAACCTGTGTTGCGCTGCGCTGTCTTGCATCAAGACAAACGCGTTGCCCCTTAACTATCCTTCCCCTTCCTCCTTGAAGCTGAGGAGCCTGGAGAGAAACCTAGGCGGGGTCTTCTGGAGGTTAGAGTCAAGGGCCCTTAGACTGTGAAGAATCATGACCTAGGCAAAAGGACCTGCCCGGAAAAAGAAGTGTTGACTCCCTTGAGAAAAGTGCAAAGGGCACAAAATCCATTAAAGGGTCAAGATGGCACCATATGTCTCATAGGTATGGAAGGGTTGAGAAATCCCTGACAGGGTGAGAAGGCCCCCTTTATCCCTTAGCAGTGAGTGCATGGCCACGGCTCACTTCTGCAGCCGCCTCAGGTAGTGGGAAGGACACTATATCCCTTTGAGTGAACTAGGGCACTGTAACCCAGATCCGGAAGAAGTGAGCCACACACTATCATTTTGGTGTGGATTACAAATCGTGAGCTGGGTGCAATATCCTTGTGACATATAATTAGCTAAGCTCTACGTCCCTCTGACTGTTAGAAGTTGCTAGGTGCATTAACCCGTAGGATGTGTTTTGAGCCAAGAAGCAGTCGGGTGCTATATTCGTGAGTCTGTGCTGTGCATAGAGAACCAGGGGAGAACAGTGTCCCCATCAAAAAAGAGGCCTGGAACTTCATAATTTTTGAAACTGCAAAGCTCTGCAAATGTAACTCTTTGGTGTCACTGTGTAGTTCATTCTTGTGAGACTTTGTGATCTTCATGACAGTGAACATGATACTTTTCTTTTCGTGCTAAGCTTCATTAATTTTCCATTAACCTTCAGATTAAAATGTGAATTTCTTGTAACACATTTGAATATAGCTAAGCTTTACGCTTATACCAAGCTTGTATATGTTTAGTGTCTTTTAAGTGCTTGATAATGGGAGACGCCTGAAACATGTTCTACTGTTAGACATGAAATTTGATGGACAGAAATATATTTTCTGTGGTACGATATTCACTGAATTTGCTACAATTACATGGATATTCAATACAATGAAAGAGTGCAGGCATTGTGTGGAGAATATTTGGTAACCTTAACCAGCCTTTCTTAACCCTTATGTCTAGGACCACATGAAAATATTTGAGTGTGACTTCATAACATTCATTTAACTTCATGACTTCACCCATCCTGGCATTGTTATGTTTGCTCACACCCGACAAGGGACTCCCCATTTTT